>NC_135721.1:90190834-90790834 GCF_964656455.1 Halichoerus grypus
CAGTGCTAGCAGATGCTGTGTGACTCTCATAATAAAGAAGGACAATAGTTAAGAAGTAGAACACCCCTGGACTTCTCTTTGGCATGTTTTTCGCGTGAGAACCTAGACAGACATTTGATGTCTGACATTGTCTCTTCAGAAAAATTCCTCAGGCATGGTGTTCTGGATGGCTCTGCTTGCTCCCTAGGCGCCAAGAGCCCAGGCGCATCTGAGTGCAGAGAGGAGGCAACCGGCCAAGCCAGCGGTTTTCAGCGGCCGTGAACTTGGTTCTGAATGCTGCCGGGGAAGCTGCTGCTGTGGGAACACAGTGTTGCCCAAAGGGCCACCCCCCCAGCCCCTGCCCGAGGAAACTTCAACCATCAGCAGCACATGACAATGGGAGAGCCTTTCAGTGGAAAGATAAAGTGCTTTTGGAGGTGTTTTCTTTCCCTTATTGTTGCTTTTGCTCTGTGTGCGGGACAGAGACTCCATGTGAGAAACAGTTGTGGGGTCACGGGAACCATAGACTTTCTGCTGTTGCTTAGAACATTCTGGAGACCTTCTGCCTGTGGAACCTGTGACGTGTTGGGCCATCCGAGTTCCAGCTGCCAGGACCTGAGACTGCCTGCTCTTCCTGGCTTGGGGCGGGCAGCAGTGGGTGGGTTTAATGCCCTCAGCCAGTGCTAATGGGAGGTGGACAGGTGACCCGGTGACCTTACCCTGGGTCATGGAGGCCCCAGGGCTTGATGGGTCACTCCTTGTTCACACACCCCCTGTGCTGACCCCTCTCCCTCCTCACCCCTCCCCTCCTCTGTCTGGTGTCAGGGCATGCCTGCCAGCATTGCTTCTTGCTTTGGATTGTATTCATGGTTGGTGGCAGGGAGGGGTGGGGGTAGCCACACTAAGAGAACTGACTATCTCATCTGGGTGTCAGATTAGATTTGGGGAAACGATTCAAAGTATTTGGTACCCATGTTAGGGTTGTGTGAGGGTTAATTTTGTGTCAACTTGACTAGGACCCAGGACACCCAGATATTTGGTCAAACATTTCTGGGTGTGTCTGTGAGGGTGTTTCCACCTGGTATTAGCATTTGAATCAGTAGGCTGAGTAAAGCAGATTGCCCTCCCTGATGTGGGTGAGCCTCATCCAATCCATTGAGGGCTGGATGGAACAAAAAATGGAGGCAGGGCAAATTCAGTCTCTGTGCTTGACTGTTCAAGCTGGGACATCCTTCTTCTCCTGCCCTTGGGCCAGGACTGGAACTTACCCCATCAGTCCTCCTGGATCTTGACTTCTCAGCCTCCACAATCACATGAGCTAATTACTTATATATAAAAAAAATCTCTTTTATCTGTAATAAAAATATAATTCCCTT
Organism: Halichoerus grypus; assembly: GCF_964656455.1. Lineage (NCBI taxonomy): Eukaryota > Metazoa > Chordata > Mammalia > Carnivora > Phocidae > Halichoerus > Halichoerus grypus. Next base: position 90,192,190 of record NC_135721.1, read on the forward strand.
ATATGTTATAATTTATATTTATATATTATAGCAACTTCTTTATAATAACCCCCCCCCCCTTCTCTACGTCTACATCTGCATCTATAGGTACACACATATCTCCTATTGGTTCAGTTTCTCTGGAAAATCCTGACCAGTGATGATCAAGTAGCTCCCTGTTTTCTCCTGTGGTTCAGAAGCTGTTCCTCTTATTGACAGGGAGGGCTTCGGGGTGGGAACTCCAGCCTTGTGTCATCCCAGACACTCCACAGGAGCCCTGCTAGTTTCTCAAGCTGGTCAGCACCTGCCACTCCACCCATTGTGTCTCTGTGGAGCAGCAGGGTATCTCCTGACACAAGGGGGCTCCAGGGAGTTTCCGGTAAGACCAGGGGTCCTACAGCAGAGGAGGGCCCCTGGGAAAGGGGCTTTGTCAGGCCCAGACAGTGGGGGTAAATGGAGGAACTGGGGAAGATCTAATTTCTCATGGAGAGCAGCTTCTAATTTTGAGTGAGGTGGTAAATTGGGCCTTCCTGGAATACACAGCAGAGCTGCAAGTCCTTGAAATAAATGTGGAATTACGTGTGTGTCTCCATTTTGTTGAGTATGGGGTCTGTAGTCAGCATGACTCCCTCCCATTTCTCTCTCTCTTGCCTTCTCTCAATGGCTAAGTTTTCATTTTATCTATATCTATTTATCTATCTAGACATACTATGCACCTACTTCAAATGAAAATACACATTTATTTCACTCTTACACTCAATGCAAACACACATTACATGTTATATTAAATATGAGTGTGTATATGCATATGCACAGAGAATGTTTGATTATGTCCTGGTCTGATGGGTTGAAAAGACCACATTTCCTTTGAACTTAACCTGCACTTAGCAAGCACCTGCTGAATGCAGGCATGGGTTTCTGTGGCACATCCTTTCAGAACGCCTTCATTTGGGGCCCTGGCAGATGTCATCTTGATCTAGGGGTCCAGGAGGAAAGATAAATTTATGTGAGAGAGTGCAAGTGTGTGAGTGAGAACACTGGTGGAAATTGTTTCAGAGATAGTAATTGGACGCTTCTCTCCAAGCCCCTGGAGGAAGTCCTGACCAGGAACTTACCTCCCACCCTGGGGGATGTCTTCCTAAGCTCTCCTTGAGCGGGCCACATGCAGGAGTCTCTGCCATGCTAGGCACTGGAGAAGCAACTCAATCAGACAGACTGTCCCTGCCTTCATGCAGCTGACCATCTCAGGAGGAGGATTAAGTGAAGACACTCAGAGGAGGCAGAGACTTCATAAAGGGTCAAAGAGCTTGGGGCTGGTAGCTGAATGGGAAGTGAAACTTGATGGTCAGGGCTGGCCTGGGATTGCCCTTCACCTGACTTACCTGTTCCTTTCTTAGTAGGGCTGCTGTGGGTCACAGGACAGACTAACTGGGGAAGTGCTTTGGAAAGCAGTGTGCACAGAGAGCTCTAAGTCACTGAATACCAGTGTAGGCACTTTAACAGCCCACCCATTCAGGTTGGTTTAGCTGGGAATAATAACCAGCAGGTTTGCCCAGTGGCTTGCTATCATGAACTCATGCTAGTTTGATGCTGAATTGATCCAGAGGTGCACTTTCTTAAATTTATTTTTTTAACAGATTTTATGTTTTAGAGCAGTTTTAGGTTTATAGCAAAATGATCAGAGGGTACAGAAGTTTCCCATATATCCTTGCTCCCAACACACACAGCCTTTCCAGCTATCAAAATCCTTACCAGCGTATTAAATTTGTTATAATAAATGAACTTTTGCTTTTGTGTCATTATCACCAGGCTATAGTTTATGTTAAAGTTCACTCTTGGCTGTATATTCTGTGGGTTTGGACAAATGTATAGTGACATGTATCTACCATTATAGTATCATACAGAGTAGTTCCACTGCCTTAAAGTTCCTTTATTTATCCCTCTCTCCTCTCCAAACCCTGGCAACCAGTGATTTTTTCACTGTCTCCATAGTTTTTCCTTGTCCATAATGTCATATAGTTGGAATCATACAGTATGTAGCTTTTCAGATTGGTTTCTTTCACTTACTAACATGAATTTTAGGTCCCTCCATGTTTTTTCATGGCTTCATAACTCATTTCTTTTTAGCACTGAATACTATTTTCTTGTCAGCATGTACCACAGTTTCCTTATCTGTTCACCTACTAAAGGATACCTTGGTTCATTACAAGTTTTGACAATTATCAGTAAAGCTGTTATAAACATCCATGTGCAGGTTTTTGTGTGGACATAAGTTTTCAACTCTGAGAGGGTAAATACCAAGGAGTGTAATTACTGGATCATATGGCAAGAATGTGTTTTGCTTTGTCAGAAACTGACAAGTAGTCTTCCAATGGCTGTACCATACCGCATTCCTGTTGCTCCATGTTATCACCAGCATTTGATGTTGTCAGTGTTCTGGATTTTGGCCATTTTAATAGGAGTGTAGTAGTATCTCATTGTTGTTTTAATTTGAAATTTCCTAATGACATATGGTGTCGAGCATCTTTACAAATGCTAATTTACCATGGTGTGCAAGTCTCTTTCCCATTTTTAAATTGGATTGCTTGTTTTCTTATTGTTGAATTTTAGGAGTTCTTGTATATTTTGGATAACAGTCCTTTATCAGATATATCTTTTGCAAATATTTTCTCCTAGTCTGTGGTTTGTTATCTCATTCTCTTGACATTGTCTTTCATAGAGCAGAAATTCTTACTCTTAATGCACTTCACCTTATTAATTATTTCTTTCATGGACTGTGCCTTTGGTGTCTAAAAAGTCATCACCATACCCAAGGTCATCTAGATTTTCTCCGATGTTATCTTCAAGGAGTTTTATAGTATTTTTTTTTAAACTTAGGTCTGTAATCAATTTTGAGTTAATTTTTGTAAAGGATGTAAGTTTATCTCTAGATTTTTTTTTGTTTTGGTATGTGGATGTCCAGTTGTTCAGCATTATTTGTTAAAAATAGTATCTTTGCATTATTTTATTGCCTTTACTCCTTTGTCCAAGATTAGATGACTTTATTTATGTGGGTCTCTTTCTCGGCTCTCTATTTTGTTCCACTGATCTGTCTATTTTTTCACCAGTGTCCTTTTGTCTTGATTACTGTAGCTTTACAGTAAGTCCTGAAGTTGGGAGTGTCAGTGCTTTGACTGTTCTTCTCCTACAATATTGTGTTGGTTATTCCAGGTCTTTTGCTTCTCTATATAAAATTTAGAATTAATTTGTTGATATATACCAAATAACTTGCTGAGATTTTAGCTGGGAATGCATTTGAAGATCAAGTTGGGAAAAACTGACATCTTGACAATACTGAGTCTTCCTATCTATGAACGTAGACTATCTCCCCACTTATTTAGTTCTTCTTTGGTTTCTTTCATCAGAGTTTTATAGTTTTCTTCATATAATCTTACACATATTTTGTTAGAGTTCTATCTAAGTGTTTCAGTTTTGGGTGCTAACATAAAGAGTATTGTGTTTTCAATTTCAAATTCCACTTGTTTATTGCCGGTATATAAGAAAGCAATTCACTTTTGTATATTAACCTTATAACCCGCAACCTTGCTATAATCAAGTCTGATGCATTTCTTTTTGAATATCTTTCTTAGAATTCCCATCTCTCTACTTTTATTCTCCATTCGTTCTTGGATGCTGTCTACTTTATCATTAGAGCCCTTAGTACATATTCATAGATGTTTTTAATTCCTGGTCTGATAATTCCAACATCCTTGCCATGTCTGATCCTGGTGCTTGCTCTGCCTCTTCTAATTGTATTTTCTTTTTTTTTTCTTTTTTTGCCTTTTAATATGCCTTGTACTTTTTTTCTTGATAGCCAGATGTGATGTACTGGGCAAAATGAACTGTGGTAAATAGGCCTTTAGTGATATGGTGGTGAGGTTTGGGGGAGGGGAAACGTTCTGTAGACCTAGGGTTAAATCTCAGCCTTTCAGTGAGCCTGTGCCTCTGGACAGTGAACTTCACCAGTACTTCATGCTTCTCAGTCCTGCCCCAAGGTGGGAAAGGATGGTTAGAGTGAGTTGGAGTTGGGTATTTCCCTTCCCCCAGGTCCGTTAGGATTTGATAAAAACCCAATGGTTTAGGCTCTGGTGAAATAGCTTCTCTTGGGGCAGACCTTGTTAAGGACAGAATGCCCTGGTATAATTCAAAATGGTTCCTTCTTGGCATCGCCCTTGTGAGAAACACAAGGAAACTTTTCTCAGACATTCACTGTGATCACCTGGTGGAACTCCTGGAAGTAAACCACAATATGGCCCCTGCCCCCAACACACACACAACTGGATCCCCCTGGAGTTTTTCACTCTCAGGTTTGTTCATACTCAGCCTCCAGCAATTCATCAATTACAGTTCAGTTTCCCATACCTGAGTGCTGACCCTCATGGAGGTTTCTGTTCCTCTAAGCTGTGAATCTCTGAATCTGTGTATCTGTCTCTCTAGTTTAGGGGTTTGCCCTTGAACTGCACTTCTCTGATGGATCTAAGTAGAATTGTTTTTTTTTCCATCTTTTTACTTATCATTAGGATGAAGTAATGACTACTAAACTCTTTATATGCAGAACCAGATATCAGAAGTAGAGGTGAACTTCTTAAAGGACTTGGGTTGATTAATGTTCAAGATGATAATAGAACTTAAAAAATTTAAAAACCCAGTTGAATTGGGAGAGAAAAGACAGAATTGTACTCTTACATTGGCATGGCATATTGTATTTTTACAACATCTGAGTCTCTCAATCATCCTTCCTTCCATGTGAGGATTTTTTGGGTCCATTTTCAGAAGGGAGAAACTGAGGCTCAGAAGGGTTTTTTGACTTGCTCAAGGTTACACCACTAGCATTAACCCAGGCCCCCTTGCATTTTAGGGGTGGAAAATTGGCCGGCAGATGTGTCCGTTCTGTCACTGTTAAGCACCATGCACTATCATTGTTATGAATTTGAAGGCTTTAAAGTAGGACATCCAGTCCTAATTCTTCTGCCCCTGCCAACTCTATGGTCTCTTTCTTGGCCAGATTTGCACATTTATGTAACTGGTTTGTTACCCTGTGAGCATTTGAATTTGCCAAAGTCCTGCAAGATCTTATAAAAAAGATTGTTCAGAGTACAATATCTGTGCTACCTCTCCCAGAAGCATACGCATTTTAAATGAGAATGCTTGTTAACTCAAAAAGAATGACTCTCTAAGGCTAAATTTTAGGGAATGTGGTAGGAGCTGAGATTTTCAGCTTGGTTATCCTGCCTGGAGTATCTCAGGTCAGACTGTCCCTCCTGTGTTAAACTGTGTGGTCCTGGGCACTGCTTGGCATGCTGCACAAATGCTGGCTGCAGAGCACCCAGGGCTGGCGTCCTATTTCCTCTCCATCACACTTCCTAGGGGGTAGGACCTGATAAATAGGGCACTTGGGGCCAAGGAGCAGGCTATTCTGGCTCTGCTGTTCAGAAGGAAGCTGACTTATTTCTGTCTTTGGATTATCGTGGTGATTTCCCCCCTTTTTCTGACTTCTGCCTCTCTTGGCTGCCCTGTTGATACAGTGCTGAGCTCGTGAGGATTGATTCTAGATACAACACTTGAATTCAGTCAGTGACTCCCAGACCTCAGCCCTGGCACCAAATGCACCAGGAAGGGATGTCTGGAAAAATAAAAACAAACAAACAAACAACAACAACCAAGACCTTTTCCTAATTTGCAGAGATTCAAGAGGACTGAAACCGAGGAATCTGTATCTTTTTATAAAAACAGTGGTGAGATTCAAAGACCATTTCATTGTGAGAGCTTTCTAATCCAGACAGCAGTGGAGATAATAGTTTTTTGGGCCCCTACATACTCACTGCTAGCTGCTCAATGCAAGGAATCTTTGTGATCCAGCCCCACGCAATACACCGCACACTGGATCCCTGTGAAGTCTATTCCAGGCATCCTACTATCTTCTCAGTAAACATTTCGGTGCCTCTAGGAGAGGAGGGTTTTTAACATAACCCCTGCAGCATTATCACACCCAAGAATCAATAATAATTCCTCAGCATCCAATACCCTGTCAGCGTTCAGGTATTTACAGTTGGCTGATACAGATCAGGATCCCCAGGAAGTCTGCCTACTGCATTTTATTGGCATGTTTCAAACATCTCTTTTAATCCATAGATTTCTCTCTCTCTCTCTCTGTTTCTTTTGAAATTTACTTGTTAAAGGAACTAAGTCCATGGTCTCTAGAGCTTCTTAAATTTTTCTTATCACACGAGTCACCAGCAGATTTTGTTAAAATACAGATTCTGATTCAGCAGGCCTGAGACAGAGCCGGAATTCAGTGTATCTAGCCAGCTCTGGGGCGATGTGGGGCTGCCGGTCCTCAGACCACACTTGAGGAGGAGGCTACTCCAAGGAAGATTGCCGAGGTGCTGGCATGATCCTGCTTCATCTTCCCTGCAAACCAGGGGTCATTTCAGGCCCAGGTCAGATTCAGATGGATGCTGGTGATTGCACCGGAGGGTGGTGCTGTGCATTCCTTCTGATGCCCAGTGGATCTGTGCACAGCCAAAGTTCAGACCCTGTGGGGCCAGCTGCCTTAATCCCTCCTAGCCATCATTTTCTGTAGCTGTAGTTGGAGGCTGTGGCCCTGAAGCCATCTTGAACAACTTTGCACCAACTATATTGTGGTCTGGCAGTGCTGCCCTCATTGTTGCTGCATGGGCCAGGGAGGGTAGCAGGCCCCAGGAGTGTCCACCTGGGCAGTGTTTCGAGTGGTAGAGCATCTCATTAGGGGCCACTTGTAAGCAATGCTTCCTAGGATCCACGACCTTGTGCAGTCCTCCCCACACTGACTGGACTTGGCCAATGGGACATCTGCAGAAGCTTGATAGGTCTTGTGAATCAGGGTTTGGAATGTTCCCCTCATCCCATTGGGAAGCCTAGTTAGACCATGAAATGATGAGAGAGGGGCCCAGCTGACAGCCAGCACCTGGACCCCAGGCATGGGAGTGAGGCCATCTTGTGCCTTCCGGTCCCAGCTAAGTGCCTAGGAGCGAGCCCCTGCAGGAGCCTACCCAACCCATGTAATCATGAGAAATAACAAACTGTTGTTGCTTTAAGCCACTAAGTCTTGGTGTTTTGTCACACAGCACAGCTAACTGAAACGTCGCTGTGCAACAGCTTACCAGGTATGTGGGAGTCGGTGCTCAGTGAGCCAGGACCTCAAGCCTTCTTTGTTCCTGGGGTTTGGCAAACATGAGTTAACTCCCAAAATCTGAAGATGCTTCAAGAATGGAACCAGCTTGACATTCCTACATTTTCCTTTCAGTGTCAAATCATGGCTCCTATCCAAAGGGAGACACATGGTGAAGGACTTGGGGACATAGGCTCTGGAGTTGGACATACCTGGTGTGACTCCTGGAACAATTTCCCTGGCTGGTGTCCTTGCACACATCACTCTGTCCTCCCAGCTTCTGTGACTGCATGTTTCAAAGGCATATATCAACTTCAGGGCATTTGCGAGAAGGAAGCAAAATGAGGTAGTTAGAGCTGGAATCCATGCAGAGTGGCCACACACTATATTATTATTGTTATTAAATACCATCCATACATTAGTAGACAACCTGCTTGCTCTCTCTCTCCTCTGTTACTTGGAGTGTGGTCTGCAGACCGGAGCAGTGGCGATGCTTGGGAGCTCAGTATCGTAGCTTTTTCTGTCATAAAATAAAACACAGGTAGAGAAAACTCCATTGAATGTATGGCGGAGTAAATGATTTTAGGCAGACACCCTCATAAGTACCATGCAGGTGATGAAACGGATCTGCCAGCGCCTGAGAAGCCCCTGGGTGCTCACGTGGCATCACCTCACTGCAATGTTTTAGTCTGTCGTCCATGTGCACCCCCTGAACACTATAGTCTCCTCTTCCTCTATTTAAAATGTGATGTGTCGGGGTGCCTGGGTGGCTCAGTGGGTTAAGCATCTGCCTTCAGCTCGGGTCATGATCCCAGGGTCCTGGGATCGAGCCCCATATCGGGCTCCCTGCTCAGCGGGGAGCCTGCTTCTCCCTCTCCCTCTGCCTCTCCCCTGCTCGTGCTCTCTCTCTCTCTGTATCTCTGTGTTTCAAATGAATAAATAAAATCTTTAAAAAAAAATGTGATGTGTCTTGGGGCACCCAGCTTGCTCGGTCGGTGGAGCATGTGACTCTTGGTCTGGGGGTAGTGGGTTCAAGCCACACGCTGGGTGTAGAAATTGTTTAAGAATGGAATCTAAAAAAAAATGTGACGTGTCTCTTAATTCCAGTCCCCTCTCCGTACCTCTTTCTTTTCTGTTGATGGATGTGGCTTAATTGGCCTGAGTTTCCCTTGTAGGGTTTTGCAGGCAGGACATAAGTGTGGCGTAATGGTTCTGCTGTGCTTGGTTTCTGCAGCTGGGTCCAGGGCCTGATCAGACACATGTGTCATCTCACTGTCCAGACCAGACAGGTGTGTTCTTTCAACAGGAGGAATGAGGGGCAACCCTCAAAAAGTTTCTCTTTTCATAAGGTCAGTGGCTGCTGATGCTTAGTGCTTGGGACTATTAACTCATTTGGGCTTGCAAAATGATGATCTATTGTTTTTCATTTATTAGCTGTGATAGTTTTATAAAGAGACACTTTTACTCATCTACTATGGATTATGCAGAGGTATGGTTTGTATAAGAAAAGGAGGGTAAATGTTTGATGCTTTCCCTTTATTTGAAGACACTGCATTGATTTCATGTATCTTCAAAAAGTGACTGATAAATTTACAAAATCATTATGAATTCATGAATTTATATTTTATGTGTTTCAATATACTGCAATTATTCTCTGCTTTGAGGCTCAATTTATCTTATAATGGGAGCCTCTTCCTGTTGGCTCTGGAGTCCTTTGGATGTGACCCAGTGGTCCTTCAGAGTGTCCTTGCTGTCTGCTACGGCTCACCTTAAACATTCAAGACCTTTTTCTTGAAGCTAAATATATTCATTGCTACTGGTTGCTTATTGTTTCTCTCTCTATATCATCTATTTATCATCTATCTATTGTCTATCATCTATCTATCTATCTATCTATCTATCTATCTATCTATCTATCATCTATCTAGCTATCATTTATCTTAAAGGTAAAATACCAAATGAGCCAATACTGCCATTGTCAATCCAAATTTAGGACTTACAGAGTTTCACTTCCCTCTTTTCCATTCCAGCTGTATCTCATTTCTCCCACAGCAAAAATCCTGATTCTCAAGGCTACAGGGGTTGATAGAATTAGAGTATGCCATAATTACTGTTTTTTTTTTTTTTTTTTAAGATTCCATTTATTTACTTGACAGAGAGAGACAGAGCGAGAGAGGGAACACAAGCAGGGGGAGTGGGAGAGAGAGAAGCAGGCCTCCCACGGAGCAGAGAGCCCGATACGGGGCTCGATTCCAGGATCCTGGGATCATGACACGAGCCGAAGGCAGACGCCCAACGACTGAGCCAGCCAGGCGCCCCGCCATAATTACTGTTTTATTCCACATTATAAGTCAACAAAATAAGAATAACAACAGGACTGACTATTGCTGCTCCCAGTATGATTGCTAGCCCAGGTCGAATTGTCTTCCCTGTGTACTCTGTGTTCTCCCACTCTCTGTGATGGCCCGGGACCTGCACTGGCTTAGCTCCAGGCTCCGGTGGCCCCCCCTTAGCTTTGGTCCTGTGGGTAACTGTGCATTCCATGTTCACCAGCATGTCTTAGGTGCGTGACCCTGCAGTCATCCTGGTTGTCTGAAGCCCCCTCAGGAGATTATGTAGAAAAGTCCCAGGGAACGTTATTTCCTGAGTTGGTGCATGCTGATAACTATGTGGTTCTCTTCTCAGGCCCAGCAGTCTGCTTCCTCCCACTTTCCTCCCACAGGTTCAGGGCTGGTGGCTGTGGGTGTTTGTCCCCAACTTTTTGTTGGGTGTGGGGGCAGCTTGCCATCTAGCTCTGTTGTAAGTGTTGTGCACAGTGTTTTGTCCCTCTGCCTAGTTGCCCATTGTGTGAGTGTGCATGCGCGGGGGCGGGGGCGGCCGTGACAGAGTAGCGCCGCTGGGGGGCTTACGCACCGATATTTATTTCTCACAGTTCTGAGCCTAAAAGGTCAAGATCCCATATCTCCTGGGCTTGTAGACAGCCGTCTTCTTGCTGTGCCCTCACACAGCCTTTCCTCTGGTATCTCTGTGTGTCCAGATCTCTTCTGATAAGGTCACCGGCCATACTGGGTCAGGACCCACCCTACTGGCCTCCTTTCAACTCAGTCACCCCTTCAAAGGCCCCACCTCCAAAGACAGTTACATTCTGAGGTACTGGGGGTCAGGGCTCCAACATGGATTTTAGGGGACACAATTCAGCCCATAAAACTCTTTTTGTGTTGGGATTTGGAGAGACTAGACCCTCTTCCCCTGCTGCCTCATCTTCCCAGGGTTTCCCTTTCATGGTTGGTTGATGTTTCTCATGACTGTGTGAGCCCGAGAAGCAGCCCCCAACCCATTCCCGGCATGTGGCTCTATTTGTAATGCCCACCCCTCCAGCTGACACATCTAAGGGGCTGTCTGCCACGCCAGCAAGAAAACCCCATGGCAGGTGGCAGTAGTGCCCCTCCCACCGCGCTGTCCCGCCCACACACCCATACTGCCCCGCCCAGCCCGCTGCCCCCGCCCCCACAGCCACACTGCCCCGCCCACCCCGCTGCCCCCGCCCCCACAGCCACACTGCCCCGCCCAGCCCGCTGCCCCCGCCCCCACAGCCACACTGCCCCGCCCACCCCGCTGCCCCCGCCCCCACAGCGGCAGTACCCGGCCTGTAGTAGTGCCCGGCCTGTAAAACGGGCCCAGTAAACAACTATTGAGTAAATGTGCAGGAAACAGCATAGCGGAGTGGGTTCACGTCCAGCCTCTGCCTAGACCTGGCACTGTGCCTTTGAGCAACTGGCATGAAGGCCTCACAAGGGACTGACCAGGTGCCCTCTCAGACCTGTCTTGGTTCCTCCGTTCCTTACCTGGGGAAGGCTAAATGTGTGCACTGCCTTATATAAAAGGGACCTCACAGGTAGCATTTAACCCACGGAGCAAAATCAGGCCCACCTCTTTGTTCCCTTTCTCTGCAATCAGACGTGACAGTGGGAGTTGGCCAGAACCTAGAAAATTAGGAGGGTCGCTGTTTTCTGCCATCCAACTGAGAACGAGGCTGTGGCTGTGCTGAGTGCTTTGGGGACATTTTAGAGAAGCAGTTTGCCAAAGAGAGTGGAGATCTGTCCGAAGCAGATCATGGGGAGGCAGCTGAGGGGTAAAAACACTGGCTGCGCAGATGTGACAACAGGAATTGGTCTCTCCCAGGACACTTGTCTTTGCTGTGTTTGTGCCCATCATTCAAGTATTTGCTCATTCATTCAAACAGCTCTCTTCTGGGCTTCACTGGGTAAGAGCTTCATTGCCTTCACATCTCAATCTGTGCAAAACTCATATCTGATTTCATAAAAGAAACCCTTAAATCAGGATAATCTGACTTCCAGTTCATTTTATATTACTTTGTTAAAAAAGAAAGGGGTGTGAACTGTGGCTATGTTAGGAACTGAGTCAGAGCGCTTTTAGCCAAAGTTCAGAGATGACACACTGAGCTCTGGCAAAGGTGGCAGGACCTCGGCCCCCGCCCTCAGAGACCTGACTCTGGACCACAGGATGGAGGCCCTGCCTCACGCATTCGCTTCCTCATTCAGCCAAGACCTACTGAGCACCTGTCTGTCAAGCTGCCAGGTGTCCAAGCTGCCAATTAGGACAATGAACCAAACTGAATGTAACAATCAAGAAGGCTCCATTCACTCACTGGGACTGGGCGGGCAAGGGGCAATGAAGAAAGCACTGGCCCTCCAGCCACTCCTTTCCCCACGGAACATTGCTGGGTGAGGGTCAGACCCCATACAGTGCAGGCTGGGGGGTGGGCAACATCACTGGGTGAGGGTCAGACCCCACACAGTGCAGGCTGGAGGGTGGGCAACATCACTGGGTGAGGGTCAGACCACACACAGTGCAGGCTGGGGGGTGGGCAACATCACTGGGTGAGGGTCAGACCCCATACAGTGCAGGCTGGGGGGTGGGCAACATCACTGGGTGAGGGTCAGACCCCACACAGTGTAGGCTGGGGTGGGGGTAGGGGCAGGGGTCATCTTCCTGCCAAGCAGCCCTGGACAAAAGGCTCCTGTCTTTTTATGGCCCCTGGGGGCCCGGGGTGTGCAGGAGTGAAAGTATATTGAGTCAGGAGAAGTGCCTTAGCCAAAGCCCCAGGTAAGGGGTGCAGAGAGGAGGCGCCTGGGCTAAGAATGTAGATGTCCACCAGTACCCTGGTTCTGCAGAAGTCTGCTGTGGGGAGGGCAGTTGGCCCACGAGGCCTGCCAGGGATTGCCTGTGGGCACATCTGAGAGAGCACACACAGCATCATGGCCTAGACCCAGGCTCCTCTCTGCACCTGGCCCTGGCCCAGGAGTTGGGGCTGGTGTAGTGAAGACAGAGACAGCATCGACCCAGGCGGTGCTGGCGCCTGAATGACAGTGAACCCTGACCCTGCTGTGCAAGAACCAGTAGCCGTGGTCAGGTTGCGGAAAGCCCCCTCGACAGGTTTCATTCCCTGTCCCACCACGGCACCCACCTTCCTTGTTTCATTTATATTTTTCTCGGCCATGATCAGTTTGGCCCTTGGCAGTTTCCAAAGCATTTTGTTTTGTTTTTCTCAGCCTTCAAATCCTAATGCTAGGTTCTCAAGCCTGGCTGCACATTAGAAAATTGAGGAGCTTTTAAAAGTGTTCAGTACTCAGTCCCCTTCCCTGAAAGTGCTGATGTGATGCTCTGGCTGCATCCCGCAGGTGAGCTGCCTGTGCACTCAGTGTGGCTCCCCTGCCCCGAAGGGAAGGCATCTTCCTCAGTGGGTACAGAGCTAGCAAATGGGAACTGAAAATGGGGTCAAAGCACCCTCGTTGGGGATTTAAGGCATAAAACAATTGCTTCTCCTACCAAGAACACAGTTAGAAACTGGAAGAAGTATGGTCCCAAACATGATTAAGAGGCTTTAAAAATGGAGCAGATTCTTCTGTTTCAGGACATCCTGTATATGTCCTACCTAAAGGCCCCTGAAGGGTTTGTGCTGTGTGGTTTTTCTACAACACATACACTTGGCTCTGCATCAATTTCTGTGTGATGGGGAGCAGGCAATGGAAAGTCAAAGTAAAATAAACTTGCAAAGAAAAATAAGACTAACAAGGAACCCGAAGTGGATATGGCTGATGGATATGGTTTGATGGATACTGTGACTTGGGGCACTTTGGTCAAGTGGCAATTGTCAAACATCAGTGTGCACAGTAATCCCCTGGAGGGCTTGTTAACGCAGACCGCTGGTCCTCAACCAGAGATTCTAGGATTCTGACTCACTGCCTTGGGGAGGGGCCCGAGATTCTGCATTTCCAATGAGTTCCCAGGTGATGTCCGTGCTTGGCTCCACAGACCACACCTTGAGAATGCTGGTCAAGATAAAACAGCTCTTCTCAGAAAGCCAGTGAGAAGACAGTGCAATCAGAAAACTTCTTGGCAGGGGGCACTTGGGTGGCTCAGTTAGTTAAGCATCAGACTCTTGATCTCAGGGTCATGAATTCAAGCCCTGCGTTGGGCTTCAAGCTGGGCATGGAGCCTACTTAAAACAACAACAACAAAAACAAAACTTCTTGCCTGAAACCCATCCACACTAGGTATTAGACTCCTCTCATTATAATTCTGGACTGGTGTTTGTTAGGACTGAGACCCAAGGTTTCTGGTGTGGGCCCCAGCACGCACATTTAAGATCTGTAATTTTCTCTAATCTGGGAAGCACTATGCAAATGCTGTTTTCCTCTGGCCAGAGCTGGAGCTTCCGACAGCCTGGCACCAGCCTGAACCCAGGTGAGTGGCCTGCAGGGCCAGTGGGTCCCTGGGTGGAATTGTGACTTTCATCAAAGGTTTCATCAGAAGCTTAACTCTGGCCAAAGCAGTCTTTCCAAGCTACATCCTAGGGAAGAGTCTTCTGGGAGATGTTACTAAGAATTCCCTGAAAAAAGTCTGGAAAAGTTCTGCGTTGCATCTTCTTCTTGGGCTTTAGCATTTTAAAGGCTCTGGAAATTCCAGAATGAAGAAGCTTGCCTAATATAGCTGAACCTAGTGTTTTCTGTATCTAGTTTGACCACGGGGCACTGTCTTCTCAGCTTCTCAGCTTTTCTACTAGGATCTCCGGGAACTCAAGCTCCATGGGGTAGCAGTGTGAGAAATGGGTACGGACCGTGCAATCTGGGCATAGGAAGGGGACACCAAGTCTTCGGGGTTTCGGAAAGCACATCAGAGGCTCTATGGGCCTGTGTGGAGTCACCGTCTGCTCCAGGACACAGGCAGGTAAACAGGCGTTCCTCGGGAGCGGCTCTTTCCCTGAAGCATCTGAAATGTTTCAGGAACCCACAGGGCTGGGTTCGAGCACACAAATCAAACTGAGATGCAGACACACCTGCTTCATTGTTGTTATTTACAGTATAGTTCCTTTGTCCACCCTGCTATTTTACAGAGCATCAAAGGTTTAAAACCCCCACCATGTGGCCTCAACATCTGGTCCTGGAACGTGCCAACCTTGGAAGAGCTGCCAGAGAAAGTTGCTACTGAAACCAAATGAGACACTAGAGTTCGGAGCCACGTGGCCCAAAGCAGGGTTTGCAGCTGGTGGCCTTGGCACCGCGTGGGTTTGTTAGCCCTGCAGGATACCGGGCCCTGCTCCAGACCTGCTGCGTCAGGCCTGCCCTGAATGAGATCCCTGGGAGATTCATAGGCACATTAGAGTTTCAAAGGCACTGTTTTAAAAATAAATAAAAATTTAAAATACACACAATGTGCAAAAGCCTCGGTTCTCAGGCTTGGTTGCTCATTGCAATCACTGGGGGCATTTAAAGTACTTAAGCCTCCCCCATCCTCATTTTAATTTGATTGGAATGGAGAGCATTCTGGGTTTTAAAGGTTCCGTGGATGATTCTAAAATGCAGCACGCTGATTGCAGGGCTCTGGACCTTTACTGGTGGAGTGTTTCTCCCTTGCTTGCTCCCTGAGCACCTGGACCCGTGCCTGTGGGGTAGGCGCGAAACTCATCACAGAATAACATTTTGCTGCTCAACTGAGTTATCCTGGGACTCCAGATCATATGGAGGATTTGGAGGTGGTCCTGCCAGGAGCCTGTGTGCATGAAAGACAGAGGAATCTTCCAGAAACAATTCACCCTAAGGAAGGAACTTGGGTCAAGACCAGTGTCTCAACAATAGAAGTAGGGCCTGTGTCCCTAACACCACCATGGCATGCACAGCCCTCCCTTTGATGCTGAACTGGTGGGCAGGGCTGTGGGATGGGCTGTTATATTTTGAGGTCTTGTTATTGTAACCCCTAGACTGCAGCACAGGTTATAGATGAATGGGAGGCAATAATTTCAAGATAGGATGTCAAGTGTCACTTGATCCCCATGTAACCATCTGTGTCTTTTCAAGGGGGTGAGCAGAATGCTTTAAAGTTCTTAGGAGCGGAGGATTGCAACCTCCAAAGTGCCTTCTTTGAAGACTGTTCTCCACGCAGTGTTCTGTGTGAGCTACAGGCTGTGGGTGACAGGTCGGAGGCCGCGGTGGGCAGAGCCCTCCACAGCCCTCACAAGCAGGCCTAGCACTCAGGCCCAGGTGACTTTAAAAAATTAAGAAGGAACAGTAGACAATTCAAGGCATCTTGAGATCAGCATCCAGCCAGCCTCCCCACAGAACTGGGAAGTGGGACAGATAAATGACCCCATTGCAGGGAACAGAGTGTCCTGCCTTTGAAGCACCCCTTTGATAAAAGGATTGACAGAAAACAAAAATACACTTTCTGCTTGGAAAATGTCTGATGAGAATGGCCAAAAGAGTCCTGCGTCCTAGTCAGGCCTGAGAGTGTGGGTGTGGAGGTGGCCCCTGGCTGGGGAGAAGGCCGGGGCGCCTAGGTGGGTACTTAAAGCCCCTGCCAAGGGCACTCAGCCCCGTTGTGTCTGGAGCAGAGCTGTCCCAGGAAACTGCAGCAGGGGAAGGGTTAGCAGGGATGGACTCCATCTGAGGGGACTTTGGTTACTGACCTCCATCCAAAGAAGATAGGGACTCTCAGCATCTTTCTTCCTGGGGACCTAAGGCTGGGAGGTCTCTTCAGCAAGCCCAGACTGTGATCTCTAGCTCTCGGTCCTCTGCAGATGAAGGTCATTCTCTATTATTATTGTGAATTAAATGTTATTGTTTCTCTGTTCTTCTCAGGCAGGGAGAAGCTTGGGGCTGGGGCTGGGGCAAAATGGAGGCAAAGCCAGTGGAGGGTGGGATGCTCGGGCTTGTCCTCGGCGGAGTGGCTGTGCCCTACTGCCCGGCTGGTCCCCACCGGGTTGGGGCTGGCTCCTTCAGCTAAGTGCTCTGCCTGTGGGCTGGGCCAGCTCGCCCCTGCCCCACATATCTGCCCCCCTAGCATACCCCCCACCCCTCCCCACGTGCCCCCCACCCTTATGTGCCCCCCACCCCTGCATGCCCCCCAACCCTACATGCCCAGGCACCTTTCCTTGGCTCTAGAATCTGCTCTCTCAAAGCCAGAGTGACCTATTTCTGGGCCCACATAGAGAAGCAAGAACTGATAAAAAGAAGGTTCTCAAACTCAAGAGAATGATTTCCGTGAATACAAACTGGAGGCTTAAACTGTGCTTAGGCATTGGATGGACCCGATAAAGGGTCTGTACTGAAGAGAAAAAGGATATATGTAAATAACTGGAAATGTGACCAGCTGAGAATAGAAATCAGGATTGTGACAGAATTGTCCAGGTCTAGAAAAGCTTCCAGGATGGGAACTGGGACATGCACAACGTGATAAGAAAGCAAGGCTGAATACGGGACTATTTCCTACACAGTCAAGGTAGAATCCACTGTAGTGTGGGCTGTGCCCCCTTCCGCTGTCTGTCCACGGGGGTGGGCAGGCCCTGCTCCTGTCCCGTGTCCCACATGGGCTTGGAGGTCTGTGTTGGGAAGTAACTCCAGTCCCGAGCCACGAGCTACATTCCCTCTGGTCCTCCTGTGTGTGCTGGTTGGGAGGTGAAGTTGGTTTTTGGAAAAGCTGCAAAGTGATTCAGGGAGGTGGTGACCCAAATAGACAGTGGTTCTGGATGAGATTGCTGCTTTTGTTTGCAAATGAAGGGGTGACTTACAGGGCAGTGGTTTCGATAAAGTGAAAGGGTATGGGGCTGGGGGAAAGCACTTGCTGGGAGGCCTGTCTGAGTGACTCGGGGCAAGGGAAGGCTCTAGGCCTCCTGGGGTAGCTGAGCAGAGCCACAAGCCCCTTTATAGCCTCCCTGCAGGGGCTCGTGGGCCCGAGAGCGGGCAGACTCTCTCTGTCCTCCTCCTGCCTCTGCTCTTCTGTCGTTGTGCCTGGTGGGCTGGCCCCTTTCCTCAAGGCCTCTCTGCACCCAGGCCCTACACCTAGCTGCTTCTAGAAATGAATCCAAATTCCTGCAAATTAGGAAGGATCCTCCTGGCCAGTCCAGTCCTGACCTCTGCCCTACACACCCTCCTGAATCCATTAAGAATCCATGCTTTGTTTTTAAGCGCATTGTGTCTCCCAACTTCAGACTTCACAGGGCCTCAGTAGTGGAAAAGCCCACATCCCTGGGTCTCAGCCCCTCCTGTCCTCCTCCAGAGAAAAGCAGCACACGGAAATTGTGGCTGCTGGGCTTGCCCCTGGGATTGAGGCGGGAGGACTTCCCACACCTGCATGCCGGGCCCCCTGTCAGGGGCAGGGGAGGGTAGGAGGATCTGCGGCTTCCTGGCACCTTTTCCGCACCGTGCACCCTGACTTAGGTGAGCTGGGCAGCACTACCCTCCTCACGGATCTGCATCAAGGCTGCTGAGGCAGAGTGGGCTGCAGTCTCCTGAATGGGAAGCAGAAGAGAAATGTACTTGGCCTGAAAAAGCAAACAGGCACCTCCTCCCTGCAGGGAGCCCCAGGGAAGGTCCAATGGCCGGACCCTATCTACCCGCATGCGCATTTGAGTGAGGATGTCAGGGACTGCTGCCCTGGGGGAGGGAGGAGGCAAGGAGCACTGTTCAGGAGGGACTCTGTCCTCTTCAAGGGTGGGGGAGACCGCAGAGCCAGCTGGAAGGGAGACAGAGCATAAATGTTGGCAGCATTTACATTTCCTACGTGAAGGCAATTTTCCACATGGTGAGTTACATACCTCCTGCTGTGTTGTGTTCCTGGAGCTGCTGTAATAAATTGCCATAGATTTCGGGGCTCACACAGTGACAGATGAAGTCGGCATCACTGGCCCTAACCAAGGGTCAGCAGGGTGCCCCTCCAGAGGCTCTAGGCGAGAGCCTGGTCCTGCCTCTTAAGGCTGTTGTAGCGCTTCTTGGCTTGTGTGGGCGTCCTTGTCCTCTCCGCCTCTGTCTTCACATGCCCCCCACCCCCGCCGCCTCCTCTGGGTAGGGTCTCCCTCTAGTAAGGAGGACTCATGTGACAGCATTTAGGGCCCACCAGAAAATCCAGGACCATCTCCCCACCTCAAGACCCTTGACCTAACCACACCCACAAAATCCTTTTCTGATGCATAAAATTCGAAAAAATTCTCAGATTCCCGGGGTTAGGATGGGAATATCTTTGGGGACCACTTCTCCCACTCCCCTCCTTCCTGTCTCGGATATTTCTACTTTCAGTTTTCCAGTGAGGATGATTTTCAGGGAAACAAGAAGCCATTTCCAGTTGGCTGAAATGCCTCCATCCTGAATCTGTAATTCTTCCAGCTCTATTACATGCTTCCTCCAAATGCCTTTTCTGTCCCTCTCGGGGTGCCAGGGCCCCTAAAACCAGCCCAGCAGTCAAGGGCTCTCGAGTGCTGCAGGCCCTCGGGCCCCTGTCTGGGGTCCTGAGAGACAGGCTGCGTTTCCAGGTGGATGAGGCTGCTCTCTTCGAGGTCTCCAGGGATCCCCAGGGGGCGGTGTCTCCTTCCTCAACTGCAGAATGGAGTAAGAATGGAACTTTGCCTGTGGGATGTCAGCTGAGGCTGCTGATGTGCACTCAGCTTAGAGGTTTGATATTAAGCCAGGTGGGACAGTGGTGAGTGGTAGAGGCAAGTAAGGACACTTTGGGACTCCCTCCCGCCTTCAGTTCGGGTGGAAGAGCCTGGAGGCCAGCCGGCTTCATGCGGACCCTCTCTCCTTCCTTGAGCACAGTTTCTTTCCACAGTGTTCCTGCCCATCCCCACATCCTTCCTGCTTCCAGCTCCCACGGCCCTGGCAGACCTGGGTTTACCTCTCGCGGGTGGATATTCTGTGGAAGATGTCAATTCCGGCCTCCCGATGTCTCAAGTCCCTCCACTTGGCAAATGCTGAGAGCACCTGGTGGGCCAGGCCCTGTCCGGGGCACTTGGGGTACAACAGTGAGCAGAGTGGCTGGTGACCCTGCCGTCAGGAAGTGCATTTGTTCACAGCAGTGAGTAGTAAACACTATGGCATGACAGAGTCAGTTAGAGGGGGTCAGTGCTGTAGGTAAAAAGGAAGATGGAGACAGATAAAAAGGAGCAGGAACTCAGGGCCAGGATGGGTGCGAGTATGGGCTAGGTTGCCATTTTTTAAAAGATTTTATTTTTTTAAAGCAATCTCTACACCCAATGTGGGGCTCGAACTCACAAGCCCCGAGATCAAGAGTCACACGCTCCACTGGCTGAGCAGCCAGGGTACCCGAGGTCACCATTTTGAATGAGGTGGTTGTGGTAGTGTTGCAGGATTTCTCAGCCTTTAGTGTCTGCAGTTCTTGGTCATGCTGCTTCAAAGAATGAAGAGGTGGACCAGACGAAGAATGGTGGGCAGCAAAGCAGAGTTTATTGAGCAATAGTACAAAGCTCCCAGAGAGGAAGGGACCTGAGAGGGTTGCCACTAGAGTTTCTAAGTTTAGGGGTTTTTATGAGCTCTTTTGAGGAACTATCATAAGCAATCAGGGTGTGCTGAGTCACGCCAATTGGGGCTTTGGTCACATATCTGTCTACTTATTAGGTTAATGTCTATGTGCTGATGGTCTTTTTTGTCTGACATCTCGGGGCTTAGGTCTTAACTGCACCTTGCCAGTGATGTTGACAAATGTTTTGTGGTTAATCATCTTATTTTAGGATGTTTTATGGAAGTCATTTCTGCAAAAGCTGCAAAACAGAATGCTAGTGCAGTCCTGTCTAAGCTTCAAAACAGGATGTTAGTGCTGTTTTGTCTTAGCTGTCCCGACTCCATATCTTCCTGTTGGGAACCCTGGCCCTGACTACCTAACTGTCCAACTAACTCCTAACACATTAGGAAGGTGACATTGGAACAAAGATTTGAAGGAGGTAAAGGAGGTAGTCATGTGGTATCTAAGGGAAGAGCCTTCCAAGGAAAGGGCACAGTCTATGCAAAGGCCCTGAGGTCAAAGGCACATTGAGGAGCAGCAAGGAGGCAAGTGAGGCTGGAGTGAGTGAGTCAGAGGGAAAGTGTGATAGCACATGGAGTGCAGGAGTTGGTGGTTGGGAATGGGGGGAGCACAGTGTTGGACCACTGCCAGGACTTCCCAGAGATGATCAGACATAGCCCTGGTGCCATCATGGCTGTAAAGCCTTCCCTTGCTTTATGCTGGACAGAGGAGCTTGGAGAATGGACCACCCCAGCTTCAGCAGGTAGAGGAGCTAGAGATGGTGCATGGCTCCCTACAGATATTCTAGCCTTCTAGGGCCAAGGAAATTTCCCTGGTCACCATGAACTGGTGTTGTCATTTCCAGGTGCCCAGGATCCCCAGGACAAGTAGGTCGTGGGCCGTCCTAACAGGGGTAACATGAGGCCACCAAGTGAATCCTGAGCACCATGCTGGCCACCATAGTAAGAGTCACCCACTCTTACACAATGATTAGGGCCTCCACTCTGACTGCTGTTGCAAATCCCTTTGCTGACTTCTTTCACCTTGCCCTCAGACCCTGTTGGACTTTCCTCTGCAATCTCCCACGGGGACCTCACCTACACCTTACATTACTCTTGGCCACATCTGGCCCTTCTCACTCACATCCTGCCTCTATAGCAGACTCCCCAGCCTGGTCCCCAGCTTCCTTTTTATCCCTTCTCTTCTCATCTGGACTGCAAATACCATGACTTCTGCTTTCAGAATGACTCTGGAGTCTGCCCATGGTGCCCAGGCCCACTGTGCAGTCCCAGGGCTCATCATTCTGTTGCAGGAAGGCATCCATGTGGCCATCCTGCAGCTCCCAGGACGGGCCTCCGAGAGCCCCATGTAGGGAGACTGCATGTCCTCATGCTCACACACACCAGCTCCACGGCCCCTGGTAGGTTTCTCTTTTCATTTCACCCCCTTGTATCCACCTTTCATAGTGTGGCCAGTTGTCGTCATGAAAAATAAAATTAACTTGTTATGACGTTTATAAAAAAAACTTCCCTTCGCATTATGCTTACATTATGGAAAATGAGAAGCTTTATCATTGGAGGCAGGAACAAACAAGGACATGCACCCTGTCTACTGTAGCCTGGTTCTGGAAGACTAGACATTACAGTCAGGCAAGAGTCAGAAGTAAGAGTAAGATATTGGGAAATCAAGGCAAAATTGTCACCGTTCAGGGATCGTATGATTGTATGCTTAGGAAAGTCGGGAGAATTGGCTGAGCACCCACTGAAGGTAAAAACTCGGGTAGGAAAATTATTATACTCCTTCAATAACTTTTCCATGTATAAATAACTAGTTAAAATATTATGAAATAATATTTCACTTAAGATAGTAATTAGGTGAGGGGCACCTGGGGTGGCTCAGTCAGTTAAGCATCTGCCTTCGGCTCAGGTCATGATCCCAGGGTCCTGGGATCGAGCCTCCCATCAGGCTCAGCAGGGAGTCTGCTTCTCCCTCTCCCTCTGCCTCCTCCCCCCTGCTCATTCTCTCTCTCTGTCTCTGTCTCTTTCTCTCTCCTTCAGATAAGTAAATAAAATCTTTTAAAAAAGATAGCAATTAGGTGAGACATTAACAAGATATACATTTTTTGAAAAAGATTTTATTTATTTATTTGTCAGAGAGAGAGAGAGAGAGAACACAAGCAGGGGGAGCGGCAGGCAGAGGGAGAAGCAGGCTCCCTGCTGAGCAGGGAGCCCAATGCGGGGCTCGATCCCAGGACCTTGGGATCATGACCTGAGCCAAAGGCAGCCACTTAACTGACTGGGCCACCCAGGTTTCCTAACATATAACTTTAAAAGGGAAACCATAAGGCCTACAGAAGGAAAACTTTACAATTCTGCTTAAGAGATGAAATCTAGGTCTAAGCAGATGGGAAGAGGGAAATCGCTACCCACTAGAATGGCTCAATATTGTAAAGTTGACCACTAACCCTGAATTACTCATAAAATCAGTCAAATTCCAGTGCAGATACTGACATGATACAAGGGGGGAAAGTTGACATGGGGAAAGGAACAGGGAAACTGAGGGAAAAGAAGAATAATGAGGAGGGAAGAGCCCTGTTCAGTATAAAATGAATCACAATGGTTCAGTAACGAAGCCAGGTTCATACTGAAGGTTTTTATGGATTAACAGAGGGTTCCAAACTATATACAAACAAATATTCAAATTTAGTCCATGTGGTAGACAGCCTTTCAAATCAGAGATAAAAGAGATTATTCAGTAGATGGTTTAGAAACAATTGGACATTTGTAAAAAAAAAAAAAAAAAAAAAGCTGAATTCTGATCCGGTGCTGTACTGCTCCAAAAGGAATTGCCAATAAACTAAAACTAAAACTAAAACATTCTGAAGGAAAAAAGATGAATTTGTTTTTAATTGTGAATGGGAAATGTTTTTCTAAGCAGGATATGTATCTGGAAGCTTTGATGGGTAATGTTGACTACTTGACTAGAAATATTTAAAAAAATCACCAATGATGGAAAAGTAAACAAACCGAAGAAAACATTTGCAGCCCAAATGGCATAGGGCTTACACGCTTCTTTGAGCAACGCATTTTACAAAGCGTTCTCATCAATCAATAAGAAAAATGTTTACAAACTCAACTGAAAAATGGGAGGCTCACAGAAATACAAATGAAATGGGTCAATAAGCATATAAAGGAGAGGCTTGCTCAATTTCACTCAGAATTAAAGAAATACAAATAAAAAGAACAAAGAGCTGTAACTTCTCCGCAAAGTAGCGAAAGCTAGAGGTGGGGTGATACTCGTTGATGGTGTGGGTGCAGCAGAAAGAGCAGGCTTCTGAACTGCTGTCCACACACTGGGCAAGGCTTCTCTGGGGACTCTTGGCGCTGTCCATCGCAGTAAGTAGCGCCGCTCACCTTTGACGGTGCCCCCGCCAGGAACTGACCTGGTGCCTGGACCCGCACAAGTCAGCCAGGGAACGGGTGGAAATATCGTGATAATGAAAACCAGAAAAAAAATTAAGCTGTGTATCATTAAG
Organism: Halichoerus grypus; assembly: GCF_964656455.1. Taxonomy (NCBI): domain Eukaryota; kingdom Metazoa; phylum Chordata; class Mammalia; order Carnivora; family Phocidae; genus Halichoerus; species Halichoerus grypus. The sequence goes on from NC_135721.1 coordinate 90,215,703, forward strand.
AAATCAGTTAATGAAGAGGTTACTGCCTATGTTCTCCTCTAGGATTTTGATGGATTCCTGTCTCCCATTGCCATATATACAATGGAATATGACTCAGCCATCAGAAAGGATGAATACCCAACTTTTACATCAACATGGATGGGACTGGAGGAGATTATGCTAAGTGAAATAAGTCAAGCAGAGAAAGTCAACTATCATATGGTTTCACTTATTTTTTTTATTAAAGATTTTATTTATTTATTTGAGAGAGAGAGAATGAGAGAGAGCGAGTACATGAGAGGGGGGAGGGTCAGAGGGAGAAGCAGACTCCCTGCCGAGCAGGGAGCCCGATGCGGGACTCGATCCAGGGACTCCAGGATCATGACCTGAGCCGAAGGCAGTCGCTTAACCAACTGAGCCACCCAGGCGCCCTGGTTTCACTTATTTGTGGAACATAAGGAATAGCATGGAGGACATTAGGAGAAGGAAGGGAAGAATGAAGGGGGTGAAATCGGAGGGGGAGATGAACCATGAGAGACTATGGACTCTGAGAAACAAACTGAGGGTTTTGGGGGGGGATGGGTTAGCCCGGTGATGGGTATTGAGGAGGGCGCGTACTGCATGGAGCACTGGGTGTTACATGCAAACAATGAATCATGAAACACTACATCAAAAACTAATGATGTATTGTGACTAACATAACATAATAAAAAAATTATATAAAAAAAGAAATCAACTAATGAGATTCTGACAGCTGTACAGATTGTAATAGTATAATGAAAAACACTTTCCTTTACGTGTGCACCTCAGTAAAAGGTGAAGCAACAGAATGAAGTGACTCTGTTTATGCTAATAGGGGAATATTTCCAAGACATACTATTGAGGGAATAGTAAAAAGGGTATAAAAATAGAATAACACATAAATAATTAAGCCTTTTGGGAACTTTCAGTTCTTTTACATTTTCTTTATGTCTTACTTTTGCCTTTGAATTTTCTTCCTTCCTCATCGCCAGGTGTGAACAAGGCTTCAATCCAGGGCTGGGTGGTGCGCAGTCTGACATCCCTTCTGCTTTTTGCCCTGTTAACTGTTGGGTCCAGCCTGTTTTTCCCAAGTTGGCTGAGCTCTCAAGTTGGAGCTTTCCTCCTTCCACAGTGAACAGATGCTCCCCCGATTCCCCTGTTCAGTGCTTCTCCAACTCCAACCCCCCACCTCCGACCCCTGGAGGGCCTGTGTGCCGACATTGTGGCCCCTCCTCAGAGTTTCTGACTTGGGAGATCTGGAGGTAGGCCAAGAGTGTCATCTCCAAGAAGTTTCCAGGAGACGCTGGTGCTGCTGGTCCTGGGCCCCACTTTGAGAGCCACTGCCCGAGTCAGTTGCCTGAGTCAGAAAGCTGGGCCTTTTTCTGAATTGCTCCAGAGCAGGTTTCTTGGCACAGAATTGATACTCAGTTTCACTGACGGATGAATGAATTAGATTATCCCACAGATCCTGAGCAGTGGAAAGTTGTGACAGAAGTTTGTATGTGCTGGCAGGAGGAGGGTTTCATGGAGGGTCCTATTCCTGGGGCCCGGGAGGCCATGTAATGCCACAGACACCCCAACCCAAGCCCTGGGCTCCACCCACACCCCCTGGCACCACTGTTCTGGGGCGTGCCCATGGCTTCCACTGCATGCTCCACCTCAGGGTCTCTCCCAAGTGCTGGAAAGCCAAGGAGGGTGGGTACCAGCCCATCCTCCTAGCTTTTTGGGGGAGCATCCTCCAGGTACATGCCTTGAAGTCCCCAGAGTTCCCAGGGGATCAGAGCCCCCGTTGGCCTCCACGTTACCGATGCTCTATCCTGCTCGTCCCACTTCCCCACCCCTTCTTGCTGCCTCCCAGAATTGCCTTCCAAATAAACCAGATCCCTGTGTCAGGGCCTGCTTCTGAGGATAGGCCCTTACCCCAGTTGCCAGGTGACCATCTTCTTTCTGGCCTTCTTAGCTTGACAGTGATACCCAGAGACTCAGTGCAGACCGGGGGTTGCACAGGGGCTTCTGAGCCGGCCATCTGGGTGACAGGCACCTGCTGCTGGTGGTGGTGCAGCAAGCAGATTGGGCCTGTAGCTAATTACCCCTCAGGCCACGGGGCCTTTGTGCAAGGCCAGAGACAAGTGCTCAGAGAGAGCTGCCCTTTGGCCCTGTTCCTATCTACTGAATGTCTGCAAAGAAGGGCAGATAAGAAGGGGATTCGATTTCAGGGCTTCTGATTTGGCAGGTAACTCCTGCACAAGGGGCAGGGCTCTCCTATAACCAGGGGCATCTGAGGGAGTCCCCATCCTCTGTGCATAGCAGTAGCTGCCTCCTTTCTTGGCTGGAAGGATTTGCTTCTACACATGAAGGGTTAAAACAGTTGTGCTCTCCCCTTGCCCGCAGCCCCCCATCCCCTCCAGAAGCCTCCTTCACAAGTGGCCACTTCTCCTACTGCCTGCATGAAGAACAGGCAGTTTTGGTGGGGAATTGGTGGTTGGCTTGGGTGAGTTCCCCCAGAAGCAGACAAGGAGGGATATGGGTTTGAATGTGGTAGTTTATCTGGGAAGCGCACTTAGGGGCTCCGGGAGGGGAAGAGGAGTGAGATGGGGGAAGAACTAGCTTGTGCAAAGCTGTGGGCCTAGGGCTCAGCCCACTGGGGCCCTCTGGGTGACGGTGTGTAGTGACCCCAGAGTTGTTCTGACCAAGACGCTGTGAAGCTAGGCTCTCTCTCTCCGGCCCCCATTTCTAATCAGCTAAGGGCTGCTTCTGGGGCATTAACTCTCTGTCCCTTGTGGCCTGACCCCACCATGCCAGGGAAAGCCCTTGGGCAGAGTCTTCAGGGCCTGCAGGGAGGTATTGGCGGGTAGGGAACCATGAACTGGGGTTTTATGGACAGGTCACCCACGTATTGACTCTGCCCACCATTTTTTATTGAAATATTTGGGAATATGGTAGCTAATATAAAACCTTTCAGAATTAATGTGGAGCAGAATCTATTTAAATGAGAACAAAACTGTATTATCTGTGCTTCCAGCTAATTGGATGGCTTGGGGACTAGAGAGGAAGGCATACAGCCCCTGTGATCTGGATTTCTGTTTAACAGAACCAGCACAGGCCAGCATCTTGCAAAGTCACTTGGCAGCACTATTATCTTTAATTGCTAAATACATGTGGTTGCTGAAAATCTAAAATAATACATTATAAACTCTGTATTTAAAGCAATAAAAGAATTGGTGCTATTAGGAGCTGGGAGAAAATTAGCAATCTTTAAAGACCTTGGTAAACAAAGACTGCGTTGCACTTTTTAAGCACAAAAATTGCAGGGACTTCTTTATTCATGTCAGAGGAGAGAACACCCCACACTCGGCACTGTTTGGTGACAAGATTTTATATACAGTGGCATTGCATCACTGGGGAGATGAACCCAATCTCCACACTGGGAGGCAGTTCTGGGGCTGGCATGTGTGAGGTGGCCGTGTACCTGGTAGAAAATAAGAGGATTTGCAATCAAAGATAATTCTTCCCCCTCTCACCATTCTGTGCATTTGCTATTGTTAGCCAGCAACTATCTTCCGGTCCTGCCCACACCTGGATTTCCTTTTAGGGAATGATACTTTCTCCTTTGGGTTTGGTTTGATGGGACCAGGCTGTCTCCATACCAAGGGGCAGGCATGGGGCTGACTCAGGCCAATGCATCTGTGTGTCTGCATCTCAAGGAAAGTGACCGAGTCAACAGTGGTTGGATTCGTTCAGCCCAGGGATGGTAGCCTGGAGAGACTGTTTATTATGATTCTCTCTTTTCAAGTTCTTTTTGGTGGTCTATGGGGGGGCCTGCTTCCAGTCTGTTGAGTCCAGCCATGCCATTTGAATGTACGGGCTTCTGATATCCTTCCTTTGAATTCTCGTTTTCATTTTTTTCCAACTTTTTTTTGTTGAGGGAAAATTGGTATATAACATTACATAAGTTTCAGGTGTATAAGATTATCGTTTGGCATCTGTATACACTACAAAGTGATCACCATCAGAAGTCTAGTTATCATGCGTCACCCTTCGATTGACCTACTTCATCCACTGCCCACCTCTGACTCCCTTCCCCTCTGGTAATCATCAATCTGTTCTCCATATCTCTGAGTTTGTTTTTGTATTGTTTTGCTTTTTCATTTGTTTTGTTTTTTAGATTCCAAATATGAGTGAAATCATGCAATATTTGTCTTTCTAGGTCTGACTTATTTCATTTATCATAATGCCCTCAAGGTCCATCCAAGTTGTCTCAAAAGGCAAGATTTCATTCTTCTTTATGGCTGAGTAGTATTCTATTGTGTATGTATACCACATCTTCTTCATTCATTCATTCATGCACCAGCAGACACATAGGTTTTTTTCCCTATCTTGGCTATTGTAAGTAATGTTGCAGAGAGCATGGGGGTGTATATATCTTTTAGAACTAGTGTTTTCATATTCTTTGGATAAATACCCAGAAGTGCAATAGTAGGGTCATATGGTAGATCTATTTCCCGCCCCCCGGAATTTATTTACTTATGTATGTATGTATTTATTTATTTAGAGAGCGAGCGCAAGTGGGGGGAGGGGCACAGGGCAAGGGAGAGAGAATCTCAAGCAGACTCCTTGCTGGGTGCAGAGCTGATCATGGGACCTGATCTCACGACCCTGAGATCATGATCTGAGCCGAAATCGAGAGTTAGATGCCTAACCAACTGAGCCACCCAGGCGCCCCTGTTCTTAAGTGTTTGAGGAATCCCCATAGTGTTTTTCACAGTGGCTGCAGCAACTTATATTCTCATCAGTTTGCAGGAGGGTTCCTTTTTCTCCACATCCTCTCTAACACTTATTTCTTTTCTTTTTGATAATTGCCATTTTAACAGGCGTGAGATGATATCTCATGGTGGTTTTGATTTGCATTTTCCTAAGAACTAATGATGTTGGACATCTTTTCATGTGCCGGCTGGCCATCTGTAAGTTTTCCTCAGAAAACTGTCTATTCAGATCCCCTTCCTATTTTTCAAATGGGTTGTTTTTGTTTTTTTAATGGTTGAGTTGTATGAGTTCTTTATATATTTTGGTTATTAACACCTTGTCAGATATATGATTTACAAATATCTTCTCCCATTTAATGGGTTGCCTTTTCATTTTGATGATGGTTTTCTTCCTTGCACAGAGCTTTTTAGTTTGATGTATTCCCATTTGTTTATTTTTGCTTTTGTTTCCTTTGCTTTTGGTGTTAGATCCACAAACAGATCACTAAGAGCAGTGTCAAGGAATTTGCCACCTATGTTATCTTCTAGGACTGTTATGGTTTCTGATCTTGCATTCAAGTCTTTAGTCCATATTGGGTTAATTTTTGTGTGTGGTGTAATGGTCCAGTTTCATTCTTTTGCGTGTTGCTGTCCAGTTTTCCCAACACCACTTATTGAAGAGACTGTCCTTTCTCCATTGTGTGTTCTTGGCTCCTTTGTCAGAAATTAATTGCCCATATATGTGTGGGTTTATTTCTGGACTCTATTCTGTTCTATTGATCTGTATGTCTGTTTTTATGCCAACACCATAGTGTTTTGATAACTATAGCTGTGTAGTGTAGTTTGAGATCTGGGAGCATGATACCTCCAGCTTTGTTCTTCTTTCCTCAGATTGCTTTGGCAATTCAAGATCTTTTGTGGTTTCATACAAATTTTAGAATTATTTGTTCTAGTTCTATGAAAAATGCCATTAGAATTTTGATAAGGATTGCATTGAATCTGTAAATTGTTTCAGGTAGTATGGACATTTTAATAATATTAGTTCTTCCAATCCATGATCATAGACTATCTCTCTATTTATTTGTGTCTTCTTCAGTTTCTTTCATCAATGTCTTATAGTTTTTTTAATTTTATTTTTATAATTTTTAATTTTTTACAGCTTTAAAAAATTTTCATTTTCAGTACAGTAAATTTACTCATAAAAATATTCAAAAATGTACAATTTTTCCTTTTTAACAAAGTATAATAAAACATAAAAACTTCAAAAACAATACTTAACATTTATAATTCAAAATCAAATTAGCAGAATATTAGATATTTACAAAACTATATCTTTTAAAAATATTTATAAAGTTATATGCAATTTTGTAGAATTGACATAAAAGAATGGCTCAAAAAATGGGAGAATTTTCCTTCATTCCTACAAAGAAAATCTGTCCAATATAAGCTGTGAAGATTCTTGAGTACATGAGGTCTCTGATTTCAGTACCAAAGCCTTCATCTTTGTGCATGTAAGAACTTAATGCATGTGAGGGGCTTGTTACAATCCCTGGGACTGACTGACAGAGCTGCACTGAGCTCCCCTCCCCCCAGAACAGTGTAGTCAAGTGGACCTTTGGCCTCAACCAGCAAGTATGTGGTTTCACAAGTGTTGATTAAAAGATTTTTTCTTTTTTTTTTAAAGATTTTATTTATTTATTTGACAGAGAGAGAGAGAGCGCGCGCACAAGCAGGGGGGAGCATCAGAGGGAGAGGGAGAAGCAGGCTCCCCACTGAGCAGGGAGACCGATGCAAGGCTCAATCCCAGGACCCCAGGGATCATGACCTGAGCTGAAGGCAGACTTTTAACTGACTGAGCCACCCAGGCACCCTAATTTTTAATTTTTAAAAAGATTTTATTTATTTATTTGAGAGAGAGAGAGCGAGCAAAAGAGAGAGCACAAGTGTGGGGGAGGGTCAGAGGCAGAGGGAGAAGCAGGCTCCCTCCTGAGCAGGGAGCCTGACACCAGGCTTGATCCCAGGACCCCAGAATCAAGACCTGAGCCAAAGGCAGACGTTCAACTAACTGAGCCATCTGGTGCCACTTAATATCTTATAGTTTTAAGTCTTTCACCTCCTTGGTTAGATTTATTCCTAGGTCTTTTATTCTTTTTGATGAAATTATAAATTGCTTTCTTGCTTTCTCTTTCTTATAGTTAGTTATTAGCATAATAGAAACACCACAGATTTATGTATATTGATTTTCTATTCTGCAAGTTTACTGAATTTATTAGTTATAACAGAGTTTTTGGTGGAGACTATAGGATTTTCTATAGTAGTATCATGTCATCTGCAAATAGTGACAGTTTTACCTCTTTTTTTCTGATTTGGATGACTTTATTTCTTTTTCTTGCCTTATTTCTTGACTAGAACTTCCAGTACCATGTTGAATAGATGTGGGTTCATCTTATTTGGAACTCTTGGGCTTCCTGGACCTTGATGTCTGTTTGCTTCTCCAGATTAGGGAAGTTTTCAGCCATTATTTCTCCTAATATGTTTTCTGGTTCATTCTCTCTCTTCTCCTTCTGGGACCCCAATAATGTGAATATTATTCTGCTTGATGTTGTCCCTTAGGTATCTTCACTTTTTAAAATTGTTTTTTTGGTTTTGCTGCTCTATCTGGGTGAGTTCTATTTTTTTTGTTTTCCAGTCCTCTGGTCCATTCTTTTGTTTTATCTATTCTACTGTTGAATACCTTCAGTGTATTTTTTTTTCAGTTCAGTTATTGTATTCGTTAGCTAACTTCTGTTTGGTACTTTCTTATATTTTCTATTTTTTTATTGAAGTTCTCATTGTGTTCATTCATTCTTTTCCTGAGTCTTGCGAGTATTTTTATGACCATTACTTATCTCTGTGTAAGGTCTTTTCCTGAGGTTTTGTCTTATTCTTTTGTTTGGAACATATTCCTCTGTCTCTTCATTTTGCCTGACTCTGTGTTTGTTCCTATGTATTTAGGAAATCAGTTACCTTTTCCAGTCTTGAAGGAGTTGCTTTGTGTAGGAGATGTCCCACGGGGTTCAGGAGCACTATTGTCCCTGGAGACCAGAGCCAGGCACTCAAGGGGCATCCCTGGTGTGACTGCACAAGCCTGCCTGCTGTGGTGGGGCTGTGGCAGCAGCACAGGGTGGGTAGGAGTCTCACCCAGCCTGGTTGTGCTGCATGGCTGTGGAATGGGTGTGAGTTAGGGTCTCAGTGGGGTGCGCCCTCTAGTGCTAACAGGTTTGAGGGAGAGTTTCAAAATGGCACTCACCAGCACCTGTGTTAGCAAGTTAGAATGAGGTCACAAAAATGGTGCCAGCCAGTATCTGTGTCTCTGGAGAGGGTCACTACAAGTTCCTGCCTTCCTGGCAGATGCCATAAGATTAGTAAGTCGCCTTCACATATGGTCTAGGTGTTTTTGTGCTGGGTCCTGGAGCAGATAAGTCTGTGCATGAACCCTTTAAAGACAGGCTCTCCATTCCCTATAGTTCTATGGTTATCCTGGATGTAATCCCTGTTGGTTTCCAAAGCCAGGCATTCTGGGGTCTTGTCTCTCCTATGCAGGATCTAGGGGTTGGCGTGACTGATGTGGAGCACAGACTCCTTGCTTCTCAGGGAAGAGTTCTATATTTTGGAGATGTCCCTGATTGTGGATTACTGCATCTGGGGTGGGTTTGTTTTTTTTTTTAAAGATTTATTTATTTGTTTGAGAGATAGAGAGAGTGGGGTGGGGAGGGGTAGAGGGAGATGGAAAGAGAGAGAGAATCTCCAGCAGACCCCCCACTGAGCACAGAGCCCAACGTGGGGCTCGATCTCACAACCCTGAGATCATGACCTGAGCTGAAACCAAGAGTCAGCTGCTTAACCGACTGAGCCACCCAGGTGCCCCTGAGGTGGGTGTTTTTTTAAACAAGCATTGTGTCTCTGCCTCTCCTATTTGTTTCAAGTTGTTCTTTTATCCTTTGTTGTGGAACATCCAGTTTTCAGAGGAAATTATTCCATATATGGTTGCAAATTTGTTGTGTTCATGAGAGGAGGTAATTTCAAGATATTTCTACCCACCATTTTGAACCACCCCCCAGTGAATTCTCTTAAGGCAAAATGGATTTCTCTTGCTTATAACCACAACCTTCCAACTGATAAAACTTTACCACAGACAACTGCCTTAGGATTTGTGGCTATGACATTCTTTCCCAGACTTTTCATATCTTGTTAATGTAATGCACATTGCCTATAATGTAGTTTTGAGGACCACATCATGACATACAATGCCAGTGGCCTGCCCTTACCTCTTTAGTGCATGCCAGCCAGACTCATACATGCCAACACCTGCACTCCTCTGACTCCTGAACTTGGAGCCCCAGACGCAACTGTCCTTGTTATGCCTTTTCTGAAGTCCTGACCCACGGAGTCTGTGAGCATAATGAAATGGTGCTTCACACCATTAATTCTGGGATGGTTTACTGTGCTGCACTAGTAACTGGAACATGTGAGGTGAGACCCGGGATCAAGCAGAACAGCCCTGGTGGAGGGCCTGGAATGAGCAGTCACAGGGTAGCAAGACCAGGGAAACATGGGGACAGAGCAAAGGTCCCTGGGTAAGAAGTGTCACAGTAGAAAACACAGCCTACAACCAGGCTGGGCTAGGGCTCAGCAGTCACCCCAAAGAATCTAGACCTTTCCAGATATTTTTTTGCAATGACGGATGGGAGTTGCAGCACCAAGCTAGCCTGTGTGGCTGAGCTACATTATTTATTACAAGAATGCTAACATAAACAGCTGTATCCAAGGACCCTGTGGTTTGGTGTAACCCCTGAAGCAATATAATTCCTTGGGTTCAAAACCAAAAGTGACACACAAATTACTTTTTCTCACATCTTTCCCTTTATTGAAATGGAAGTTATGCATCTGATTCTGATGGCCTCTCTGGTGTCTTAAAGCAAGGATTTTGTCCAGCAGTAGTTGACTGGAGAAACAATAATCTTATGGTATGTGCCTGGCCAACCTGCATGGCTGGGATGCCCTACAGGTGTCTTGCTTAGAGCTGGATGGGTGCACACTGCTCTCCTCACATAAGCAGAGGTGAAGGGAGATACCCATTCATTTCCCTAGGCAGGGGTCCCAGATGCTGCAATCTGTCTGAGGCAGGGTAGGAACTGACCCCAGAGCAGAGTCCCTGGTAGGGCTGGCCCCACATGCCCTGTAAGACATGCAGGTTTCTGATGGTCATAGTCATCATCCCTGGTGATCAAGAAGAGTGTGTACAAAGCCAGGTCTCCCTGCATTTGGTAAACAAGACTCTTGAGGCCTCAGTTCTCATGAACAAATGGAGGTAATAATTGTCCCTGAGCCACAGGGTTGTTGTGGGGACTAATGAGATATATATAAAATACTTTAATGTTCACAGGATATTTAATAGATGCCAGTCACATTCCTCCTCCTTTGTTTTCTTTTTAACATGTGAGGGCTTGAGTGCAGACTCTGTTTGCCCCCTCCACCTGCCTGCAGTGGAAGCACCATAAAACCCCAGGGCACTTGGAAAACGGTTTGTAGAACCATGGCTCTGCCTAACTTCCCAGTTGATGAAAGTGGAAGCTGGGGCTCAGATGGTGAAGTGATTGTTCTTCCAGCACACCTGAGAGTCCCCTGGCTAGGTAATGTTGGACTCATGCTTGACACACCGCTCACTGGGCTGGGACTGGCATTGAGACAGTACCTAAAATCTCCTTTGGGCTAAAGAGTTGGCCTTTGATAATGTGTACATTAAGCTGCCTTTTTAATTTATATATAATTTATCCTTTTATTTAATAAATATATATTGGCTAGCTCCTATGTGCTAGGAACTTGGGGACAAAGTGGGAGATAAATGGACAATAATCCCTGTCATGAAGGGTTTCATTCCAGTGAAAAAGGGGAAGTCTGTAGACAAGACAAATCAGTAAAATGTACAGGATATTAGGTGTTGAGAATAAATAAGGAAGGGGGTAGGAAGTGATGATGGAGGAGGGAGAGTTGGAGGAGGGAACAGTGAAGTCATCTAGAGGAAAAGCATTCCAGGCAAAGCAACAAAAAATGCAGATAGATACCTACATGGCTTCAAGTGTTAATTAATGGCTCTGTCCCACATTATCATAATGGTCGTGGGTATGAGAAGATAAGCAGCTGAGTTTTTAGGGAAGAAGACAGTGGCTTTCTATAGAAGGAGGGGTTCTGGGAGGCTGGTAAAAGGAGGATGAAAGAGAAAGATAGGATGGATGAAGGTCCTGCCCTTGGCCACTATGTGGGTGGTAGAAAGTAGCAGCTTTGCCCGGGAGGTAATTGTGACAGTGTCTAGCTTTCCCAGTAGAATGGGTGCAAAGAAGCATAAGGTGACTGCTGCAGATATGCAGGTTGCCACCCAGAACCCCTCCCCTGACCACCGCAGTGCTCACAGCCTGACTGTTAATGCACCGTTAGGTAGGGGCCACCTCTGGACCCTGAAGTCTACCTCTGCTAGGGCACAGAATTGGGAAGCCCCTGTTTCCATGCACCTTGGCTACACTGTTTACGATCAGCTGCATCACTTATAAAGCAGACATTTGGTTTCTGATGACTTGGATAGGCTGGTATGTCTCAATTGGCATTTGATAGATCTCAATTGGCTTTGAAATTGTAATTCGCATGTCTCTATTGGGTTCTGAACTTGAGTATGAAACAGAGGGACATGATCTACAGATCCCCCTCAAAACAACCCATGAGAGCTATGGCTTCTTGTCCAGCTTTTGTTGTGGCTAATGGCATGTGGTACTGGCTTGGCTGGCTTCTGAGACAGGCCAGCCTGTGACTGGAGAACAGAGCAGAGCAGATGATGCCAGTCCAGCAGCTGCGACCTTTGTTTCCACTGGCAATGTGCACGGAGACAGAAACTAGCAGCAGTATGTCCAGCTCTGCCAAGGCCAAGGCTCCTGGGACCACGATCCGAAGACCAGGCTCTGCCCCTCCAGCAGCCGCAGGAACCTCTGTTCCACAGGCCTGCAGGGAGAGAAGGGCCTTACCGAATGGATGATTTTTCCCATTCAAGGTGGATGGAGCGGCCCCCAGCAAGCTGGTAGATGGTGCACGAGACCTAAGTCACCAGTGGCATCCTTGCCTCACCCAGCTCACCTGAGATTATACTGTAACAACAGGGACAGAGTTTCATCAAAAGCAACCAAAATTTTGATGTAAATGTCATTTTGGAGAACTGATTAATATGTCAAAATATTCAGCTCCCAAGGTATGATAAAAATAACCTGAGTTCTCTCTAATTTTATGATTTAACATTCAAATGACTGATCTAAATTCCTTTTCATAAAATCCAATTTAAACCTGTCCCCTTTAACCAGGGGTTTTGGATGGCTTCTTTGCTAAGCCCTGAATTTGCATGGGCCAGAATTCATGGTGGGAAGCCACACGTTTTGGAAGACTGGAGGCTCATGGGTTATCCTCATAATGGCACTTGCATCTGTACAGCACCTGTCATTTTTATAACATCAAAGAAAGCAGGAGGCCAGGGACGTGTTTGCTGGGCAGTCAAGCCTCTGCTGTATGCTTTAAGGGAAATGCACTACCCAGGGAGAAATGCTTAGTTAGGTATCCTATTGCTCATTTCCTCTGTCCCATGATGGTGACCTTCAGTGTGAATTCATCCTCCCGCTTCTGATATTGCTTCTGCTCAGCTCTCGATGGAATTTAGCCTAGCCTGGGCTCCCCAGAAAACAGAGCTGAGATATACAGAGTACGTGCTCACCTTTTATTGTGAGTGCGATCCTAAGGAAGTGAGGGAATTGGTGGGTGGTGAGGCAGGAAAGGTGGGGGAGTGAATAGGAGGTATGCCAGCTGATTTCTGGGTGCAACTGGCATGTTCAGAGAGGCCTTAAGAAGTCTCTGTGCCTCTGCACTGTTGACTCTGGAGAGGGACAGGACAGGAATGTACCTGTACCTCCCATCATCCATGGGTCAAAGTCCCCGTGCCCAGCCCTGACCCTCCTATGCATTGTCATTCCAAATTTTCAAAGAGCCATGTATGAATCAGATGGCCTAATGCTTCATCAACAGCTGGGATATCCTGGGGTGAGTGTGGAAGGGCAAGGTGTGGGTGGAGGTGGGATGCTGCCCTTTTGTGTTCCCAGGCAAGGAAGGGACAGTGGCCATTGCTGCAGCCTGCAGCAGCTATGGCAGCAGGGACCCAGCTCTAGACCCAGGGGTTCCACAGGCTGGGGCCAGTTCCTGAGACTGGGTCTGGAGGGGGATGGTCTGGCTCAGTGTTGTTTTGACACAAGGCTTTGTAAAGACAACACTGAAGACTAGTTGGGAAGTACTCAACCCACACAATGGAATAAACTACTAAAAATCAATCATTAATGGACATGGCAAAAAAAGCATCATGCAGATCTAGTTAATATGGTTCTAGTGTGAACTTGACCAATCCCTGAACATGGAGATACCAGAACTGTGAGTGTGGGGCAGGTAAGGGAAGTGTCTTCACTGTGGCCCTTTTATTTTTATTTTTTTCGTTTTCCCCCAACTTATTAAATAATAATTGAAAAATATAATTGTATATATTTGAAGTGTTCAATGTGGTCCTTTCATGGCTGTTTCCAGGAAGTCCATGGGCTGCAACACCTCACAGGGTCTATTTCCACTGCATTTGAGATGAGTGATGAGTTCTGGGAACGAGAACACACAATCTACACATGCACATACACTCCCACATTCTCACTTACACTCACACACACTCATACACACTCACACAGGAGTGTTAGGTTGAATTCCTTATTTAATTAGCCAAAGAACAACATTTCATCAGAGGTAAGGCAGCCGTGGGCTAGAGGGTGCAGTGCCATGTGTCTCCATGTAACTTTCCTTGGACCTGGCATCCCCAGAGGGCACATAAGCTGCAGGTGATTCTCCATTCGTAATAAGGTCTTGCCAGATCTGGACAGACCAATTCTTTTTTCTTTTGTAGATTTTAATCTTGACATAATTTCAAGTTTGCAGAAAAGTTGCAGGTTTAGGATAATGAACTCGTATAAAACCCTTTACCCTCATTCACCAATTCTTGATATTTACCACAGCATTTTCTGTGTGCATATTAATGTTATTTTTTTCTGACCCACTTGAGAGAGAGTTGGAATCATTGTGCCCTCTACCCCTAAATATTTCTGTATATGTTCCAAGAGCAAGAGCATACACATTTTTACTCACAGTATAATTACCAAAAATCAGTAATTAAAAAAATTTTATTGAAGTATAATTAATATACAGTGTTTTATTAGTCTCAGGTATACAATATAGTGATTCAACAATTCTATACATTACTCAGTGCTCATCAAGATAAGTGTATTCTTAATTCCCTTTATTTTAGCTCACCTCGCCGGGTTTTGTGCACTAACATGGGCCAGGAAGAGGAGCTGCTGAGGCTTGCCGGAAAGCTGGAGAAGATGGTGGCCAGGGAGAACATGGAAGGGACCCTTGACCTTCTGAAGAAGCTGAACAGCTGTCAGATGTCCATGCAGCTACTCCAGACAACCAGGATTGGAGTCACCATTAGTGGGGTCTGCAAGTGCTGCTCAGACAGAAAGGTGGTGTCCTTGGCTAAAGTCCTTATCAAAAACTGGAAGTAGCTGCTGAACTCACCTGGACCCCCCCAAAGGAGAAAAAGGAGAGGAAAGAAAAGGAAAAAGAGCTTGAATGTTCTGACTGAAAGCCAGAGATAGGCCTTACTCCACCAAGGAAAAATTAAGGGGAAGAGTCCAAAGACAGGAGAGACTCTGTGGACTCCAAGTCTTCAGCCACCTTCTTTCCACAAAGGCCATTGATAGAAAGATCAAACAGCAGAAAATCAAAAGCAGAGACTCCCAAAACACCCAGCAGCCCCTCAACCCCCACTTTTGGCCCCTCCGTGTTCCTCCTGGTGCCCTGCTATCTTACAGGGGACTCTGTGTGGGACAAGTGTGTGGAGATGCTCTTAGCAGCCTCGAAGGCCGATGATGATTACTATAGATTCAACTGTGACAAGATGGCTTCAGAAATAGAAGATCATATCTACCAGGAGCTCAAGGGCATGGACATGAAGTACTGGAACTGGGTACACAGCTGAATCAGCAACCTCAAGGACATAAGAACCCCAGCCTGAGGAGGAATGTGCTCAGTGGGGCCATCTCTGCTGGGCTCATTGGCAAGATGATGGCAGAAGAAATGGCCAGTGATGAGCTGAGGGAATTGAGGAATGCCATGACCCAGGAGGTTACCTGTGAGCACCAGATAGCACCACCACTGACTTCTTCCAGTGCAACAAATGCAAGAAAACTGTACCTATAACCAGGGGCAGTCATGGAGGGCTGATGAGCCCATGACTACCTTTGTCTTATGCGATGAATGTGGCAATCGCTGGAAGTTCTGTTGATAGAAATGCCAGCCAGGATTTCAGTGAACAAAGTGAGGAAGAACAAAGAGAAAACACTGAGGCATTGTAGCTGGAAGAAAAATAAAAATAAAAATAAAAATGAAGAAAAAAATTCCCTGTATTTTACCCATCCTCCCACCCACCTCCCTTTTGGCAGCTACCAATTTGTTCTCTGTATTTAAGAGTCTGTTTTATTATTCATCTCTTTTTTTGTTTGTTTGTTTTGTTTCTTAAATTCCACATACGAGTGAAATCATGTGCTATTTGTCTTTCTCTGACTGACTTATTTCACTTAGCATTGTAGCCTGTAGGTTCCTCCATGTTGTTGCAAATGACAAAAGCTCTTCCTTTTTATGGCTGAATAATATTCCGTAGTATTTATATATACCACATCTTCTTTATCCATTCATTTGTCAGTGGACACATGAGTCGCTTACATATCTTGGCTATTGTAACGATGCTACAATAAACATAGCGGTGCATATATCTTTTGGAATTAGTATTTTTGTTTTCTCTGAGAAAATAACCAGTAGTACGGTAATTCTAATTTTAACTTATAATTTTTTGAGGAACCTTCATACTGTTTTCTGCAGTGGCCACACAAGTTTGCACTCCCACCAACAGTGTAAGAGGATTCCCTTTTCTCCACATCCTTGCCAACACTTGATATTTTTTGTCTTTTTGATAATAGCCATTCTGACAGGTGTGAGGTGATGTCTCATTATTGTTTTCATTTGCATTTCCCTGATGTTGAGTGATGTTGAGCATCTTTTCATGTGTCTGCTGACCATCTCTAGGTCTTCTTTGGAAAAATGTCTATTCAAATCCTCTGTCCATTTTTTTTTCTTCTGCCCATTTTTAATAGGATTATTTGTGGGGTTTTTTGGTGTGAGTTGTATAAGTTTTTAAATAATTTTTGGATATTAACCTCTTATATTGAATGTATCATTTGCAAATATCTTCTCCCATTCAGTAGGTTGCCTTTTCTTGTTTTATTGATGGTTCCCTTCTCTGTGCAAAAGCTTTTTATTTTGGTGTAGTCCCCATAGTTTAATTTTGCTTTTGTTTCCCTTGCCTGAGGAGACATATCTAGAAAAATGTTTCTCCTGCCAATGTCAAAGAAATTACTGCCTATGTTTTCTTGTAGGAATTTTATGGTTTCCTGTCTCACATTTAGGTTTTTAATCAATTTTGGGTTTATTTTTGTGTCTGGTGTAAGAAAGTAGTCCAGTTTCATTCTTTTATATGTAACTGTCCAGTTTTTCCAGCAATATCTGTTGAGGATACTTTTTTCCCCCTTGTATATTCTTGCCTCCTTTGCCATAGATTAATTGGCCATATATGCATGGGTTTACCAGCACAAAATAGACACATAGATCAATGGAAAAATTAGAAAATTTAATACTGTTATCTAGTAAGTGTCAATGTCTCAGACAATGCTCACTGTCAGCCTTTCTTCTCCATCTAGATCCAAGCATGAGGGGCGTGTTGTGTTCACTTGTCATATTGCTATCTCCTTTCCTCTAGAGCTGTTTCTCAAGTCTTTGTCTTTCATCACCTTGACATTTCTGGGGAGAACAGGACAGTTATTTGAACAATGTTCCATATGTTTAGATCACATGCAAGTCAGGGACACCCTGGAAGCCCAGCAAATCAGGAGGGACAGCCCGATGGGTGCAGAGCCCACCAGGAGACTCTATGCTAACAGGCTATGCATGTAAGAGTTAGGGATTGTTTACTAATTGCTCACCCTCACAGTTCTAGAACCACAGTCAATATCTGGAAGGTTGTATCCAGTGGGAGGTGGGACTGTGGAGAAAGCACAGCTAGGACACAGGAGCCCTGTTGATTGTCTCTGCCTCCTGGCTTCTGGCCCTGCACAAAGTCCATCCCTTCACATTCTTCTTGACTCAGACTCCATTCCTCTTCTTCTAAGCAATTCTTAAACAGAATTTGCTCCAATGGTTGTCGTGACAATCTGTTCCCCTGTAGCATCACGGCTGCTTACTTGGGACTGGTCGCTGCACTGGGTCAGTTCTGACAAACCAAGAATCCCCTTTCCACCACTGTTCCTGGTTCAGACTGTAAAACGCTGAGCCTTCTGCAGCAATCTGCAGAGTTCTAGATATTCGCATTCCCATTTGCCACTGTGGGGTGCTGTGCAAATGCAGACACCTGTGGAGGCAAAGGTACCCTCCATGAGCTCTATGAAATCACTTTCTCTTGGAAGGAGAAGACCTTCCCTGGTCTGGACATGTTGTCAAAATCTCTCTCTTCTTCATATTTGGATGCCTTTCATTTGATGTACACTTTGGTCATATCATGCCCTCTCCCCAATGTCAGGGACACGAGAGGATTAAGACCAGGGCACTGCTACCTCAGCAGGTTTCCTGCTTGACCTCTTAATGTCCATTTGTGTTTCTGCCTTTCTTCCCCAAATCTTGATTTTCTATATTTTAGCTCTGCTTTACTGACTATCTCATTGATACCACATTAGTTTTAAGCGACCTCAGTCTTTTGGGAAGGATAGTGAAGGATATAATGTTTTCTACTAGTTATGTGCATGGATTTCCTCAGTTCCCCAGGAGGCAGATATTCTCATTCTTATTCTCTGGAGAGAAAACAGGTGAGAAAAGAGGCCAGTTCTCACAGGGAAGGTTGAAGGGAGAACCAGTCTTACCCAAAAGTAGAGTCCTTTCCTCCTCATGTAAGTTGCTATTAAGAATAAAGTTAACAGGGCGTCTGGGTGGCTCAGTTGGTTAAGCGACTGCCTTCGGCTCAGGTCATGATCCTGGAGTCCCTGGATCGAGTCCCGCATCGGGCTCCCTGCTCAGCAGAGAGTCTGCTTCTCCCTCTGACCCTCCCCCGTCTCATGTATTTGCTCTCTCTCATTCTCTCTCTCTCAAATAAATAAATAAAATCTTTAAAAAAAAAAAAAGAATAAAGTTAACAGTCTAAGGAAGCAAATGGTAAATGACCCATAAAGGTTTGATGGCCAGTGTGCTGACTGATCACCTCTTTGCAGGCTTCCCACTTAGGTTGTTGCATCTCAGGGAATCAGTTAGCACTCCTGTTTATTCCTCTGTAGGCCACGAGCTTTCTGTCATGCTCACCACAGTATCCCCAGCACATTACAGTCCAGGGCTATCAAGTGATGTTGAGCAAATGTCTGTGATCAGCATTTGTGCTCACTTGCCTTGAACTCTTGGCCAAAGATTCTCCATGATGTAAACTTATCTATACTGGGGGACACGACCCAAGCCAGGTGGAGTGGCTCTCTGGGGTCAAATACTTTTCTCTGAAACCATGTACCTCACTGTCTGCGTTCTGTTGTAACAACCAAGAAGCATCATTTTCACATTGAAGCCCCAAGTACTTCATGCATGAATTGTGTGAAGGTTCTCACTTGGTGATGTCTCCTTATGGCTGGGTTCATTTCAGAGCATCATTCAAACTTCCAGTGGTTTTGGAACAGGAAGGGACCTGGAAAATCACTGCATCCTCGTTGGAAAATATCTCTCAGGTTTTCTGTGGTGGCCTGGAATGCTAGGTTGTGTTGTTTGGGCGGTTGGTGCAATGAGTGTTGTGACTGATTAGTGATGTCTGCCCTGAGCAGGAGGTGGGTGGGGATGAAAAGATGGGTGTAACATAATTGGTAGCTCTAACCTGATCACAAACACTTCATAGTAAAAATTAGGGAATTCTCACCTGGAGAGATGCCTTTCTTCCTTTCAGAAATATTCAACAGACATCTATTGAGTGCTAAAGAGACAGCATTGAACAAAGCAAAGTCCCTCTTGTCATGATGCTTGCATTGTAGTGGGTGCCCAGTGGTGGTCAACTTCAGATCTATCCAGGGTTTGTTCCCATGTAGGTGTCTGGGCCACACTGCCCAGACATTCTGACTGAGCTTGTCTTGGACATGTCCCACCATCTTCATCTTTGCAGTAACCTCAAGTGTTCCTCAAACAGTCTGAGAGGGGCAGCCAGTGGGGCCGCACTGGGAAAGGAAGTCTGAGGGTTGAATGAGGCCGCAGTTGTGGAGGCCTTTGAATTCTAGGATAAAAGCACTGATCTTGCCCTTTGGACCCAGGCTAGCAGACACCCTCATGCAGGCACCTCACCCAACTCGCAGCCTGAGGATTGCTACTTTATCACTCTATTTCCTCTTGCCACACAGCCTGCCTCAGAATCTTTCCCAACGGTGCTCCAGGCAGCTGCTTCCAGTTGCCTGGTGTTGGTGTGGGAATGTCATCATGTGCCTGCCCTACTGTCACTCAGGGGGAGCCCTTGTTGGTTTCTCTGCTGAGAAAAAAAAAAAAAAATAGAAAAGCATCCAGGAGCCAGAAATAGAAATTGAAGCCATTAAGCAAATGTCCAATTATCTTTCTTGATGATGCCTAAACGTGCTGTTTGCCTGCTTATCTGCTGCCTTTCTGAGTAGCAGGCTGCCTGCCTTTGGAGGTTCACTGTATGAGGATGGCCAGTACAGAGTACATGAGGGCTTTATTTTGCTGTCACGAGTCTTTAATTTTTAGTATGTTAATATGAATAAAAGGGCACTTGCTTCCATGTACAGCCAAAGCTATTTTATCAGGCATCTTTCCTTTCCGGGACAGGAAAATCCCTGTGTTTCATTGCACCCCAGCCCCTCCAGCCTGAATGTCATTGTGACATGATCTGGCAGCAGAGCTGGATAGAATTCTGCCTGAAATGCCCAGAACTCTCCCAGTGACCTGTCCTCTCCCAGCTGTGACGGCTACTTCTCTACTTTAGATACAGTCGTTAAATTGCCATTTTGCAGTGAGGACAGTCTCTTTCAGGAAGATTAGCAGCAGAAAGGCAGCATTATCCTCACTACATTTGCGAGATGAGGGATGATGGGGCAGCGTGGGCAGGTGCAGGCAAGAGGGAACAGCTGCGCAGCAACTCAGGGAAGTCAGCGTGCTTCATTAAAGGACAAAGACACTCAGGCCCAGGCCCGTGGCTTGCCTTGCAGCGTCAATGACTTGGGTTTCAGCACCCTCATTGTCAGGGTCATCCATGCTGGCTGTGCTATGTCCTCACCTGCTCAGCGCACAGCCAGGCCTGCTCTGGCCATTGTAGGACTGTGGCCACTGCCATTAGCAACAGTCACTTTGCAGCACCAACCACCTTGAGGAATGCAAGGTTCCACCTTCCACCACCTTCTGTGCTCCTCATGCAAACATTGGCACATGTCTTACAGAGGGCTTTTATGTTGTTTCAAGACAGTTCACAGGCCTGTCTGAAAGATAATATTTGGATCTCAAAATATTGGGTTAAAATTTCTGGGACAGCAGAAGGGAATATTTGACATGCTGCATGTTTTTAAAAGTCTGAGCTGATTGCTGCTCTAGATGCACGATCCCTGTCATCTTAGTTGCTACAAATAATTGGTCAAGTGAATAGCCAACCCTTATGAGGCACACATGGGCCATCTTGGGTCACATAACTGGCTGAGGTGACCTTATCTGACTTCACCAGGCAGCTCTGTGAGGTAGGCATGTTACTCCCTCTGCATGGATGGTGAGGCCGAGGCTCAGAGATGTCAAGCCACCATTCAAGTTTGACCAGATGGAAGAGGACAACCTGGAATTTAAACCAGGTTTCTGGGGGCGCCCAGCTGGCTCAGTTGGTGGAGCACACAACTCTTGATCTCAGGTTCGTGAGTTCAAGTCCCATACTGGGTGTGGAGCCTACTTAAAAAAAATTTAAAGCAAGTCTCTGGCTCTTATTCCTGACTCTTATTCACTTCATTGTATGCCTCCCCTTCCCTTGCAAGAGCTAACCGCCTACTAACTTCTTTATCTCTGGTTTTCCCTTTGTTCTTTCAGTTCTAGAACAAACAGAGCTTTGTTTTGTTTTGCTTTTGTAAATAATTTAGTTGAAAAATAACCACTGGATGCCAGAGCCAGTTTGTATCAGCTCCTGAGGCTTGATTGTTAAATTTTCAGGAATCTTGGGACTGGTTGTTAACATAGCCATTATTAAAAATAAAATTATATAAAATTTTTTTATTATGTTATGCTAGTCACCATACAATACATCATTAGTTTTTGATGTGGTGATCCACGAGTCATTGTTTTTGTATAACACCCAGTGCTCCATGCAGTACGTGCCCTCCTTAATACCCATCATCAGGCTAACCGATCCCCCCATCCCCCTCCCCTGTAAAACCCTGTTTCTTTCTCAAAGTCCATAGTCTCTCATGGTTCATCTCCCCCTCCGATTTCCCCCCCCTTCATTTTTCCCTTCCTTCTCCTAATGTCCTCCATGCTATTCCTTATGTTCCACAAATAAGTGAAACCATATGATAATTGACTTTCTCTGCTTGACTTATTTCTCTTAGCATAATCTCCTCCAGTCCCATCCATGTTGATGCAAATGGTGGGTATTCATCCTTTCTGATGGCTGAGTAATATTCCATTGTATATATGGACCACATCTTCTTTATCCATTCATCTCTTGAAGGGCATCTCGGCTCTTTCCGCAGTTTGGCTATCGCAGACATTGCTGCTATGAACATTGGGGTGCATATGGCCCTTCTTTTCACTACATCTGTGTCTTCGGTGTAAATACCCAGTAGTGCAATTGCTGGGTCATAGAGTAGCTCTATTTTTAATTTTTTGAGGAACCTCCACACTGTTTTCCAAAGTGGCTGTACCAACTTGCATTCCCACCAACGGTGTAAGAGGGTTCCCCTTTCTCCACAACCTCTCCAACATTTGTTGTTTCTTTCCCTGTCCATTTTTTGCCATTCTAACTGGTGTAAGGTGGTATCTCAATGTGGTTTTGATTTGAATTTCCCTGATAGCTAATGATGATGAACATTTTTTCATGTGTCTGTTAGCCATTTGTATGTCTTCTTCAGAGAAGTTTGTCTTTTCATGTCTTCTGCCCATTTTTTGACTTGATTATTTGTTTTTTGGGTGTTGAGTTTGAGAAATTCTTTATAGATCTTGGATATTAGCCCTTTGTCTGTAGTGTCATTTGCAAATATCTTCTCCCATTCTGTGGGTTGCTTCTTTGTTTTGTTGACTGTTTCCTTTGCTGTGCAGAAGCTTTTTATCTTGATGAAGTCCCAAAAGTTCATTTTTGCTTTTGTTTCACTAGCTTTTGGAGATGTATCTTGAAAGAAGTTGCTGTGGCCGATGTCAAAGAGGTTACTGCCTATGTTCTCCTCTAGGATTTTGATGGATTCCTGTCTCACATCGAGATCTTTCATCCATTTTGAGTTTATCTTTGTGTATGGTGTTAGAGAATGGTCGAGTTTCATTCTTCTGCATGTGGCTGTCCAATTTTCCGCACCATTTATTGAAGAGACTGTCTTTATTCCATTGCATATTTTTTTCCTGCTTTGTCAAAGATTATTTGACCATAGAGTTGAGGGTCCATATCTGGGCTTATAAATATCTATGCCTCCAACATGGGAGCAGCCATCTACATAAGCCAACTGTTAACCAAAATAAAGAGTCATATTGATAACAATACGTTAATTGTAGGAGACCTCAATACTCCACTCTCAGCGATAGACAGATCATCTAAGCAGAAAATCAACAAAGAAACAAGAGCTTTGAATGACACACTGGACCAGATGGACCTCATAGATATATACAGAACATTCCACCCTAAAACAACAGAATACCCATTCTTCTCGAGCGCACATGGAACTTCCTCCAGAATAGACCACATACTGGGTCACAAATCAGGTCTCAATTGATACCAAAAGATTGAGATTATTCCCTGCATATTCTCAGACCACAGTGTTTTAGAACTAGAACTCAATCACAAGAAAAAATTTGGCAGAAATTCAAACACTTGGAAGCTAAAGACCACTTTGCTCAAGAATGTTTGGGTCACCAGGAAATCAAAGAAGAACTTAAACAATTCATGGAAACCAATGAGAACGAAAACACATCGGTCCAAAACCTATGGGATACTGCAAAGGTGGTCCTAAGGGGGAAATTATATAAAATTTACAATTAAATTTTATATTAAAAACAATGGTAATAAACAATCAAAACTTGTCACTTCCTATTTGTTTTACTACTTTTCATGATATCTGTGCTCTTGAGGGTATTTACATCTGTTGTATCTACCACTCCTCCTAACTCTGTGTTTGTGAACAACCCATCAGAAGCTTGAAAGTGACCTTAGTTGGGAATATTTTATACCACAGAATTTGGCAAATACTGCAGAGCAAAGCTTTTCTGCCCAGACAGCTGGTTATTAAACATTTGCCAGCACTCCACAGGGCATGACAAACATGAAGTGTGCAGAACTGTGTACCCCCATGTGACCACCACCCAGCTCAAGATGTAGAATGTTTGCAGGTCCCAAGAGGATCCCTCATGCCCCTTCCCAGCATACACCACCTACAAGGTAAATGCTGTTCTGACGTTTCTCACCATAGTGTAGGTTTTCTGGCTTTGATCTTCATGTAAATAGAATAATACAATATGTTCTCTTTATTGTACAACTAGTTTGCTCTACAAGTATCGGTGAGATTCATCATGTTGCAGTGTGTAGAGTGGTTTCTTCTTTTTTATTGCTGGATAGTATTCCATTCTATAAATATCCCATAATGTATTTGCCCATTCCCCTGTAGTTGGACATTTGAGTTGGTTCCAGTTTGTAGTGCTTACAACTACAACTTCTATGGAAATTCATGTCCATGGCTTTTGGCAAAGACCCTCATTTCTTATGGGCACACACTTAGGAGCAGGGTGGCCAGGTTTTAGGGGGGTGTCCATTTATCTGCTACAGATGTGAGCAGACAGTTCATCGAATGCCTACTATATTAAGGCTCAGGGATTGAGACTGTTGTTGATAGAAGAATAATTTAGAGACATACACAGTTCTCAAGGCCTATCACTGTCTGGGGAAGATAGACATGTGTGTGAATGATCTATAGCCCAATAACATTTTGAGAGTTCAGTGAAGAAAGAAAATCCTTCTTTGGGGGGATGAGAGGGTGGGAGTGGAGGGACGGGATTGAGGAATGGTACCAGGACAAGGATTATGAGGAAGTGTGCTTAATGGGTCCTTGTGTGATGGGACAGGCTAGGCTTAGAGAACATGGGGGCACCATGATTGAAGCTGCAGGGCCAGTGTGTGTGGCCCCACAGTGAGCTTTATATCCATTCATACTTGGGGTCTGTGTCTGGGCTAATGTGCTTTGGTCACTATCTCTGGTGGTCACAGATCTTCCCCATTTCCCAGTCTTTAACTGTAACCCTTGGGCATCTGACTAACAAATGTTTCTTCCTGCTCTGCGATTCCTAGCAACTTAACAGGGAGAGACTTGCTCTGCTGTGGAATTGTAATATTAAATCCACACCAGAGGGACTATTTCTTGAGGACTATTTCTTGAGGTCCCCCTTTATTCATAGTCAAGTGTATTCTCTGGATACACCTTTGCCTCCTCTATCATGTTTGATGCATGATCCTGATAAAGATCTTGTCACTGTTCATGATACTCCATGGGCTATAAGTTCCACTGACAGAGATAAATTAATTTGAGTAGAACCTATCAAAATTCAGATATATTTTATAGAATGGTTATCCAAATTTACCCGATGTCACATGAAGCAATAAACAAAGGAAAGGCTCAAACCTATGGTTGAAAGCCTTATATAGAAAGTATTCTCATACCCTGCACTAGCCCTTAACGCTCCTGTCCTCCAGTAAATAAACCAAATGGATGAAGATATCAGTTTGTTTAAGATCTCAGGCCCATCAACAGAGCTTCCCTGTGGTACCTAACCCAAATGCCATCTTGCCATCAATTCCTCCAGAAGCCACTTGTTTCACTGAAGTGGATCTTTGCTCTGCCTCTTTTAGTTGCTTCAGAGCTGGGAGCTGGGGAGGACAGCAGTGCCCCTGACAGCCATGCCCCAGAGACTCACTGAAGCCCCTCCCTACTTCTTTCAGGTCCTCAATCAAGACATTAAAAGATCTAAATTTTCTTTGTAATTTAGTTCTGATACAATATGTGGATGATATCCTGTTTTGTTCAGAGAAAGGAAAAGAAGAGAAGCCTATAAAAGATTCCATTTACTTGCTCTAGCCATGACAGAAAAGGGACATAAAGTTCCAAAAGATAAACTACAATTTTGCCAGAACGCAGTCCATTATTTAGGGCATGACCTATATCAAGAGGGAAAAACACTCTGTGATAGACAAAAGGCTAGCCAAGCTTATCTTAGGCCTGTCACGAAATGGCAGTTGGGAGGATTTCTAGTTTAACTGGACATTGTAGACAATGCGAGACAAATTTTTCTGAGATTGTGACACCTCTTTATCAATTGACTAAGTCTCCCATGAGAGACCCTCTGCTCAGGGACCCTAAACATGAACAGGCTCTGGAACCTCAAGGGGGCTTCTCAACAGCCTCCTTCCCCAGGTATTCTTAACTACCAAAAGCCATTTCATCTCTTTGTGCATGAGCGATATGGACAACCCCCTTGTGGGCTGGCAACCTTGTGAGCTTCCTAAATGGAATCTGAAACTGGCCCCCCTTACACAGAGGGCAGGGAGAGGTGGACGGAAGAGGCAGGCACTCCGTGTTGGTAGGCGGCTGGTCTAATAAGCAAGGTAACTTACATAAGAGGCTTGTCTTGGGTGGTAGCAAGATTAGATCTCTGCACCTGCCTGCCATAATCTTGAAAGTTTATATTAAAAACTTAACTGGGTTTAGTTATATATACTCTCCAGATGGTCTCAACACCACATCACTATCTCAAGGCTGTATCCTTTAAACAGCTCCCATTGTGGAATGCAAACTGGTGCAGCCACTCTGGAAAACAGTATGGAAGTTCTTCAACAAATTAAAAATAGAATTACCCTATGATCCAGTAATTTCGCTACTGGGTATTTACCCAAATAATTAAAAAACACTAATTCAAAAGTATACATGCACTCCTATGTTTACTGCAGTATTATTTATAATAGCCAAGATATGGAAGCAGCCCGTGTCCACTGATATGTGAATGGATATATATATATATATATATATATATATATATATATATATATACACATATATATATGCATAATGGAATATTAATCATAAAAAGAATGAAATCTTGCCATTTGCAACAACATGGATGGATCATCTAGAAGGTATAATGCTAGAAATAAGTCAATCAAAGACAAATACCACATGATTTCATTTATATGTAGAATTTAAGAAACAAAACAAACCAAAAACAGACTCTTAACTATAGAGAACAAACTGATTGTTATCAAAGGGTAGGTGGGTAGGGGGATGTGTGAAATATGTGAAGGGAACGGATGGCAGAACATACATTCCAAGGACAGAGGAAGGGGTGCTGGCGTCAACTCTCAGGTAAACTGGCAGTCATGGCCTCTTGATGACTCCCTTCAATATTCCACCCCTTGTGGCCTTACAATTTTATATGACCCCCTCTTCCACACTGGGCCTGGAGTGGTCAGCAAAGGATTTTATGTGATGGAAGTGGCTCCTTTGGCAGCTATCCGGCTGTACCATATACCCCAGCAATAGTACAGGTACATGTAAAAGGAAACCAAGATTTAGGTAATGATCCCAAAATAAGTAGCAATTTTTTTTCCACCAAGAGCCCCGTAATCTGAACCATAGGGCTCTTGGTGATTTCTTAAGTCCCCTAGCCTAGCTGTCAGATCACTCAGGGTATTCAAATGTGTCCTCATATTATATCATAAAGATGACCCATTATCAGATTCATCAGGTATGAACACACATTTGGTTGATAATGGCACAGGTGCCTCTCTGAGAGTCAGTAATAATCTTCAAGTCCATTCTATTCTGGAGTATGGCTTATGTCATTAGAGACATTTTAGTGTTTGGTTAAGACAGGCTTTATCAGCTTATTGGCTTTAAGACTTGCTGGCTGACTTTAGTAAGAGCTTCTCTTTGTTTTATACTGTCCTTCAGGCCAATGGAGGAGACAAACATGGTGGTCAGATGACTGTACCAGTGGAAAACAGAATGTATCCATTTGGCTTCGAGGAGAGTGAGGTTGTGGCTTTTAGCAATTTAACCTGGTTGTAATACCATGCATGTTGGCTGGGGGAGGCAGCACTGTCAGTCTGAGGAGATGGAGTAGGAGCAGGATATGCCAGACCAGGACCCCCACCGTCTCGCCTCTTTCAGTGATGCAAGTTCCATTCCAAAAATAGTGCATTTCAACAGGTCTGGTTTGCAGCAGGTTGATGGGATCTCCATGGAAATTGAGTAGTTCCCCATCAGGGTGCAAAGTAACTTACTGTCTGGGTGGGATGTCCCACTGAAAATTCTAGTAGATAATTCTTTTCCCAGGTGTGATGGGGCTTGGTGTTCTCAGCAGCCTAGCACGTTGACCCACGATGAGAGTTGGGGCAATGGCTGTTTCTCATGACTTCCATACCTTGTGGCATTGGGTGTTTCGGCAGGGGTCCCCAATCTGGCATATGGGGTAACAGGCCCTACTGGTTGATCATTGAAATGTGTTAAATCCTGGGACAGTACTGTAGTCCACCCAGCCCAGGTGCTTTTACCTGTTAGTAATTTAACCAGCTGCTTTAGTCTTCCATTTTTCCTTTCTACTAATCCTGCTGATTGTGGATTAGAGGGGGGATGGGACCTCCATTCAATGTCATGTTCTTTTGCCTAGTCTCACACATCATGACCTCTGATATGTGACCTCCACTCACTGTCTATTTGACGAGGTTATCTGTACACAGTACTCAGCTTCTCTAATCTCCTAATGGTGGAGCCTGGTTTGCTTGAGAACAGGGAAAAGCTTGGTTTAGGACAAATGCTGTGTCCACACAAACCAAGACATACTTAGAATCCTTACTTGGAGAGAGGGGGCCAATATGAGCAATTTATCAATCCCTTCTGGTTGGGAACTCCAGTGGATGTCCCCAGATTTTTTTGGCAGAGTCCTTGAGCATTGTTTAAAACACACAGGACATGCTGTTACTGCGTTCACTGATTCACTGTATTTCTAGGGCAATCCAGCATCCTTGTCAGTAGGCCATCCCACGTGGGCAATCAATCTGCTGTTTCCACTGGTGGATCAGTAGGCCACCCACCTGGGCAATCAATCTGCTGTTTCCACTGATGGATCAGTTATAAGGGCTTATACCTGAACTGGACATCAGCTTCTGTTTGCCAAGGGATGTCAGCACATTATGAACAATTATGTGGAAAACAGGTTTTTGCAGATGAACCCAAATGTCTTTCCACGTATCCTGACCCCATGAGGATTTATTTATGATTATCTTTCCCTCAGCTTCTTATTGTCTAAACCATAGGGGTAATCCCTTTAGGATATCCCAACTGTCAGAACAAAGGTTTGACGGCCAGGGCTCATGAGCGGTCACCAACCAAACCTCCCCAAATTCAGTCTACTAGTGGCTGTGGTTCCTTCCTGTTTCTAGGCATCTGTATACCAGGCATCAGTGAGAATTTCCCCCTTCTCCCTCCCTACAGACCATAGGGGTCACCATAGGAACAGGGGTAGAAGTATTTGGAGGATCTACATGCTCTATAGGGTCTAGTAGCGCCTGCATTTCTAGAGACAGTGGGCTGGTGGACAGGGTGCTCTTCTGCTGCAAATAGGCATGCTATTTAATCAAAATGAGAGTTTGAGCCATGCCAAAGGTGGCTTAATATTCTCACCAACCCCCTGATAGAAGGGAAGTTCTTACCATTATACACTCTTCCTCCATGAGAGTTTCTACCTGGAGGAACACTGTGTATACTGCTGGGAGCTGTTGCTCTATGGGGGTATACCAGGTTTCATGATCTTCAACCACGAGGTTCTGTCTACCAGAAGAGACACCAGAGAAAAACCATTCTTGAATCTCATTGGAAGAGACCTTCTCAGGTACTGTTGACAACAAACACGGCCAGAAATTCCAGGGAGTCCATCCTTGGGTTTACGTTTCACAACTAAAGAAGTAATAAAAAATTCTACACAATTGGAAAACTACTCCGATATGGAACCTCAAACCAAAGATTCTTAGAGATTTCCCAGAAGCAATTGATTTTTGGAAGCAGGCAGCTGACACAAGACCTTTAGAACCAGCTGATGACCTCAGATAATGGATGGCTTCTGCCCAAGTCATCAGACCAGGGCCTCTGTCTAATTCCTGCTTTTTAAAAATTTTCTTGCTTATAATCATTCTCATTTTCTATAGATTCCTGGCTGTCATCCATCCATAGTGACCTATTTCTGTTTTCTTCCCTTCTTGTTAGAATGTTAGGTCAGGACATACTCATTTTAATGCCATTCTTAGGTTATCCCAAACAGTAGCCCAGCCCTCAATCCTACCTGTTGTTGGATATTCCATCCATCACAGACCCCATGATGAAAACCTTTGACAATTCTGACCTCATTAAATAAGACTATAGGGAATTACAACCAATGGTGTTTCAACTTGCACCTGTCTGGACAAATGACTTTAACCAAATAAACTGTGACTTTGCTGGGATCTCTCTCTCCCTTACAATATATGGATCATACCCTAGATAATCTTAAGGCTGAATTCAATAACCTTCACAGGGTGATGGGCAAATAAATATTTGTCACTTGGAAAAGACTTCTAGAAATCCAGATATGCAACCAGCTGTCATGTCAGTGGACCCCTCTTTGGAACTAAAAGATACTGTTTCCTTTTTTGGCCAGGATGCCTGGTCCTGTTTGTCTCAGACTAACACCTCATGTATTTTAGGAACAGCATCCTGATACTTGTCTATACACAGAGACTTTCATTCTGTAAATCCCCAAGCCTGAAAATTCTAACTCAGAGGAAAGCTGCAAAATCAGGTCTTCTTGATTATTCAGGCACTCTACTCATTGTTTATGCAAAAAATCAGAGCAAAGTTCCCAACAGTGGGGATTATACAAATAGAAAAGACGAAATAACTAACTCTGGGAGTTATAAATGGTGCCACCTCTGCCCTACATGGAATACAGACAGTCTCAACGTGTAGGCATGCACAGTGGTAGCAATCACAATCACTTTGTTCTAGATTCTTGTTGGCTGTAATGTGGTTATTACTACTGCTAATACTTCTTTCTGTTCTTGAATCAATAAACAAGCATGATGGAACAAGCTATATTGCTTAAAAAAAAAAAAAAAAAAAACCACCTGGCTCTGTAAGGTTGAACGTCATGGCCTATGGGATTTGTTCTCTTGGCCTGAGTTGGGCAGTTGGGGTTCCTGGTGTATTGACCAGATTTTCAGCACCTGTAAACTTGATGCTTTAACATCTTCCCTGCTTACATATACCGGATACTCCTTGCTCTGAACAACCACATGATATACCTTGGTCACCTTGTCTTGGCCTCCTGGTTGCTCCCCACCCCCACTCCCTGAGCATTCTCCTCTCAGGGATGCACTTTTCAAATACAAACCAATCAACCCAGAGTCTACAACTCCCCCCCTGCCCCAACAACTAATAAAGGTCATTTCTCCTTTCCTATGCTACCTGCAGAAACCATAGTAAAGGCTTGGGCCCACACATCCTCTCTCTCTGGCCTTCTGGCTCTGTGGCCTGATGCTTGGTGATTCCATATGTGGCCCCTTGTGGTGTGATGTGTACTTCCTGTATTGGGAACTAAGTATAATGAACTACCTTTTCAATAGCAGTCATATCCTGGTCTATGGCCTTGCCATACCTAAAATAGAGTATTTTAAAACACCTGGTTCTTAAGCATTTTACAGGGACTATTAATTGTCCTTGGTTTTGTTTTAGTGGTCACAGTGCTGACTCACTGTGTTCTACTCAGAGTATTAAGTGCTTCTGCACAGTCCGGTTCTTATTAGATGATGGCCATTATAATACAGCAACCAAAAGGTCGAGAAGGTCTTGAAATATGATTTACTATGGAGATGGTTGGACATGTCTGAGCAACACAGCTCTGGATCTCCAGCCTCCCAGAATTGGTCAACCACTTGCAAGTGAGCAAATTGCCCAAGGAGGGGACTGAGGAACCAATTATACAAATGGACAATTGCCGGACCATACATGACAATGGAACCTGACTCATGCTCTGCAGCAACCATCTGGGAAGCCAGGACACAACCTGGGGCAGCAATCAGCCTGAGTGTTCTGAACTTAGTAAACAAATGCTAGCTTCCCTGCATCTTGTCTCTGCTTCTGACTCATGACCAACCAGAGAAAGCCAAACATGATACCCAAATAAACCACAAAGATACCCCATTTCTAATTGGCCAGCATCCAGCCCTCCCTGATGCCTGAAATCTTCCCCTTTTTCCCACCATAAAGCTTTCTTGCCCACTACCACCCTCCCCCCAGCCCCGCTGCCTGCCCTTGAGTCTCTGCCAAATGCAAGTAATGCCAAACTCCTGACATTAGAAAGGAGAGATCTTATTTGAAGTGATTATTTCAAGGGAACTATTGTCATAGGAGGAGAAGGACCATGGTAATAGGGGGCAAAGGAGGATTGCCATAGGGAGAGTGCTGTGACCTGAGGTCTGCAGCGTGTTCAGGGTTAGACACTAAGGATCTTCCTTTCATAGGGAGGATTGGACAAGGCTGGGAAGAACCAGCGGTGCAGTGGGGTGAACGGGTGGAGGTGGCGTGGTGTATCATCCCAACATCCGCCTGTTCTCAGGAGGGGCTGCACGGAGGGCTGTGTGCTGGCTCAGGCTGGGAGTGGGCAAAGTTCAGGGCCTGCTAACCTGAGTTTGACTGAGGAAGATTTTGTTCAGATTGGTTAGTAGGTACAACACAATTCAATGGGGGTCTGGTGGCCCCAGGTAAACAGACATTTTGAGTCTTATCTAAGTTGTGTAGGGAAGTAGTCCTCTGTAGTAAGCCCTTTCCACAAAGGGTGGGGGATTTCTTACCTGCCCTGTTTTCCAGGAGCACTGGGATCAGGTAAAGGGCAACATCGTCAGTGCTACATAGCGAATTCTGAGTAAATCATCTCTGCTTGTTCTCCTCTTCTTTTACTTCCATAGTTAGGAGAGCTCAGGACCCAGGACATACCCTTGGCTTCCTCTTCACCCTCTGTTTCCATGGCTTGTTTCCTGCCTCTCAATACTTCCTCTGTCTTGGTTCACACACTCATTTTCCTGGAGGCTATGTTCTAGTAACTTCCTTAGAAACATAATCTAGGAAGCTGGTGTTTTGAGCCTTTGCATGTCACATGCATTTTTACTCTTCTTTGATAATTTTTAGTGGTTTCCATGAGGTGGGATTCTAGATTAGATGTAATTTTCCCTCCAGTTTCTCTATCTTTGTTCTTGGTCTTCTCACCTTCTGGAGATGGCTGCTGAGATTTTTTTTTTTTTAAATATTTTATTTATTTGACAGAGAGAGACACAGCGAGAGAGGGAACACAAGCAGGGGGAGTGGGAGAGGGAGAAGCAAGCTTCCTGCCGAACAGGGAGCCCGATGTGGGGCTCGATCCCAGGACCCTGGGATCATGACCTGAGCCTAAGGCAGACGCTTAACGACTGAGCCACCCAGGGGCCCCAGCTGCTGAGATTTTAATGACATTTGAGTAGCTGGTCTTCCACACAACAGCATAGGCCCTACGAGGACAAGGGTCTTCTAGGCCAGCTGATGGGGCTCAGCCACTAGAGGCCTTTATCTGGTTTCTAATGTACTTAAATTATTTTTTAAATTACCAAGTTATGGTAAACACCATAGAGCATTTAGAAAGCATCAAAAGTAGGAGACAAGACACCAAAAATCTTGACACAAAAGAAGCAATGATGGTTTTCATTGGGCATACTTCTCCCCTTTCTTCCTATCCATTGTTAAATGTTCGCCTCTGGAGATAATATGTATCATGTGTCCTGCTCTGCTTTAAAAACAGAAACAAAACCAAAAATTGAACTTAAAAACTTTAAACTGAAGTTTTATGAAATCCAAATCATAAATGAACAGCTCGGAAAATTTTTACAAGCTGAACTCACCTTGTAAGAAGCATTTAGGTCAAGATGCAGAATGTCTCCAGCCACCTGAAGCTCCTGTGGATGAGGTCCCCCAGGCCGCTGTGTCCGACAGCATCACGGAGTCAGGGCAACGAGGGATGTTTCAATTCTCCTGCAGAAGCAGGGCAACTGGCCAAGTTACTGATGAGATTTTCGCCATGTTGTTTTTTCTCTCTTTCTTCATATTCTATTTTCACTCTTTTCTTGTTGTTCCAGATAAGGTGCTGTCAGCTGAATCTTCCTGACTGACAGAAACATGATTTAATGGGGTTGGTATAGCTCCAGCCAGCAGGCCTGTAATTCTAGCCCCACAGGACAGGCAGAGCCTTGGCTCTGGCTGGTCCTTGAAAGAGCTTTGAGGCCAGCTTTTATGGTCAGAGCCACCTGGCGTGTCTGCCTGCTGCTAGAATTCTGTTTCTCAGACGCTTCTGGATGCTCGGCCACTAGCTGTGCTTGGTATTCCCTGCAGCCCAGCGCAGGCCCAGGAAGCATCCTGGGGAGAGGGTATCCATGGGTGTCTTTATTGGCCCCCTGGGTGCTCTGGCTCCAGCCACAGGGCCCAAACCTCACTAGCAGCATAAACAGAACTCCTTGGAAGCCTCGGGGAGAGGGCAGTCAACCCCCATGTCCCCTGGCCACCCTGAACCACAGCGTAGAAATAGTGCCTCTCAGCTTGGCATAGGTGGATGTTCCGAAGTTGAGACTGCATAAAGTTCTTTAAAACATCACAGCAGAAATGATTTCTGAGCAGCCTCAAGTCTCCTCAAGGGTATCATATGAACAAACAGGACTTCATGCCCAGTGACATGTTCTACTTGGCACACAGGTTCTTTCACATGCACACTTGAGCCTGACTATGAACTGGGCAGGGAGAGGTTCCAGGGCAAGTGCCTGAGGCCTCCCTCCCGCAAGAACAGCAGGTAATGTGAACAAGCTTTGCTGTCTCTCTGTACCTCGAGGCTCTATCTGAAGGTGGACCCGATGGCCCAGCATGAATGATGTCAGCACCCCTAGCGACCAGGAGCAGACTTTACCCCGACAGCACCGCTAGGACGGCTGGCTAACCCTCCGTGTACCCGCCCTACTTTTCAGTCTTTTCCCATGGATCCGAATGCTGGTGACACCTTGCTAGTGTCCCCCCAGTGCCCTCAGGAAGTGACCCGCACATTGTTGTTTTAAAAGCCAATGGCCTCTGGCCTGTCTGCCTGAAACTGCTTTCTCTCTCCCTGGGTATGCACAGGCAGGCCAGGAGCAGGCAGGAGTGACTGTCATGGGAAATTGTGTATATGCCTTATTTTACTGTCCTGGCTGTAGACATAAAGTTGGGGTCTGCATCTGACCCATTCTCATGTCCCCCACAGTGGCTAGCATGTAGTCCCACAGAAGGTAGGTCTTCAGTAAATGCTGACACACAAACATCAATGTGATTATTTGGGAATTGCTCTTAAATCACCAAATCCCAAGACATCAGTGCATTTCCTTATCTGCTTTTCCAGACCCTAGAGACATAATAAAATTAGTCGGAGGGGCACAGTTCATGCTTCCCCAGCTGATGGGAGCATAATGTACAATTTAAGCATCTGATTCAGAGCCAAAAATGTTAACCTCTAATTAACTTATATCCTCCTGACACCTATAATGTTAGGATTATGCTAATGCATGAGGTTATTAATCATGCCTAATTATTCAATTAAGGAAGAGCAAATACCAGTGGAGATGCAAGCTTGTGAATGATTTACCAGAAAAGTCCAGTTTAACAAGCCTGGCACCTGCTGCTTGATGGTAAGAAAGAGGACTTCCAGGGTGCCGAGTGGCTTTCAGGAAGGAGCCAGGGATGGTGCCCCGCCTCCCCGGAGACCAGATTCTGTTTGTGGGCTCAGAGCTTGTTCTGCCAGGGAGGGTATGTCTACCTTTCTTCCTTAGAGCTGAAGTGACTTCCAGCCCCCAGCCCAAATCTCTGCCCATGTCTGGGTGGGGCTGCTTTGGCTTCTTAGCAAGTGGCAACCTGTTTAACACATATCAACCCAACGCAGGTCTTGAATGTTGGCTAGGTCGTGGGTATGATATTTGGATGGTCATGTCCTAGAGAGAAATGTGGACTCCACGTTAATTTGAAAATATGCAGGTGATGTGATTTTTCACCTGGGCACTTGAGCCCTGGGGAGCACAAACTTCTCGGTTCTTGGCAGCAGGAGAGTTCCAGATCCCCAGAGTCCATGTGCTCTCTTCCCTAAGTTAGATCAGGACACATGCAGATTCCCTCTGCCATTGCCCAGTAACGATGCCCACAGATCCCTCATGTCTCCTATTCTTGGAAAGCAGGACCATTGGAAGACTGCAGGTGAATGTGGGATCCAAGCCCAGCAGAGCCTTTTCCCACATCAAACCTTCACTCTTAAGGTGAAGTGTTGGAATGCTCTGAATCCAGAAATGTCATAGATGCAGCAGAAAGATTGGTAAACTTTTCATTTAACGTTGATTTAATGGCTATGCCCTTTCCATGCCTGGACTGTAGCCAAAGACTACAATGCTCTTGATAGGGAGTCCTGTGGAAACAAAGCAGAGAGAACATCAATAAGAAACATTGAAATCAAATTTCTTTTCATGAATTTAAAAGTAACAGCTTCCTCCCTAATCTTGGCCATGCTTATCATCTGGGTATGTCATTTTACCAGAAAGAAAAGTACATTTGAACAGCCAGATCCGTTTTAAATGTAATTTGAATTTTAGGAGGAATCACCAATTTTTTTCTTTTTTTTTCTCACCAATTTTTGTTTTCAAGATATACAAGCTAAAATTTGTTGATTAGAATTTTTTGTGCCTTATTCCAAAGGAAGTTAAAACCCATTTCATCAAATCGGAGAGTGAAATCTTCATTCAAATTACGGTAAATCCTTATCTTTATCAAATAAATATTTACTACTTTCTTATTTTCATTAATAAAAAATTATATGCAACCACCATACCCTTAGGTTTTTAGCACTTTTACCTTCTTTTTTTAAAAGATTTTATTTATTTATTTGACAGAGAGAGACACAGTGAGAGAGGGAACACAAGCAGGGGGAGTGGGAGAGGGAGAATCAGGCTTCCCACTGAGCAGGGAGACCTATGCAGGGCTCTACCCAGGACCCTGGGATCATGACCTGAGCCGAAGGCAGACGCTTAATGACTGAGCCACCCAGGCGCCCCTTACCTTCTTTTTTCTTAAATATAAGACAAAATTTGGTCATTATGTCTCATAAAGCTGATGAGGCCATTTAGGATTTTAATAGTAAATTCTTAATTCTTCTGAAAGCCTTTATCATATATTTTATTTTATAAATGATCTTTCCTACATATGCTATTATAACAAGTTCAATAATGAGAAACAGCATTTAGACTTATTTTTACAATGTTATAGCATAAAAATGGAATTAACTATATCAATTTTAAGCATTCTTTGTTTTTTTCTTTTTTTTTTTATTATTATGTTATGTTAATCACCATACATTACATCATTAGTTTTCGATGTAGTGTTCCATGATTCATTATTTGCGTATAACACCCAGTGCTCCATGCAGTATGTGCCCTCCTTAATACCCATCACCATTCTTTGTTTTTTAATGTACTTTAAAGTATTATACATTATACTTTAAAAATATGCATGAATTTTTTATTGTGGTAAGGTACACATAACACAAAATGTACCATCTTAAACATTTTTTTAAAAGATTTTATTTATTTTCAGAGAGAGCGAGAGAGAGAGAGAGAGAGCATGAGTAGGGGGAGGGGCAGAGGGAGAGGGAGAAGCTGACTCCCCACTGAGCAGGGAGCCCAACATGGGGCTCAATCCCAGGACCCTGAGATCATGACCTGAGCCGAAGGCAGACACTTAACCAACTGAGCCACCCAGGTGCCCCCATCTTAAACATTTTTAAAGTGTACAGTTCAGTGGTATTAAATCCATTTACACTATTGTGCAGCTACCATCACTGTCCATCCCCTAACTCTTTTCATCTTATAAAACTGAAACTCTGGCAAACAATAACTCCCTATTCCCCCTCCTCCCAGCCTCTGGAAACCATCCTTTTACTTTCTGTCCCTGTGAATTTGACTACTCCAAGTACCTCATAGAAGAATCTCACAGTATCAATCTTTTTGTAATGGATTTATTTCACTCCCTGGTATGTCCTTATTAATGTTGTAGCATATCACAGAGTTTGCTTCCTTTTGAAGGCTGAATCGTATTCTATTGTATGAATATGCCACAGTGGGCTTACCCATTCGTCCATTGTGTGGATACGCCACAGTGGGCTTACCCATTCGTCCATTGTGTGGATACGCCACAGTGGGCTTACCCATTCGTCCATTGTGTGGATACGCCACAGTGGGCTTACCTATTCATCCATTGGTGGACTCTTGGGTTGCTTCCACATTTCAGCTATTGTGAATAATGTGGATAGGAACAGGGGCATACAGATATCTCTTAGAGAGTCTGCTTTTAGTTTGGGGGGGATATATCTAGAAGGGGAGTTTCTGGATCATATGGTAATTCTATTTTCAATTTTTTGAGGACTCTCTAAACTGGTTTTTGACAGTGGCTGTCCATTGGGCATTCTGACCAGCAGCGTTAATTCCCATTTCTCCACATCCTGGCCAACACTTGTTTTCTGTTTTTTGGTTTTTGGGGTTTTTTTTTGAAAGTAGCCATTCTAATGGGTGTATGGTAGTACTTCTGATTGTAGTTTTGATTTGAATTTCCCTGATGATCAGGGATGTTGAGCATCTTTTCATGTGCTTATTGGCTATTTGTATGTCTTCTTTGGAGAAATGTCTATTCAATGTCTATTTACCATTTTTGAATTGGGCTATCTTTGTGGTTGTTATTGCTGAGTTTTAGTTCTCTTTATATTTTGGATATTGATCTTTTATTAGATTAAGGGATTATATCCTTTATTAGATTAAGAGTGTCATAATTTTAATCTTGATTGCTTTTAGTAATATTTCTTACAAGATACATATCACAATTTATTTGTCAGTGATTTTGATACTGTTTCTTGAAACACACAGCCACAATTTGTTTGAGCTGAGAAATGGCATATGCCTTCAAACTCGCAGGAAGTCCCATCTGGCAGTTGACTTGAGCCAGTCAAAGCTTCCATGCTGAGCTTTCTAAGCGCACCATCAGTGGCTCTCCATCATTTCAGCTGGCTAAGCCTCAGCCTCAAGGTCTTGATGAAAATATATTTAAAGCATATGATAAAATAAAATCTAATTCTTTCTCTTCATAGGTTGAACCCAGTGCCTCTGAATGAAAGCAGACAGGCCTGTCTGATGGTCCTCTGCAAGTCGTGTAATGGGGGCCTTTGTGTGGATGTCCCAGACACTGAGTAGTGATGATCTGCACAACTTGGTAACAGAAACCTTTTGAAGGCAGGTGGTTTCTAATTATTGGCTTTCAACAAGATCAAAAGGAGATCTACTTGCTATAACTTAGAAGGAGTCCTATGAACCGAGTAACACTTGGTGTAACAAAATCCTCACCTTCTCTCAGATGTGAACAAATTTTCTCTGTGTTTACAGGTATAAAACAAAAACACAAAAAACAAGAGGAGACAATATAATTGATGCTAAATCTGTCTTGCTGAGTTCTAGAAATAGGCAAAGTTCATCCATGACCAGGTCCCCATTGAAAAGACAAATTATAGGACCCCAGCAAGGTGAATTTGTTTTTGTATGAAACATAGGAAGAGGGGCTCCAATGACCTCTGGATAGGTGGGACAACTCATGCTGTCCTTCCCTTTTCTTTCCTGATCTAGGGGAGAGATACAGGGGACAGATCCTCAGGATACAGAACAACTCCAAAATCATCTCCTTAAGAGAAGCACTCCCAATATGATTTCACTTTTTACATATAATAATTTACTAACATCTCTATTCTATTAGCTCGATCAATTATGTGTCAAGAATAATTGTAATGATAATTCAGTCTAGAAAAAAAGTTTTAAACACCTAGAGCCTTTAGTTCATAAGAAATAAAATAATTTCAATTCATATACATGTTTTTGTTGCAGAATTTTATGAGGATGATAATAAAGCACTTTCAAGCATAAAATTTTATGACATTAGAATAAAATTCTATGAGGGAAGTGGAGTGAAACTATGCTCAAGAAGAAAAAAAGAAGTAGTAAGATTTCTGACTGCTAAAGTGGATATTACTCATGTTATTTTTGTTATTGTTCATGTATTTTAAAAAATGGATAATGGTGGGTTTTAACTTGCCCTAGTAGGTTTTTGTTGTTGTTCTATTGCATAAATTCTAAAGAAAGACTTAAGAGTTTTATTTTGAAGCACCAGTATTTATAGTATATAAGAAATTATATATTTGTGTGAAAAAGTTAGATGGGACCTTAAAAATATGTGAGGGAAGTTTCACACTTGTGTTAAAATTCTGTTGAGTGAGTGCAATGGTGGGAGAGCTGCTGAGACAGAGAGGTTGGTCAGGGCCCACTCTCTCCAGGAGACTGTAGGAAGCTCCGTCCATTTATGTATGGTGAAATGACTGAGTGAAGAGAAGGGGATGCAGTGAGCCTGTGGGTGGGGAAGCAACTAATCACAAAGGTCTTGGATGAGAAGCCAAGGATCCTGGAGTTTAAAAGGGATATTTAAGAGGTAGGCTTGTAGTGGTGAGGGCTTTTTTAGAAGGTTTACTTGGTGCTGTGATAATGCAATCTGGCATATAGAGAGGGTAGAGGGACAGGAAGCAGGGATGTGAGGAATTAGGATCTGATAAATGAGAAAGGCAGACATTAGGCAGGGGTGGCAGCAGGGAGGAAGTGAGGTGGGAGGACACATATTTGGCAAGTAGAAATGACAGGTGTTTGTGACTCACAGGAATGGGATGCAGATGAAGGGAGGGGAGGATCCAATCTCAGGTTTCTGACTGATTCTCTGGGCACAAATATTGTGGGGGATATTAGAAGCAACCTGAGGTCATTAGATGATAACTCAAACTCTTTGGGGCTTAAAGAAAAACAAAGTCTCATTCCTGTTACCCTTATTTTTCCCAAGGTGAAAAAAATGTGCTTTTTGGTCTTTCAACTGGCTCTCAGTTATGGAACCACGGGGAAAAGTCTGGAATTGTGCTCCTCCCTGGACAGGTGTGCAGTGTGTAATTGCTATGTTGGCTGTCAAAAGAATAGTAAAAGTCTGTCTTATTTTATAGATGAGGAAGCTGAGATACAGAGGGAGAATGTTATGGACAAATTTAATAACTGGTTAGTTGGTAGTTTTCTTCAAGATGCCTTGGCAAGGAATGGAATGAATAATAGTTTATACTGTGTGGGTAAAAGGTAAAATAAGTGCTTTGCTTTTGTTATCTCTAGCGGTGAAAGTAGATTTTAAGGATAAAACTTTTCAATTAAAAGGCAGAGAATGGAAGAGTAGATCAAGAAGCACGATGCAACCATATGATAACTAAGAGACACACTCAAGATTTGAAGACACAAATAGGTTGAAAATAAAAGTATGGGAAAGATATCCATGCAAATAGTGACCTAAAGAGAGCTGGAGTGGCTATACTAATATCAGACAGATTGAATTTTTTAAAAGATTTATTTATTTATTTGAGAGAGAGA
Source organism: Halichoerus grypus (assembly GCF_964656455.1). Taxonomy (NCBI): domain Eukaryota; kingdom Metazoa; phylum Chordata; class Mammalia; order Carnivora; family Phocidae; genus Halichoerus; species Halichoerus grypus. Next base: position 90,256,491 of record NC_135721.1, read on the forward strand.
GAGCACATGCACGAGTGGGGGAAAGGGCAAAGGGAGAGAATCTTTAAGCAGACTCCCAGCTGAACACAGAGCCTGACACGGGGCTTGATCCCATGACCCATGAGATCACTATCTGAGCTAAAACCAAGAGTCGGATGCTCAACCAACTGAGCCACCCAGGTGCCCCCAGACAAAATGGAATTTAAAACAAGAAAAGATGACTAGAGACAAAGAAGGACATTTTATAATGATAAAATAGAAAATCCATCAAAGAGCTATAACAATTATAAACACAACAAGAGTCCCAAACTACATGAAGCAAAACCGACAGAAAGAGAAATAGACAATTCAAAATAATAGTTGGAAACTTATTACCTCATTTTCATTAATGAATAGAACACTTAGACAGAAGATCAGCAAATAGTAGAAGACTCCCAACACTACCAAGCTGATACCTAATAAGTCTAACAGCAGAATACATTCTACCCAAGCGCACACGGAACATTCTCCAGGATAGACCACATATTCGGCCACGAAATGAGTCTTAATAAATTTTTTTAAATTTTATTTTATTATGTTAGTCACCATACATTACATCGTTAGTTTTTGATTTAGTGTTCCATGATTCATTGTTTGCGTATAAGACCCAGTGCTCCATGCAACACGTGTCCTCCTTGATACCCATCACTGGGCTAACCGATCCCCCCATAATCCTCCCCTCTAAAACCCTCAGTTTGTTTCTCAGAGTCCATAGTCTCTCATGCTTCATCTCCCCCCCTGATTTCCCCCCCTTCATTAGCACTCACCATAGCACATACCTTCCCCAATGTCTACCACCCAGCCACCCCATCCCTCCCCTTCCCACCACTCCAGGAACCCTCAGTTTGTTTCCTGAGATTAAGAATTCGGCATATCAGTGAGATCATATGATACTTGTCTTTTGCTGATTGACTTATTTTGCTTAGCGTAATACCCTCTAGTTCCAACCACATTGTTGCAAATGGCAAGATTTTGGTTTTTTTGATGGCTGCATAATATTCCATTGAATCTATATACACCACATCTTCTTTATCCATTCATCTGTCAGTGGACATCTTGGCTCTTTCCATAGTTTGGTTATTGTGGACATTGCTGCTATAAACATCGGGGTGCACGTACCCCTTCGGATCACTACATTTGTATCTTTGGGATAAATACCTAGTAGTGCAATTCTGGGTCGTATGGTAGCTCTATTTTCAACTTTTTGAGGAACCTCCATACTGTTTTCCAGAGTGGCTGCACCAGCTTGCATTCCCACCAACAGTGTAGGAGGGTTCCCCTTTCTCTGCATCCTCGCCAACGTCTGTCATTTCCTGACTTGTTAATTTTAGCCATTCTGACTGGTGTGAGGTGATATCTCATTGAAGTTTTGATTTGGAATTCCCTGATGCCGAGCGATGTTGAGCACTTCTTCATGTGTCTGTTGGCCATATTGATGTCTTCTTTACAGAAATGTCTGCTCATGTCTTCTGCCCATTTCTTGATTGGATTATTTGTTCTTTGGGTGTTGAGTTTGATAGGTTCTTTATAGATTTTGGATACTAGCCTTTTATCTGATATGTCATTTGCAAATATCTTCTCCCATTCTGTCTGTTGCCTTTTGGTTTTGTTGACTGTTTCCTTTGCTGTGCAAAAGGTTTTTATCTTGATGAGGTCCCAATAGTTCATTTTTGCCCTTGGTTCCCTTGCCTTTTGCGATGTTTCTAGGAAGAAGTTGCCGCGGCTGAGGTCGAAGAGGTTGCTGCCTGTGGTCTCCTTTAGGATTTTGATGGACTCCTGTCTCACATTTAGGTCTTTCAACCATTTTGATTCTATTTTTGTGTGTGGTGTAAGGAAATGGTCCAGTTTCATTCTTCTGCATGTGGCTGTCCAATTTTCCCAACACCATTGGTTGAAGAGACTGTCTTTTTGCCATTGGATATTCTTTCCTACTTTGTCAAAGATGAGTTGACCATAGAATTGAGGGTCCATTTCTGGGCTCTCTATTCTGTTCCATTGATCTATGTGTCTGTTTTTGTGCCAGTACCATGCTGTCTTGATGATGACAGCTTTGTAATAGAGCTTGAAGTCTGGAACTGGGATGCCACCAGCTTTGCTTTTCTTTTTCAACATTCCTCTGGCTATTCGGGGTCTTTTCTGGTTCCATACAAATTTTAGGATTATTTGTTCCATTTCTTTGAAAAAAGTGGATGGTATTTTGATGGGGATTGCATTGAATGTGTGATTGCTCTAGGTAGCATTGACATCTTCACAATATTTGTTCTTCCAATCCATGAGCATGGAACGTTTTACCATTTCTTTGTGTCTTCCTCAATTTCTTTCATGAGTATTCTATAGTTTTCGGAGTACAGATTCTTTGCCTCTTCAGTTAGATTTATTCCTAGGTATCTTATGGTTTTGGGTGCAATTGTAAATGAGATTGACTCCTTAATTTCTCTTTCTTCTGTCTTGCTGTTGGTGTATAGAAATGCCACTGATTTCTGTGGATTGATTTTATACCCTGCCACTTTACTGAATTCCTGTATGAGTTCTAGCAGTTTTGGGGTGGAGTTTTTTGGGTTTTCCACATAAAGTATCATATCATCTGCAAAGAGTGAGAGTTGGCTTCTTTGCCAATTCTGATGCCTTTTATTTTTTTTTTTGTTGTCTGATTGCTGAGGCGAGGACTTCTAGTACTATGTTGAATAGCAGTGGTGATAATGGACATCCGTGCCATGTTCCTGACCTTAAGGGAAAAGCTCTCAGTTTTTCCCCATTGAGAATGATATTTGCTCTGGGTATTTCATAGATGGCTCTTAAGATATTGAGGTATGTACCCTCTATCTCTACACTCTGAAGAGTTTTAATGAAGAAAGGATGCTGTACTCTGTCAAATGCTTTTTCTGCATATATTGAGAGGATCATATGGTTCTTGTTCTTTCTTTTATTAATGTATTGTATCACATTGATTGATTTGATGATGTTGAACCAAACTTGCAGCCCAGGAATAAATCCCACTTGGTAGTGGTGAATAATCCTTTTTTTTTTTTTTTTTATTGTTAATGAACATCCACATTTTATTAAGGTCTCCTTAGTTTTTTACCAAGTGTCCTTCTGAGCCTGTATCCCATCCAGGAGAACACATTATATCACTTTATGCTCCTCTGGGCTCTGACAGTATCTCAAACTTTTCTAGTTCTCTTATTTTATTTTATTTTATTTTATTTTATTTTATTTTATTTTATTATGTTATGTTAGTCACCCTACAATACATCATTAGTTTTTGATGTGGTGATCCACGAGTCATTGTTTTTGTATAACACCCAGTGCTCCATGCAGTACCTGCCCTCCTTAATACCCATCACCAGCCTAACCCATCCACCCACCCCCCTCCCCTCTAAAACCCTCAGTTTGTTTCTCAGAGTCCATAGTCTCTCATGGTTTATCTCTCCCTCTGATTTCCCCCCCTTCATTTTTCCCTTCCTTCTCCTAATGTCCTCCATGCTATTCCTTATGTTCCACAAATAAGTGAACCCATATGATAATTGACTTTCTCTGCTTGACTTATTGGTGAATAATCCTTTTAACGTACTGTTGGACCCTATTGGCTAGTATTTTGGTGAGAATTTTTGCATCCGTGTTCATCAGGGATATTGGTCTGTAATTCTCCTTTTTGATGGGGTCTTTGTCTGGTTTGGGGATCAAGGTAATGCTGGCCTCATAAAATGAGTTTGGAAGTTTTCCTTCTATTTCTATTTTTTGGAACAGTTTCAGAAGAATACATATTAATTCTTGAAATGTTTGGTAGAATTCCCCTGGGAAGCCATCTGGCCCTGGGCTTTTGTTTGTTGAGAGATTTTTGATGACTGCTTTAATTTCCTTAGTGGTTATAGGTCTGTTCAGATTTTCTATTGCTTCCTGGTTCAGTTTTGGTAGTTGATACATCTCTAGGAATGCATCCATTTCTTCCAGATTATCTAATTTGCTGGCATATAGTTGCTCATAATATGTTCTTATAACTATTTGTATTTCTTTGGTGTTGGTTGTGATCTCTCCTCTTTCATTCACGATTTTATTTATTTGGGTTGTTTCTCTTTTCTTTTTGATAAGTCTGGCTAGGGGTTTATCAATCTTATTAATTCTTTCAAAGAACCAGCTCCTAGCTTTGTTGATCTGTTCTACTGTTTTTTGGTTTCTATTTCATTGATTTCTGCTCTGATCTTTATTATTTCTCTTCTTCTGCTGGGTTTAGGCTTTATTTGCTGTTCTTTCTCCAGCTCCTTTAGGTGTAGGGTTAGGTTGTGTATTTGAGACCTTTCTTGTTTCTTGAGAAAGGCTTGTATTGCTATATAGTTTCTTCTTAAGACTGCCATTGCTGCATCCCAAAGATTTTGAACAGCTGTGTTTTCATCATTTGTTTCCATGAATTTTTTTTAATTCTTCTTTAATTTCCTGGTTGACCCATTCATTCTTTAGTAGGATGCTCTTTAGCCTCTATGTATTTGAGTTCTTTTCGACTTTACTCTTATGATTGAGTTCTAGTTTCAAAGCATTGTGGTCCAAAAATACGCAGAAAATGATCCCAATCTTTTGGTACTGGTTGAGACCTGATTTGTGACCTAGGATGTGATCTATTCTGGAGAATGTTCCATGGGCACTAGAGAAGAATGTGTATTCCGTTGCTTTGGGATGGAATGTTCTGAATATGTCTGTGAAGTCCATTTGGTCCAGTGTGTCATTTAAAGTCTTTATTTCCTTGTTTATCTTTTGCTTAGATGATTTGTCCATTTCAGTGAGTGGGGTGTTAAAGTCCCCTACTATTATTGTATTGTTGTGGATGCGTTTCTCTGATTTTGTTATTAATTGCTTTATATAATTGGCTGCTCCCATGTTAGGGGCACAGATATTTACAGCTGTTAGATTTTCTTGTTGGATAGACCCTTTAATTATGATATAGTGTCCTTCCTCATCTCTTATTATAGTCTTTGGTTTAAATATAATTTGTCTGATATAAGGACTGCCACCCCAGCTTTCTTTTGTTTTTTATCTCTCTTTTTCTCAGCTTCTTTATTCCCCATCATTTGGTCGTCTATATCATTAATTGTCTCTTCTGCCTCATTTATCTTAGCAGTTAGAGCCTCCATTTTTTATTGCACCTCATTAATAGCCTTTTTGATTTTGACTTGGTTAGATTTTAGTTCTTTTATTTCTCCAGAAAGGGTTTCTCTAGTATCTTCCATGCTTTTTTGAAGCCCAGCTAGTATGTTTATAATCGTCATTCTGAACTCTAGTTCTGACATCTTACTAATGTCAGGATTTATTAGGTCCCCGGCAGTCAGTACTGCCTCTTCGTCTTTTTTTTGAGGTGAGTTTTTCCATCTTGTCATTTTTTTCCAGAGGAGACTAGATGAATGAGAGAACAAAATGCTAAAAGGGTAACAATGACCCCAGAAAAATATACACTAAACAAATCAGAAGAGACCCAAAACCGGGGGGAAAGAAAGGGAAAGAAAAAAAAAAGATTATGATCAGGCTGGTGAATAGATCAGAACCACACACTAGATTTTGGGCAATTTTGGTCTTTTAGAAGAAACTGCCTCCCAAAATGTTAAAGAAAGAAAAACATATATGTACAAAAATAAGGGTAAATATGATGAAGGAATGGAATATGACTGTAAAGATGAAAATTATAAAAGATTTTATAAAAGGAATTGATAGGATAAGAAGTTGGCTGAAAAAAGAAAGAAGAAAAATTAAAAAAAAAAAAGGGAGAGACTGTGATCAGGCAAGATGCTAGAACGAAGCCATACACTAGAGATTTAGGGTATATTTTGGTCTGTTAGAAGAAACTGTATCCCAAAATTTTAAAGAGAGAACAACTTATATATATACCAAAAATAAGGTTAAGTACTATGAAGGGATAGAATATGACTCTAAAAATGAAAAATGAAAAAGATTTTTAAAAAAGGGATTGATAAGATGTTGGTTGAAAATGGAAAAAGAAAAATTCAAAAAAAAATAGAAAAAGAAAATTAAAAAAATTAACTTTGAAAGACTAAAGAATCATGGGAAAAAAGCCATGAATTCTATGTGCAGTATTCCCTTAGCGCTGGAGTTCTGCCGTTCTCATTGATCCGTAAACTTGGTCTTGGCTGGCTGTTCTCGCTGATCTTCTGGGGGAGGGGCCTGTTGCCGTGGTTCCCAAATGTCTTTGCTGGAGGCGGAATTGCCCTGCCCTTGCCGGTCCGGGCTAAGTAATCTGCTCCGGTTTGCTCTCGGGAGCTTTTGTTCCCTGCAAGCTTTCCCTACAGCTTTGGAGGCCGAGAGTGAAAATGGCGGCCTCCCAATCTCCGCCCCGGAGGACTCGAGAACTCGGGGCCCCGCTCCTCAGTGCGCCCCCAGAGAAAAGCAGTCAGTCACTCCCATCTCCCTGGTCTCCGGCTGCACTCCGTGCTCACCCGGCCTGTGACCAAGCGTTTCTATCTCTGGCACCCGATTCGGTGTGGAGTCTCCAAACCCAGCAGATCCCTGTGGTGCGCTCCCGTGCCGCTCCTCCTGGGGGAAGAAGGGGAGTCTCCCCGGATCTGCCACTTGTTGGGTCCCTGCTGGAGGAGCAGTGGCCCGACTATGCTGTGGGTCATGGTTTATGGCAACTCCAAGCTGAGAGCCGGTGCCTCAGCTCCGTCTCTGCAGCCAGCTTCCCCGCTCTGATATCTGGGAGCTCTGCCGCACTCAGGCACCCCCGGTCTTTCTGTGACCCCGAGGGTCCTGAGACCACACTGTCCCACGAGGGTTCCACCCCCCACTTAGCCACTGGAGCGACACCCCTCAGTGGAGCCGACTTCTAAAAGTTCCAATTTTGTGCTCTGTGGCTCTATCACTTGCCAGAAGCAGCCGACAGAGGCCCTCTCCCCCCGTCTATCTTCCCGAATATCGCCTCAGATTCACTTCTCTGCACGTCCTACCTTCCAGAAAGTGGTCGCTTTTCTGTTCAGAGAGTTGCTGCTATTCTTTTCTTCAATCTCCTGTTGAGTTTGTAGGTGTTAAGAATGGTTTGATAACTATCTAGCTGAATTCCTCGGACCAGACTAAATTTAGGTCTCCTACTCCTCCGCCATCTTGCTCCTCCTCTATGAGTCTTAATACATTTAAGAGGATTGAAATCATACAAAGTATGTTCTCTGAGCACAGTAGAATAAAATTAGAAATTAATACCAGAAGGGAATTTGAAAAATTCCCATACATATGGAAACTAAAAAATACACTCTTAAATGATCAAAAAGAAATCACAAGAAATTGTAAAATATTTTGAGATAAATGAAAATGAAAACACAACATTCCAGAATTTATGGGATACAGTGAAAGCAGTGCTCAATAGGAAATTTATAGCTGTAAATGCTTACATTTAAAAAGAAGAAATATCGGGGCGCCTGGGTGGCTCAGTTGGTTAAGCGACTGCCTTCGGCTCAGGTCATGATCCTGGAGTCCTGGGTTTGAGTCCCACATTGGGCTCCCTGCTCAGCAGGGAGTCTGCTTCTCCCTCTGACTCTCTTCCCTCTTGTGCTCTCTGTCTCTCATTCTTTCTCTCAAATAAATAAATAAAATCTTTAAAAAAAAATAAATAAAAAATAAAAAGAAGAAATATCTAAAGTCAGTAGCCTAGCTATCTACCTTAAGAAATTAGACAAAGAAGAGCACTAAACACAGACATCGGCAGGAGTTAAGTAATACAGATAGAGTGGAAATAAATAAATTGGAGAGCAGAAAAACAGTGGAGAAAATATACACAACAAAAAACTGGTTCTTTGAAAAGATGAACAAAATTGACAAAGCTGTAGTGAGACTGATGAAGGATGAAAGAGAATTGACTCAAATTACTAAATCAGGAATGAAAAGGAGGACATTACTATGTATCACCCAGAAGTAAAATAGATTATAAGGGAATACTATGAATGATTGAATGCCAAAATTTAGATTATCTATATAAAATGGACAAATTGCTAGAAAGATACAAACTACCAAAACTTACTCAAGAATAAATAGAATATCTGAAGAGATTTATAACAAGTAATGAGATTAAGTTAGCAATAAAAGAAAGCTTCCTACAAAGAAAAACCCAGAACTAGATAGAATCACTAATAAATGTTATCAAAATTTAAAGACAAATTAACACCAATTCTTCACCAACTCTTCCAAAAAGTAAAGGAGGAGAAAAGACTTCTCAACTCATTGCAGGAAGCCAGTATTACCCTGATGCCAAAACCAATTATATCACAAGGAGAGAAAACTATACTCTAATTTTTCTTATGAATATAGATATCCTCAACAAAATACTAGCAATACTAGCAAAATACTAGCAAATTACATACTAGCAGCATGTAAAAGTTATCATTCACCATGTCATATTTATCCCAGGAATGCCAGGTTGGTTCAATATACAAAATCAATGTAACACATAATATTGATAGAATAAAGGGTAAAAATCACACAATCATCTCAATAGATAACAAACTCTTGACAAAATCCAAAACCCTTTCATGATAGAAAACACTCAACAAACTAGAACTGAAAGGGAATTTCCTCAAGTTAATAAGAGGTATCTATGAAAAACTCACAGCCAATTCATACTTAAAGGCAAAGGACTGAAAACTTTCCCCTAAGATCAGGGATAAGACAAGGATGTCTCCTTTCACCACTTCTTTTCAACTTCATAACAGAGGTTCTATCCAGGCCAATTAGGCCAGGAGAAGAAATAAAAGACATGCAGACTGGAAAGGAATAAGTAAAAGTACATGTATTTGCAGCTGACATGATCTTTTACAAAGAAAATCCTAAAGAATGCACAAATAAACTATTAGAGCTAATGAGGGACTTATATAAAGTTGCAGGATACAAAATCAATATACAAAATCAGTTTTATTTCCATACATTACCAATAAATATCTGAAAATAAAGTTAATTTCATTATGATACCATCAAAACTAATAAAATACTCAGGAATAAATTTGACCAAAGAAGTGTAAGGCTTGTATGCTGAAAACTACAAAAAATTGTTGAAAGAAATTAAAAGAACAGCTAAGTAAATGAAAAGACATCCCATATTTATGGGTTGGATAAATTTGTTAAGATGGCAATACTCTTCAGATTGATTTGCAGTTTCTATGCCCTCCTTATCAAGATTCTTTTTTTTTCCCAAAATGGGCAAGCTGATCTAAAATATTTATGGAAATGGGACATAGAATAGTCAAAACAGTCTTGAAAAAGAACAAAATTAGAAGACTCATACTTTCTTGATTAAAAACTTACTACGAACCTACAGTAATCAAGACAATGTAGTACTGGCATAAGATAAATCTATAGATCAGTGGAATAGAATTGAGAGTCCAGAAATAAAACTATGCCTCTATGATCAATTGGTTTTCAACAAAGGTGTTACAGCCATTTAATGAAGAAAGAATAATCTTTGCCACAAATGGTGCTGGGACAATTGGATTTAGGCAAAAGAATAAAGTTGGACCCCACTTCAAACAATATAGAAAAATTAGCTCAAAATGGATTAAAGATCTTGATATAAGAGCCAAATCCTTAAAATTTTCAGAAGAAAACATAGATATAAATCTTTTTGACCTAAAGATGGCAGAGGAGTAGGAGATCTGGATTTCGTCTGGTCCCAGGAATTCAGCTGGATAGGGATCAAACCATTCTGAACACCTATGAACTCAACAGGAGATGGAAAGAAAAGAATAGCAGCAACTCTCTGAACAGAAAAGTGGCCACTTTCTGGAAGGTAGGACATGCAGAGAAGTGAATCCGAGGTGATATTCGGGAGGATAGACGGTGGGGGAGGGGCCTCCGTCAGCCCCTAACGGCAAGTGATAGAGCTGCAGAGCACAAAATCGGAACTTTTAGAAGTCGGCTCCGCTGAGGGACGTCGCTCCAGTGGCTATGCGGGGGGGTGGAACCCTCATGGGACAGTGTGGTCTCAGGACCCTAGGGGTAACAGAAAGTCTGGGGGTGACTGAGTGCGGCAGAGCTCCCAGGTATCAGAGTGGGGAAGCCGGCTGCAGAGACAGAGCCAAGGAGCGGGCTCTCAGCTTGGGGTTGTCATAAACCATGATCCGTGGCACAGTTGGGCCACTGCTCTTCCAGCAGGGACCCAACAAGCGGCAGATCCGGGGAGACTCCCCTTCCTCCCCCACCCCCTGGGAGGAGCGGCGCGGGAGCGCACCACAGGGATCTGCTGGGTTTGGAGACTCCACACCGAATCGGGTGCCAGAGGTAGAAACGCTCCGTCACAGGCTGGGTGAGAACAGAGTGCGGCCGGAGACCGGGGAGACGGGAGTGACTGACGGCTTTTCTCTCGGGGCGCACTGAGGAGCGGGGCCCCGAGTTCTCGGGTCCTCTGGGGCGGAGATTGGGAGGCCGCCATTTTCACTCTCGGCCTCCAAAGCTGTAGGGAAAGCTTGCAGGGAACAAAAGCTCCCGAGAGCAAACCCGAGCAGATTACTTAGCCCGGACCGGCAAGGGCGGGGCAATTCCACCTCCGGCAAAGACATTTGGGAACCACGGCAACAGGCCCCTCCCCCAGAAGATCAGCGAGAACAGCCAGCCAAGACCAAGTTTACCGATCAATGAGAACGGCAGAACTCCAGGGCTAGGGGAAAAAGGCACATAGAATCCATGGCTTTTTTTACCATGATTCTTTAGTCTTTCAAACTTCATTTTTTTTTAACTTTTTTTTAAAAATTTCCTTTTCCCCTTTCTCAACCAACATCTTATCAATTCCTTTTTTTAAAAACATTTTTATTTTTCATTTTTAGAGTCATATTCTATGCCTTCATAGTAGTTACCCTTATTTTTGGCATATATATATATATATATATATATATATTGTTCTCTCTTTAAAATTTTGAGATACAGTCTCTTCTAACAGACCAAAATATACCCTAAATTTCTAGTGTATGGCTTTGTTCTAGTCTCCTGCCTGATCACATTCTCTCCCTTTTTTTCTTTCTTTTTTTTTAAAATCCTCTTCTTTTTTCAAACAACTTATAATCTTATCAATTCCTTTTACAAAATCTTTTATAATTTTCATCTTTACTTTCATATTCCATCCCTTCATCGTATTAACCCTTATGTTTGTACATATATAAATTTTTCTTTCTTTAAAATTTTGGGAGGCACTTTCTTCTAACAGACCAAAATACACCCAAAATCTAGTGTGTGGCACTGATCTATGCACCAGCCTGATCATATTTGATCATATTCTGGGTTTTTTGTTTTTGTTTATTTGTTGGTTTGTTTGTTTTTCTCTTTTTCCTTTTCTTCTTCTTTTTTTTTTTTTCTTTCTTTCCCTTTCTTTCCCCCTGGTTTCAGGTCTTTTCTGATTTGTTTAGAGTATATTTTTGGGGGACGTTTTTACCCTGTTAGCATTTTGTACTCTCATTCATCTATTCTCCTCTGGACAAAAATGACAAGACAGAAAATATCACCTCAACAAAAAGACCAAAAGGTAGTACAGACTGCCAGGGACCTACTCAATACGGACATTAGTACGATGTCAGAACTAGAGTTCAGAATGACGACTTTAAAAATACTAGCTGGGCTTGAAAAAAGCATGGAAGTTATTAGAGAAACCCTTTCTGGAAAAATAAAAAACCAAAATGTAACCAAGTCGAAATCAAAAGGGCTATTAATGAGGTGCAATAGAAAATGGGGGCTCTAACTGCTAGGATAAATGAGGCAGAAGAGTGAATCAGTGATATAGAAGACCAAATGATGGAAAATAAAGAAGCTGAGAAAAAGAGAGATAAACAACTACTGGATCACGAGGGCAGAATTCGAGAGATAAGCAATACTATAAGACGAAACAACATTAGAATAATTGGGATCCCAGAAGAAGAAGAAAGAGAGAGAGGTGCAGAAGGTATATTGGAGCAAATTATAGCAGAGAACTTCCCTAATTTGGGGAAGGAAACAGGCATCAAAATCCAGGAGGCACAGAGAACCCCCCTCAAAACCAATAAAAATAGGTCAACACACGACATCTAATAGTAAAACTTAGTCTCAGAGACAAAGAGAAAATCCTGAAAGCAGCTCGGGAGAAGAGATATGTAACCTACAATGGTAAGAACATTAGATTGGCAACAGACCTATCCACAGAGACCTGGCAGGCCAGAAAGGACTGGCAGGATATATTCAGAGCACAAAATGAGAAAAATATGCAGCCAAGAATACTATATCCAGCTAGGCTGTCATTGAAAATAGAAGGAGAGATAAAAAGCTTCCAGGACAAACAAAAAATAAAGGAATTTGCAAACACCAAACCAGCCCTACAAGAAATATTGAAAGGGTCTTCTAAGCAAAGAGAGAGCCTAAAAGTAACATAGACCAGAAAGGAACACAGACAATATACAGTAACAGTCACCTTACAGGCAATACAATGGCACTAAATTTGTATCTTTCAAGAGTTACCCTGAATGTGAATGGGCTAAATGCCCCAATCAAAAGACACAAGCTATCATATTGGATAAAAAAACAAAACCCATCGATATGCTGTCTGCAAGAGACTCATTTTAGACCCAAAGACAACCCCAGACTGAAAGTGAAGGGGTGGAAAACCATTTACCATGCTAATGGACACCAAAAGAAAGCTGGGGTGGCAATCCTTCTATCAGACAAATCAGATTTTAAACCAAAGACTGTAATAAGAGATGAGGAAGGACACTATATCCTACTTAAAGGGTCTATCCAACAAGAAGATCTAACAATTGTAAATATCTATGCCCCTAACATGGGAGCAGCCAATTATATAAGGCAATTAATAACAAAAGCAAAGAAACACATTGACAACAATACAATAATAGTGGGAGACTTTAACACCTCCCTCACTGAAATAGACAGATCATCTAAGCAAAAGATAAACAAGGAAATAAAGACTTTAAATGACACACTGGACCAAATGGACTTCACAGACATATTCAGAACATTCCATCCCAAAGCAACGGAATACACATTCTTCTCTAGTGCCCATGGAAAATTCTCTAGAATAGATCACATCCTAGGTCACAAATCAGGTCTCAACTGGTACCAAAAGATTGGGATCATTCCTTGCATATTTTCAGACCACAATGCTTTGAAACTAGAACTCAATCACAAGAGGAAAGTCGGAAAGAACTCAAATACATGGAGGCTAAAGAGCGTCCTACTAAAGAATGAATGGGTCAGCCAGGAAATTAAAGAAGAATTTTAAAAATTCGTGGAAACCAATGAAAATGAAAACACAACTGTTCAAAATCTTTGGGATGCAGCAAAGGCAGTCCTAAGAGGAAAGTATATAGCAATACAAGCCTTTCTTAAGAAACAAGAAAGGTCTCAAATACACAACCTAACCCTACACCTAAAGGAGCAGGAGAAAGAACATCAAATAAAGCCTAAACCCAGCAGAAGAAGAGAAATAATAAAGATCAGAGCAGAAATCAATGAAATAGAAACCAAAAAACAGTAGAACAGATCAACAAAGCTAGGAGCTGGTTCTTTGAAAGAATTAATAAGATTGATAAACCCCTGGCCAGACTTATCAAAAAGAAAAGAGAAATGACCCAAATCAACAAAATCATGAATGAAAGAGGAGAGAGAGAACCAACACCAAAGAGGAGAGAGAGAACCAACACCAAAGAAATACAAATAGTTATAAGAACATATTATGAGCAAATACATGCCAGCAAATTAGATAATCTGGAAGAAATGGATGCATTCCTAGAGATGTATCAACTACCAAAACTGAACCAGGAAGCAATAGAAGACCTGAACAGACCTATAACCACTCAGGAAATTGAAGCAGTCATCAAAAATCTCCCAGCAAACAAAAGCCCAGGGCCAGATGGCTTCCCAGGGGAATTCTACCAAACATTTAAGGAGAATTAATACCTATTCTTCTGAAACAGTTCCAAAAAATAGAAATGGAAGGAAAACTTCCAAACTCATTTTATGAGGCCAGCATTACCTTGATCCCCAAACCAGACAATGGCCACATCAAAAAGAATTACAGACCCATATTCTTGATGAACACGGATGCAAAAATTCTCACCAAAATACTAGCCAATAGGATCCAACAGTACATTGAAAGGATTTTTCACCACGACCAGGTGGGATTTATCCCTGGGCTGCAAGTTTGGTTCAACATTCACAAATCAATTAATGTGATACAGCACATTAATAAAAGAAAGAACAAGAACCATATGATCCTCTCAATAGATGCAGAAAAAGCATTTGACAAAGTACAGCATCCTTTCTTGATCAAAACTCTTCAGAGTATAGGCATAGAGGGTACATACCTCATTATCATAAAAGCCATCTATGAAAAACCCAGAGCAAATATCATTCTCAAAGGGGAAAACTGAGAGCTTTCCCCCCTAAGGTCAGGAACACGGCAGGGATGTCCACTATCACCACTGCTATTCAACATAGTATTAGAAGTCCTAGCCACAGCAATCAGACAACAAAAAGAAATAAAAGGCATCCAAATCGGCAAAGAAGAAGTCAAACTCTCACTCCTTGCAGATGATATGATACTTTATGTGGAAAACCCAAAAGACTCCACCCCAAAACTGCTAGAACTCATAAAGGAATTCAGTCAAGTGGCAGGATATAAAATCAATGCACAGAAATCAGTGGCATTCCTATACACCAACAGCAAGACAGAAGAAAGAGAAATTAAGGAGTCGATCCCATTTACAATTGCACCCAAAACCATAAGATACCTAGGAATAAGTCTAACCAAAGAGGCAAAGAATCTGTACTCCGGTAACTACAAAGTACTCATGAAAAAAATTGAGGAAGACATAAAGAAATGGTAAAACGTTCCATGCTCATGGATTGGAAGAACAAATATTGTGAAGATGTCAATGCTACCTAGAGCAATCACACATTCAATGCAATCCCCATCAAAATACCATCCACTTTTTTCAAAGAAATGGAACAAATAATCCTAAAATTTGTATGGAACCAGAAAAGACCCCGAATAGCCAGAGGAATGTTGAAAAAGAAAAGCAAAGCTGGTGGCATCCCAGTTCCAGACTTCAAGCTCTATTACAAAGCTGTCATCATCAAGACAGCATGGTACTGGCACAAAAACAGACACATAGATCAATGGAACAGAATAGAGAGCCCAGAAATGGACCCTCAATTCTATGGTCAACTAATCTTCGACAAAGTAGGAAAGAATGTCCAATGGCAAAAAGTCTCTTCAACCAATGGTGTTGGGAAAATTGGACAGCCACATGCAGAAGAATGAAACTGGACCATTTCCTTACACCACACACAAAAATAGAATCAAAATGGTTGAAAGACCTAAATGTGAGACAGGAGTCCATCAAAATCCTAAAGGAGACCACAGGCAGCAACCTCTTCAACCTCAGCCGCAACAACTTCTTCCTAGAAACATTGCCAAAGGCAAGGGAAGCAAGGGCAAAAATGAACTATTGGGACTTCATCAAGATAAAAAGCTTTTGCACAGCAAAAGAAACAGTCAACAAAACCAAAAGACAACCGACAGAATGGGAGAAGGTATTTGCAAATGACATATCAGATAAAGGGCTAGTATCCAAAATCTATAAAGAACTTACCAACTCAACACCCAGAGAACAAATGATCCAATCAAGAAATGGGTAGAAGACATGAACAGACATTTTTGTAAAGAAGACATCCAAATGGCCAACAGACACATGAAAAAGTGCTCAACATCACTCAACATCAGGGAAATCCAAATCAAAACCTCAGTGAGATACCACCTCACACCAGTCAGAATGGCTAAAATTAACAAATCAGGAAATGACAGATGTTGTTGAGGATACAGAGAAAGGGGAACCCTGCTACACTGTTGGTGGGAATGTAGGCTGGTGCAGCCACTCTGGAAAACAGTATGGAGGTTCTTCAAAAAGTTGAAAATAGAGCTACCATACCGTCCAGCAATTGCACTACTGGGTATTTACCACAAAGATACAAATGTAGGGACCCAAAGGGGTACGTGCACCCCAATGTTTATAGCAGTAATATCCACAATAGCCAAACTGTGGAAAGAGCCAAGATGTCCATCGACAGATGAATGGATAAAGAAGAAGTGGTATATATATACAATGGAATATTATGCAGCCATCAAAAAGAATGAAATCTTGCCATTTGCAATGACGTGGATGGAATTGGAGGGTTTATGCTGCGCGACATAAGTCAATCAGAGAAAGACAAGTATCATATGACCTCACTGATATGAGGAATTCTTAATCTCAGGAAACAAATTTAGGGTTGCAGGAGTGGTGAGGGGTGGTAGGGATGGGAGGCTGGGTGATAGACATTGGGGAGTGTATGTGCTATGGTGAGCACTGTGAAGTGTGCAAGACTGTTGAATCACAGATCTGTACCTCTGAAACAAATAATACATATATGTAAAAAATACAAAATATAAATAATACCTGAAACAAATAATACATTATATGTAAAAAAAAAAATAAAAAAAAGAAGAAGAAGAAGATAGCAAGAGGGGAAGAATGAAGGGGGGGAAATCAGAGGGGGAGATGAACCATGAGAGACTACAGAGTCTTAGAAACAAACTGAGGGTTCTAGAGGGGAGGAGGGTGGGAGGATGGGATAACCTGGTGATGGGTATTAAAGAGGGCATGTTCTGCATGGAACACTGGGTGTTATATGCAAACAATGAATCATGGAACACTACATCAAAAACGAATGATGTAATGTATGGTGATTAACATAACATAATAAAAAAAAAAGAAAATGGGAAAAAAAATCTTTTTGACCTTAGATTAGGCAATAGTTTTTAGATATGACATAAAAATCATAAAAAAATCAAAGAAAAATAAACTGGACTTTATAAAAATTAAGAATTATGAGCATCAAAGGACACTATCTAGAAAGTGGAAAGACATAGTGGGAGAAAATATTTGCAAATTATATATCTGACAAGGATCTAGTATCTGGAATATAAAAAGAGCAAGTAAAAAGATAACAATTGAAAAAAATGGGGAAAGGACTTAAATAGCCATTTCTCCAAAGAAGGTCTACAAATGGCCAACAAGCACATGCAAAGATACTTAATGTCATTAGTCATCAGGGAAATGCAAATGAAAACCATGATGATATACCACTTCCTATACATGAGAATGGCTATAATCAGAAAGACAGTCAGTAACAAGTATTGATAAAGATATAGGGAAATTGGAACTCTTGTACACTGCTGATGGGAATGTAAAATGGTGTGACTGCTGAGGAAGACAGATTGGCAGTCTCTAAAAAAGTTATCCATAGAGTTATCTATGACCCAGGAGTTTCACTTGAAGGTGTATATCCAAGAGATTTGAAAACACATATTCCCCAAAATACCTTGTAAACAAATGTTTATAACAGCATTATTCACAATATCAAAATGGTAGAAACAACCCAACTGACCATTGTGATAATGGGTAAACAGAACATGGTATGTCCATACAATGAAATATTATTTAATTATAAAAAGGAAGAAAGTACTGATACATGCTATCATGGATGAACCTTGAAAATACTTTTATAAGTTGAAGATGGCTGATACAAAAGGCCACTATTGCATACCCACGCAAGTATGGAAAACTCATGATACCTATGGCGTTTATACAAAATGTCCACAATAGGCAAATCCATAGAGACAGAAAGTAGATGAGTAGTTGCCAGAGACTGGGGGTAGGGGAGAACTAGAAGTGACTAGTAATGGGTATGTGTTTTTTGGGGGGGATGGGGGGGTTGATGAAAATATTCTGGAATTGGATAGTGGTTATTGTTGCAAAATCTTGTGAATACACTGAAACCACCTGAATTTTACACTTTGAGTGAATTTTATGTTGTGTAAAATTTTATGTGAATTATACATCCAAAAAGAATCTCTGCATGTTTGATGATGCCAAATTACATATCCTGAGTTGCTTTTCCCAGTAAGGATCTTGGCTTGCCTAGACTCCAGGAGGATATATAATAGACAAATTTACGATTACTTTTCTTTTTGACCATATGATATTTTCTTCTCAAAGTGCTCTAAGCTGGGAAATCATCCCATGCCTCTTTGAGTAAAACACCTTGTCCTAAGCCTGAGAGAATGTTCTTTATTCTGAACAAGGAGGATATGGTCACCTCTCTTTCTCCTTTAAGCAGTACCCTGCATGGTATCTGGCACAGAGTGGGTGCTTAATTGCAGGTAACTTACCAGATGTCTTCACAGCATTCATTCATTTACTCATTTGCTCCATTCATCCCTCATCATACATTTCATGTCTTTAATACACATTATGTGCCAAGCATTGCCATTTTAATTCAATCCAGCCAACATTTATTGAAGAACCTATTGTATACCAGATGTCACGTGTGGGAGCAGTCAGGGAGTACAATGAAAGCAGAAATGAGACCCTCCAGTGGCTCATAACTAAAGAAGGTAGGCAGTTATAGACCCAAGATAGTTTATACCAAAGTTAACATGACTAAAATAATGGTGGACATTAAAACAAGTGCAATGGGGCCTGGAAAAGTCTAGCTCAGACACATTGGGCCAAATACAAAGAAGGGATTCCAGAAGAACCTCTGGGCCTCTGTTATTGAAGTATATAAACCAACAGTTACCAATTGATTACTGAGGACTCAGATCTCCTGAGTTCAATGCTCTGTTGACTATGACTCCCATGTAAGGCCTTCTTCTGCTGTGCATAGCTGTGAAGTTTCACATTCAATCTTGAACGCACCAGCAGGGGTGGGAATGGTGGCATTTTCTAACTTGGGGAAAGGACAGGAAATATACCCAAGGGCACATCTCCCCACAACATCCTATGAGGAAGATATCATTACTCATCCTCACTCTACAAGTGAGGTCTGGGAGACTCCATATGTCTTACAGACCTTCACAAGACCACCCAGCCACAGGTTTCAGTCTAGTGCAGCAAGTTACACTGGCTAGTCCTGGTCAAGCAGAGGAAGGGATGCAAACTGAAACTCATCAGCGTCACTCCCTAGCACCTGGCCCAATCTTTCCCCAAAAAGCCTAAAATACAACTACTGAGAAACCTCCTAATTAACAATGGGGCACCCTCTTAGGAAAATGTCTGGAGCATTCATTCAAAGGCTGCAACATGATATCCACATCTTAAGTAATTGATCCTATTGAATTTAAAAAATTATCCTTTATATATTACCTCCTTGCAGACAGGATTTCAAGTGGCATATAGAAAGACTTCAAGTAGATATCTACATCATAAAAAAAATAAAAACAAACATTTTGGAGAATGAATATAAAAACTAGTGTTAATAAAAAATAGAGTTACTAAAATTGACCTTTATATATTGTTTTGAGCTTCTTAAGAGTTAAGGGAGTAAAAAGGAAACATAATGATTTACAGAAGCACAGCAGCCTTTTCTTGCACTCCAATTCAAAGTATTTAATTACAATGGACCCTGAACAGCTATGATGGATAATGGCTTCAATACAAATTTAATGGCTTGTAGTTGAAAATACCAATGTAAAGTTATTTATATTCTATTACTTATGAACAAAAAGAGCCCCAAAAAATGAAAAAATTGAAATCTCCATGTTCAACTAAATAGAAAAAAAAGCCACCAACTCAAACCACACACCATGACTAGCTGGAAAATAGGTAAAATTGGGAACTAACAAAAAATAAAAAGCACAAAGTAATGATGACTACCCAGGTGGGGTAAAGTGGGAGCATACATAGCCATCAATGGATCAGATTAGCTTAAGTAAAAGCTAAGTGACCACAACATGAAACTATGCACCCGTGTTAGATGTTTTACCAGCCCAGTTCATGTTCTTTCCTTCCTTGACCTCTATCTCTTCCTTCAGTGGGTAACACTCAGAATGGACCAGCAACTAATGCTGGTCCAAAGAGGAAAAGAACTTAACAAACAAGGCACATGTCTGAAGACTTGAGCTGTAAAGTAGAAAGGAATTTTGGACGAACACTTGTGAAGTATGTTGGCTACCAAGCTGTCTCTTCTTGGCTTTGTGCCCCCTCCTTCTACTCTCTGCTCTTTGATGCTAGGGCTGGGACTCTGCAGCCACATTCCTGATCCATCAGTGGCTCCACACTGGGCTCTGCCAAGAAGGGGGTATTAGAGGGAAATTTTAAAGTGGGTGGAGGGACAGGGACCTACTCCTTCCCCCCTGAGTACTTCCTGTTCCTGTCAGCATTATCCCAACAACCCTTCTTCAATCCAGCACTGGCAAGTTCTTCCCATAGCAGCAGAGCAGCTGAATCTTATTTACAATTTTCTCACATTCATAGAACCAGTCACCTCTTGCCATTGACACACAGGCAGCACTCAGCTGGGACCCCTCCTTTGAGTCTGGGTCATAGTACTAGAAGACCCATCCTTGAGAGTCTGAAGTACCAGAACCAGCCAAGCACTGCCACTTCTCTGGTCCTTGATCTCAGCTCATTGGGCCTCTCCCTCTGGGGTTAGAGACATCAGCCCAGACAGGCAGCACCCCCTCACCAGGAGTCTTGGCCCCAGTACCCTCCTCTCAGTTCCTGATGTACTAGCACTGGCCAACCAGTCCCACCCAGAGATATCTGGGCCATAGGCCCTTAGGAACCTTCCACAGTGCTTGGAGACACCAGCATAACCAAGTAGCAACCTCCACTCAAAAGTCTAATTTCCAGATTGAGGATGTGCCTTTGCCAAAGTTACATACTTTAATATTCCAACATTTTATTTTGATTCTCTGGCTTAGGGATGATAGTGGCTTTCAACAGTAATTATCTTTATGATATCTCAGTGTGTCCCTTTTTCCTTTTCAGTTCTCCAATACTTGGTTGACAATGTTTTATATTAAATTCTTTCTGTTAAGATGCCTGAGGTGGTTTATTTTTCCTTACTGAACACTGACTGATGATAAGTTGTAAGGAAAAATAGCACAAAAATATACTAGACATAAGAGAAGAGGTAAGACAACAGAGGGATAATATTGGTCTGGGTGAGTTAAGGAAAGAAATAAAAGTAAAAAAAAAAGGGTAAAAATAAAGCCTCATTAGAAACACAAAATGTTAAAAATGTTAAAAAAAAAAAAAAGCCAACATTGAAAGTATAGGCAGAGGTATGGATCACACACTTGGAAAATAACAGAGAGATACAAATAATTAGAGAAAAAAAAAATCCAACCATATATACATATGAATGGTGGTCAAGAACATGAAAATTTAAGAAGTGGAAGAGAAAAAATATGTTAAAAGTATAATAAAAGAAAATAGGTGCACTTGGGTGGCTCAGTCAGTTAAGTGGCTGCCTTTGGCTCACGTCATGATCTCAGGGTCCTGGGATCAAGCCCTACATGGGGCTCCCTAACAGGGAGCCTGCTTCTTCCTCTCCTCCCTGCTTGTGCTCTCTTTCTCAAATAAATAAATAAAATCTTCTTTAAAAAAGAAAATACTCCTGGAATGAAGCAACCAGAGTGAACAGAATGAGAAAGAATGTCATAACTTAGGAAAAACTGATATGGAAAGAATATCTTCCAAGAAATATCTTGGTGAACATTTCAGAATTTGAAAATAAATAATTCTGCAGCGTCTCACACAAAATATACAAGTAACAGAAAAAAGAGAAAATCAGTTTGTTCTCAGGCTTCCCTATAGGAATAGTGAACACAAGTAGATGGCATGGAATATGTTTGGATTTATTAGAGAAAAAAACCCCCAAGAATTAAATTTTTGGAAAATTATTCTGATATAAATGCAAAAGTAGACATTTCCAAATATACCAGAGCTTGAGGAACACCATCTGTACATCAACCATTCCTGAAAAAAAAATGACTTTCAGCTAAAAGTGGAAGTTTTTATAAAAATAATTAAGCATGCAATGAGATGAGATGACATGAAGGAACTATAACAATAACAATAATATTCACAAAAGACAATAGGAACAGATCCATAGGAGATTCAGATATTTGAGTTATTAGATACAGACTTTAAAATAAGATTGTTTGCTATGTTAAAGAAGATAAGAGAACAGCATGAGACTTTCAGCCAAAAATCAGAATGTATAAAAGGAATCAAATGCAAATTTTAGTATTATAAAATTAAAGTAACTAAAGTTGAAAACTCAATGAATGAGTTTAATGGCAGACTAGACACAGTTAAAAATAGAATTAGTGAAAGATAAGCTTGAGGAACATATCTAGATTGATGCATGGGGAGAAAGGAATTAAAAATAGAGAAAAGATTTTAGGAGACATAGGGCATATGGAAAAGATCTAACATATGTCTAATTGGAGCCTGGAACAGAGAACAAAAAATAGGGTAGAAACAGTATTAAAGAGATAATTGCTGAAAACTTTGCCGAATTGGTTAGACAGTTAGAAGTATAAACTCTGGGTAAAATATATATAAAGAAAACCACATCTAAGCACTTCACAGTAAAACTACTGAAAAACAAAAACTAAGACAAAATCTTTGAAGTATTCTGAGAAGAAAGATATACCTCAATCTAACTTCCCAACACACATAATGGAAGTCAGAATGCAATGTAAACAATAAAATGTATGGTACTGAAAAAAAGAACTTCCAATCTAGAATTCTATGTTTAGTGAAAATATCATTTAAAAATTAATGTGAAATAAAGATACATACAGAAACACATACACACAAATGAGAGAATAAATCAAGTGCAAACCTACAATAAGATAAATACTGAAGGGAAGATAAAAATAATCCCTGGTGAAGATTTGTAAATTTGGTGAGGAATGAACACAAAATAGGTAAATTTATGGAAATTTAAATAAGTATTGACTGCATAAGAATGTCTTGTGGGGTTTAAAGTATAGTGAATTAATAATATACATAACGAATATAATTAGAGGTTGGGGTAAATAGAATTAAAACGTCCAAGTTCCTAGAATTGTCTGGGAAGAAGTAAAAACAATAAAAATATGAGACTTTGATGATATATAATGTAATTTCTATGGCAATCATTAAACAAACATAGTAAAAGAATGTATAATTACCAAAATAATAAAAAGAAGACAGTGAAATAATAAACCTAATCTGAAAAAGGCATGAAATGAACACAGAACAAATAGGAGATACAGAGACTAGGAATGTGGTAGATCACATCCAAACATATCAATTATTTCATTAAATATAAACGGAAAAATTCTCTAATGGAAAGATGAATAATTTTAGGTTGCATAAGGAAAATAAAGCATATGTTGCTTATAATAGACTGACCTTAAATATAAAGAGAAAGATTGAAAACAGAAGGATAGAAAGTATATAAATTAAATAATTTATGTTAATACTGATATAGTTAATACTGATATCAGTCAATGTGCATTTTTAGGTATAAAACATTTATTAAAGAAAATCATTTCATAATAACGATGGAAATAATAACAATAATAATAAAGGAATATGTAATTATTCTAAATTTGTATCTAATAATATAACATCAAAATATAGGGCAAAATCGATAGAACTAAAAGGAACAAAATACCAACCCACAATTTTGTGGGAGAATTCAATATGCTTCTCTCAATTGTTGATAGAATAAGCAGACAAAAAAAATCAGTAAGGAAATAGAAGGTTTGAACAACATTGAGAAACCTGGTCTGACTGATATATTCAAGTGCACAGAGAGCATTAACGTGGTTTGCTGCTGTGGCACAAACATGTCTCGTAAGTTCGAAGGACTGAGATTATTCAAAGTATGTTTTATGACAACAGCAGAATTAAGATAGAAAACAATAGGGGCACCTGGGTGGCTCAGTCATTAGGCGTCTACCTTCGGCTCAGGTCATGATCCCAGGGTCCTGGGACTGAGCCCCGCATCGGGCTCCCTGCTCTGTGGAGAGCCTGCTTCTCCCTCTCTCACTCCCCCTGCTTGTGTTCCCTCTCTCGCTGTCTCTCTCTCTCTATCAAATAAATAATTAAATAAATCTTTAAAAAAACATTATGGAAAACAATAATCAAGAAGACTAGAGAATCCCTGTATATAAGAAAGTTAAAAAACATCTAAAATAATCCATAGGAACAAGAAGAAATCACAATAAAAATTTGGATATATTTTGAAATAATTTAAAATTTATAACATTAAAACTTGTGGGGTAAAGCTAAAAATATGATTAGAGGGAAATTTATAGCTTTAAGTACATATATTAGGAAAGAAGAAAGGCTGAAATTTATGACATAAGTATCTGCCTAAAGAAATTATAAAAGAAATAGCAAATTAAACCCAAAATAACTGAAAGGATCAAAATAATTAAGAAAGCAGCTACTACTAAAATAGAAAACATACATATAAAAGAAATAATCAACAAAATTAAAGTTACTTTCTTGAAAGATTAATAAAATTTATAAACCCTAGTTAGACTGACCAAAAAGTAAACCAATATCAGGAATAGCAGAGAATGAAACTATAGGTTTTAGGACCTTTATATACTGAAAACGGAGAATACCATTACTTTCAATTATTTGTGCAATTACAAAAATTGTCTATCTGTTAAACTCTTAGGAAAAGCACTTTATATATCAAAAGCTTTATTTTCTTTTTTAGCTTTCTCTTCTTTAAAAACCAACACCACATTCTTTGACCATAATGTAATCAATTCAATTTTGATAACTATCTAGAAGATAGTAAAAATAATCTCATGTAGCTGAAGCTGTGCTCAGATAAATTTTTTTAGCCTTCAATATCTACCTTGGTCACAAGAGTAAAGAAAAAAACCCAACAAAGTTAGCCTTAGAAAAGACAAGGCAGGGAATTTAGTAAAATAAAAGAGATTGATGAATTTGAAAACAGAAAATGAGCAGTAGAAAATAGTCTCAAGAGCCTATTTGAAGATGTACATCTGGGTGCACATTCACAAGCTCCCAAGTGCACGTATGCTGTACATGGGCAGGTAAGCATGTGCACGCACACACGCAATCAATTCAGCAGCTTAAAATGAGGACAATTCACAAGGAGAGAATGGGGGAAACCACAGATACAGAAATAATGTTTCAAATTCAAATTCAAAAGAATACTTTGCTTAACTCTGTGTAGATAAATTTGAAAATTCATACGGACTGGATGATTGATTCCAGAACACCCAAGACACCTAAACAGATCAATGGCCAATGGCCATGTATGCAGCTGAGAAATTGCTCAGTTTATCTTCCAGAAGCATCACCCATGAGAAAGGAGATTATGACCAGGAAGAGGGAGTTGTGTATCACTATGGAAAGGTCTCCAAGGTGCTCTGCCAAATTGAGCCTTCAAGGGCACACAGGTGCACACCCACATTTAGGGTGGGTTGCCATTGGTGTAAATTGTGAACATGTGCACACAAATGTGAGTACTGTTGTGTGTGCATGTATATCTTCTGAGCACCCCAGAACCTGAACTCAGGAATACTGGGTCTGGCACACAGGCATGTGAGGTGGGAAGAAGCTGATTTTTCATTGCACTTCATTTCCATCCATCTGGGTCATTTTTATCATGCTCTTATTATTTTGTAATTAAAAAAATGGGGACAAAAAGAGTTTTATAGAAAATGCCAGAGGAATCTCCCCATTTATATTCCTTATAATACAACCACAGGAGCACTTTGAAATGTGAGCCCAGGATGCTGAGAGCCAGTCACTGGTGCTGCGGCTGTTGGTCTCCTGTGATGACCTCTGAGTGTCCGACCAGTCCCATCGCCTGTGGGTAATAATAATAACCCTCGCTGTGAGGCCCTGATTCTCTTTTTGCCAGTGGCAAATTCTAACTCATTCTTTCACTACGAAATAATAAAATTGAGTTGGCAGGATAGTTTCTGAAATGAGAACAGTGATTAATACCCACAGCTGTCAGTCTTTAGCAAAAATGTGTCATATTATACAAAGAATTGAATTCATCCTCCATTAAAAAATGACTAAAAGAATTAATTAATTTTCAATGTAATAACTTAAGCAAGCAAATCTTGCATGACAATGAGAGTTTCTGAACTTCTAATGAACTGTTTAAAATGTTCGAATGAAGCTGAATTCAAAAAGAAGCTCTCTGATGATAATTGCTAAGATCCAAGACTCCCCTAAATGAGCTATTAGTTGAGATGATTTCCAAGGGAATTAATTTGAGATAAGGACTGATGAGTAAGGAAGAAGGAAGAAGGGAATCAAAGGTTGGAGGTGATGGCAGACTGTGGTATTTGTGGCCCATGAACCACCCTGGCCTGGTGACCTTGCCCTTGTGTGGCCCACTTCGCCTTGCCCCTGGGCTTGGGCGTGTGACTTGTTCAGGATGGGTTATCAGCAAGTATAATGCCAGCAGAGGCTTGATAAGTACTTGTGTGTGGGGTTTGTCTTCCTGGAATGCTCCTTCATGGAAGCCAGCTGCCACATAAGAGGTCCAAGTGGCCTGAGGCCACTGTGTTGTCGAGGAGCCCAAGCTAGAGTGAGGTAAGGTCAGCTGGAGAGAGAGCTGTGTCTGATCAGCTCCGAGCTGGTCTAGCTCTCCCAGCTGGAGTACCAGATAGGTGAACATCCGTTGCCACAGCCCTAGCCGTATCCTGCTAGCACGGAGGAACCACCCAGACCAGGCCAGATGAAATTCGTTATTGTTACTTAAGCTGAGAAGTTTCGAGGTGGCTGGTTAGGCAGCAATAGATAACTGAAACAGAGGACTAGGCGTCTGAGCTGAGACACCTTGAGAAAAAGGTAGCGGGTACCAGAAATTAACGTACAAAGAGTGATAATACTTTTATCAGTAATGGGATCGGAGCACCAACTACCTACTTCATGAAGATTCTGTGGGTGACAGTGTAGCACAGATCCTTACAACGGACGTATGGTCCCCACACCAGCAGCATTAACATGCCCTGGGGGCTTGTTAACTTCAATGAATGAATGAGTGAATGAATGAATGAGTAGTTCAGGCCCTACCCTAGACCCGCCAAATCAGAACTTGCTTCTTCACAAGATTTCCAGGTGTTTCCTGTGCATGGTCAAGTCTGAGACACGCCAGTCTGGATAAAAGAGCAGCAGTGTGGGTCTGGATCCCCGTCTGTGAGCCCCCAGGGATGTCTTGCTCTGAGCGGCGGGCAGGGGAGGGCTGTGACTCCCCTCGAGCGCACGCACACACACACACACACACACACGTGTGAGCACGCGCACACACACATGCGCACGCACACACACGCACATTTGACATGTCTGTCTCCTTTGGAGGCCTCTGAAAGGGAGTGAGTCATCCACTGAAGGTCTCACTGCCCCCTACACATCAAATAATCAGTCTTTTACATTTCAAACTTATAACTTACCAGGCCACTGTGGCCATCCTTAGACAAAATCAGTAAATGGGGCTCTTTATTAACTGTACAAGCAGAGATACTGTATTGAGCAAGAAAGGAAGGTGAAGGCAAAATTGACCCCATCTGAGCGGGGTCTTGAGGAAAGTGGGAAGGACAATGGCTGAGGGTTCCATGGTCTCCGAGCACCTGGAGGTGTGGGGTGGGACCTGAGAATCTGCACGTTAATAGACACATAGCAACTAAAAGTCAATGCAGGTGACTCCAGGACCATCCTTTCTAATTTAATTTCAAAAGTAAAGAAATTTGACAGGCAGTGGTGTGCAGTAAACTGGCAATCCAGAAGGAAAACAACCCACAAAGGGACCCTGAGCTGTAGTGTCTTCTGATCTCTGTGGAGTAAACACTCCTACCAACAGTTTAACAATTGGCTCCCCAAATTGCTGACTATGTAACAGTTGGCCCTCAGACTTACCCAAATAAACGCGTAAGTGTGGTTTTTCTTGTTGCAATATTAACGCTGATAGTAACCCTAATGCAGCCTGCTCAGTGTGGGCTGGGCAGCTTACAGACCTCCCCTCCTGTCCCCTGGCCTTGACAACAGCCTACGCGGGGCAGGGAGGATGAAGGGAGTCTAGGCTTAACGCATGCTCCCAGGATTGGTCCCCTGCTGAGTGATGGAGTCCGGGCCTTGGTTTTCCTCTCTACAGCACTGCTGACCCTCCAGGAAGATCAGCGGACTCCTACCCCATCTTTGTAGACCTCAGAGTGGAGGACTCTGTCTGCAGCTCTATCGCCACCTGGTGGCGGGGCTGTCGTAACCGGGTGCTCAGCAAAGGGCACAGGTATTTCTTGGGATCTGGTCTCCCTGGTAGCTGCCTGGGGCCTGCCAGATGGTGCAGCTTGCCCAGGTGAGAGGTGGCTGTCTCATGGGATGACTTTTGATCAATGGGAGATAGAAACCAGAGGATGATTTCTCCTTTCTTCTGTGTCTGTCCCACCTCTTACGAATTCTTCCAAGACAGCAAAACACATGCCTCCCTGAAGAAGCTGGGAGACCTATGACCTGTGGCCAGCCCAGTAATGCAGCCCTTTGGTTCGGACCTTCCCCGCCTCACTGTCCTCCCTGCTCATGCCTGCTTCCCTCAGGTTGTAATTCCAGGGAAGCATTAGCAGGGACGTCTTTGTCTCAGGCTCTGCTTTATAAGGGACCGAAATTAAGACCAAACCCAATTCCAAATCAGGGTGGTTTCATTAGGAGCATGAACTTGTACCTGCTGTGCTGTCAGCCCCCCCTCTTCACGGAGTTGTTGTCCCCCCTCTGGCCAGGCCCCCCCTGTCCAGCAGCCAGACCCCATCTCTGGCGGGTCTGAACTTCAGGAGCCGGGAAAGTAAGTCCCCCCACTCCCGAAAGTCCCAGGGGTAGGAAACTGACTGAAGCAAAGAAGCATTTCTTCCTAAAAGCCTTTTAATAATGTTTCAAAATCTCAACTTTCCAAATATATTTAATATATACATGTATATAATAATATATAATATTTAATTTTATAACATAGTAATGTATAATATATCACATTATGTAGTCTCAGCCTCCTAAATATATACATAAATAATGATATATATATATTTGGGAAGCTGGGATTTTGAGAAGATATTAAAAGACTTTTAGGAAAAAAGACCTCCCTGCTTAGGAAGAAAGTTCCTAAGTTATAAGAAAAATGTTCTCTATAATTTTGCCCAGAGAGAATCCCATGGGTGGCTTAGCACATATTTTGCTACAGCTGTTCTCTTCTCAATAATTTATGTATGACTATATAACATAAAGTGTTATGACTCTTGCAGCCTCAGATTTCCTTAACCGCTAGTCTCAGAGCATTTCCAGAGGCATTTGAGCTCAAGCACCTCAAGGCCTTCAAGGGCTGATGGTGCGCCCTTGAATGAATGCCTGGGATTTACTTCCAGTGTGGTTCATCAGTCCCTACTGGGAGGCGTCTCGCATCTCACTTCCCACTTGCACATATTATGCTGCTTTCCGAGCAAGTGCATCCCAGATTCAGAAGTCCTTATAGGGATCAGTAGGAGATCCCAGGACCCCAGGCCGGCTCCTTGGTGTCTCCTAGGCCAGGCTGGTGTCTGTGTTCCCCTGGGGCAAACCAAACCGTGAAGAGATTCTGAGGGGACAAACACGTGTGCAAGCTTGCTCCCATTATCTGCTATAAGCCAGGAACATACTGTCATGCATTTCTAGTTCAGTTTTGCACATTTGTTGTTTTGCTGTTATTGACCATCAAGGACTCAGTGACCCAAAGAAAAAGCCCAGTCACATTTGAATTCGGGGATGTGAAACAAGGACCAACAGAGCTGCCTGAGAGAGGAGCTGCTGTCTGCCCCCGGCCTCCTGTTAGAATCGACCGTAACCCCATCCTCGCTCACCACCCAGTGCTTCCCTGCAGGCCCCAGGCCCAAGCCAAGATGTCCTTGGAGACACACACATTGTTGCGGTAACTCTCTCCACAGAGAACCGCCTGCCCTTCCAGAGCCACGGGGGCCGCTCCCTGGCTTGAGTCTCTGCAGACTTCCACCCTCTAGTCCCCAGGATCCACCTGGGTCCCTGCATGCCCATGCTCACTGCAGCTGTCTGTGGCTTCTTCTCGGCGTTTGGCTTTTGTTCCAACTTCTAGGATGTCACATGTCCTCTTGTGACTAGAAAGGACTCTGAAGCTTTGCATGATTTTGGTTCCAACAAAGCAGCAGCCCTTGCTCACGATGTAGGAAAGGGAAGGTGGCACCAGCACGAGCCTATCAGTGGACCGGCGGGGTGGGTAAAGGAGGCTGCTGGCTCACTTGGAAGGCTGGGCGGGGGGGAGCAGGGAGGCAGGAGCATGTCAGCACCCGTTTCTGAGAGCCCCCCTCCGTCCACAGGCCCAGCCTCCAGCAACCAACAGCCTTGCCCAGAGCTGAGCCAAATGGTTGGAGAGAGGCCCGTGAAAGGCACGTCCCTGCCTGGACATGGGAATGTTTGGACTCTTAATTAATTTAAATGTTCTTTACTCATCTTCAAATGGAGCCGTTGATGGGGTTGCCATGGCCACTGGGCTCTGGTGAGTGAAGAGCCCTCGACGCGTTCATCCCATCACTGCACACCCACACGGAGTGCAGGCAGCTCGTGCTCTGGGCACTGGCCGCCTACTGCAGTTACTGCGAGGGACCCGGCACCTGTTCCTTCTGGCATCCAGAGAATCACCCCACTGTCCCGTGGCTAGGAATCAGTGATGGCAGGCGGCCGTGGGACACTTGTGGCCTGCTTCTGTGTGTTCCGTGTGCCTCGCAGCACCACCACCAGGGATGGCAGGGCAGAGGCTCTTCCATCACCGGGCAGAAAAGAAGACGGAGGTTCCTAGAAGATCAGTGACTCACACCAGCTCAGCATGATTTGTCAAGGCCTCATGCCCTTTGAGGATGCTGATGCTACGGGCAGTTCTATGGCATCAGGTGCTGAGCTGGAGCATACATTATCCCACCCTATATCCCAGAGTGAGAACTAATGTGCAGATATCATGGTTGATGTTCAGGTGAGGAGAGAGGCCCAGAAATGGTGAGGAACTTGCCTCAGGTCACAGAGCAAAGTGAGTAGCTGAGCTGGGACCCCACGGCTGCCAGTGCCCCTGCTTGGGAGCAGAGACAGGGCCCAGGGCATGCTGTTTCCTGTCTGTGGCCCAGTATTAAGAAGTGGCCATAGCAGCGATGCTTAGCCACCCGCATCCCCCACCTCCCACCTCCAGTGTGTCACCAAGGGCCTTGGCACTGGACTGGGAAGGCAGGGAAAGAGGGGAGAGAATTTTACCACAGTCTGTGCTTGGATACGTCTGGGTTTCAAGCACGTTCCAATCAGTTAAATACCCCAACCAGACCTCCCCTGGTTTAGAAGTGAATTCTGTCCAGAAGGCTGCCGCGTCTCCTTCCAAAGAAGGCGAGTCTTTCTGGCTTGTGCCAGCACGTGGGGACTGCACAGCAGCCAGGCAGATGTGTGGCGGGTCCTGCACCAGCTGTGGATGTGGTGAGGAGCACACGGGGGGAGCAGCGAGCAGCCTGCAGCTGTCAGGAGTGACCCCCGCAGCTGGGCCTGGGCCCCGGTAATGAATGTCGCTCGCCCTGCTGTTCGGCCTCCTAACTAGAGCCTTCTCCTACCGCTTTTTCAGATTTTTTCTTCACCGGGCTATGTAGGGCTGTTAGGCCTAATCATATTACACGATTATGGGTTACACATGATCAGACATTTATTCTGGGAAGTTAGGTCTTCAGAGCAGGGAACTGTGGCTTGCTGGCCCGCCTCTGTGTTCTGGGCTGACCCTACCGGTTTTAAGGAAGGATTGTGAGCCCTGGGCTGGGCTGAGCGGGCCTGGGGCCTGTTCTCTTGCCTGAGGCATGTGCTTGTCTTGGACTTGACCAGATCATAGGAGCACAGCCCTCTCTTCTCTTCC
Organism: Halichoerus grypus; assembly: GCF_964656455.1. Taxonomy (NCBI): domain Eukaryota; kingdom Metazoa; phylum Chordata; class Mammalia; order Carnivora; family Phocidae; genus Halichoerus; species Halichoerus grypus. Next base: position 90,288,276 of record NC_135721.1, read on the forward strand.
GAAGCCCCTTGCTTTGTTCACACAGACACATCTCCCTGATGCCACTCTCCTTGTAAGAAGTTTTGCAGATAATTTGGGTCGGTCCCAGTTAGGGTACGCTGGCTGCTTTAGCAAAAAGACCCACAAATATCCAAAGTCTCAAAGACAGAAGTTTATTGCTTATTCATTGGAAAGTCCACAGTGGTGACTTCCTGGCTGGCAGGTAGCTCACCTCTATCTGAAGGTTCCTCCCAGAGATCTGTCCTCCATGTCCTCCATTCTCTAGGGCCTCATTGTCCAAGCCTGGATTCAGCTGCAGAAGGGGAAGGAGCATGGAGAAGGCACGGCCACTTCTTAAATACAGGACTAGAGACCGGCTCACCTCGTTTACCCACATCCCTTTGGCAGGAACTCTGGGGTCACCTAGCAGCACCTGCCTGCAAGGAAGGCCACATTTAGTCTGCTGGGCACAGAGGAGGAGGAGGGAAGAAGACACCTGATAGGTAAGCGGGCCCTCAGGAGCCCGTCTCAGAACAGTTGTGAGTGTGGAGGATGGAAGGCAGCTCATGGAGGTCTGATGGGGACCAACGAGCTGCTCTCAGCTCTTTGCCTTGCACCTCCTCCTTTCTTCATGACCCGCTAGGTGGGCACTCAGAACACCTCTCCATCCACAAGGGAACACAAACCTCAGAGAGCTGCCCAAGATCACACAGCTAGAAGTAGCAGAGTGGGATTTGGATGTCCTCTTTCTGCAATATGACAGCCTATAGCCTCAGGGCACCTGTCCACCTAGGGAGACAGGACAGTCCACTTGTTTGGCCTCTATCCCTTGTATGACCCAAAGTCTGAATCACCAAAGTTAACACAAATACATTTGGTTACTTTCTGGTGCCTAAATAATTCAAGATAGGCAAATGGATCTCCCCAGGTGGCCCATCTGGAGCAAGTGGAAAGCCCCTGCGAGCAGGATGTTGGAAGTAGGCGACGAGGCTGACTGTTCCAGAGGCTGCACCGATGTATCTCCCTCCCTGAACCCTTCAGAGCCTCTATGGAATGAACGTCCCGGTGAGGCCATGGGTCTGAGTCTGCGAAGGTGAAGCCCACACAGCACTGCCTCTTCCCAGTTCAGACCCCGGGCAGGCAGGGAGCAGCTACCTGCTTATCAGACCGCCCTCCCACCCCTGCGCCCTCGCCACTCCTGCCATTGCACCGCACACGGCCCTCACCTTCTTGGGGTCCAGCTCAGAGTCATCGGTGCTCCAGGCCTTCCATCTTCCCTCCCCCCACCCCCACACTGGTCTCCCACCTCATCCCTGCATTTCCCCCATGTTTCTCCCTTCCTGGCAAGTACCCCAACTTAATCACCCCCATCTATCACCAGTAGTCAATTCTGATTCCCTCTCCTTTCCTCTGTAGTTCCGGCCCTGTAGGTCCCCCCAAGAAGGGCCTCTTGCCCCTCAGCCCTGAGGACTCACCTGCCCCCCTCCCATGGCCCCTATCACTTCTCTCGGCTAAGAGTGGGTCAGGACCACCTGTTCGCTGCATGTATGCCCCAGCCCCACCACGTGGACCACACCACATGTTCAGCACACACAGGAACCGCTGTCTCTGATGTGCAGAATCAAATTAATGTGAGTTCCATAGGGCCCTCGTTCCAACTATAGGCCATTTGGGGGAGGATAAGGGGTTAATGGTTAAGGCTGAATTTGGAGGACTGCTAGTGGTTGCTGATGGACTGTTCCCTGCCTCTGGCTTCTTCCCATCATCCTCCTTCAGGCACCCCTGGAGCCCCATTGCGGTTGGTCGACCCGTGTTTGTCTTGGGGACTGCTCTGGAGTGCTGGAATGCTCCCATTTCCCACAGAACATCCAAGCACATCTCTCAGGGCAACAATCTCTTTTTGCCTAGTCATTCATGCTTGCCTCATTATATACGTATTTTATAATTCATATGTAATCATGCCACACACACACTCATACACACAAGACTGACCATTCCTCCTCTTTCCTCTCTGGCAGAATCCACCTATCACAGTGCCTGGGGCATGGCAGGTGCTCAGTGAAGTGTCTGTTGATTGAGTCGATACAAGAGTGAATGAATGAGTGAATGCACTTGCCAAGAAACAATGTATTTTTAACTCGATTTTAATATCCAACTGTAACTCAGCAATCAGGGGTCTATTTAACCCGTTATTCTCTATACATATTGTGCATTTTCCTGTGCTCGGCTTCAGAAGAAAATACGATTTTGGCCATTGAGTTGGCATCTGAATTAACTCACACTGCAGCCAGCAGAGCGCCACATCTCACTGCGTCAACGATCAGCTCTGTGGCATGGAGTGATCCCGGGGCTGGTTGGGGAACTGCAGCAAGCTAGGCATGCAAGGGATTTTTATGGAAATCAAAGAGTAGAAACAGAGGTAAGAAGGTCAGGCCTTGAGAAGTCTTGTTATTAGGAAATGAAAATTGCTTTAGATATGGCTTGGTTTTCTTGTTTTATCTCATCAACATTCTTGTGAAGGAGTAAGAGGAAGATGCCATTTCTCATCGCTCCCATTCAACCCCATCCTCTTCATGATGAACATTATTCTTGCAGTCGAAATGTCCCGGGCACGGAGAAGTCGGCCGTTTGATGACATCCACAAATCAGACGAATGCCCACTGGGACCCAGACTCAAGGACCTCCATCTGGCTCCTTCCCGGTGTCCTTACCGCCCAAGAAAGTCAAACAGGACACTTGCCTCTGGGAACAGAGGTCTTGAAGTTCGCTCATTTTTGCTTTAGTTGCAGTGAGCATCCTTTTCTATTTCTTGAAGATTAAAGGAAGAAGTTTGTGATAGCAACGTCACAAAGCAAAGCACCTCCAAGGAGAATTTTCTTTTTAATTTTTAAGCAAAGTATTTTCTAAGTGAAGTTAGAGTCTCCAGTTCCCCTTTTAGGAAACCGAGGTTTCTCATGATGCTGGCGGGTTGGCTTTCATGATGTCCAGCAACGCTGGACTTTATTCCCCAACGCTTTGAACCCTTTTCTTTTTAAGTTTGTGGTTGAATTCTCAGAGGCAGAGAAAATCCATACTCTTTTAAAAGTAGCCTGTTTCTGCATTTTCCTTTGTCAGAAGAGGAACTGCCTTGTCCGCTGAGAGGAGCTTCCATTTGACCTCTCCGAGCCTCAGTTTCCCCGCTTATAAACAAATGCCCTGCCTGCTTACTTCACAAGGGCATTTCTTGAGAGGATTAAATTTAGTCAGATTCAAATATATAAATCACTTTCTCAAATGACCAATGCAAAAGGAAACAAACAAGTGCATAAAATAAGATCTCTGTTCTCAAAAAAAATTGTTAAAAGACAGAGGAAGTTAGAGTCATGTCACCAGCCACGACGCAGGGCTGAGTTGGTAATCACAGTGACAACAGCCGTGGCCCGGTGCCCGCTCCCACCCGCAGGCTCTCCGCACTGTCCCAGCCTCACCTCCTCTGCTCCTCACGGCGGGTCTGTGGGAGACGATGGGCCCCCCACCTTCATGATGACATCGAGGCTCAGAGGTGTTCGAGAACGTGCCACCTAGGACCCCAGCGCATCCTGCCAACCCGAGGCCTGTGGGTGGAGCAGCTGTTGCCCAGGTTCATAGGAGTGGAGACAGGGAGCCCTTGAGCAGACGGGCATTGTCTTCTTAAACTCTTTATGCCTCAAACCCAGCAGTGTGCCTGGTGCAAACTAGATTTTGACTTTTTTTTTATTAAAAACCACGCACCATATATGTCCAAGCAATATGCATGATGTGGAAGCTGAGGAGCACTCACCCATGGAGCCCCAGCCAGCCCGAGAAGAGGCCAGGTGCTGGTAACCTCTGCTGACCACCCCCGATCCCCGCTATGGGAATAACCACTGTCATGAATTGTGTGATTTCCATGCTCCAGCTTTTCATTATAGTTTTAGCACCGAGGCATCCTTCATTATGGTTCAATTTTTTCCCTTTGAACCAGATCTAAATGGATCACAATATGTATCTTCTGTGACTTGCATTTTTTTGCTTACTGCCAGGCTGAGATTTGTTCAGTTGATGTTCCTTTGTTTTCAGGGCCCCAGAGCCCCTCAGGGCAGGGTTAATGGCTGTGAGTCTGCAATAAAAGCTGTTGAGTAAATGAATGGATAAAGGTCTACACGTGCCCCAGCAAGGAGGAAGGAGAGAGAAGTTCTGAGTCTTTAGGCAGCCTGAAGGCAAGGCTTGATAGATGTCCGCATTTATCTGGACCTCTGGGGGTGAGCCCATCTGTGACGTGTCCCTGAGTGGCCTGGGAGTGGGGTGGAGAGGACGGTGGGGGACCTGGGCAGGACTGGGCATGCCACACTCAGGGATCAGCATGTCCAAGGGCAGGGACAGGGAAAAGTGCAGAGAGAGGAGGCTCCTAGGGGCCAAAGTTAGGATTTCAGTTCCCTGTTCACACACTGCTCCCCACCCTCAGCCCAGAGGAGGCTCCCCGATACATGCTCTGAGGGGAGGCAAGTCAGGCTCTAAGCACCTCCTAATTCCACAGTCTCCCTCACCTCAGAACAGGAGGGCTGAGTTACACACCTGAGGATCACTGATGAGTTCTGAGTCACCAAATCACCAATATTTGTAGGTGGGACCATGGATGTAGCCATTCACAAGGTCTAGAGAGACCCATCCTACATGTTTTCTGTGTTTGCTTCTTGTGCACGCCAATATCCCCTGCTTTTTGCTCACCCAGGACTTTCCTCAGGATATCTGTCCACAGACACAGACTGACAAAAATTCAGGATAGTCCTGGTCAATGCCAGCAAGTGAAGTCCTTTGGAGGACAGCCTCTCGGGCCGTGTGTCCCCAGCTCCTGTGGATCTTTTTGTTCTTCCCGTGGGATGGTTTCTGCTTCAGGCCCCATTCCTGCTTGGTGTTTCTGAGGTCAGGGTATGTCGTGGAGAGGGTAGGCTGAGGGTCAGGCGGGATGGACTTCCCCTCAGGCTGAGGAGGTGGGACTCCATTCTGCAGGAACTATAGAAGGTTTTTAAGCAGAACTATGATATGCCACATGCATAATCTGTTATCTTGTGTGTGTGCCCCTCTCAGGGAGAGAAGGAGAGGCAGTTTGCTTCTGGGCCCCAGGGAAATATTCACTTTTAAGTCACTTATTGAGCCAAAAAGAATTAACCTCAAAATTGGGAAAAGTTAAGGAGCAAACTGGTGGCTCAGCGAGCTGGCTGCAGGGGTTTATCAACCGAAAAGCCAGAGGAGGTCAAAGCCACTTCCCCTGTGCTCTCATTGTTCGAGCTCAACAAACACTGGGAGAGAACTGTGCAGAACTAGCCCCTGGGGGCTGTGAGAAGCATCAGGGAGGACGTGCGCTGCACAGTAAAGAGGGGTGTTCAGCTGTTGGGCACCCTCGTCCCCTGGTGCTGCGAGCACATATGGGGTAGGACTGAGGTGACAGGCTGAGTCCACACACCGTGGCAGGAAATTAATCTCACTGCATTATAGCCCCATCTCACCCACCTTCCTCTGTAATTATATGAAATGCCCTCTCCCCAGTGTGTGCATGTAAGGAAGAGAAAGGCCTCTGCACTCGCCCTCACGATACCCCTTGTTCTCTGAGTTTCTCAGCTGGTCAAGGTCACTTTCACACGTCCTGCTTTTGCCAATGAGCAACTCAGGCTGCTGCAGGGCTGCCTTGGGGAGCTTGACACGGAAGTCCCTTCCTAGTGATCTTAGAATAAGTTCATTTTATTTGTAATCACGGGGCTTGGAAAGACCGGAATTCAAACTCTGAGAAACCAGGGCTGAAGGCAGGACCTTAAGGTAACCCCAGAGCATAGGGTGCTGCCAACTCAGCCTCCAGGATCCTGACTAGAGGATGCTGGCCCTGGGGGCTTACTGTCATGAGGAGGAAGATGGAAAGGGCCCCTGAGACAGTCCCCATGATTGATGATCCAGGGACATTTCCTGCGATCTTTTATTACTGAGACCTGCCACCTTCATTCTCCAGCTCCCGCTCTTTCTCACTTTAAGATGGGCCTCTCATTTTGGTTTGGACAGGCTTAGCACATCACACCTGAAGAGGACAGGCTATGCATAAAATCGCAAATTCTATGTAATTGAATTCCACAAACATTTAAGGGAAGTCTTCCCTCCACATCATTCTAGACATTACAGCAGAGTCCCATCATCAAGGTATTTAATTGACTTGCCCTCCATGGATGCAAAGAAATAGAGAGCTCTGGAGGCAGGGCAGAGGGAGGGACTCTCCACAGATAGGTCCCTCGATCAATGAGCATTCATCCAGAGGCCACAAATGCAATCAGGCCGAAAAAAAAAATCAATGCATTTAAAGCCAACTCAGACAAAGAATACGAGTGGTCTTAAGGTTTTCCTGCCACGAGGGGGTGAAAGAGGTTCCTGAGGGGATGGCCAGTGTGTGTGAGGTGATGATGATTCCTTCGATACTCAGAAGGAAGAATCCAAGAAGCCACTGGTGGCCTGACAGAAGACTGGCTGTAAGGGACACTCAGAAAACCTGACGCGCTGTCTCTGGGCGAAGGGTCATGGCCACCAGGAAGGGCTGGTATGTTGGAAGCTTCCTGCACTTGCTGCACCGTTACCCACAGTGACACACCGTGATAACCCCCTTGATGAACGGGGTCCCTCTGTGTGGTGAGATGTGCTGGGCCATGCTGTGCACGTGGCGCTGGAGGGTTGCTGTGCAGGGCTGTGGACCCCAACTCGTGATATCTGCTAAAGTAACATAGACCTTTCACATTACACTCTTAGTTTATAGGATCTCTACATTTTACATTACAAAATTTCTAGGGTCATTTTAACCACAGGAGGTTTTCACTTTATGCTCTTTTAGAAACTATTTCAAGATGCATCTCCAGGGTATGACCTGAGATCTTGTAACACCCAAATATAACCATCTTCGTCATCTACATCATCAGTGATTATTGCCAGAGCCAGCATGCATCACCACTCTGGAATGACAACCTGAATTCACCCCTCATCCCGGCCATCCTAGCTCTTCTCCGCAAGCCTCCCGCATCCTTTGCTGACGGTTACAGAAAGAGGGGTAGGGACGATGACTCATGTCCATGCTTTTCTTAGGAAGGGAAGGACACCAGCCTGGGGCAGAGGCTGTGAGTGAACCTGAGCTGGCCTCAGGCATGTCAATGTGACATCCCCATCACTGAGGACACATGAGGCTCCAGACCAGGGTGGAGCATGCCAGCCAGTCACCAGGCTCCAAGCCACTCACTATCCCAGAACTTCTGTGTGTGTGGTGACACCTGAGCTGGCTCCGGGGCATCTCAGTGTCGCCCCCTTGGATTCACCATCCCTGACGTCCCTGATCACCTCTGCTTGGCCCCATCCATGCCCATTCTGTCACCTGCCTTTGTTTCTTCATGACTTTCCCAAGCTCTGCAGTTACTTTATCAGCAGCTGGTTTGTACGATCACTGTCTGTCTCCTGCAAAGGCTGGTTCTTTCTCTTACCGATCACCATAACCTGTGAGCTCAGATCAGCACTGAGCACCAAAATAAAAGTGTTTTGGATGAGTGTGTGCATGGCTAGTCATGCACACCAATCATTTGGGAATGAGTTCTAGGGGCTATTGTTAAATGTTCCAGAGTTCACTTCAGGCAGGGGCCCTTGTGTGCTGGGGTCGTGGTCAGAGAAGGCTTTCTGGAGAAGGCGGGCCTTGGCTGGCCCTAAAAATGGGCAGAGTAGTTCATGGGCATTGGATGGGGCAGGAAGATGCTTCGGCTGTCACAGAGGCCAGTGTGCCTGGACCACCATCAGACACCTCCCAGCTGCTGCTTACCTCTGGGGGAGGGGGCTTTGGGAGCATTCTGAGTTGACCTTTGACAATCCAGGGCAGTGGTACCCAGAGTGCTGTGCAGGCTGGTGCAAAACCTTGTCTTTCCAAATCTGAGAGCTCTACTTGAAGTTTGGGTCTGGAGGGCCCCTGTTGGTTGCTAAGGGAAAGCCCCAACTTGTGGAGGTGGGGTGGACAGGGTCCAGGGCATAGATGTGGGGCTCCTTATGCCTGAAGTTGCTTGAGGAGGGTGCAGAAAATGCTGTTGGGCTGCTAGGGCTGCTGAGGAGGTGTGGGAAGCAGAGCCCAGGGAGGTCCATGTGCTCACAGCTTCTTTTTTTTGTGGCACATTCCTCAAGATCCATCCTTTAGGCTCCGTGGCTCAGCTGAGGCTGGGGGATCGGGTCTGGTTCATTTTCCATGGAATCAAATTTGCTTTTCTAACTTTTAAGCTGAAAAACATATTTATTTTTCTCTTTGACACACCTCTTAGAAGTGATGAGAGTTTTCCCGGCTGCACCACTCTAATCCAGCTCTGCTCCCAGAACAACGGAGCTGGGTTTTAGTCCAGAAGGCGATCTCTTCTGCATTGATGAGCGAGTGAAAATTGAGGAAGTTTAACTGCACCAGGAACCACAGGATAAAAAACAGTATAAACTGCCATGGCTCTGCAAACCGTGGTTTGGCAAACATTTATGCTGAACATTAGCTACACCTTCTCCTCGGTTCTGCTAACGGTGGCCTTCTGCAAACAAACACAGGCCTACAGTCTTTTGCAGACAGAGAGAAGTTTGCACTGTGCTATGCAGTCTGAGCGGATTCACTAAGTCTGTCAAACCTGCCTCGGTCAGAGTGAGTCTGTGAGGGCCGAACGTTGCCAGCACCTGGGGGGCAGGAGCCCGGGGGAGGCAGGCACCCATGGCCGTGAGTCCGGAGCTGTCTCCACGGCGCCAAGTCTTGTCCGTCGGAAGAGGGGAGGCTGGGGCGGGTGGGGGCAAAATGAGGGACATGAAGGCACTTCACAGATAGCCTTGTGGCTTGGGGGTGTGATGGTGGGAAGAGGGAGGCACCCCTGGCTCGTCTCTAATGGCTCATGAATTCTGGGCCTATCTTTTCACTGCTTTGGACTTCAGCTTCGTACAATCTGTGTTCTGGTTTCCCAGGACTCACCAGCAGGGACTGTTGTCGGCTGGGTTCTCCAGGAAGCAACTGGGCGTGGGGGGTAAAGACGTTTCCTGAGGAGTGAGCGTCTGTGTGTGAGTAACGGAGGAGGCGGGACCGGGCAGCCAGGGGGCGCCTGTGGCCAAGGCAAGTCCTCCCCGGGGACACGGGTGCTGGGTGGAAACGGCCAGGCTCCGTGCCTCCACCTGGCTCAGCCCTCGGCCAGGGCTGTCCTGGGAATTGTGTGGCCACAGCTCCAATGCCACAGGCTGCCAGCCGCCACGCTCCTCACAGAGGGCAGCCAGGGTCTCGGCGTCTGTCGGACACAGGGCCACGTAAGAGCAGCTGAAGAGGTCTTGGCTCCTACCCTCAGAAGCCAAACTGAAAGTTTGACCTGCCAAGTATTTCTGGGCATTTCTCAGGGCCACCCCCTCCAGTACCGCAGGTGGCCGTCCTTTCTAGTTCCCCTCTCTGCCCCACCTGGGGGTGGCCCTGTGTCCAGGCTTCTTTCATCTGTGTCCTGGTGGGCCCCACTGTTCCCACCTGACCCAAGGGATGCCAGTTGCCAAGGGGCTCCACACTGAGGCGAGAAGAGCTGCAGGCTGGGCTCTCTGAGTTTGACTGGGAGCCCCTGTCTGACAGGCTCAGCTGTGGCTGGACTGAAGGCAGGCCGAGTGAGACCCGTGTGGCCCCTAGCCTGAGGGGCTTCGTCGCTGTGTCACCAGTCAAGCCTGGCTCCTTCTTTGTCTCAGATGCTGGGGCACCCTCTGCCTGCAGGATTCCAGGAGCCTGGCTCAGCGACACAGCCTCGTCAGGATCCCACACGGGTATAAGCTAGTTTCCTGTTGTAGGGACAGTGGGGCCTGGGATCCTGAACATGTGGGCAGCTTGAGCCTTTGGGCCACCACACAAGGTTTGGGTGAGACCTACAGGCACAGATGGACAGAAGGGCAGATGTGGGTGGGGCTGAGGTAGGGGTGGAGGGGAGGATCGGTGAGGAGTTTGGGATGACTATGGGTGGTGTCTGTGCACGAGGGGCGGCAATCACAGGATGGAGGATGCACAGGCTTGGGTGCTGTAGGGCTCAACTCTGTCCCCCCCAAGTCCTGTGCTGACGCCTGGCTCCCAGTACCCCAGAGTGTGACCAAATGTAAAGATAAGGCCTTTAGAGAGGTAAATAAGGTAAAATGAGGTCTTAACGGTGGGCCCTAATCCAATATGACTGGCGTCCTTATAAAAAGGGGAGATTAGGACACAGACACATACGGGAGGAGGAGCACGTGGAGACACAGGGAGAAGGCAGCCATCTGCAAGGCAGGGAGAGAGGGCCCAGGAGAAACAGCCCTGCTGGCTCCTTGATCTTGGACTCCGACCTCCAGATCTGTGAAGAATACGTGTCTGTTGTTTCTGTCAGCCTGTCTGCGCTACTTTGTCCCTGTGGCCGGGGCACACCGGGACAGGCGGGACTCTTCCAGGGGACACGCTCACTCTCCCAGACATGGGGTTGCAGCCTGCTGTGCACGTTCCCAGTGATGTCCTCTTCTTCCAGCACATCCGTGCCTTCTGTGCATCCTCACCTCCACTCCTGGCCTGGGCAGGGCCCCTGGGAGGCGCCCAGGCTTCTCTGACTGACGCACAAGCAGAGGCGCCTCTGGGGAGAAGACAGGGCCGCCTGTCTGAACTCTGGCTCTGGCCTGCCACGGACCCGCTCTGTCATACAGGGAAGGTCTTGGTTCTCAGACCCTCAGTTTCCCCATCTATAAAGTGGGAATGAAGAAACTGGGACTACCTTGAAGGGTTGGGGTGGGATTTCCAAGGGACGGGGCACATGACGGTGTTTACTCCCCACTGACCATGTGCTGGCCCAGGGGCACAGCTTTCCTCCTTCCCTAGGGCCGCCACCATCTTCCAGAGATGTGGGGACATGGGTTTGATTTTCCCAGGCTCAAAATAAAATAGGATCGATTCTATCCAAGGAAGGGAAGGGGACCAGAAATCTTAGTCCAGGGCAGTGGAGAGAGCATACCAGACCTTCTTGGTCCTGGGACTTCACATCTGACACTTGATACTGTGGGAAAACTAGAAAGGCCACCCTCTGTTTCTCCTGAGCACCAGTGGTAAACAAATCGGATTCAACCAAAAGGCATGTGTTGGGGCATTAAGACTGTGAACCTTGGATTCAGGTAGAACTGTAGCATGATTCAGATTTTTGTTATTTGTGTGACCTGGGACAAATTCTTTCCCTCTCTAAGCCTTGGTCTTCCTGCCAGGATACGGGGGTCACAACAGTGTGCAGCACCTAGCTCCTGGCATGGACAGAAATTACATCCCTAGAGCCTGGTGGCTGACAGATGCCTTGCTCTCTGTAATTCCCTGTTATCCTCAGTGTCACTGTTCCCTTATCCTTGGACTGAGGTGTTACTCTTGACTAAAGGGGGATGACCCAATCAATTCTTCAGCCACCAGATCATTATTTTGTAGGTCGGTGGCCTTATTCTGTGGGAAACGAGGCTTCAGCCTTCAGCTATGCCCAACATGAACAGACGTGCGGTGATGACCATCTGTGGCTGCTCACTGGCCACGTTTGGTAGGTGAGACCATCACCCATGTTCAGGTAGACTTGGAGAATGTCTCCATCTTGTGCACAAGGCTGGGCAGGAGCACTCCCATGAGTGTCAGCGACGGTGTGCCCTGGGCCACGTGCTGCATTTGTGAACGATGTCAATGCAAGTGTAAGAACTGAACGAGGTACCAGGAGTGCAGGATGAAAAGTTGGGTCTTCACTGAGTTTGCTGCCCCAGGCCTGAGGAGTGCCCCCACTGCAATGAGCTTTTGGGCTCAGGTGTCCTATGGCCCAGACATCGCCCAACCCCATCCTGTAGCCCATCTTCTGGAGTGCTGGTACCCACAGTCTTGGCTTCTACTCCTGTACTCCCTCCTGGGAGGCTGTGCACTTCCCTAGATGTGATCCCTTTCTGTCTTTGTCACCCAAGGTCCCATCACAGCCTTTGTACCCAGCTGCCCCAAGGCACTGAACCTCTGGTTCAAAGCCTTGTCTAGGGCTCCGAATGGATGAATCCTGTGGGTAACCAAATGAAAACCCACAGCTCCCCATGACCCCTCTGAACTTCATCCAACCTCCGTTTTCAAACTTGGTCCTCCCCTTCTTCATTGAGAAGACACAGCACCCTTTCTATGACAAGCTTTAACCACGTGTGAGCTGAGGGATGGAGGCACATGGCTCCCTGGCAGAACCTGGACCCTTGTCATGGAAATGACAGTAAGAGCTGGCCTGGCAGGATGGCCTCCCTGGCCCTCACCTTGACAGGGCAGTGGGGGGAAGGGAGCTTGGCCGCCAAAGAGGAGACCTGAGTCCTCTTTACAATGATCTGACCACGCCGAATTAAGTCCCCTCCATGTGGCACCTACAGCCTCTTCTGACCCGGGGGATTTCTATGGCACCCAGCGGACAGGAAATCTCCCTTTGCAAAGCCCTAAGTCCTGTGAAGTGGGAGGGGTGTTATCACTGTTCTGTGACTGTTTGACTAGGACCACCCTGGGCTGATGGAGGCAGGCGATGTGTGGCCAGGCAGCGGCAGCCGGGCTGGCCTCAGGACCCTCCTTCCAGGAAACAGGGGCGCCTGCTTTCCCCGTGTACAAATCCTAGCATGACTCTGGGGAGGGATTGCTAGTGAAGTGTGGCTGTTCTGTGAGTGATTCCAAGCTCACTTCGCGGGTTGGTGCTCCACCTGGGGGGTGGCTAAATCAGACTCGGTTTTCCAAATGTTTATGCTGCGGGTGACCGGGGTGAATAATTGAGTGCAGGGTTCTTGGCCCTGCTGATGTTTGGGGCTGGCTGACTCTGTCGTGGGGACCGTCCTGTGCCTTGTAAGATGTTTGCAGCACTCCTGGCCTCTACTCGCTAGATGGGCAACTGTGACAGCCAGAAATGTCTTCAGACATTGAAAAATGTCCCCACAGGGTAAGGAGATGGGAACTATCCTTGTTTTGTTCATTCATTTGTGGCCAGACCTTGACTATCTCTGTGCCCAGGGTAGGGGGTCCAGGGCTCTGGCTTCACTCTCTCCAGCCTGCATGCCTTTGGCTTCCTCCACTGTTGTCCCTACTTCCCCGTGAATTGGCCTCTGACAGCCCTGGGGCTCGGGTCAGGATAAGTTCCCTCTCTGGTCTGAAAAGCCAGACTGGCTCCCACTCATACTCTGCCTGACGTCGGAGGAAGCCTGACTTCCCCAGCTTCCCGGCTGTCACCCATCCTCCTGTGGGGCTATCAGATCCCCCAGCCACGTGCCTCCTTGCCCAGGCTTCCGGGAGACTCGGGTGGAGCCTTGTAGTCTCCTGGCTGTGCTGGGGAGGGTGTTGGTGCCAGTGCTGCTGGCTGAGCCCAAGGCCAGGTTCTGTTCCTTCCTTGACTGTGACGATGGGGATGGCAGCCTCCTGAGCTCTGTTTCTGCATCATGTCAGGCCCGGCACAGGGCTGCTGTGAATATGAAGCTGGATCCATTTGCAATGCCCTCTTTGAATTTAAGGTCCATGTTATTTTAAAAAAAAACAAAAAAACTGTTTGGTGCCTGGGTGGCTCAGTTGGTTGGATGGCTGCCTTTGGCTTGGGTCATGATCCTGGGGTCCCAAGATCGAGTCCTGCATCGGGGTCCCTGCTCAGTGGGGAGTCTGCTTCTCCCTCTGACCCTCCCCCCTCTTGTGCTCTCTCCCTCTCTCATTCTCTCTCTCTCAGATAAATAAATAAAATCTTTAAAAAAATAAAAATAAAAATAAAAGAACTATTATCTGAGAATGCACAAGATGTCAGATGGAGATTGGTTTGGGTTGCTCGAACAGCTGGATCTCTTTGGGGAAGACAATGAGAGGGGCGTCATCTGGGGACCTCCACACTTCATTCCATCTAGGACAGAAATGAAGGGTGAGGGATCCTGGAGAGGCCTGATGTCTGCTTCTAAATCAGGTAACATCACTGGACAGTGACCATCTCTTGCTTCCAGTTGTTCTTGAGGGATAAAGGAAAGTCCTGTCTCAAGGTGCCCCAGTGGGAGACCGTACAGCTCTTCACCAGCTCTCATCTGCTCCAGCCCCTCTTCCATGTACCAGGGATATGTCATGTACCAAGTCAAATAGAAAAAAATGCATATTTAAGAAAATGTGCTGGGACCATATCCAGGGAATGAAGACATGAGCTGACTGAGAAGAATGCTAACTGTTCCCCATCTTGTCCCAGCTATACATCTTGATTAGCTTAATAAAATAGTTTGAATGTAAATATGGGTTCTCTGGCGTAGACAGACAACAGACCCAAATCACTGTCTGTTTTTCAGCTGAGTCATGAGCTAGGTCAGGTGACATGAGGTGTCATAGCCTGTCTCACTGGTGGGTAAGCACAGCCGTGTGCTCACCGTGTGCTAGAGGAAAGGGCATCTGGGTGACAGAGGGGAGTGACGGTAGTGCTCAGTTCAAGGCGCAGTCATCTCGCTGCCCGGAGCCTGGATCTGCCATGGAGGCCGCTGCACGGTGGGGCCTGCTGAAGCAGCAGTGAGGACCATGGCACGTAGGCCAGAGCGGTCTCGGAGCTGTTGCTGAACTCAGTGGAGGCGGAAAAGCCGAGACAGCCTGTCCCACCGTGCCTTGTGCCTCTCAGCACTGTCTGGGTTTGGAAGCCCTGGGAATGTCTCCAGCCTGGTGCTTCTTGGAGGCACCCACATTCTGCTCTATCAGCCCTGTGATGCTTCCTGAGCCAGCCACACTGTCTTTTCCACCTGGTGGATTTGGGCACATCTCTTGAGCCTCCAAGGGCCTGCCCTGCCCTCAGATGCACTCTCCACGACAGAGACCCGTGTGGCCCTCCACTCCCCGTGGTCACCATGCCCTGCTGTGTCGGCTGCTGTGCTCTCTCTTCTCATTTCCCTGGGGCCTGTTCAGAGGCTGCAGTGGGCCGTGGCCCATCGGTCATCCCTGCAGCACAGGGCAGCTCCGGCCCACGGGAGCTTGCTGCACCCTAAGTGTAGGGCCGGCAGCTCCCGCCCCTTCCCTCCTCACCCACGCGGAGCTCTGACGCCTTGCTATGGGGCTCAGCCAGACGACAGATTCATTACTTGTTTTACGTGCTTGTCTGGCAGGGAGCCAGCAGTCTGCAGGCCTCGAGCATCTGCGGCTTTGGCGTCTGTCGTTGCTTTGCTAGGTTGAGCAGAATCTTTAGATGAGTACCCCATGAGAGGGAGGCCACCACCTCTCGGGCAGCACAGCTCCTCCCGAAGACCAGGGAAGGGCTTTCAAGACGTCACCGGGTGGGGACATCGCAGCCATAGCCTCTTTCCATTTAGGGCTCTACCTGAGGCTCCCAACTTCGAAGGCAGAACACAGGGGTGAACGCGGCCTCTAGATAAGAGAGGGTACAGCTGCATTTTCTGAGAGGGCAGCCCCAGCTCAGGGTCTGAATTTTAACTGTTTGTTGGCAAATTGGGTCACCAGATGTCAACACCCATGACAACAAATACAGATGAACTTCGAGGTGCGTGAAACCCTTCTCATAAGGGCTGTTGCTCAAGCCAGTCCGCAAGGGGCCTCTAGGAGACCCTGTAAAACCTCAAAGGCAAGGCCCTGACCCTCAGGCCAGGGCCTCTGAGAGGCAGCGCTGACCATGGCTCAGTGGCGGTAACATTTGGCATCATTTTCTGCAACAATAGAAGCTGTTGGCAAACGGACAGGCTGATGCATTTTAAACCCAGAGGCTGCTCTGAATGAGATTTCCTCTAACATCTTGAGAGGGGCATGGTGACTGGCTGGCTGTGAGGAATGCCCTGTCCCAGCTTTTGGAGAGGCTGGTCCTGTTTCCTAGCCATAGCTGCGTGGCCTGACTGTGACATCTTGGGCAGCCGTGGAGGGCACAGTGACGGACGGATGCAGCCCCTCCCACCGCGTCCTCCTCGGGAGCCACTGTAGCTCCCCAGGGAAAGCTGGACTGTGTGGTCAGGCGGGGACACCTGGTGAAGTGGTGATCCTTGGTGAAGCGGAGGACCCCTGATGAATCCGGAGATGCCTAGTGAAGCAGGGGCAGAGAGGAGCTTGAGGGGGGTGAGGTAGGCAGGCCGGGGACGTCTCTGAGGATGCGGGAGGGACATGTGTAGAGGAAGAGAACCTGTCCTAACCACGTGTACCAAGGTGTCCTTTTCCAGGGAAGTCACCCCAGCCCCGCTACTTGTTCCTGCCACCCTCTGGCAAAGATATGCTGTGAAACACAAACCAAAGCAGCTTTTACGTTCCTGAGAGTCTTGACCCACAAACAATGTGATCTGTGCCCAGATGTGATTTTTCTTGCTTTGTAGAGCTATGCCAAGGCCGTGTGGTTTTTAAGAGGAAGCCGAGTGGGCTTAGGATGTGATGGTTGGGGTTGCATCTTGACTTTGCTATTTCCCTGGCACATAAGTTTGAGGGAAAATTACTTATAAAATGCTTGTAGTAAGGGTTTTTGCAAGTTTGAAATGAGTAGCTGTGGAATGGGGATCTTCGTCTGCGGTCAGGGGCGAGGTGGAGTTTCTACCTGTTGTGTGAGCGGCAAGGCCACACATGCTTCTCCAAGTTGTCCTCTGACTGGTTTGGCCGTGACCCTAGCACCGTCACACCCTTAGGGCCACCTGCACCATACGGTCTTGTGCTGGGTCTTGGGAAAGCCTTGGCAGAACTGGAGAAAGTACAGAGAGGCTGAGTCCCTTTAGCCTGAAGCCTTTCCATGTGGAAACACAGGGGGCTGAGAGAAGATGGGAAGGTGGTCTAGCAGGAGACAGAGCACCTGGGCACCAAGGGGCCGGGATACAGCAGCCATGACGGGGGCGGTGGAGATGGTGGGGTGAACACATGGGGTGGATTCTACTTCTCAGCCAAATCCAAAGATACAGAACTTTGGGCACCTCTTGAACTTAAAAGGGACCGATTTAGGACCACTACAAATAGGCCATTTCGCACAAGGTCTGTCGTGAGGAATACACCCTGAGATGTTGGGCCGAGAAGATAGGAGGACACAAACAAGTCGTGGGACAGGCTATCCAGGACACTGGGAGCAACCACGGCCACCCCATCTCTGGCACGCCAACCTGGGCCAGGCACTGGGCTCCGTGTCCATGAGTTTGCCAGCAGTCCTCGGAAGTGGACATTTGTTATCCTCTCCTAGAGATGAGGTTCAGAGATGTGCACCCACATGGATCACACAACTGGCTTGACCCCAATCCATGTTCTCCATCACCAAGTTACTGTGACTCTTACAGGGAGCTTTGGGCTTCCTCTATATATTCTTCTTCGGGTTAGGGTCTTAGACTATACTTTTGGAGCATCCACTAGAGACAGATGCTAGATGGATCTTGGATTTGGCCCAGGAAGACAGTGCTAAACACTTTCAGAATATGAAGCATTTAAGGGCAAGGGGAAGAGGGGCAGGTGAGGGAGAGGAAACCTGAGTCTGTATTCCAGGACACCTGACTTGTGCTGCCCACGAGCACGACCAGACAGTGGCCCTGGTCAGTGACATCAGGATTTCTGGGGCTCGGATCCAGGTGGCAGGGAGTTTTTAAGTGCCATGGATGGAACTACTGTCCTAGAGAGATGGCCTCTGTGTCCCCTAATATTATTATTAGGACAAGGATATTAACGGTGTTCAAGGTGAAAACTTAAGCAGCCAGGGGTGTTGTGACCCTTGTCTTAGGAGACCCTCCCACTCTTCTACCAGCTGAGTTCTGAGTTGCTCTGTGGTTATTTAAGACGAGTGAGAAGTAAAAAATGAAACCCAAGAATGGATATTCATTAGAAAAAAAAAGTCTTAAGCAAGAAAAGCTAAAAGATAATTTTTGTTAAATAATGAACACTCGTAAAACAGCAGTGAAATGGTATTAAAATGTCTGATTACTTATTTCTCAGCGTTCGTCTGATAACTTAAGCAGCATGAAGCAGTAGTTGCACTTAAAAAAATGACAAGAAAATAGCTATTCATTTAGTCGACAGGGAAGGTTCATTTCCTTTTAAAGATCACTGGTGTCACTGCTTATCGCCAGGGTGAGTGTCAACACAGGCATCTTTATGCTGAGACGGTGCCCACAGCTCCTTTGCCTACAGTTCATGGATCACACCTCGGTCCTTCCGGGAGGGGTTGGGAAGGGCTGTGGCCTGCTCCCCGCCCTAGATCAATGAGGCCCCGGGCCTGGTGGCTGCTGAGTTTGGACACATTCCAAAGGAGGCCCGATGTTCCTAGGCTGGGGGCAGCGTGGAGGGAGTGTCCACTGGGCCTGGGGACAGACCCCATGCTATTCATTCTGACGTTGCACTCTCAGGGCTGGACCCATCTGAAGACCAGTGACAGCTGGCAGTCCTGTCAGCAGTTTTGTCTCTCTTCCCGCCAGCCCCATTTTCTTCCTGCAGGGAAGGCTCGTGGGCGGGGGAATGCTGGAGGAGTGAAGCAGGGCCACAGACAGAAGTGACGTGTCCCCTGCCCTCTGCCTATTGCACCATATTCCATAAAAAATAAACACATATGTACTGTTCATGTATTGCTAATGCTATGGCATTCCAGGCCCTGGCAGGCTGCAGAGAGGGCTGCACTGTCACGAATCCACCAGAATCCATCCAAGACGGCTTTGCGGGTCAGGATCTTTGGAGCTTCCCTTTGGAAGGGTCAGCAGTGCCCATCTGCCTCGTGCTCTACACAGTGCTGTGAAAATGAAATTAACGGGTAAAAACAAAAGAAATCCCTGGGTAGAAAATCCCAGGGCTTTATGGAGTCGTTTGGCAATAACTTCTAGTGCACAGCATCGCACAGGTGTGTCTACCTGCGTGTCCACCCCTTGCCAGGCCTGCCTTCTCGGCATCTGCGTACGACTGGCCCTGGTTTCTTCCCCTGCACGCCTGGACGAAGCTCATAGGTGGTTGTTCTTGGAGAGGTAGGCGATGAGGGCCACGGCCACGCCCACATAGATGCCAGTTCCGATGGTGATGGACAGCACAGCCAGGAACAGGGCCCGCCGGGAGCTGGTGCTGGCCTGGTGGAAGTCCCCCTTGGCCACGGCTTTGTTCGTCTGTTGGAGAGAAAGGAGGGCGGAGAAAAGGAAGTCAGGATGAGCAAGTCAGAGCAAATGAAATGAGTGGGGTGCCCACCTCTGGCGCCCTTCCAGCCTTGAACTTAGCTGACACCAGACAGGGAGGACTCGCTAAGGGGTAACTGAGCATGCTCCCAGCATGATGGCATCTGTTCCGTGACTGGTAGAGGAAATGGGGGAGTATTGCCCCCCTAGACTGCAAGGCAGGCAAAGCTTAAAGAAAGGAAAGAAAAGAGCCCCCAGGAATGTCCATGGCTGGCAGCACTCCACCACCAATGTGGGGTCGGGGCCTTGGGCACCAGGATGTGAGGGAGAGAAGAGATATGATACCCCCAGCACCCTCATTTCTACCAAAGGATGACCTTTCCTTCATTTGAATAACACTGAATTTTTAAAAATATGTTACACTTACCTGATTTAATCTTTACAACATAGTAGGGGTGTGGGGAAGGAAATGATAGTTCTCCCTTCCCAGAGAGGAAAGTATGGCATAAGATCATTAAATCAATTGCAGGATACTTAGCACATCATTCTTCAGCTGGTGGCCATGGAATCACACATTTCTGACTATAATCCTTCCTCACCATAGCTGGAGTTGGTAGAACTCATCCATCAATAAAATATTTGATATAAGACAATACCCATATTTCTGTTCACTCAGTTGCCTAACAAGGTGTTGCTTTGATAATATTCATGTTTCTTGAGGTCACGGGGTGGATGGGAACATGGAGGTCTTGGATGTTGTATCTGGTTGGGTATTTTGTAGCATATCCCATGTACCCATCCCCAACCCCTTCCTTTGCCGTCCCCCTCCACAAGTGAGATGAGAAACGTGACACAAGAGTGGGACAACTGTCGTGTGCTACAGCTGTAACCACCCTGAAGGGACCAGCTGAGTAAAATGGTGAATTTGGCTGATGGGGGTGGAGGCTACCATGTCACCCTGACCCCTGGGAGGGTCATATGATGCTGAGGAGAGCTAACCCCAAGCTGGCTGGGGATTCTTTGTGGTCAGGGTAAAGGCAGAGCCCACTCCCCAGGTAGATGTCCTAGCTCATTCTCTGGCCCATCTCCAGAAAGCCAGATTTTCACCAGCCCCCCTCTCCGCGTGTCCTCAGGGGTATTTCTGCATTGTGTAAGCCAGTAGGGGAGTCGGTATGTTCTTTACTCAAACTAAAATATGTCACCGCGTGTGCCATGGACAACAAAGGGTGAGACTCAGAGGTAACTCGTGAAATGAATTTCCACCCTCCACAGTCCTGACCCTGATCGATGAGATGTGGAGCTCTGCATCGGGCTGAGGAGGGACCCTGGTCCACTTGGTGGCCTCTTTTTCCCTCCCTGCTGGATGCTGGAGGTCAGTTTTTGTCCTCCTCCCCTCATTTTCTGGCTTGGAAGGGAGCGTGGGGAGCTTGCTGCCGACAGTTCTTAATGAAGCAGAGCTAAGGGAATGCAGAATGGGAAGCCTCCTAGGACAATACTAATTAATTAATTAAGCCTTAATTAGCTGCATTTCATTTTATCTAATGCAGTACTCTCTAACACTCCAGCGTCCCATAACATCATTCACTTGAACTGCCCTTCCTTAGCCAGGCGGCCACCCTCTGTTAGAATGGGGCTTTGCTGCTCTCTCTCATTATCACCAGCCTGAGCCCCCAGGAGAGGACACAGATGTGTAGAGAGGAGGGCAGGGTGCACTGGGCACTCCCTCCCCTTGAACACAGCCCTCCTCAACCCCCCCCCCCCCCGCCCCGCTGGAGCACCTTTGTCCCAACCGACCTATCTCGTCGGAGCCCATGCGTTTCAGTAACTATGTTAGTAGTTGTCTTCCCGGCTCGGCCGTAAGCTCCAGAGGCAGGTCCACGTCTGCCTTGTCCATGAGGTCTGCCTGGAGCCTGAGGAATGGCAGGCACTCACTGCACACTTGAATGACCAGGTGAGTGGGCTGTACAAGATCAGCTCCCTTCAAACACTTCCAGGTGGTACTGGCCCCAGGTGCATGCTCCTGGGTTCGCTGGTGGCCTCTACGAGGAAAGTAGTGGCATGGGGCAGCCTCGACCTAAGCTCTGGCCCAACCCCACAAAGCTCCTCTCTGGTGGGTTCTGAGCTCACAGCCAGCCCTCGCAACCCCAGGAACCTGGAGCGTCTGCTGGGGAATCGAGCTCCACGGTTGACTCTCATGGTCCAAGCTGGGAGAACTCCATCTACGATTTGTTTGGTTATAGGGCAACTGTTCCAACAGGAAGTGTGTAGTGTTGAGCTGCTATCAGCTGAGATGCGTCAGGACCAGCAAACAGAGCCTCATTGACAAGCAGTCTGCTTTCAACAATGCCGCTCGGTGTCTGCATTTCGCAGAAGCTCCCATGAGGTAGCTATGCCATCTGCACCCCACGGACTGGGCATCCTGGTCTAACAAAGGTGGTGTCTGATGCATCCTTTGTTTCAGAAAATGGATCCTGTGGCTACGAAGCAGGTTGCACATCCGTCTGAGAGGGTGCAACTGCAGAGAAATATTTCCATTCTGAAAACTTCTGGGCTGTCTCCAGGCTCTTCTTGCTAGGCATGAGGGCAGGGGTTCTTGTCCTGGGTCCAGGGGTCTTCGAAGCCCTGATGCTGAAAGTAAGACTGTGTGTGCATGAGCATTTTTATGAGCGGAGGGTCAGCCACGATCACTGGATCCCCAAAGCAGCCACGTTCCCAGTTGCTCTGACTGCTGCATTGGGGCGGGCGCTGGTTGGAGAAGGAGAGGGGGTACCAAGGAACAGAGCCAACCCCGTGTCTCCTGGCAGGGACAGGAGGACGTCACAGGTGCTTCTTGGCTGGAATGAGCTGATGTTGTTTGCTCGTCCTAATTGGGAATCTAGACTTGTCTACAGCCTGGTCTGCACACGCAGCCCCTGGTTTGTAAGTGAGCGCGCTGCAGGCATTGCTGAGAACCCGTACTCGGAACGGCCCGTGGGTCTCGTCGGCACAAACTGCACCCTGTCGGAAGGCTCTGCAGCAGGAGTTCTCGAACCTGGTGCACATTCCAACTGCCAGGGAGCTTTAAGAATTCCTGATGCCCCGGTGGCACCCCGGGCCAGGGAAGTCAGAAGCTCTGGGCTGGGACCTGGCTTCTGTGCCTTTCATGCTCCCAGGTGATTCCCATGTGCAGGCAAGGTCGAGACCAAGGTGGCCAACTGTCCTGGTTTGCTCAGGACTGAGGGGATTCCCGGGACTTGGGACCTTCAGTGCTGGAATAGGAACAGTCCAGGCAAACCGGGATGAGACCCGCTGTTTCGCAGGAAGGCAGCCCTGGATCTGGCATGGAGAGCATCCTGGTGACCCACCTTTTCTGACAGAAGCATCTTTTCATGTCAGCAGGCCCGTGGTAGAGGGAAGTCCCCAACCTGAGGTCCACCCACACGTTTGGTTGTGGCAGCTCTGTGCCCCCATGGCCTGTCCGACTGGTGTGCAAGGCACCGTTTTGATTCCTGCATGTGGATGTTTGCAGGAAGGGAAGCCACATCCTGGGCACTCATCGTTTTGTTTTTAGTTGGTGGGGTGTCATTTCCAAACCTCATTCCCTCTTGACTGGTTTATGGCCCCCAGGAGTTTATAACCTGTTGGCATTTTACCTCCTGATCACCTCCTTTCTAAGGGCAGCATCGGGCTCAGCCCTGTTTTGGCAGGGCCAATGTGCCCTGCAGGTGGGGGCCCCATCCTTAATCTGAGTCTGTCCTCCTGGGGAAATGCCTTCCTCTGTGGAAGGTGATGTGTGCCGAAGGAAACAGAAGGCTTACACCCCCTCCTACTTGTTCTCAGACATTCAAATGGCTTACTTGAGTGGTGTTGAGCTTGTTTGGGGCCCCTGCCTCCTGATTTGCCTGCACCTCTCCCACTCTCTCTAAACGCTGCCCAGGACAGACCCTTCCATGGCAGACTTGCTGTGGTCCCTGTGCCCTGCAGCATGGCGTGTGTGGCCTTCTGACCCTGAACCCTGTTCCTGCCCAGCCTCATCTCCTCCCACTGTGGGGTGGCCTGCCACCAAGGCCCTCCCACTGTGGGGTCAAGGATACTCCCAGCCCAGGGAGTGTGTGTGACTTTACTTCAAATCAAACGCTCCACTGACTTTAAAAAGGGAACACTGAGACTCAGTGTTCCCATCTGTGCAGTGGGGCCATGGGAATGAGGTAGGCCTGGTCAGTGGAGGCTCCGAGACTGCCTCCTGCCTCCCGCCCTTCGCCCTCCAGACCCATGCTCCTCCCACATTTGCCTGCCCGTGGCCGGGAGGCTGACCGGGCTCCTTCTCTGGTCCCCCAGCTTCTCCCTGAGTGCTGCCCAGCAGGCCCATCAGACTGGAGGAAGGGAGGGGCTCACCGTTGGTGAGGGCCCAGCACTGACGCCTCCTGCAGGTTCTAGCCCTCCGTCCTACTCTCTCCAGGCCTCCACGTGTGGTGGCTCCGACACACCTGTCCCCGTCACTGCACTGTCCCTTGTGGCTCCTTGCCAGCCACCTTTGTAAATCGACCCTCCCCAAATGATCTAACTGGGGTGAGCCATCGCTTTCCCAAGTGAAGCAGCTACAGCTACGGGGGTGACAAATGTTTGCACCCGCCATGACCTGGCTGTGGGCCTGCAGCAGCCTCTGTGAGGACCTGACCCCCAGGCTCTTTGTCACCCGTGAGACACTTGCTGGTGTCCAGGCACCCAACGCAGCCTGCTCTCTCCTGATAGCTGTGCTCACCATCCACTGCGGAGAAACACATCATCCCCAACTTTGTGGCTTCAGACAAGAATAAGCACTGATGTGTCTACCGGTTTCTGAGGCTCAGGAATTTGAGACCTGCTCAGTGGGGCGGCTCTGACCTGACCTCAGGTGGGCCTGGGCTGTGTCTCCTCAGCGTCCTTACTGCGTTGTGGGCTGAGGCAAGCCACTGGGCTGGAGGGGAGGCAGGTTTCACTTGCTCACAGTGTCCTCCTGCTGGAAGCTTCTGGGCTCCTTCCTCATGGCTCTGCTCACCTCCAGTCTGCCCGGAGTCCCCTCCTAGGACAGAGGCCTGTCCTTGGGGCATCTGGGGATCTGCTCTGGGGGCCCCTTCACAGAAGTGCAGCCATGGTTCAGGCTGGCTCCTCCTTGCCCAGGTGAATGTAATCTCCCATGAAGCCACGGGACGCACACATGATGTCATAGTCCGGGGCTCCTCCAGCCGGCGCAGAGTCAAATCGGCGCCGACTGTCTGGGCAATGACCATTCCGGCTCCCGGGACTAGGCTAAGAGGTGCTCCTCCCCACGGAGCTCATGTTCCAAGGGCAGTTGCCCACAGGCAGCTCTCTCTCAGTGCCACCTCTGTCATCCCTGAAGGCTGAACTGCGCGGGTCACCGCACTGGACAGAAGGAGGTGTGACACTGTGAGCTGGCCCCTCTGGTCCAGTCTGCAAACAGCCTTTCCCATTCAGGCCCCTGCAGAGGAAAGAAAATCTACCTGCTCCCACTTTGGGCTGGGAACCTTACCTCTTGGGACTGGGTTTGCCTTCCCTGCCCTTTCTCCAACAGGTCATGAGTGAAGTTTGTTACTTTCATCTGGGGGCCTTTTGCTTAGAAAACAGAAAGTGCAGGTGGCCGGCAAGGTCCTGAGCAGCACCTAGCTGTACCTTCTCTGGGACCCGGATCTGCACCCTTTGGACGGCGGCTGGGAGTAAAAGTCACAGGGGACGGGGGAGCATAAGGAATCTGCCATCAGCAGGCAAGAAGCCCTTGGGCCCCATGGGGCACCCTGGGGGCAGGGCTCAGCCACAGCCCCGACTGGGGAAATGTCCTCCGAACCCGCACCCGGAGGCGTTCAGCCCTTCAACACCCCACTGGAACATTTCACACTGAGACATTAAATGTGCACTCTGGCTTTTCAGTTACACAATTACCCTCACTTATCTGGTTGTGAAGATACATAGAAAACCCGACTTTTAAACTAAGGAGCAAAAGGAAAACATTAGTGCTAAAAGTCATGAAAACCATCGGCTTCCTTTCCTCTCCCTTGAGTGAAGGGACTTACACTGAGGAAATAAAAATCGTATCAGCAAAGAATGCGCAACCGGGACAAACATGCTTTGGCTCAGTGTGAGGTCAGTCAGCTGCGCCACGGGGGCTGGGACAGGCAACAAGTCAGGCCACCATGTCAGGGGAACACGCCATTTATCACATGGCAGGAAGCTCCTTGTACTCAGTTAAAGCTCATTTTGCTCAGGTTTTCACGAGAATGGCCAGCTTGCGGAGGACTGAAGGCAAATTTACATTTCTTGGGGGGCACTTTTTAATGTTTATGCTTATTTATCTAGCCACACCTCTCTCTGTTGGCAGTGACAGAACCTGCCGAGTGGTAACTTTTAGGGGCTTTATCTGCAGGGACTGGCTTTTCCTTGTGGTCTCCGACCAGACTGGGGGCCCTGCTTTCCTCTGCTGCTTCCTGTGTGTCCAGGTCCTGCCATAGCCAGGGATCAGCCAGGCTGCCCAATTCTCCCCCCTTCCTAATATGGCTCCCCTTCTCGTTGCCCACTCAGCTCTGGGCTGACCTGAGATTTATCTTGGCGTTCGTTGGCATGCTGAAGCTCATGACCTTATTTGTTCACTTTCGCCTGCCTTCCTTCTTCTGCTCACTCACAACAGTTAGAAGTTCTGTCTGAGGCTCGACGTCACAAGAGACGTGGCCCAGGAATGG
Source organism: Halichoerus grypus (assembly GCF_964656455.1). Lineage (NCBI taxonomy): Eukaryota > Metazoa > Chordata > Mammalia > Carnivora > Phocidae > Halichoerus > Halichoerus grypus. The sequence continues at coordinate 90,314,039 of NC_135721.1, forward strand.
TTATATAGCCGCTTATCAGCATTTGCCAATTTTCAGAACAGGAGAGGAGAACCAAATCAGACATCTGAAGCCCTGTGCCCCCATGGAGAGGACAAAGGGGTTGGGTGTTTGCAGGCAGGGAAGGGAATCTGAAGGGACCTCAAAGCATGCTGTGAGACCCAGGTTCACTCCACTAGGAGGGTAGGCGTTTGCCTTTCACTTTAGGAGAGCAGCTTAAATGCGGCGCTGCGGGGTCTTGTGTGTGTCCCCTACATGGAGGGCATGAGGCCAGTTCTTGCCTGGAGAATCTCGAAGGCAGAGGTGGGCTGGCCAGTGGCTTCAGGGTCAGAGCTGAAAGAAGTGGTGCTCTGTGGGGACAGGCCAGGCCCTCCCATCGAAGACCAGACAGGGTGGGCTGCCACGGGGACCGTCTTAGATCCTGTCCAACAGAGACCATCTGAGGGGCAAGCAGATCTCCACAGAAAATGCTGATGGGAAATGCATGGCTTGTCTCAAGCAAACTGTAGTTTGAGGATGAAGAATGTGTGTGGGGTCTGCTAAGAACCCACCAAAATGCACAGATGGGAAAGAAAGCAGTATACATCCTCCAGGCCCAGAGGGCGTGAGGCCTAGTGACAGGTTGAGTTGGGCAAGACTGCTCTATTCCCTGTCTGGCCTCACCATGGCCAGACACCATGGCTGGCAAGCTGGAAGAGGGGGTGGGGGGTAGAAACGGCACCTCTCCTTCCTGGGCGTGCAGGCATGTCCCAGCGGTGTACAGCTTGAAGGAACAGTGCTGCACACCGACCCCCAGGCTCAAATGGAAAAGAGACTCAGTACCAAGTATTGGTGAGAATGTGGAAAAACCAAATTCTCATACAGTCCTGGTGGGAGTGTAAAATCTTATCACTACTTGGGGAAAGGATCAGTACTTCTTACAGCTGAACATGTGGGCATATTATCCAACAACAAATTTACTCTTGGTAAATACTTAAGAGATATTATTTATATGTTCACCAAAGGACATTGACAAGAATGTTTGTAACAATAACCATCATAATAGCTCCAAACTGGAAGCCAGCCAAATGTCCAACAGCAATAAAAAGGAATAAATAATAATGGTACCCAGTAACGGTAAAGAAATAAATCTCAGAAACATAATGTGGAACGGAAGAAGCTGGACACAGGATTCTCTTTACATAGAGTTCAAAATAGGCTAAAGTATTCTATGCTGTTGGCATAGAAATCAGGTTACTGGATATCTTTGGGGAGGGTCAGTCATTGGAAGAAAGCATAGTTTAAAAAAATCTACTTTTTCACTCCAAGATACTTTTAGAAGTGATTCTCCCAAAAATTAAATGACCAGATAAGAACTATTCATTAAGAATAGAGAAACTCATTTTATGAAACTAGTAAAATCTTGATATCAAAACCAAAAAAAGGGAAGTAAGAGAGAAGAAAAGGAGATGCTGATTTCTCCGTAAACACAGAAGCAAATCGAGGAAGTATGCTCCAGCTTCCCTCTCCACACTGCTCTCTGGCCTCTGTATTTGCAGGGGCCTTTTAAACCCCTAACTCACCTACTGTATCCTCACAGGAGCCTTACCTGCCCTGCTGAGAGAGGGGCTCCTGGGGGTCTGGTGCTCACCACCCGGCGCCCTACAGCTGCACGTTTCAGGAGCGTGGACAGGCTCAGTGCACATTCGCTCAATGAATGAAGAACAGAGGACAGTGCAGCCTTTGCTCCCACTGTTCCCGAGTGCAAACACGCGTTGGTCAGAAACATTCCCACCTTGTACAGGAACCCCCTGGAGGCATCCCCGTGGTTGACAATCACCGGCCTTATACAGAGTCTACAAGCTGATAAGGAAGATATAAATCAAGGATATCCACAAAGGAAATATTTACAACCACGCCTCCTTGCTGTGCAAGGTAAAGCCTAGTAGGCTTTGCAGCTGAGCACCAGGAAGGACGTGGCTGTTGAAGTTTGGGCATGATGCAATGCTCTGCATGACAGAGGGAGAGGGGTTTGCTGCCCCTCAGGGAATCCAGGAGAGGAGGGGGAAGAGAAGAGCCAGGAAGAGGGTCAGAGGCTGGGTCAGAGAGGGACTGTCTAGTGTGTGCCCTTCAGGAGAGCTTTCTGTGAGGATGGAGGTGTTTTATGTCTGTGCTGTCCAGCATGGTGACCACTAGAACACCTGCCTCGTGTGACTGTGGAATCTTTCATGGGGACATGCACTGGCTCTCGCTAGGTGACCATCTCCCCTTCTTGAGATGATCTGGAATGTCCCAAAGGATCTGGGCTCTGGTCCTTCACAGATGGGCCAGGAACCTTGGGCCAACATTTCTCTTAGCTCTGGGTTGAGTTTCTTACAAGCTTTGTCAACGTCTTCACTTCCTTTGGCTGGAAATGTTTGAGGTTCGAGTAAAATCATGATTTTACTCTGAGAGACACCCTGCTGCTTTGTTTCTCTTACACTTATTTTGAGGGTAAGATTGGGTAAGATCAGATGTTTCCACGTTCCATATCACCCATGGACACATTCAGTGCATTCCTGTTAAGGAGCAGGGTCCAGGCACGGCTGGGAGGGCCTGAGCAGAAAATGCCAACACCTGACACCAGCCTCCAAGATTTGTGACAGGCTCCCAAAGACACCTGCTGTCTCCAGAACCATCTCTCTGGAAATTTATAGCACTTTGGAAACTTTATGGCTCATTTTTCCTCTAGTACCAATATCTGTCTGACTGGATTACATTGCTTTGCATTATTTCAAAGGTTATTTCCATTATTTATTACTGTTAACATTTGCTATGCACTGACAAGTTACTCAGAGCTGTACTTGAAGAAAAGACAGACTCCATGTAACATTCTGAATGAGAGCAGCAAGAGAGTTTGGCCCTAAGCCACAAGGATGTAAAACCTCCCAGAGGCAGACGTCTCACACCAATCCTCAACACGCGTGTTTCTTTCCTCACATGTATTTAATTCCACGTGCGTTTTTATGATTTCCCCCTTTTAAGCAACTGTTGTATTTTAAGCCATTTAAGACAATGGATCTTCTGCTGCTAGTTAGGTCTGTACAGCTGAAAGGAGACTGGTTATGAAACAAATGTACAATTGTGTTAGAGGAAAACCTGACGCGAACCTCAGTCACCTGGGTGCGGGCACCGAGCGTGGGCTTTCACAGAACCACCGCACCTGTCCTTGGTCTGGGCCACTGCCCTCGGGGGCCAGACTTCCTGCAGGGCCATCCGAGGGCCCCTATCTTCAAAGTCATTTCTTCTGTGGATCTCATTTCATAGAGAACATAACTGCAACCACACACACATCAACAGGAAGAGTGGCCACTGTGCCACGCTCGTGTGGGGCACGTGAACTACTGTCATCGGCATTCTCCATGGAGAATGGCGGATTAGAGGAGCTGCCAGACCCTGGAGCACCCAGCACCCAGCTCCTGAGAGGCCTTCATGAGGGCCTTCCACCCTGCAGCCTCTGGCCAGTTGACAGCTGACACTTTCTCCACACCGCCCCCCAGGCTGGCCTCCGGTCCCATCCTGAGAGAAGCTTGCCGTGGTTTCCCCACACACTTGTTTTGTTTGCCTGTGAAGGGAGGGCTGGAAGGCTGGAACTCCTCCAGGGAGAGCCCGGAGAACTTGAGAGGAACCCAGGCCAAAAGGGAGCCTCTGGGGAGGGTGGGGGGGCCTTCCACTCCGCCCTGCCTCCTGGTGCCTCTGACCACCACCTTCCTGCCCAGGCCACCCCTCTACACTCCTACCTAGTGCCCCAGCGCCCCTCCTGCTGCTTCTGGGGACACAGGAGCTCAGAATGCAGGCTGTTAGGGTTGGTAGTGATCACAGGATCATAGGAAGTTCTATTATTAGTCAGAATTAGAGATGAAATCAGAGGGACTGAAAATTGTCACCTTCTCCATTTCTCAAATTTCAACAGCAGTAAATGGCCATATATTTGCATATTGGCTTATTCTGTGTCTTTCATTCTTTTAAAAAATGTGTCTGTATAAATAAATAAGTGTATCTGCATATATATAGGTAGATACACACACACACACACACACCATATATGTATTATATATACACACACCAATATATATAATATATATACATATTCACATACACACCCTCCCCAAATACAATATTCATAGCGAAAGTGCAAAATTCATAAACATACAACTTGGTGAATTTTCACAACATGCACACACCTGTGTCACCAGCGTCTGGATGGAGCGCAGAACACAGTCACTACCCGGAAGCCTTCTCTGTCCCCTTGCTGTCACTCTCCCCCAGCAGAAATCACCGCCCTGACTTAAAACAGCCTATATGAACTTTGCTTTGAAACTTCCTATAACAGATCCACAATAGTGTGTGTGGCTTCCTTCACTCTCAGAGAATCAACCCTGTTGGGTATATAGATAATTTATTCTCTAGTGTCCTACTGTATGAATATTTTATAACTTATTTGCCCATTATCCTGAGCGAAGGTCGTATCCAGTTTTTGGCTATTATGAATAGGGCTGCTATAAACATTCTAGTATCTTATTTTAATGAACATATATACTTATTTTTGTTGGTATACAGCTAGGAGAATTGTTGATAATAGGGTATGTGTATGTTCAGTCTGTAAAATTGTTTTTACAGTCACAGTAATGGGTTTTCTGATAAACTAATGTTAATACTTTATCATAAACCAAAGCCCATTTTTTAAAAACTTACTGTCCACCTTCTGTCCATCCCAGATACCACATTGTATTCAGATGTCAGGTCTCTTTAGGCTCCTCTTGGCTGTGACAGCTTCCCAGACTTTCCTTGTTTTGGATGGCCTTGACAGTGTTGAGGAACACTGGTTAAATATATTGTAGGATGTCCCTCTACTGGGAGTTATCTAAAGGATTTTGGGGAGGAAGAGCACAGAGGTAAAGTGGCCTTCTAATTTTTTTTTAAATTTTTTTATTGTTATGTTGATCACCATACATTACATCATTAGTTTTTGATGTAGTGTTCCATGATTCATTGTTTGCGTATAACACCCAGTGCTCCATGCAGAACGTGCCCTCTTTAATACCCATCACCAGGCTAACCCATCCTCCCACCCCCCTCCCCTCTAGAACCCTCAGTTTGTTTTTCAGAGTCCATCGTCTCTCATGGTTCGTCTCCCCCTCCGATTTCTCCCCCTTCATTCTTCCCCTCCTGCTATCTTCTTCTTTTTTTTTTCTTAACATATAATGTATTATTTGTTTCAGAGCTACAGATCTGAGATTCAACAGTCTTGCACAATTCACAGCACTTACCAGAGCACATACCCTCCCCAGTGTCTATCACCCAGTCACCCCATCCCTCCCACCCCACCCCCCACTCCAGCAACCCTCAGTTTGTTTCCTGAGATTAAGAATTCCTCATATCAGTGAGGTCATATGATACATGTCTTTCTCTGTTTGACTTATTTCGCTCAGCATAATGTAAAGTGGCCTTCTAATTACTTCATGTCAGGGTTACATCCTATCAATGGGACTTATCACTGGGGCTGCTGACCTTGATTGCCTAGCAGAGGTGATATTTGTCAGGTTTCTCCACAGTCACTCTTCTTCCTGCCTTTCCATACTGTTATCTGTCACAGGAAGTCACTGCTTAGCCCACACTTATGATATGGGACATGTGCTTTGCTTCCTTCATGTGGAGTCCCTACATAAATTATTTGGAATTCATCTGTATGAGAGATTTGTGTGTTCTCCCCCATGAATTGATTCATCTGGTCATTTATTTATATCAGTATGGACCCTTGGATATTTACATTATACTTTGGCTTATAATTCAGTACTACACTTTTTGCCACTTTGACCATTGAAAGCTCTTTTAGGTTGGTTCCTGTGTCCCCTTGACATGCTCCCATCCTTTTGCTTTTGGAGCACTTTTTCCTTTTTATACTATAGGATGCTGTTCCAGGTTCATCTTGTATATTTCCTGCCCAAATCCTAGAATCAGCCATTGCCCATGGAGCTCTGATCTCTTTTATTGGAAAATGGTGTTAGAAAACAAGATTTGGGCACTGGGTGTGCTTGTCACTCTAGAGATCTCATTGATTCTGGGATTTCTCAGCAACAGACCTAGGAACTTATATATATTATAATATATATTATAATATATAATTATACTCACACACACACACACACACACATACACACACATAAGCATCCAGTGCTTGTTGTCTCAAGCCACTTGGCACTTAGCTACAGAGCAATAGATCACCAGAACATTCACTACTCTGGCCTAGGTACTGGGTCTTAGTACCAAGATGTCGTGACATAATGACTGATTATCCTCAGTTACAGAGGAGGAAACTGAAGCACAGGGAGGGACAGAAACTTGTTCAAAGTCACAGCACTGTTAAAATGATGGATTTGAAACCTGTAGGTCTGACTCTACAGGAATGCTCTTGCATTAAGCTGTGCTCCTCCCAAAAATGCTCACAAATACTTTGGAAAGGAAATGAAAAAGAAATTAAAGTCCTCATCCACACCACCTGGGATCACCGTAGTCGAATGGATGATGCTGTGTCAGCATGGTTCTCTCCTGGTTGGTGGACTGAGCTTCCTGTTAGAACAAGGAAGCCAAACCATCCTCGAGCACCCTTGCTCATTAGTTATCATTATTGTTTCAACTGAAAGCATCTGCACCCTGTTGGATGTGGATCATCTGAATGGGAATGTCAGCCCTTTTACCCAAAACACAGATGAGCAGACCCCGTAGCTGGCTTTCCAGCCATGAGCCAGCTTTCCCACGCTGCCAGGAGGGATGCTGATGGCTAGATAGGCACCGTCTGTCCCAGTGGCTGCAACTCCCACTGAAGCAGCTCAGCAAGGAAACTGGGCACAGGCTCCAGAGAAAGGAGGGAGGGTGAGAGAGCAGGCAGGGAAGGAAGTAGGAGGGAGAAGGGCCTCCCCATTGCGGGAGGCAAGTCCTCAGCCTTGAGCAGGCTCTCTGGCCAATGAAATGTCTGCACTAGCAGATGGTCCTGCTGCCCCGTTAACCTACAAGCTGCAGGTCTACACCTGGGCTCAGAAAGGGGGGCCAGGGGAGAGAGAACCTCATGCCACCAGTATATATTGTTACCATTGGATTTATCTTGTATTTGCAGGGCTGAAAATTCTCAGCAAATCCTCATGTGATACTATCTCAGCAGTCTCAGGAACCAAAATATTCAGACCATGGGTCCCTCCTCCCTAACCCAGTGGGCTGTAGCAGGAGCACCTGGGCTGGCCAGCTGCAGAGGACAGGCTTCTTTCTCCAACGGTGGCCGGCACGAATCAAGGCACCCTCTCTCACCTGGACAGAAGCCAAGCTTGACGCATAGCTGGGGATGGATCTAGCATAGAGCCTTGTTGTACACAGAGCTGCTTCCATCTGCCCTAGCCTCCAGGAAGCTCCCCTGCCCACATCTGAGCTCTTTTCCAGTCAAATTCGATGTCAGAGTAGAGACCTACCCTTTGAAACCCAACATCTCATTTGAAACCCCCAAATCCATGTCCAAATGCCATTCTGAGGAACCCGTATGTCCCCTTCGATGCTGGGAGGTCCTGTGGACAGACCAGGGACCGTGTATACAGCCCAGTTCACCACTGAGCTGCGCTGCCTGCACACAAGGATGGTTTTAAATTATTGGCATTAGGGGACTTTTAAAAATTTCCCCTATTCTTTTAACCCAATAAAAGCAGATTTCCTGCCTTTGCTTTTGAATTCATTCCAACCAAGCAGATTCTCATTAGCTCACATCTGACATCCGGCACTTCATTAGAAGGTCTAATAAAGAAGTCAGCATAGGCATATTTGTGATTTGCACTCTGTTCCCAATCGGGGAAGCTGGGGGGGACGAAAGTGCAGAGTTTGCACACACGTGGGCAGAGTGAATGACAGCGCTTTCTCCACAGCTTGAAATCCATGCATCTGAGCTGAAACGGGGCGATGCAGTGGAATAAAGGGGACTCTGTCTGTTGTGCATTCATATTGCATCAAATCATGCCTCAGAGGCAAAATTCTCAAAATAGGGAAAGGAAAATCAGCATTACAGAAACATCCTCTTTGAACCAAACATTTCCCAAATAGTGGCACAGGAGATGTGGCTCAATAGGCATTTGTGGGAAACAACAGGCACTTTTTACTTCAGGTTGAAATATCAGGATTCTTCTCAAATGACAGCTCTCAAGGACTCAGGGAGAGCAGGAGACATCTGGACACCTTTCAGAGAAAATCCCATTATGATGGCTGGTCCAGCTGGAACCTGGTTTCCAAGTGGAAATTCCCTTTTTTATTTGGGATTTAAAAAACAAAACAAAACAAAACTTGGGAAATAAGTGTTTTATACTCATAATTAGGTAGATGCAAGGGAGGCCTGTGGAGGTTGGGGAGGGACTGGAAAGTTTGTATCTTAGCTTGGGTTGCTGTAACACATTACCAGAGACCTGGGGCTCATCTTTCTCACAGTTCTGGAGGCCGGAAGTCTGAGATCAGGGTTCTGGTGAGGACTCTCTTCCTGGTTTGCAGATGGCAGCCTTCTTGCTGTGTCCTTACATGGAGCAGTGAGAGCACTCTGGTCCTTTTATCCCCTTGTGGGGGGACTAATCCCATCATGGGGCTCCAACCCCATGGCCTCATCCCAATCCAATACCTCTGGAAGGCTCTACCTCCAAACGCCATTGCATTGGGGGTCAGGGCTTCCACATGTGGATTTGGGGACACAAGCTATCTTCGGCAGTCTTGTTCACAGGCAGGTTTCTGGGGGACAAAGATGCAAAGTGAACTGAACTGAAGCCCTTGTCTTGAAGTGGACACTTTTCCTTTCAGCAGAGGCGCTTTGTGAAGGTTCCTGTGTGATTTACAACTACTGTCCCTTGGGGTATGCCCTGGTGTCACGTCCCAGGGATGCTTGCCATGATCACCACACCTTCATTCCGCTTGACTCAAAAATAAGTTCTGAGACTTGACTCCCTCTTTCCCACTATGTCATCACACATTCGGAGTTACTTCAGGTCAGGAATTCTTGCAGCAGGAAAATAAAAACAAATTACAGGTCCCTTAGGAAATAATACTGGAACGTGCACAACCCCAGCTGGCAGGCCTTGCAGCCAAGCAGAAGGCGGCGAATTTCCCGGGGAAGAGGCCAGCCAGCCAGAAGCGAGCCCCAAACAGGGACCAGCACGAGCTACTCGCTGGCAGCAGATGCGGAACAGTTTTAGCAAGTTCAAATCCAGCTCCTTGCTACGCAAGCCATCATTAAGAGGACTGACTGAATGTTACAAACGAGGGAGCAGCCAAGTGCAGCAAGGCAGAGGCCCAGCCGCTGAGCCAGACGCAATCTCAGCAGCAAACACTGTGATGCTCACAGCTTGGGGTGGGGGCGGGGGACATGTCTGCAGGACACATCATTGCTGCATTCACAAATCAGCATGGTGTTTGAATTCATGATGGAAAAGGTACTGATTCACTCAAGTGTTTGGGATTTAACTGCAAAATCATTCCTTAAAATCATTCATTAAAGGAATATTTTTTAGCGTCATCCTCATGCAAGGTGCTGTTGCATGTTGTGTTGAGTGTTGAAGATAAAAGGGTTGAAGATAAAAGGGTGGGGAGCTGAACATTAATGTCATAAATGGTCCCATGAGAGCATGGTACAGAGGAGCATGACCTGACCCAGGGGCCAGGGAAGCCTTCCCTGGGGACTCAGGGCTTGAGCTAGAAGATGTCCTCTTGTGGGAATAGGCAGGGGGAGGGCTGCTGCCGGCTGAGGGTGGAGCACAGGGTGAAAGGACCTTTGAGGCCAGAGAGGACAGAACAGAATGGAGAGGCAGGGAGGCCCAGACCGTGCAGGTCTGGTGAGCCCCTTAAGGATGGAAGCTACTGAGGGTCTGCTTGAAGAAGAGGGAAGGGAGTGTGGGTGGAAGAGCATGAGGTGTGCATCTTTCAGATGTTCCCCATGCCTGTCCCAGAGCAGCCCAAGTGCGGGACAGGGATAGAAGACTGTGGCTAGTCAAAGGTGATACCAGTGAAACAGAGGGAAGTATATAGATTTGGGGGCACAGGGACCAGCAGGTTGGTGGCAAATTTGACCTTGGGCCCCGGCTTTGAGGTTACCTTTGAGATATCCAAGTAAAGACACATATTTGTCTATATGCATCTGGGCTGGAGTTATGAAACCAGAAGTTCACTATATGTAAGTGACGGTCAAAGGGGTGGTCAATGAGATGGCCAAGGGTAAAACAGTAAAATAGGGAGATGAAGGGCTTTTGTTGCCTTTTGTTGATTCTCCCACAGCCCTACCATGATGTATCCTTATGTGTGTTCAGCTTACTTTTTTCTGCTCAGGACTCAGTGAGCTACTTCAGTCTGATGATTTTATCTGTCTTCACTTTGGACAATTTCCGGCCATTACCTTTTTAAATGTTACTGCTACCTCATTCTGTCCTTACTTCTCTCCTTCCGGAATTCCTATTGGTTGCATGTTGGAACTCTTCTTTCTGTGTGCTATGCCTCCTTCCTGTTTTCCATCTTTCTTATCTGGATGATTCCCATGTATCTATCTCCTGGCGTACAAATTCTTTCTTCAGTTGCATCCAGTCAATCTGCTTTTTATTACAGGGACTCTATCCTTTCCAATTCTAAAAATCCTAGCTGTACAGTTTCCAAGTTTGGGTTTTTAAAAAATTTTTAAATATGATCTCTTATTCTTTCATATGGATTTCTATTCCTCCTTAATCACTTAAATGATTTTAATTATTTTAATCTCTTTGAGTTTGTTGTAGAGTTCTATAATAATCTCAGATTAAAAATGAGTTGTTTTGAGATAATTGAATTCTGGAAGTAATAGTTCTGTTTTGGGAGATAAATTTGGGAGATAAATACCCTGACCACCTCCTTGTATGATTTTCCCCCTTGTACAGATTATAATGTTCTATTGTGGTTTTATCAAGAACTAGGATTAATTATTTTCTTCCTTGCTGGTTTGCAAAACTGTCAGTCCCTAGAAAGCATCTTTTTATTGTCTGTGGCATAAATCCTGAATCTATGTGTATTTTAATTTCTCAGCAGGGTTCCTGCACCATGCTTATATGTAAATTTGGGGCCCACACCTAGGATTAGCCTGGCCCTGAGTTTCTGACAGTGCCCTGATGCTCCAGGATAGACACAGAGCTTACTGCCTGGTTTCTGAAGCCTAGGGGAAAAGTTTCTAGGCCCTTTCATAGATGGCACTCTCTGAAGCTATGGATTTGTGCATGGTCCTTCCTGGCCAAACACCATGGTCTCTCTTCCCTCAAAAGAATTAGAAACCCAGCCACAGTCCCCGGACCTACCTCCTGAAATAAGTTACCCTGGGTCTGCATGGTTCTGTGTCTTGCCATGTTGGCCAGCTTGCCATCTTGCTGGAATGCAAGACGTATTTCCTTGCATAGATAAACACTGATGACAGTAGCATGTGTTGCAGGGATAAATATTCCTGAGAGCAGATCTGAGATCCAAGAAACAAAACACAAAGGAATCAAAAGGAACCCCTAAGATGAGGTTAAATGGAGGCCATTAAAGAGCAGTCAACTTAAATTGGAGCAGGAAGACAGAAGACCCCAGGAGTGTGGTCTCCAGGAAAATAAGAAGGAATCCATAGTTTATCTGATATGTTTGGTCATATCATGAAAAATTGTATTTAGAGGCTATTGGTGAGTGTGGTAAAGAGAAAGAGTAAGTCCATGAACTACAGTAATTGAGGCCGGGAGAAAAGCAACAATACCACTTGGCATAGCAGTGACTGGATGTCTGTAGTAGATAATGAGTTAATGGGATGCCGTGATGACCATATTGGGAGGATGGGGGTGGGCAGAGGTGCCATGGGAAGAGTGGGCCGTAGGGACAGAGGACTTTTGTAAGAAAACAAGTCTTCACCCACCACGATAGCTGGCCCGTGATAAATAAATGGTAAGCCGACAGATTAAGAAATAAAGACCTTTCATAACTTCTTAAGGAATTACTAAATACCAGACAGATCCACTAAAATGTCCCAAACGTCCCTGTGAAAGGGCCTCAGACGTTGGGAAGCACTGGTGGCACCGCCACGGATGCTTTGTGCTACAAACCTTTTGTGCAATGTATTTATTAGTTGTGACAAATGGACCACACCCTGAGAGGTCAACAAGAGGGGAGACTAGACAAGGGGTAGATGGGAACTCTCTGTACTGCCTCTGTAAATTTTTATAAATCTAAAACTGTTCTAAAGTAAAAGGCTTATTTAAAAACAAGGCCAGGCTATGGGATGGGAGCAGGTGAGAGGCCGGGAGCGGTGACCACAGACGCAGGTCCTCCTTCCCGTGCTCCGTCCCTGGGGACCTGGAAGGCAGAGCAGGGCTGTGGGAGAGGCTCTCCTGGCTCAAATCCAGGGCTGACATGAACTAGCTCAGCCCTTGCACTACTCACTATTTTTTGAGTACCCAATTTTATTTTTCTCCCTAAAACAGAGTTATGATCCCTACCTAGCTGGTTGTTGTGACAAATATTAGCAGCAATAACATGCTGACTTCCCGCTTTATGTGGGACACCACACTGACACCTTACTTGCCTCATCTCATTCCTTCTTTCCACAGCACTGTGGAGTATGTGCCATTATTAATACTGTTTTCCCTAACAATGTATTATGAAAATCGTCAAGCACACGGAGAAGTTGAAAGAACCTACAGCGAACACCTATGTATCCACCACGTCAGCTGGCTATTAGCATTTTGCTCTATTTATGTTATTAGATGTCTGTTCATCCGTACAACTATCTGCCCATCCATCAGTCTGTCTTTTCTGGGGCACATTTCAATGTAAGTTGCAGATACTTTCTGCTAAACATGTCTGCATGTGAATCCATTAATGCGGGCCTAGAAATGTGGAATTAAAGTTCAGTGAGGTGAACTTATCCAAGATCACACAGTCGGTGTGGACCTCCTCTCACACAGGCGACAGCCTCCACCCCACGACCGTAACAGGTGCTCATCAATGGAAGCTACTGCCATCATTCTCAATCTCTAGGCAAAAGTCCCTCTTCTTTCCTAGAGATAAATGGGTGTTGGGGGGGGCAGATTTAAAGATTTAAAAGCTAGAAGATGAAGAACAGATCTTTCTCTTAAATACTCATAGGGGACATATAAAAATTCTCAGGAGCACAAATGAATGTTTGGACACTGCAGAATGATCAGCTGGGTCCTGGTGCCCCGGGGGCCTCCCGCAGTACGTGGGGTGCTTCCCTGACGTACGTGCAGCACCTGGCTGTGCCTGTGGAATTCTATCAGGGTGCCAGTCCAGTGCCTCCACAGAATTGGGGGTCCACCCCATGATGCCCAGAAAAGAGAGCCCCAGAACTTGAATTTGTGTGCACAACAAAGTTTCTTGTAATTGCTATAATATGGGTGACATGTCAGTTCTCTTGTTCTCCTCTTAAATACCCTCCTTCCGGTCCATTTCACAGAAAACCAATTACATAATAAACAAAACACATTTGTTTTAAAAAGTCTCCCCACAGCAGGGCCACTAGATAACCAAGAATTAAATTGCTTTAATCATCTTAAGAAAAGCTTATTAAAAAAAAAAGAAAAGCTTTTTTCTTAAGAAGTGACAGTAAAGACTAGCAAAGATTTAAGTAAAACATGAAAAAAAAAAACCCTACAGTGTTATTTATTAGACTGGAAAGTTGGGGGAAATCTAAATGCTTTAAAAGGTGAGTAATTAAATAATCATGTTATCTCCCTATGGTGGGGTATTAGGTAACAATTATGCTCACTGAGCATTGCTAATTATATGAAAAATGCTCACAATATCAGTTACAAAACAGTAGAATTTAAGACTTAATCTTACTTATATATATAGAATAATGCATAGAAAAAGGGATTGGAAGGAACAGACTAAATTCTTAAATGTAGTTGATTTTACAGTTTTCCCCATTGTTTTTATAGTTAATACACCATCCAAAATTTCAGTGGTGGTAAGCAGAAAGCCAAAATTGATACGCAGGGTCCATTTTCTCCTAGACAACCTCAGTCCCACCCCTGAGTGTGTGCAGCTGAGAGGTGTTAGTGTGGGTCCTTGGGGTGGGGGAAGTTCAAGTGCAGCGACCCCAAACATTCGTCCAGCACTGAGGATGCTGGGACGCTGCACAGAACCCAGCGCCCTGCTGCCTGTGCATCTGATCTGACTGCACTCTGCTGACTCTGAGGCACAGCACCTGCCTGGATCCCGGGGCGGGCCTCCCCTGGGGATGCAGGTCCCTCGCTGGCCATCCCTCAGCCCTCTCTGGAACCTGGTCACACTCTCCTTGGCCACCACTCACCACGCAAGGCAAGCCTTTTGTGCTGCTCTGTACCAACCTCTCCTGTCTCCACGTTTCAGACGGTGGCGGGGGGCTCTGTTATAATCATGTGAGCATCTGTCACTCTTGCCGTGAGGACCACACCTCCCTCACTTCTACTTCCTGGGTCCCCTGTTCACCGTCCTGCATCACCCCTGGAGAGAGGAGGAGTGTGAGGAGAGCAGGTGGCTTTCCAGGCCCAGGTGGCCTGCTGATTCAGTGCAAGGCCTGAGAGCCGGGCCTTTGACCTTGGGCATTTGTGGGCCGCTGGGGGGACACTTCATCAATAACACAGTGTGTCCACTCTGTGCACTTGGAAAAGGAAAGGATCACAGCCCCAAGCTGAGAGTCATGGGGAGCCCAGGGCTCTGGTTTCACATTTACTACACCATTTATGCTGACAACTGCCCTGCCTCTTTCTGTGGGTTGGTTTGTTTGTTTCCAGTAACAATCGCATCTATAGATATTCCTCCAGGGCCACATTTAAAAAACACACCAATTCTATTTTTACCTTACATCGTATTGCTGTTCTCAAAAAAATTTGCACGTTCGTCCATTATCGTCCCTTGTAAAAAATCCTGTTGTGCGTCTGGAGCAGAAGGATGAGGGCTGGCGAGCAGGTTCCTGTGTTCCGGGGGATGGCCTCCCCCTGTGTGCCGGGGGCGGGGACGGGGAGCAGTTCGGCAGCCTCCTGGACCTTCTTCACCGCGCTCGGTATCTATGGTATCTATTCCTTTCCTCGTAGCTCCTGCTCTTCCCAAGGTGGGAGGGAAAGGGTGTGTCTCAAATAGGGTGTTGTCATGGCAACGCAAGGCCGAAGGGCCTTTGACAAACCCTTGGCTCCTGAGTGCTGTGAGGTGAGGCGAGGTCAGCTTTTGCCTTCTGAGGCTCAGAGAGTTGCCTTCCCCGAAGCCCGGCTCCTCCTGGCATGTGGCGGAGTGCTGGGGGGACCACACCTCCCCAGCAAAAAGAAGGATGCTGGAGAAATGGGAGGGAAAGTGGACCTGCAATGACAATCCCTCACTGAGGGGCTCAGCATCAATACGAGGTGGCAGTGCTGGGTTGTGCTCGTGGCTTTTCTTCTTCTTTGCTTAGAGGACCTGTTTGCCTTCACGTTTTATGATCCTTGGGAGGCTAGGGAATGTGACGTCTGGAGGGAGCACTCTCCCTGACACTGGATAGGCAGGTAGGAGTCCTAGCTTGGCCATTAATCAGCTGTGGGTTGGGTCAAAACATTTAACCCCACAGGGTCTCAGCAGTGTCTAAGATGTTTCCATGATGGCCCTGGATTGTGTCCAGGGAGCTCTGACTACACAGAGTCCACAGGAAGTAGAGAGGTTTTCTGGTGCACAGGATGGAGGAACTACAAAGTGAACCGGGTAGGCAGAGAAAGCAGCCGGCCCGCCCTCATCCCTGTTCCTGCAGCCCGTCCTCCTGGTGAGACCTGCTGCCTCTGGTGCTGGATCCCTGGATGGTGCTTGTTGGGGAAGCATCTGTTTTACTCTTTGCTTGTTTGTTTTGTTTCTGGAACATCTGCCTTCTCCTTTCCTTGATTTGGAATTTAGGACTTTAATGACTTGGTATGTATCACATCAAGGGATATCAGTGTTTGAGAAAGCTCTCCCCTGTGGCAGGAAGGTAGGGGAGCCATTTTTCTGGGTTTTTCCAGGTTAGCAAGAGGCATCTGAAGAAGATCCGATGGCCAGGTGGTACTCGAGGACATGCTTCTCTGATTTGAGGGATTGTCATTGCAGGTCCACTTTCCCTCCCATTTCTCCAGCATCCTTCTTTTTGCTGGGGAGAGACTGTTCAAGTGAGGGAAGGGGGCAAGGGACAGAGGGAGAGTCTTGAGGAAAATGTTGCTCTGGGTGGAAGGAATTTTTTTTTTTTTTTTTTTTTTTTCTGGGTGGAAGGAATTTTAAGTTACCGTATGAAATACACACACACATAGTGCATTTTGTTGCTTGCTCTTCATTCACTGGCCTGTTTGCGATGTATCTGGCACCTCTGATGTGTGGGGTGGATCCTGTGGGTGCTGTGCCCTGACCCCTGGACCTCTCTTCAAGGCCAATGCCCCCTCTTTGACTGCAGGAAGGATGGGCTGCCGATGGCTCCCAGGGAACTGTCTTACTCAAGGTTCCCCTTCAGGGGAACATTGACCAACGCCTGGCAGATGTAGAGGGGGACATTGTCAAGAGAGTTCTCTGTAGGACTGACCAAGATAGGGTTCCCTTATAATGCTACATTAAAATTGCTTTCAAAATATGTATGATGAAAAGGAGTTAATTGTTTTCCTCAATAATGGAAGGATCCTACTTCCGGTTTAGCCTTATATACCAGTAAATAGGGATATAAACTTTCACCAAAGGCTACATTTGACCGAAACTTTGTTCATAGCCCCCCCCCCCAACCCAGAAAGAGTAAATGCACAGTGATGGAAGACAGTTGAATAAATTACAATTATCTTCCTGTAGATTTCTGCATGGATATTAAAAAGAGTAATATGGGTTTAGTAAGAAACTTCAAGAGTGTTGGGAGGTGTTGTCAGAGAAAACACTGAGATGCAGTAAGTGTGTCAAATCTCATCTAATTTGAAATAAATGATAGGACCCCCACACAGGTAGGTGTACTTGATGCAAAAGTGCACAGATGTGCACATACAAAGGGCTGAAGATAGAGGGGCCATGGTGGGCATTTGAGGTGGGTAACATAGACGCCCAGTGAGGGAACTAGTGTGGGGGCCCAAGCACAACACGGAGGGAGAAAAGATTGCACGAAAAAGTAAGGAGCGTGTGTGAATAATTACATTTGGTGCAGTTGTGCAAAATTATGTGTTTTTTAAATGCATAAAGAAAGAAAATAAAGGCTGTAAAAAGGTATTCTTTTGGCCTCCTCACCCAGATGTTTTTCCAATTTAGAAACCCAAGTATTTAACCGGAGGCAGGAGCACTGGTTGAAGGACCATGCAGCCCCCAGAAGATACCACATTGTCCATTTAGGAAAATGGGCGATGTCCACCGGTGTCTCCAACTAGCCTTTATCATGCCCATCACTTCCTTTCTTCAGCATCCCCGCTGGGAAACTATAAAAGACTACCAGGGCATGAAAAAGCCGGTCAGAAAAGTGCAAAGTCACAAAACCGGTGAATGATAAGAGAAAGCTGCCTTAGTAGGAGGCTCTGTGAAGCATACGCAGGAGGTGCGCGTAGAAAGAAAACGTGAGCTGAGCAACGGGTTTTACTGGCAGGACGATAGGGATCTTCTGCACACAGTTTTCTCCTCTTCTGCCGTCATCTGACGGCGGGAAGAAAGTACACTCGACTCTACGTGAGTTCCTAATTCACCAACGTGAAGAGAGCCCAGCATGGGGCAAGCGGCGGGCTCTACTACTTTTCCTCCCCTGTGCTGGAGCGCCTCCTGCTGGCGGGAGGGGGCAGGTGGAAGCCCATTTTTCCTCCTGTCTGGGAAACACGGGCGGCTACCGAGTCCCGCAGCCAGGCTGCTCTTGGGGCTGCTCTGTAGGAGATGCTCATTCAGATGGGGTCTGTGAGACGCCAGCACTACTTTCTGCTTTCTGCTTTCTGCTACGTCACGGTGAGATGCTCAAAAATTTGCCCGTGTCAGCTGTACCGACCGGACCCCGTGTTCTCTGAGTTTCCGCCCAACAACCACAGAGAGATCCCAGGACTTCTCTGTCTGGCAAACACCACTACTGACAAGTCTGCTGGGAAGAAATGGGGTGATAAAGCTAATGGCCAACAGGCTAAAAGCTTTAATATGAAAAGAGTGTCTGCCAATCAATAAAATGTAAAAGCCCAATAAAACATAGGTAAGGGTATGAGCTAGCAATTTATAGAGGAAATAGTAAAAACAGCAAGGATGTTTAACATTGTAGTAACTGATGAAGCGCAAACTGGAAAGCGGTAAGATCTCTATTTTTATCTATCAGATGAGTGAAAACTGAACCCTG
Source organism: Halichoerus grypus (assembly GCF_964656455.1). Taxonomy (NCBI): domain Eukaryota; kingdom Metazoa; phylum Chordata; class Mammalia; order Carnivora; family Phocidae; genus Halichoerus; species Halichoerus grypus. The sequence continues at coordinate 90,332,364 of NC_135721.1, forward strand.
AGCCCAGGTGGGGAAGATAGCAGCCAAATCTTCTTCGTGAGGATAAAAATTGGCTCAGACTCCTGGAGGTCAATTTATAATGTACTAAGTTTACATGTGTGTGATCTTTGATTCATTGGGATTTCACTTGCGGGTGTGCTTGCAAAAGGAGAAATTTAAATGAGCGGTATGTTCATTTTTAGGGAAATGATTAGACAGTGCACATTCATACACAAGAACACCACAGAATCACTAAAAACATTGATGCTGATCTCTATGTATTGATACAGAAAGTATTTACAATTATGCAGAAAAGTAAGTTGCAATGCATGTTGGTCCTCTTTTATTTGTAAACCCAAACTACACAAGTGCACAGGTTTATAAATGCACAGTATGAGGAGGTTCCCTTGGGGGCGGCTTTGGGGAATGGGCATGGAGAGCAAGATTCACTTTTATCCTTGCTTCTCCATTCTCCTCTTCCTTCTGTTCACCGTAAGAGTGTTAGTCAGGTGTGATGACTGAATGGTGCCATATGTCCGTGGGCTTCCCTGATAATTAAAGGGATATGAGGCAGAGAGTGGGGGGTGCTGGTGAACTTAAAGGGGCTGGGTCTGGAAAGTACCAGGTGACAGCATGATGATGTGAGCCCTCAACCATGACTCAGAACAGGGCATCTGGTGCAGAGTAAACCACTCGGCTCCCTCTTCCCATTTCCTCCTGGTGAAATGTGGAAAGCAGAAGAAAGCTCTCCCACTCAAAAGCTCACTGATGACTTGAACCTTGGTTTTTACTTTTGTCATAGTGTACTGGTTTCTTTTTTTTACACTTTTGGGTAATCTCTTCAGCTAGAAAGGAAAAAAAAGTAACACTACTTTTCCCCACCATATAACTAATAAAACTGCCTGTGGGAACTCATCTCTCCAACTCAATACTGAACTGAGTCCCAATCATGTACCAGCCATGGGAGCAGATGACAGGACACCTGAACAGGTGGGAGCACACCCTGTCTCAGGTAACCCACAAGTGAAAGCAGAGAACCACACTCTGCATGGCTCTGACAGGAGCCCATGCAAACCACCAGAAGAAGGTGGGGTTGGGGAGGTCAGAAGGCTGCCTGTAGGAGGTGCTCTCTGAGCTGAGTCCCACCCTTCTCATAAGGACCAGCCTGGTGATGAGGGAGAGAAGGCATTCCAGAAAATAGCCCAGTGAAAAAGTCTGGAGGTGAGGGAAAGTTTGGCTGGTCTGACATCTAGCTGAGAAACTTCAGGGTTGGGCACAAGGGGAATGCCAAGGGGTGATGTTGGAGAGGAAGGCAGACGCCAGCGATCCCATATTTGCATTTAGGGTTGTAACATCTGCCCAAATCGGCAGAGTAAGGGCGTTCTTCGGTCTAGAGATGATCTTTGATCAGTGGGAGACAATTTCCAGGCCTGCCTACTCACTGAATATTTATAACAGCAGTGAACTTGCCACGGGCTACCAAACCACATCGTATTCACATTAAACACAATCCATTCATCACTTCTGATTGTCCTGGGGAGACAAGGACCAGAACAGAACATGAAGAGCCACTGGAAATGATGGAAAGATTACTCTGTGCTACGGAAGCTGACAGTAAATTTATTGGCCAAGAATAAAATAAGAAACATCACATCATCTATGGCAGTATCCTCCAGGGCCTTTGAAATGCCATGGTTTCTTTCACATTGTTTTAGCTTCTCACAGATTTATTCCAAAAGGGAGGAAAGAGTTTGGGAGCCCCTGTTTGTGAGACTCTCCCATGCCTACCTCCTTTCTCAGTGCTCAGCTCCAAGAGACCGGTTTCCTCATAAAGGCACAACTGTTTACTGCCCTCTACCCCAAAACACTCATGAAATACCTGGCAGAAAAGGCAGTTTCCTGCTGCTTTTCTGGGCTCACCCTACCCATAGCCAAATTACCCTCTTGGTACCTGGACTCCCTATAATGAAGAGGAGGGGCCAGAGTCCCTGGACAATTTTGATAAAAATCTCATTGAAATGGAACAGTTTGGGGTGCTGGGGGGCTCAGTCATTAAGCGTCGGCCTTCAGCTCAGGTCATGATCCCAGGGTCCTGGGATCGAGTCCCACATGAGGCTCTCTGCTCAGTGGGGACCCTCCTTCTCCCTCTTCTACCTGCTTGTGCTCTCTCTCACTATCTCTTTCTGTCTCCCTCTCAAATAAATAATAAATAGAATCTTAAAAAAAAAAAAAGAAATGGTGCAGTTAGCATCTCCTGCATATTTTCACTGGAGTTGTAATGCTGTAATTAAATTAGGTGCTAAGTACAGGCAGCAAGAATTCCATATGACTGGCAAGGGTTAAAATGAATTGGTTTCCGAGCTCCTCACCGCCTACACTGCCCTCGCCCCATGGCCAGCAGCCTGCGCTTCAGCAGTATATTTGGAGAATGAAGAACCATTCTGGTCTCGTCTGAGGGCAGAGAACAGGACCACAGGGACACGTGAGGTGGACAGTGGTGACCTTTTGTCCACAATTTTCCAGGATCCTGGTTGGTGTAACTACCAGAAATCTAAGCTGTCATCCAAATGTTGAGCCCCTGGTTCCAGAAACCATCAACACTGCAAGCCCACTATTCAAACATAAGTCAGCTGATGGTGGGTTATAGAAACAGCCAAGGAGGTTTATGTTATTACCATTCTTTCAATGCTCATTGAAAATAAGACTGACACAAATAATATATATTATTTACCAAGAGAGGTGCTAGAGGCAAGGGGAATCATTAGGCTCTTTTCTGTAATTTTTACTTATTTGTTTCCAGGTGAGACACCTAAAGGTGCAGGCATGTCAGCAGATCTTACATCATGAAATTATGCTTTGAAGTCCTTTCCAGTATACTCCTGATAAACTAATATCATTTCACCTCAGCCATAATGTAAAAAATCTCTCCTTTCTTGGAAAATGAAAGTTTGGGGAAATTCATTCCAGAATGAGGAATGTTGTGTCGGAGGCTGAGAGTCCTGGGCAGGTGTGGCCAATGGAGCTGTCTTCTGGATGAGACGATAAGACCACCGTGGTGGTGGGAGTGGGCAGCTGTGGCTGCCAAGGCCTTCCATGGCCCTCATGACCCTCTGCTGTGCCTCCACCCTCCACAGCCCTCACAGCCACCCATGGTGACTTCTGCTCTGCACCAGGGCAGCTGAGCTGGGGCTGATGCCACGGCACCACTTCAGCCTCACCTGGGCCCACCGCCTGGATGTTCTATGAGCCTGTTCTCTGATTGTCCCCGATGTCGATTAGAAGCCCCTGCACCATAGCCTCTGCCTGTACTTTCTTGTGCTTCCTTGTACTTCACAGACAGGTAGAGGCTCACCAGGTGGGACTTTTAGGGACAGTCCTGAATTCTCAACATTGTCCTAGAGAACAGTAATGCCCTGTAGATGACACAGGGATCTGTGATCTGCCCAGTTAAAAACCTCCCCTACTTCCAGTCAGCAGCCAAGCTAGTAAATCTTTGGGACCTTGCTTGATCTGGCTATCCTCTAATCCTTACAGTGTCATTTTTGTCGTTCTTGACAGCTTTTTCCTTAAAGTTTAGTTGTCTGGTATTGACATCACTGCAGCTGGATGCTTCAGAACAACCTACCTCCTAGACAGGAACTCCACGATTCATGGGTTCTTCTAGAAAAGCAATGGAAGGAAGGTAAAACTCACAGTATGGGTGGCCCAAAGTGGTAACAACCAAGGTGCTGATGGATGAAGCCAATGCCAGCTCTGAAGGATCGAGTCCAAGGGCTTCCAGGAAGCAGTGTCTCAGGAGCATGGGCACTTCTGCATGCAGCCCCAGAAGGGATCCTGCTGTCTTTGAAACAGAGGGGCTCAGCTCCCCCAACCAATGTGACCTGCCTGGTAAGCCTTTCCTTAGTTGCAGGGGCCTTTAGGTCAACCCTCTGGCTGTTCTTGGCCCTCCAGGTTGCTTCCAGTTTGGGACCATGATGCATGAAGCTGCTAGGTGCAATCCTGTCCAGGTCTTTCTGTGGGTGTCCATTTCTCTTGGGCAAAAATCTGGGTGTGAAATACGGAGATCAACGCTTACGTTTATAAGAAAATGTCAGACCATTTTCCACAGTGGTTGTAGCATTTACACACCTACTGGCAGTGGGCTCGCGTCCCAGGCCTCCACATTCTCACCTGCTGTGATGTCAGCATTTTAATGTTCACCATTCCACCGGGTGTGCAATGGTGGTTTCCATTTGTACTCCCCTGATGGTAAGTGATTGTGAGCACCTTCTCTTGTGCTACTTGGTCCTTCATGTATTCTCCTCTGTGAATGAACTATAAAGATCTCTGTCTTTTTATTACTGAGTCATTGGCACTTTCTAGAGTCTCCGTATTACTGTTTTTATATAGGCATCATCACTGCCAGCAGCATCTCCCATTTCATGGATGAGTAAAATGAGGCGCGGCGAGGTGAAGCATCCATGCTTCATGGTCCCTGTGGCACTGGGCTTGCGATCCAGCTTCTGACTGTGTGATTGTGCATGGCCCAAAATACGGCCATCCTGACTGCGCAGCAGAGTGTCTGGTGTGGGGCTGGGCAGGGGCACAAGTGTCTCTAAGCAGCTGTGCTGTGTACTTTAGCTGCTGACGCTATGTCACCTCCTGGAAGCTGGCTGTACTCCGCATGGGCACCCATCTCCCTGGAAATGGTGCTTTAACATGATTTTGCAAAACCTCCACTATATTCATTTCTCTTTGCTGGCATTTTGCTGGGCTTTGTAAGTCACTTTCAGTTTTGATGCCTCCGTGCTTTACAAATGCATGGAAGACTCCCAGATCTCACGTGTTCCCATGGCACAGCACGGCAAAGACAGCAGCGAGCTTCTTTTCTGTGGCATGTTCATACACTGTGGACTCTAGAAAGTTCTGGAACACTGGAAGAGCTAGGGTGCCTGCCAGTGCCTTTTCCCTGTGGTCCTCATTTTTCTTCCTGTCTGATTTCTTCCTCCTTCCCTCTTCTTCCTATCTCTGTTTTTCTCTTTGGTACGCTGTTATTTTAAAACTGCCATCACTCTTTGAAAGGCCCTGACATCAAAGCCATCTTTTTTGACTCTCTTGCATAAGAAGTTGGACAAGGGACCTGTCTTCATCCCGGTACATGGCTCGACATGGCGAGTAGTGGACGCCATCCATGGAATTCGGAAGAATGCTTCCCTCGCTCTGGGGAGGTCTTTTTGGCTTTGGTGGGGAGATGCAAACCCATAGGTATGGAACAGAGTGAGTCCTCACCTACCCTGCCTTCAGAGTGGCTCACGTGGAATGGGCTGGAACCCCTCTTTCTCACCCAAGTGCTGTGGGCAGCTCCTCATCCAGATGTCCACCGCTACCACAGCTCAAACACCGCTTTCATTCTGCCCCCACTGGGCCCTTTACATGATATTCAATGAGGACAGATACAGAGAGTGTGGTGGGCACAGCTCTGCCCCCCAAGGTCCTGCCAAATCTCTAAATCCCACCGTTGTTTTCTGAGGGGTGGCAGAGGTTTCCTTATCAACCTGATTGGATCTGTATTTCTAAAGAGTATTTCAATCTCCCTTCGGACTGTGTGGTGGCTCTATTTCAGGCAGGAAGTCGGCCTCTGTGTGTAATGTCAGTCCAGCAGGGCCCCACGGGCCTTCACCAACATCCGAAGCTCTCTGAGGAGGAACGGCAGAGGCAGGGCGGAGCAGACACTGTGTCAGAGCATCTCTGGTCATGTGGCCTGGGGACAGTCACTGATGTCACCTGCTGGGATCTTCTTCCACATGGTGGCTGTGGGCCCCGCTCCCCCCACCCAGGGGCTCCTCCAGCAGGTGTGTGAGTATGGTCTGGGAGGAGGGGATCCCCAAGCCACAGAGCAGTGCTCCCTGGCTCATGATGACGGCTACCCTCAGAAGATCACCATCCTCTGCCTTTTAGGGTCTAGATCTTACAGTCGCGTGGGGACTCTGAAGAGTGTACAGCATGGACTTGACTTCCCTCCTGCCCGAGCTCTGACAGCTGAGGCTGGCTTTCACTTCTGGTTCTGGGATGACCAAAGGGAAGGTTGGGAATTCAGCTTCATAGAAATATCCAAGAGTCATAGAGAGCCTTCTTCACTTGGAAATCTTTTCAACCTTTCTGCTGTAAAGCAATGTTACTACACAAACATCACGGTGCTAATTCTTCTGCTTTTTCCTTTTTATCCAAAGATTTTTACCTAAGGAAGCAGGGGCTGAGCATGCCAAGGACAGCCCAGTGGGGAGTTGTGCTGACAGCTTGCCCGCTGTCCTCTATATGCAATTTCCTTGTGCCTGGCTGGCGAGCACCCCTCTCTCATCTAAGTGCCCTAAGTACAGATGATCAAAAATGATTTCACATCCACATTGTACACCCATGACATGAATAAAAGATCTGAAGATACTGCCACAGCCAAGAGCGGGTACTCTTCAATTTTTTATCACCAACTTTACTATCCGGGCCCCGGGGATCCCCGTGCCAAGCAACTGTGAACACTTTATTCCATAATGCCATGTTTATACACATCTGGGTGAGGAGGTCCTACTCACAGGGAGTCCTGTGGAGGTGTTCCCTTCTTCATGGTTCCTTCACCCCTGTGCTCAGTCTGGTGGCGAGACTATAGAGTCAAACACAGGCTCACAAAGGGCTTCCTTTGTAGTTTGGCAGCAAAGCATTTTGTTATTGAGAATGCATTATTTCCCATTTCTAAGGCTGGGGATAAAAGTCAGCTCTAGTCACTGGAATTGGGGAGACTTCATGTTTTTAACTATTAAAAGATTCACTAAGAGAAAAGCTTCTGAAGAGTAGGGAAACACCATTTTGCTCAGAGGATGTCAGAATGTGGAGACACAGGGAGAAGCAGTTTGATTGGGCATCTCAATTGCACAGGGGGTCCTAACACTGGGGTGCCCAAGCCCCACTCCAGCCCCACTCCAGCCACATAAAGATTGCCAGGAGTAGGACCCAGGCATCAGTAGGTCTTCCAGGTGGTTCCAACATGCAGACAAGCCTGAGAATCATGGCTTTCATGGCTGTAGGGTAACTCAAGTTCTCCATCCATCCTTCAGTTAGTTTTGACAGTTTGTTTTCAAGGAATTGGTCCCTTTCATCTAAGTTTTTGAATTTATGGGCATAAAGTGGTCCACTCTGGGTGAATTTTCTTGTTCTCTCTCCAAGACATCAGTAGTGACAAACATCTCTCACTCTTGATACAGATCATTTGTGTTCCCTCCCTGTCTCTCTTTTCTCAGTCAGCTGGGATAGAGGTTTATTAATTTCATCGATCTTTTACAATTTTATTGATTTTTTTTCCTTTCAAATGTTTTCATAGAACTGACTTTTAATTTTGTCGATTTTTCTCTACTGTTTGCCTGTTTTCAATGTCATTTTTCTCTTCTCTAATTTTAATTATTTTCCTCATTCTTTTTGTCTTAATTTACTCTTATTTCTCTAATTTTCTAAGGTCAAAGTTTAGGTTATGAATTTTAGATTCATTTTCTTTCCTTATATGTGCATTTAATGCTATAAATTTCCCCTCTAGGCACTGCTTTAACTACATCCCACAAATTTTGGTAAGTTTTATTTTCATTTTTATTTAGTCAGAGTATTTTAAGATTTCTCTTGAAACTTCTTCTTTGACCCATGAGTTCTGGAGAAGTGTATATTTTTAAGTTCCAAACATCTAGGAAATCCCCATCTTTCTCTTCTTGGTTTCTATTTTGATTTCTGGGTGGTCTAGAATGTACTTTGTATTTTTTGTATTTTTAGGGGTTGTTCTGTGGCCCAGAATGTGGTCTATCCTGCTGAATGCTCCATGTGTACTTGAGAAGAGGTGTGTTGTGCTGTTGTTGGATGGGGTGTTCTTTTAATGTCAGTTGGGTGAGGTTGGTTAATAGAGTTCAGGTCATTCTGTGTCTTTACTGATCTTCTGTCTGGTTGGTCTATCAAGTACTGATGGGGTGTTGAAGTCTCCTACTGTAATTGCATCCAGTTCTCTATCAGTTTTTGCCTCAGATTTTGGCTCTGTGCTTAGGGGCATACACATTTAGGGTTGTGATATTTTCCTGGAGAATTGACCCTTCTATCTTTATACCTGATAATCTTCTTTGTTCTGAAGTCAGCCTTGTCTGAAATTTATACAGATACTCCAGCTTTATCTTGATTTGTGTTAGCATAGTATGTTTTCTCTGTATCTTTACTTTTAATATTTACTTTTAATCTATCTGGGTCTTTACATTTAAAGTAGGATTCTTTAAATGTAGACAGTACATAGTTTACACTGTAGACAGCATATAGTTGGGTCTCATTTTTCCTTTTTTTTTTTTTAAACCAGTCTGATGATCTCTGTTTTGCAACTAGTATGTTTAAACCACTTACATCTAAGTGATTAGTAATGTAACTGGTTTAATATCTGCCATCTTTGCATATTTGTTGTATCTATTGTTCCTATTTTCTCTTTATTTTTAGCTTTCCTGGATTTAATTGACCATTTTATATGATTCCATTTGCTATCCTCTATTGATTTATCATTTATACTTCTTTTAAAAAAATATATAACTCAGTGGTTGTCTCAAGGGTTACAGTAACAGTTGAAACCAATCCAAGTCTACTTTCAAATAACACCCCATAGTCCCATGTGTAGTGCAGGTGTCTTATGACAGAATCCTCCCAAATCCTTCCTCTCCTTCCTCGAGACATGTTACTTCTAAGTTTCACATATGTATAATCATCTGATGCACTGTTACTATTTTTGCTTTAAACAGACAGTGAACCTTGAGATAAATTAAGAAAAACAAAAAACTACGTTTTTTTTTACTTATTTCTTTATTTATTTCCTTTTTATTCTTTTTTTTAAATGCAGATCTAGTTTTCTAACCTGTATCATCTTCCTACTGCCTGAAGAACTTTAATATTTCCTGTAGACTCCAGATCTACCGTCAATGAATTCCTTCAGTTGTTTGTCTGAAGCAGTTTTTATTCATCCTTGACTTCTGAAGGATATTCTCACAAATATCTTTCTTGTTGAAGGACATACAATTCTAGGTTTGTGGGTTCTGTTTTAGTCCTTCAACACTTTAAAAGATTGCACTAAACTGCATTCTTAGTTGCATGGCTGCTGATGAGAAACCTGCTGCAATTTTTATCTTTGTTTCTCTATAGCTCCGGTGTTTTTATTCACCTTCAGGAATGTTTAAGATTTTTCTCTTTGTTTTCAAATTTCTACAGTTTAAATATGTCATACCTACTTTTTGTTTTCGTTTGGCTTTTGTTCAGTTCTGCTTGGTGGTCTCTGTACTTCTTGGAACAGTGTCACTGATACTGGAAACCCCTGGCCATTATTTCTTTAAATACTTCTTCTGCTGCTTCTTCTTTTGGTATTTCAATTACATTACATGTTGTGTCATTGTATATGGTACCACAGTTCTTGGATGTTCTGTTCCTTCTTTTCCCCCATTCTTTTTTCCTCTTTGTGTTTTCGTTTGGGTGACTTCTTTTGACCTAATTCACTGATTCTTTCCTTGTCTGTGTTAAGTCTACCAACAAAAACGTTCTTCATTTCTGTTACTATTTTTAACTTCTACCATTCCTTTTTACAGTTTTCATCTCTGTGTGCTCATTACCCATCTGTTCTTGCATGTCGTCTCCCTTTTTCATTACAACTTTAACATATTGATCACAGTTTTAAATTCTCTGATAATTCCAACTGACATCTGAGTCATATTTGAGTTTGGTTCTTATGATTGCTTGTCTTTTCAATCTTTTCTTGACTCCCAGCATGCCTTGCAATATTTTGTCATATAGGGCAGTAGATATTGAGGTAAACAAACTTTTAGTGTGAGAGTTTTTGTTAATTTGGCCAGGAGTGGAGCATTTTTGATGTTTGTTGTAGCTTTAGGTACGAAAAGCTTCAAAGTCCTCTAATGTCCTTATTTTTATCTTACCTCTTGGCTTTGGGGCTTCCTATATACTGCTCTTCAAACAGAGTTTATGTCTTTCATCTCTCCCTGCTCAAATCCACGGTCATTGTACCGGAGGCTTATGCAGCAGTGGCAGGATGTGGGGGGAGGGGATGTTCTCTGACCTTCTGATTAAGTCTCATTTTTTTGGAGTGCACAGTGGGCCTAAGGTACACTGCACAAAGAATGATAAACTCTTTCTGTCACACTTCCAGGGTAGAGATATCCCCCCTATCAAAGAAATGCCAGAGACCACCTTGTAGCAGATATGAATACAGAGGAAGTAATGATATCCTCACAAACATATCATCAAAGGGGCTTGGGTCCAAATAGCAAAAGAGTTATTTAAAAATGTGAATAAGCAGAGTGTTGACATATAAATGCAGTAGTTCAGCAAATCTGAGATGATACATTTTGTAAATTGCCACTTAAAAAAACAAAAGAGTGTGCCAAATTGGTGTTAACCTTGTGCTAAGCCAAGCTCAAATCTTTGAAAGGAAATGCACTTATGATAAATTATTTACTTAAGTAACAAAAGCAAATAGGATAGGTTTTCCTGGCACTTTGATTTTGGAATAACAAATGAGATTCATGTTGAAGATGAACAAATGCTTTAAGGTGGCTCTTTTGTTGACACAGTTTCTATTTCTTTTCTCTACATTCACATAGCATCAGGTGGTAGGTATTTAAAGAAATATGCCAACTTGGCTTATTTTTAAAATCATTTAAAATATTTAATGCTATTATTTAGCCTTACCAACATACTGCTGTTTGCCTTGCTGATCAAAGATTCACAAGATTCTCAGCGCTTTGATCTTCATTAGGCAATGTGTTTATCATCATTGTTAATACATGTCAACATGCATTGATAAGTATAATAACTTCCGAGTAAAGATGTCTGTAATAATGCCATGACCTCAGAAACTAGAAGGGATTTTAGGTCTCAGAAGTATTGTTAATTTGACATATTCTTTTTCAATATATATTTAGGAAAAAAAAGTTGTTCTGTCATTATTCATTTTCCTATAAACTTGATAATACAAATATGTTGTGTGTCTAATTTTCTTCATTCCTACAAATGAAGCTCTGAAAGACTATATTTTCCCCCAAATGCCTGCTACAATATTTCCCATCCCTCATATTCTTCTAGAGCCTTGATGTCTACGTTTTCTCCCATGAGTGTGGATGGACTTCTACAAGTTCTACCAGTAGAGCCTGGCAGGAGTGATGCCACAGGTTTTGAAGGCTAGATCATACAAGGTCTCATGCTCCACCTTGATAACTTGAGACACTTGCTCTGGGAACCTAGCTGCCATGCTGTGAGGGAGCTCAAATTAGTCCATATGGAGAGACCACATGGAAAGGCCATGCAGGGGGTACTCCCGTGGGCAATCTGGGTAAAGTCCCAGCAGACGGCCAGCATCACCTACCAGACATGGGTGTGAAGACACCACAAGGGCTGCCAGCCCATAACTGTGAAGCCATGTCAGCCTTGAGCCTTCCCAGACATTTCGGAGCAGAGACAAACCATCCATATGGTGCCTTCGGAACTCCCAGCACACAGAAACCATGAACATAATGAAATGGTCATTTTCTGCCACTAGGTATACGGTGGTTTATTTTCCAGAAATAACTGGATCACCATCCTAAGTAAGATGTAGAGGTTTATCAGAAAACTGGGACCAGTTGTTGCATGTAAAGCTCAACTTTCACCGTAAAACCAGGAAGAATTACATAGATTGTGGGAGTTTGCAGGAAATGATACAAGGTCCCGGAGGTGGAAGAGTTCACCTCCTGTAGAAGTCTTAGGGCAATTCTCCTCTTATTAGCTGCTAGGCTTTTGAGTCCATACTTACATGGCCTGGCCCTCAGCTGCCTCACATGCAGAACCTGACAATGTACCAAGCTCATGTAGGCTTCATGAACACAGAACGGTAGTTTCCACCCCTTTCTCCTCCATCCTAATGGTGCTCTGAACCAGAGATTACTGAACTGTGTGAGTTTAGACAAGAAATCTGGGTTGGGTCACACCACATGGGGTCAGGGATGTGGCATGTTCTGGTCACTATCTAGGGGATGACTGCCCTTTTACCCCTGGAGATTTATTGTCTGGTAAGCTAATGAAAATATTGTAGCCAGGAAGGGCTATATTATTACAGGATCACAATGCTACATTTATTTGACTTACAAACGTTAAAAATAAATACAATGTATGGTAAGATTCTTAAATTGTGTGTGTGTGTGTGTGTGTGTGTTCACGCACACCCATGTGCGCACTTCCTGTTTATAGATACCAGCTCCCATGAGACTCATCTAGGAACAGGAACACCTGGATGGCAGCTGGAGGGGGATCGCATTGGAAAGGGGAATTTGAGAGGTCTCTTGGGCCCGTGAAACTTCCTCCCTGCTCTTCCTTTGTTGTGTGGTTGCCCCTTTTAGAAACCTCAGCATCCTTGCCACCCTCTTTCCCGCTGTAAGAAATAAGAAAAATCTCCAGAAGAAAAGGCCCCGCCTACCTGGAGAATTAGTACAGAGAGAATACTTTAAACTTTGCTCCTTCCTACTTCCTACTCCCTTCCAGACCATTCCTTTTGGTAAGTCCCATGCTGGGGCCAGGTATAAACAGGCCGACCTCTGTCTTGTTTCTCTTATCACGCCCTGAATGCATGATTAATGCTGTACAAGTGACTTGCTGCCTCCAGTTCCCTTAATAAGGGCAACATTGAAAGAACAGACTTAACTCTGACAAGTGACAGTTGAGCAGGGAATGGCCTGGGGGTGGCAGCTCTTCAGAGGAGGCACAGTCCAGGCGGCTGCTCCCGCGAGGAGCGTGCAAGGACATGCTGTTCCTGCCCCGTCCAGGTCCTTGTTACACACCCCGGGTAAGGATCCTTGGGACCCAATAATGGTCAGGCTCAGCTGGGGCTTCCAGTAAGTCAGACTTCCAGGCTTACCACAGACTTTTACACTTCTACACTTTTCCAGCATTCAAACAAGGTGATACATTGTATACTTTAAACATGTCCATTTTATTTATCAATTATACCTCAATAAAGCTGGAAAGAAAACATGATAAACCCAAGACCACAGCCTCCCTCTAGACCCTTTTGGCAGATCTAAATCACAGGACGCTGATTGAAACAAAAGACTCTCATCTGGGGTGAACTGTACTCCCAGTTGCTCCCCAAGATCTGAATCTTCTCATACAAGAGCCTGATATTTTGCAGAGGCCATAACTGGAGGAAATGAGTGCTTTCGTTTCCCTCTGCATTATCTGATGATTTTCTTTGTTGTTGTTGTTCCTTCAATTGAGGAAATACTAATTCCAGAAGATGCCCTGGTTGTTTGGCTATAGAGGACTGACATCTGAAATGAAAAAACAAAAAAAAAAAGTGCAACCTTGGAGGGAAGGAATGAGAGAGAAAAAAAAAAAATAAGAGACTCTTCCAGAAAGAAGAAAAGGTTACTGCGTCTATTTTCAGTGTGTAAAATATTCCATTAGCTTTATTATGTGGAGGACATTAGCATTATGCACGGCAGGAAGGAACATTTTAATACAGAACATCTTTTCCTAGCTTCAAAAGACAAGAGTAAAATATAAAGGTAATGAAACTGCTGTTGGGATGATGTCTTTTTCTCCTCAGGGGCTTTGTAGGTTGGCAGAGTAACAGGCTAGCAGGAGCATAATTTGCTGGGTCAGAAATAACCCTGGCAAGAGAAGGAGAGGCAGGCGGGGCCCTCAGGGCTGGTGAAGCCCGGGGCTCTGATCTGCAGAGCCCCTGCAGGACCGCCCTCTGGGGCTCCCCTCCGCCCTCGGACAGAAGGAACCAAACAGCTTTCCTGGGCAAGCCCTGGGACTCTGATCCCCTCTGGTTCCCTTGGTAAATGGGCCTTCCCCTGGGGCTTTTAAATTCACAAAATAGAATGCAAAAGGTTACAATAGGAACCAAATGCACCGAAATAAAGCTGTGAAAAAGTCATAATTGTGGTTACATTAACAAATGTGCTACTTTACTAAGGCACTAAATAGTAACTAATACTTGGATTTTCAAGGTGGTGATAAACATAAATAACATTTGGGGATGTGCAGACGCTGTGGTTTCTACTGGTCACGTAGCCACAACGATGCGGTGTGTTGCCTACCTTCATAATTGAAGGAAATGCCACATTTTAGTTAGAGGTTGGTAAAAATCATGATGTACTTCATTTCCCGTCCAAGCTCACTCCAAATGCTCTCCACCAACCTCTTAGGGGCCCAGGGACCTCCCCTGTAGATGAGAGAGGAGAAGCGGGGCAAGCCTGTGCTCTCTGGGCGGAGAGGATGACACTCAGGGCTCTAGGGAGCAGCATGTCGGACGGACCAGGTAGGAGATGGAACACCCCGCTGACCCTCTGTCTCAGGGACAGCAGTGTGGGGGAAACTGAGGATCTGTGTCCCATCTGCAAAGGTGCCTGTGGGGAGAGACCACCTGGAGAGGGGCTGGGGTGTGCTCTGGGCAGGGAAGAAGGCTGCTGAACCCCGGACCTTGGGGAGGATGGAGTGGGCACAGCAGCCTCTGGGTGCTCCCGGGACCCCTGCAAGGTGTCAGGAAATTCAGAAGTGGCCTCTCACACTGGGGGAGGAGCCCAATTCAGGAAGAAGGAGGGGCTGCAGAGGAGACCCTCAAGGAGGCAGGGTTTGGGGTAAGAAGACCTGGCCTCAGTTACCAACTAGGGATTCTAGGTGGGTCATGTGGTGCCTCTGAGTCTCAGAGTTGTGTCTCTGGCCACACTGGAGTGACCCCTGTCCCCTGGCTCATTCAGATGGGTGTTAGGGAACCTGCAGCCTTGTAAGAACGTCACATGGCAGGGGCAGGCTACTAGGATAAACGAAAAGCTATGAGGACCAATTAAATGGATGTTAAAATATTAGCAAGGAAGCTGCCTTACTTACTTCACACTAATGTCTGTAAGAATTTGATAAACATGTACAAATAGTTTGTTCATTTTGACGATTAGCTTTCATTTATTAAAGTAGGCCATTGAAAAAACTCCTTTGAAATATAAACTAGTTAACTGCCAGGTGATTCAAGTCCTTGAAAGTAATAACACCGCATTAAAAATACCTCACCGTTCATATCTTTTATGACTTTTCCTGACACATAGTACAAACTCTAAGCTATTGTTACATTCTGTTCATATCTTTTCCCCAACAGTATGTGTTGAAAAGGAGGGCTTGTGTGTTTGGGTTACATTAATTTCCATATGATAAATATTCTAAATATATTCTGAGCATTTAAATAGGCGAAGAAGGACTTCTCCTTGACGACAATTTGCCAATTAGTACTTAAATCATATTTATGTCTTATTTATATCCTGACAACCTCCAAAAAAGATCTCAGTGGAGGGTTATCTCATTTCCTGCATGTAAGTGATCTTTTCTCATTGCATTTCCCTAGCCCCAATTTCTAAGGTCTAATTGAATATATTGCCTTGATCACTCCAGAATCTTAAATTAGGGACTTTATATTAGTTCCCCCAGATTGCCTTTTTCAGCCAATGAGAGTGGAAAGCTTTGGGGAAAAGTGCTCTTGCATGCCAGGTCCCTTTATTCTTAAATGTTGCCTCCATGTTTTAGTGTTTACACCAACCAATCAAACACAGGGATGAGTATTTATTACACTCCTCTGCTAGGCCACAGATCCCATGAATACTAAACACTCTAATGATGCATGTTTGGGTTGTAAAGGGATGCGTAACTCCCTTGATCACCTGTGCGCTCTCCTTTGTCAACTTTAACCAGCACCATGAGCAGCCCTCACCCCACTTGGGAGAGAGTGTGCCCTCTCCACCAACCCGAACCAAAGCCTCATAAACCTATCTTCTTCTGCCTCCAGAAGCTAGGAATTCAGATTCCAAGTCTTATTTACATCCTTGTCATCTGGGGGTCATGGTCCCTTCACCAAACTGGAGAAGAGCTTCCTGTCGCGGGGGCTACAAGGCAAGGCAGGTAAGCAGAACCCAGCAGCACTCAGAGGGTCTTGGGAAAGACGTCAGCGAGGAGGTGACTCACTCTCACGCGAGCAAGTGTTCCTGCGTGATGACCAGAGGGCCGGCAAGAAGGGAGAGCCTCTGGGGGGGGCTCTGAGGCAGGCGGGGCAGGTGGCTTTGGCAACTGCAACGGGTGGGAGCACTAGGCCGGGTGCAGGCAAGACATCATGGGGAGGCTGCAGACACGTCCTCACCGTGGCGGGTTGAGGTTTGTGTTCTATCCTGGTGGCCCTGCAGAGCCCCAGTGTTTCTCAGCAGGGGTCCCATGGGCCGCTGTGTGTCTTAGGAAGCGGACCATGGGGCCAGCAAGCAGATCGCATGGTTTGGGGGATGCCCTTCTGTTCAGGGAGGCAGATATATGGACATGGGGAGGCTGTCCAGGTATGAGATGGCACCATTCCATTGACTATGCAGATTGTTCACCTACTTCATCCAGGGCAACACAACGGCTGCCGGTGGTGCCAGATGGCACCGTCGCCTTAACTGATTTGGTCTTATCTTCAAGGCCCCAGAAAGGTGAGTAACTCACTCTGGGTCACACAGCCAGGAGGGAATGTCACTGAGATGGTCTCTAAAACCCCAACTCCAAGCACCCAGACGCTTTATCTGAATAGCATGGAGCTATGGTATCACATCTGGTTTACTTTGCATAGAGGCGGGTTAGAGACATGTTGAAAGTGTCTGTTCTGAGGTGGGTCTCCAGCCCAGGTCTGTGCCCTGCTCATTGGCCTTTACGGTCTGGGGCCTCAGACAAGTTACCCGATCTCCCTGAGATCCAGCTTCCTCGTCTGTAAAGCACTTCTCCGCGTCAACTAAGGATCGGAAGGGGACATGTGTGATAATGCTCGTGAAATGCCTAGCCTGTGCCTGGCACATGCAAATGCTTGGGAGACACTATTAGTGTCCCTGCAGCGGATGCTGGGTGACTTGCCCTGTTCCTGAGTAGCCAACAGTGATGTTTCCAGATCAGGGAAACTCCCCAGACCCCGAGGGCCTAACTCTTACAATCATCTGTTTCTCGACCCCCATGAGCTGAAACCCTTAATTCACACTTCTTGAGGTGACAGACTACTATTATAATCCTATGTTGGGAGCTGAGGGGGACTCGTTCTGAGTTAAGATATATTTAGAAGCACAGCTAAGGTTGACTCTGCTTTAAGCCTCCCCCCCCAGCTTTTGAGTTCTGTTAAGTTCCTGGGACATAAAATCAGCTAAAATCACTTGCAAGCCCAGCTCCCAGAGCCCTTCTTTGGTTTTCTGGCTCGTGACGCTCCATGTCACACAGGATGGATGAGCACTTCTTTTGTCCCCTGCTCTAAGAGAGGAGCACCAGGAGCTCTATGTCAGAGGGCTAGTCACCATCTTTCCAATCAGAGGGGGGCTGATGCTTGGGGTGCACCTGAGTTCTGTCCTGGCCACAAAGGGTTAAAATCCTAACTCAAAGCCACCACCTCTCCATTACTTTCACCTGCAGTTAGACTGTCCGTATCTAATGAAAAAGCAGAATTCATCTGGGGAAGAGCTCACTCGCTTGTGAGATATACCAAGTCACTTTGGGGCCTCCTCGCTCCTGAGATGATGAGGAATGACAAAGAATTTTTGGAAAGAATTGGCCTTTCTCATGAAAAGCTGTTATGCCAAGAATGGAGGCAAGCAGAACTCACCCTGCACTGAACCAATCATGCACTTAGAGGACTCGATAAATTCATGCAATATTCACCGGGGCAATATTTTCTTGCCACTGCTGTGAAGAGGTTATGTAATGCAGCACAGTCATGCAATGGACTTGGATAAAACAGGAAGACTCCCATGAAGTTGTGGAATTATAGGACAGCAGGGAGGGCTCTGTGTACTCCCTGTATGTTAGGTTAGAACTCCTGAATTACAGGTTTATCCCCTCCTGAGGATCATGTCTGACACCCACAGGTAGACGGGTCTGGCCCAATTCCCCGTGAGTCTTGAGCCAAGCTGGTCCCCTCACCCATCTGAGATGGGCACCAGGGAATGGAAACAGCCAGAAAGTACCAGGGTGTTTCCCTGGAGGGGCCGCACTATGTGAAGGCCTGGGTCCACAAGAAGGGGCTGAGAGAGCACCCAGCAAGGATTTCTGCAGACCAAGTGAGTAGACCACAGGGTTGGAGGGACAAAGGCTCCTGGGGGGAGTGGTGTGAGGACCATGAGCAGGTCTTAGGGAGGTCGGGCTGTTGGACGTAGAGACCCGAGTCCAGGCAGAAGGGCTCCAGTCTGCTCTACAGACCAGTGGGAGCCCCTGCAGTCTGTGAGCTGGGACCCCACATGGGCTTATCTGCCGAAGGAATATTAACTCGGGGCCTCGACAGATATAATTAAAAAGGGAGGCTCTGGAACAGGGTCCTGAGCTGGAACAAGTTTCATGTCTCAGAAAACAGGTCATGAGGCCCTAGAGTCAGGCAAAGGGACTGAGGGAGGCGCAATGATGACAGGAGTGTTGGACAGAGAGGCTTTGAGGATTCCCAGAGGATGTGGTGGGCAGAGGCCAGGGAGCCTTGTATGTGGGCAAACGCTACTTCCATGAACAGAAATCAAGAGAACTCTCAGGTAGCACCCAGAATGTCCGAAGCAGCTCAAGATTCATGCATGGGAGCAGATTCTAGACAATCCTCCATGATTGGTGCCTGAGAGCCCACCGTGGACAGAAAATGTCCCTCCGACCCAAGGACAGAGATGTCAGCTCCCCCTCCTGCTGTAAGTGGGCGGCAGGTCCTGCAGCGAAGAGACAAACCTTCTCTAGAAGGCCAGACTGCCTGGAGAGACTGCCTTTCATCCGTGGGCACACCCCCACCCCCCGGGAGGTGACAAGCACACCTCCAGCAAGAACACCCACAGGTCCCTGAGCGGGAGAGGCCGGCAGCTGTACTCAGGGCTCTGGTGTCCTTTAGACCCGAGCATGTCAGCTCAACTCTGGCAACTCCATTTCTCATGATTCAACATTCGTGTATAGCAAATCATGCCACGCTGTGAGCGTTCCTTGTGAGATACCTTGCCAATTACCTAAAAACCACCTTAAGGGCCGGAGCAATCAGGCGCTGCATAAATCTGAGCTTCTTTTGTGGGCGGTGTGCGTGACTCAGGCACCCTGCTGTGGAATCAGAGATGGTGCTCTTACCCGAGGTCCAGCTGATTAGCGCTTGGCTCCCTCGTGTGCAATGCTACATGCATAAACATGCTCCCAAGTGCCCCTGACAGGGCGATCCCAAATTGTTGTGTGGACACAGATGGCTCTGGAAGGAAGATTTGTCACTTACAAGATTCATTTGGTTTTCAAACTCTGCTTGCCATTTCCAAAGGAATGCAAGGCGGTGTAACAACTAAGCAAAATATTCAAAATCATCTCAGGAATGCAGAGAACTATTTTATTTTAATTATATTTTTAAAGATTTTTATTTATTTATTTGAGAGAGAGAGAGCATGAGCGAGCGAGAGAACACGAGCGAGGGGGAAGGGCAGAGAAAGAGGGAGAAGCAGAATCCCTGCTATGCAGGGAGCCTGATGTGGGGTTCGATCCCAGAACCCCAGGATCATAACCTGAGCTGAAGGCAGATGCTTAACTGACTGAGCCATTCAGGCGCCCCAAGAATTATTTTAAATTGGGCTCTAAGGACAGTCTTAAGATGCCCATATCTTTACCAACCTATCATGTCTCCACTGCATTTGGAAGGATTTCTGGAAGGACCACAAAGTACTGCCAGTCTGTTTTTGGTGTTTCTGTGCCTGCAAACCATCCCAGGACAGCCTGGAAGCTCCTGTGTCTCCCTTGGTGATAAAGAAGAGACCACCAGAGACCCCATGTGGTGGTGGTAGGCCCTGCGGACCTGGGAGGGGGCAGGTGGCCTTGGAGCGTAGCAACTTAGCAGGAGGCTGGGGGATAGTGGCAGAATAGGGGTAATGGAGAAGCCGTGGGGTTCATGCTTGCTTTGAAAATGCCCAGTGAGTTTGAATGGAAGGCGCAGTACCAGGGAGACTCCTGCGGGGTGATACTGTCCACGTGGAGGTTGGGCCTTGTAAGGGGAGCTCAGATAGGAAAGCTAAATTGGAAAAGCTTTCTGGAGAGCCACAGTTCTGTTGAGATGGAGGATGGCAAGGATCCAAGGCATGGCCAAAGGAGGTGACTGGCCCCAACAGCAGATGACTCGTACTCATAAATTCACCACATGCGTTTTACTATGCCCCAGTGCACGGCCAGTTCTAGAAGACACCTCTCTCTGCCTGCATACCTTGCTGTTGCCTAGTCCCCTAAGCAAACTGCAATCATGTCATTCAAGAACTCATTGCTTTGTCATTTATCTTTGAATTATTTCTGGGTCAATCAACCCCACAGCTCTTCTCTACCAGCTCATGAGATACACCTGTGGGGCTCTCTGTTCTTGCGTGGGCTTGCACATCGCGGTGACGCAAAGCTCAGGTGGACAGAGACGCAGACTGACAAAAACACATTCTGCAGTTGCGCTTCAAAGACTCCTTACTATTTTATATACAACCTAGACAGGTTAAAAATAAAGAGGGCCCCATATAAGAAGAGAGAGGGGAAAATCAAGATGAGCAGTATAACACGCGTGCTCTGCAGGTCATAGTACATGTTGTGCTCAGGGTAATTTTTTCACCTCTGAATTCAGCATCTGCTAAGCTCTGTGTCTGGTGTTCATATGACTCTCAAAGTTGCATAAAATGCTAAAGCTTATCAAGAAGGCAAGGAAAGGGGGATTGCCAAGAATACCCACCTCCAGAGTCATCAGGCAGGGTCCTGTCCTCTTTCTGTACCATTTTTTTAAAAAAGATTTTATTTATTTACTTGAGAGAGAGAGAGAGAATGAGCAGGGGGGAGGAGACAGAGGGAGAGGGAGAAGCAGACTCCCCGCTGAGCAGGGAGCCTGATTTGGGGCTTGATCCCAGGGCCCCAGGATCAGGACCCAAGCTGAAGGCAGATGCTTAACTGACTGAGCCACCCAGGTGGCCCCTTCTGTACCATTTTTTATGCAGAGGTGCAGATGGTAATGTTATAAGTACCTTTAAAATATCCACAGAGGATTGGCCTGATGGGTGAGGTAGTCCGGTAAGAGGCTCTCTGTCAGTGTTAGAGACTGAATTCCACTGATGTCAAAATGGAAATATCAAAGACATACCAAAAATGGCGCTAGATTCCCATGAGTGTCTAAAATGCGCTCATCAACCAATGACTCACCACAACCCTTCTTGAATTGGTATGTTCAGCTTGCATCAATACATTTGTGAGCTGGAACAAAGGAAATTGCTGCCCTCTGTGCAAGCTGGCACTTACTCCTATGACCAGCAAGCTGGGTCAGTAGCCTTGGCCTGTCCCCAGTTCAGAGGAGAGGCAGGGGTAGCCCACTGACCGTCCCTGACACACATGGAGCCCTGAGACCTGACTGGAGGCCATCTGAGGCTAACAGGGGCTGTCCATGTAGCTGCCCCTGGAGACACTTGTGGTGACCCTTTGTTGCCTCTGTCACGGACCAGCGCATGCCCGGCCAGGCTGGACTCAGCATTCATCAGCATGGCCAAGGGCTACCGCACAAAACCGGAAGCCCCTGGCACTGTACTTCTATGTTAGTGCTCAGGATGTCACAGGACCAGTGTAGGGGCCTTAATCTTAAAAGAGATGCAAAAGAAACATGAAAAACCCTGCTTTTAGAGGCACGTTATATCCTCAAAGCTTTATATACATCATCCAAAAACAAAAAGTTTACACATTTGGAAATGTAATTTGAGGCAACCCATACGGCCAGATGGGAGAATGTAAAATTTAATACATTGAGATTTTAACCCTAGATTCAGAATCTGCAGGCATGGCCTGGGCTCTGCCCTTGGACCATCAATGTGTGGGTTTCTCTGCTACAGACAAATAATCACAAAATCAAGATGCTAATTACTGAGACAATGCATCTTCTATATCTGGAAAAAAATGCCTGTAATGCACTCCAGGGAACAAAACAGACATGACGTATTTGTTCATTTATACACCAAAACTAGTTAAAAATCAGTAACTTATATCCAGCATTAGATTCCAGAGGAAAAAAAAACCAAAAACAGATCAAAATCTGATTTGTCTTGGCTGCCCCAGATCATTAATATTTATGTGGAATTGTTTAAAGTTGCAAAACAACTCTCAGAAGCTACAATCAGCATATTAAATGTGCATATGGAGATACAGATATCCATGGAGCAGGGGAGAGGGAGGAAGGAAAGGAGGGAGGAGCAGGGAGGGAGAGAGAGAGAGGGAGAGAAAGGGAGAGATCTTTTGATGGCCATCAAGCCTCCATTGCACAATTTCCTGATAGAAGTTAAAATATATCCATCTGATAGAGTGAGCCCATCCCTCAGTCGTGTTTTTAAATCATTTGCCTACAAAGTCAACTCTATTTCTGTGCCTGCCTCTTATAGCCCTGGAGCTCCCTCTTCATAACCTTAATTGACATGGCACTCACTTTGGGAGACTGAGGTGGACCTGTTCCAAGTCCTTCCCATCCATTCTGTCCCTTGGTAACATTTTCCTCCCCATGTGGCCCCTTCACCCCTGTTTCTCTGCACCTCCTGGGGCCGTGACATGCTTTGCCAGGTCTTTTTCCCAGACTCCAGTCCAGGTTTTGTGGCTTTACCCTGCTGAGCCAGAAAATCTCTAACTCTCCGCCTATTACCTTGGATGACTGGTGATTCTTAAGTGGAAAGTTGGATCCTGTGCTAATTCAGAATCTGCTAGTGCTCACAGATGCATTCATTAGGTGGTATTCAGTTTACTATGAATCAGGGGACATTTGAGATTATGAACTTGAGGACAAAAGAGGTGCATGGTGAAGTACATAAACCACTGGACTCCAAGACATGCTGATGATTACGAACAGCACCATTCAGCACGTGTGGAATATGCAAGGGTCCAGTTTTATGTAAATGCACCCGTTCTAAACACACAACTTTGGAACAAAAAGAATAATGACTGTTTCAGAGGTATGTCCTTGTGACAAGGTTTAGAATGGAGAACATAAATGCTGGTTTGTTTTGGTAAGAGAAGTGTTTAGAAAGGACAGGTGACAGCTTCTGAAAACACCCAAAGCATTTTTCTTCAAACATTTGAAAAGGTCCCAGTTGGTTTTCACACCCGTCAAAGGTTTGCTGTGACTATGCATCTGGCTGACGGGAGGGTGGAGGAAGGTGAATGGCCCTGGGTCTTCCTCCATCTATCTCCAGTGACCCCAAGGGTGTATGGGAGACATCCAGAGAGACCTCACAGTGCCTGACAAATGTGTCTGCTCACTTCCTTGTGAAATGATTTTTTAATCTAGAGATGAGTCTATTTTAGAACATACTCTTTGCATACTGTGCTTCCTGACTATTCTTCATGGTGTTGTACTTCCAACCTGTTACGTTCTGTTAACAGACTCTCTGCTCTGCATTCAAGGCTCTCTGGTCCTTCCCTGTCTTCTCAGTCCTATGTCAGTTGGCTTCCTTCTGCACCATAAAGTTTATGTCAGCGTGATTTACTCCTCCCCCCACCCTTAGGTCATCTCTGTCTTTATATTTTCCAGCTATGAAGCGGGAACAAGCCAGATGGGCCAAAGAATTAACACCCCCTGAGAACAGCCCACAACCCATGACTGACAGCACCTCCCCCTGTTGGTGGGGTGCCTTGGAGGAGTAAGATGGGCTCTGTCTCCCAGAGGTTCCCTGTGGGCTTACTGCCAGTTGTCCACTGTCCTTCATGGGGCATGTCCCCAGAGTATTCTTCGGAAGCCTGACTTGGTCTCTGTCATGGCCAACTTCTCCGAGCTCTGTCTGGACACCCTTAGGTGATACTACATTTATAAGCCAAATGGCTCCTCTTTAGGAAAGAACCAAGCAGAACATGGGTGTGCACATCTCTGCATCAGACACAGGTGCAACCAGAACTTAGTGAGCACCTAAGAAGTGCCAGACCCTGTGTTTGGTACCATTTACACAGCGATGCTACTTCCTCTGAGTGTGATGGGCTTTGTCCCATTTTCTCACACACCTGTCAACCTCAGTAATTTTGTACTTGGTCACTCATGCAGAGCAAAGAGCCAGTTCAACTTCTTGTTAGCACCAGAAGGAATGGGAATTCAAGCAACAGATAATCTAAGTTCTTCAACCAAGCCTTCAATTTTCTAATTAAAAAATATTCCTGTTATGAAATAAATATATTCTCCATATAAACAATTAAATAAAGAGAGAAATGCAGACTTCTGCTTCTGGTAATGCCTCTAGTAACTTCTCCACAGAAGACAGATAAAAACCCTAGAGCAAATATTGAAGAACATTTTTAAAAGCATCAAAAAGATAAGAAAATGAGGAGTTATTAGGCCAAGCCAGAGGGAAGGTGAGAATCTGGAGGGGTAGGCCAGGCACAGGGAGACACTTCTGCTCTGGTGATGTTTGCTGACCCACAAGAGGAGCCTGAGAGGGAGTGTTTTGGTTGCTTTTGGGCCTCAGAGCCCACCCGAGATGGAGATCTTGGCAAACAAGCCACTGCCAGAGGATAGAGCACCAAAGAGCTATCATTGAAGAAACAGTGAAGTAAAAGTATACCCTCCCTCTCATGAATTACAGCCTGGCTTTACATCTACTCAAAACTTGAGTTTGGGGACCCCTGGGTGGCTCAGCTGGTTAAGTGTCCGACTCTTGGTTTCAGCTCAGGTCATAATCTCAGGGTCGTGGGATCAAGCCTCATGGCTGGTTTCATGCTGAGCTCTGCACTGAGCTGAGGGTGGAGTCAGCTTGAGATTCTCTCTTCTTCTCCCTCTGGCCCTCTCCCGCTCGTGTGAGCACTTTCTCTCAAAATAAAATAAATAAATCTTAAAACAAAAACAAAACAAAACAAAAAAACTTGAGCTTGGACTAAGGTGACCCTGAATTCTTTGTGCCCCAAATCCCGGCAAAAGCAAAGAAATACCTATCTGAAGGAAGGTGGCATCATTCTAATCCTCAAAATATTCCATGGATACTTTTTTAAAAAAGATTTTATTTATTTATTTGATATATATGGAGAGAGACAGCACAAGAAGGGGGAGTGGCAGGCAGAGGGAGAAGCAGGCTCCTCGCTGAGCAGGGAGCCCAGTGCGGAACTCGATCCCAGGGTCCCGGGACCATGAGCCAAAGGCAGACGCCCAACTGACTGAGCCACCCAGACGCCCGTCCATGAATACTTTTTTTTTTCGAAAATAATGACCAGCATACAACAACAAAAATCTAAGATCATATGTCATGAGTGAGAACAAAGAGAAATAAAAAAATGGACTCACAGGATTCCCTATTATAATCATCAGGCATAGACTATAAAACACCTCTGCTTACTATATTCAAGAAAACAAGAGGTTTAAAATTTTGGCAGGTAATGGCTATAAAAAAGTGTTATAGCAGATCTGAAAAAGAAGAAACAAATTCTAGAGCTGATACATTAAAAAGAAAAAAAAATTCTACCTTGGTGAATGGTTTATCAGAAGCTTCAATACACCTGAAGAGGGAACTGCCACCCAGAATTCTGTATCTACTGAAAACATCTATAAGAATAAAAGTAATAAAACGATATTTTCAATGACACAAAACAGCATTTCACCAACAGACCCATATTAAAGGAAATTCTAAAGGATGTTCTCTAGAAGCCAGAAGGTCAAAGATTCAGGAAGGAATAAAGAATGAAGCAAGTGGAGTATGCGGATATATGCAAATATAAGACAGTAACAATAATATCTTCTTGGAGGTATATCTGTCTATCCACCCTTCAATGTATATCTAAAAAAGGAAATAAAACAAGAAAGGCCCAAATTCATACTTTGGAAAGATTAATAAATTTGATCATGTAGATGAAACTGACAAAATTCTAGAAAAATATAACTTTCCAGAATCCAACCTAACTTATCAATGTTAAATACATTAAATCAGTAATTAAAAATCTTCCTACAAAGAAAGCTCCAGGCCCAGATAGCTCCACCAGTGAGTGCCATGAAAGAGACAACAAATAAATAATTTCAGTTTTATATAAATTTTCAGAGAACAGAAAAAGAAGGCAATGAATGCAAGGTCAGTTTAACATTTTCCAACCAGCCAATGCAATTCACCTCACTGTAGATTGAAGGAAAACACTCACATAATTTTTCATTTGCACAAAAAGCTTTTGATAAATTCAACAACCTTTCATGATTAAAAAATAAGGTATCTGAAAGATCCTATGTCACTATTAAGGTTGGAAATTTTCCCTTAGACACCTGAGACATGATAAGGATGTCACTTATACTGAATAGAGCTTTTGCAAGTTCAGTCAGGAAAGATAGAGCAATGAGGGCTTGGGAATGTAAACTTAGGGGATAAATAATAAAGACATGCAAAGAAGCGAGCCCTAAGGAAGTCACCACAAGTGCTCACTGGTGGGGTCAGGGGCCAAGGTCAGGAGAGAGTGTGGCTGGGGGGACACTGGAGATATTGTATTTCTCGACCTAGGTGATGGTTATTTGGCCATGTGCTTTAGACTAATTTGTTAAGCTATACAATTATATACATATACTGTTTTGAGTGTTATTTTCAAACTAAGAATGGTTTGAAAATCATCTTCACATTAATGGTGTTAAACACTCAAATAAGGGCACCTGGCTTGATCTTGGGGTTGTGAGTTTGAGCCCCAAGTTGGGGGTAAAGACTACTTAAAAATAAAGTCTTAACAAAAAAACCAAAAAACACACACAAAAAACCACAAAAAATAAACACAAACACACACCAAAAACCCATGAAAAATAAACACAAACACACTTGTGCAAAGGAGAGAAAAGCCTCTCATTGCCTGTATTTGGGGTCGTTTTCTTTCTAGTCCCTTTCTATTTTCCTGACTTTCAGAAATGTATAACGATATATTCCACACCTGGAGAGCTCAACGCTGTAATAAATGAAGACATAAAAAAAGAATCAATCGACTGATTCTTCCAACAAACAACCATGGGATAATTTTTGAAGCCACAAACTAGCTCTTGTTGGAAGGATAAATGGGACTGAGAAGAAAATAATAATTTTTACATGGGAACTCAAATCAATCAGCATTAAATTGAAAAAAAAAAGCGATCATGGATGAGACTGAATTAGGACTTCTAGGTACCAAATGTGGGCACAGAGGAACTCTCTTGGCGTCGCAGTGTTTCCTTAGAACCTCGCCTCGGCCCCGTTCTGGTGTGCAGTGAACCTGTTATTGTGATCCTGAATACGTTAAACTAACTTGCTGAGCTTCAGCTTCCTCACTTGCTGGGCCCGAGAGAACCTGCGTCTTGGCCAGTGGTCCTCGTGAGGATGAAATGCGATCCACCGTAAACCTGCTCCGCAGAAGTGGCTCTGAGTGTATCTGAAGGATTCATACACAGCACAGACCCTGATGTGAACAGGGTCTGCACGCCTTTTTCATCTGTGCAATGGTGATAATACTGGTACCTCATTGAATAGTATCTTTGTGATAATTAGGTGCCCATAAAGCACTTTGCCCACTGCCCAGCTCGAATTTAGGGCAATGCTCTTACTGTCGTTCTGGTTCCATGGAGGGGTGCTGCTCTCGCCCAGTACAGAATAAAGACTGGAGGTCAGCTTATTATATCACCCACTTTCCTTTTGGTCCGGTCTGTGTAGACCACAGAGAGCCTTTCTGCTGCATTTTCAATGTTCCTGTGTCCTTGGAGGAGGGGCAGCCCTCCGGGGATAACAGGGGATAGAACCTCAGGTTGCCGGATGCCCATGTGACTAGCTCAGCACCTGTGCTTCCTGGAGGAGGGACATGAGACACATGTCCTGCACCTCAGAGTCCCTCAGCCTCCTGCCTCAGGCTGGCCACCAGCTGCTCTGCCCCAGGCCTCTCCTCCACCGCAACCCAGGCGCATGACACTCCACCTGTGCAGGCCATGGGAGCGGGACAAAGCTCCCTCTCCGGTGGCCCCTGCCAGGAAGGTCCTGTTGCTGGGAGGTGGTGGCCAGCGTGGTAAGGCACTTACATTTCTTTCCTTCCATATATCATTTCCATTCTACCTCACTTTCGTTGGCCTGGGATTGTACCTCTAAATAAAACAGCACCCCAACCTTGCTGCAGGTTCCATGTCTAGGGAGCCAGGGACAATTCCAGGGGGCGGGCAGACCTTTCTGCTTGGTGCCCGTCAGCCTGCTGCGGTGGTGTGAGGCATCTCCCGGGGCCCCACAGGGGAAGCAGCGGCCGGCGGCCTTCCAGCCCCCTCGGGCCGGGCCAGGCCGGGGCCGCGCTCAGCCACTGCAGTAAGGGCTCGCCCTCTCTCGGCCCAGCATCTCCTAGAGAGTAAGGCCCCAACTGATACACTGCCTAATAACTGTAGTTCTCTCAGAATCAGACGTAACAAGGAATGGGGCAGTCCCTGGGGAGGCTGAAATATGTCCTGAACTATTAGAATAGAAACAAGGAAAATCACATGCAGCGCTTCCCCTAACATAAAGCCCGAATCTCTTCTGCGCACGCTATTTCTTCCCTCCAGCTTGCACTTTTAGCCGCAGACAAATGCAGCATGGACCTCCATCATCCGTCTCCTGAGCAGCAGTTCCTCCAAACGCATCCAGGAAGACTGCGAGAAGTCTGGGTGACAGGCTGGGGGTAAGGAAGGAGGAAGAAATTCAGGGGCAATCTCCTCCCTGATCGATGGAGGAAACAATCTCATTGGCTCAGCACGCCCCAGACACCGTGTGCACCTCTCTGTGCCTCCATGAAGCTCCCTGCACCCCAGTCACAAGAGCTGCTGCTTCCGGGCTCCTGCACGAGCCACACATGTGCACAGGGCGTGGCACCACCCCGTAGTTGGCGCAGAGACTAATCATATAAACATGGTAACAGTTGATGGTCGTTGACATCTGGGGGTGCGTGGGGGAAGGGGACATGGTAAACACATGTGTGGGTGCTGTGGAGAAGTAATGTAACAAGGAAAAAGGTGCCTTCACGTTTAATCATCTCTCCAGGTTGCTCTTGGCAAAATACACACACACACACACACACACACACACACAGAACATGGGAGGCATTCCAGCTGTAAGAGGTCAGAAGTCTAGGCAACGAGCAGAAATCCCTGACAGTTTCCTGCTTCATATTTTTAAATCATCTGGCCAATCGCACATTTTTCTAAGGGCAGCTCAGTTTGTTCTTTTGATATCAATAAAGTGGAAGATGGGGCAAGTCATCTAAGTCCCGATGGCCCCACGGATTTGTTCTTTTTAGCTCCAATAGAGTGGTGGCTCAAGAGCTAACTACGAAAGCAAATCCAACAAACGGCATTATTTGGCAGTCTGCAAGGAAATCATGCCCTCACTCTCTTTGAGAGGCATGTCTTGAGAGTGATTATAGAAATGTTTGGGGTCTTTCTGGGAAATGGGGTGAAAACCTTGACAAGAATCCTATGAATCAGCCATAATCAATTAGTATTAATATCCAAGATGGAGATTCAGGAGGGAGGGAAGCATTTCATTCCTGCCAGACAGTGATGGTGTCTTCTACCAGGGCCTCAGGTCTTCTACCAGGGCCGACCCAAGTGGCAGGTTTTTACACCCCAAATGCCATAATTGTTTCCCCCCACCTTTGCAGAATTTGCACAGTCACTTATTCAGAGGGAAAAAGACAGCCTACAATGTACTTGACTTGTGTTTCTACTCTGCTAAAGAAAGTCAAATTCAAGAAAAATAAGTACCTTTAGTGTATATTATTACTCAGGATTGCCTGGTTCTCTCCCGTAATTTAACAGCATCCCATCCTAATGGAGTCAGATGGGGGAAGGACAGACATATCCCTAAGAGCTAAAATCAGGGTTGTTATTTCACTGAGAAAACAAGAGGAGAGGATTCTAGATATGGTCCAGACCACCACTGGATTGTCTATTCCTGGATGATTCTATCAGCCTCCAGCAAGTTGTCCTGGCTTCTACCCTTGCCCTCCACAGGCTCCCCTGATAGAGTGTAGACAGGTGGAGTCTTTCCCCTGCTCAAACACCCCAGTGGCTTCTCGGCCCAAAGAAAAAGCCTGAGTTACAACCTAAAAGGCCCTGTGAGGTCTGCCCCCACCCGCCCCTCTCTTGGCTCATTTCCTCCTCCACCCCCAAAGGGCACCTGCTGCAGCCACATGGGCTTCCACATCATTCCCTGTGTGCACCAGGCATGTTCTCCACTCAGGGCCTTTGCACTGGCTATCCCTCTGCCTGAGATGTTCTTCCTCAAGAGGTCCTCACGGTCAGTCTGTAGTTTCATCATGAAGTGTCGCCGCCTCAGCAAGCCCTTCCATGGCCACCCTATTTAAAAATGTATGCTCCATATCCATTTCCAACTTAATTTTTCTCCTGTATAATGTATCACTATTGGACACTCTCTAAGTTTACTTTTGCATGTTCTCTGCTTCTCATCACGAGAATGTCGGCTCTGTGAAGGTGGAGTTCTGCTTTGTTCACTGCTGCATCACTGCACCCAGAGCAGGGCCTGGCACATAGTAGGTGCTCAGTAAATATCAGATGAATGATTGGATTTTAAGGATACTATTATAGGCCAGGTTGGACACTCATTCTTCTAGTTTTTATACCATAGAGAGATTCCTCTTTTTCCCCCCTATTTTGTCCAATTCCCCTTGCTGGTGCTATTCATAAAATTCATAATCTGGTTATTAATACCCTTTTCTCATTTACTTACTGTTATAATGCTGCAGTTAGTAAAAGAAAGAAACATTTTATGAAATGAAATGAAATCAAGACATAATAAATACTGGAACGTAGGAGACGTTTGCCGCGGATGCAGCACACGCAACCGTCCAGGCCGTCCGGTGCTCAGGTCCAGACCCAAGGCCTCCTGGGGGAGGTCCTCAGCCTCTGTCTTGCTAGCGCCTACCCTGTGGGATTGAGTGAAGGTGCTGAGGGCAAGCACCACAATCCTGTCTAGAATAGATCTTTCTTTCTTACTACAACATGCTGTAAGCAGGGTGGGGGATGGTGGATTTAGAAGCAAGTACTGCACTTCTATTTTTGTTTGCAAACAGATAAAAGTTAAAATTATATTGCAGAAGATTGGATTTTAAGGGTTAGAAATATCGATATTTACATCATGTACCCATACTTGCTACCTCTCCAATTTCTATACATCATTTAATCCTTTGAAACTTCAGTTTTCTCATCCATAAAATGAGGATAATAACTGCCCATCTTTCAAACTCATTGCAAGGATTAAATAAGAAAAAGTGTGTGCAATAACCAGCTCATAGCAGCCACTCAGCAAACTAGGGATTCATTTCTATCCTCCACATCATTCGGAAGCATCGGTTCCTAGATGGATCTACCAAAATTGCACACAACACTTTCCCCTCTATAAATTGGCTTATAAAATCTGCTTGCATTGAGAGCTGGATCAAACAACTGATGCAGCTGGAGTAAAATCAGGCTGTGCATGAATGCCATGCTCATCCCCCCACCAGCCTCCACGTCAAGTCCTCCATCCTGAAGGGCCCAAGCAGCTGCCTCCTCCAGAGGTGGCTCTGCACCAGGCCATCCTGGTAATCTCAGCCCACGGCCAGCCATCTCTGGCCTTAGGACACCATCCGACCTCTCTGAACCCCAATTTCACAGCTTACGGAGTGATATGATGGCAGTGCTGCGTCCCAGATCTCCCATGTTCAAATGCAAATTCCTGGGCCCCACCTCCAGATACTCTGATCGAGCAGGTGTGTGGTGAGACCAGACAATGTGCATTGTAAACTGTGCTGGCCATGTTGATGCTGCTGGTCAGGACCAGGCCCCGAGAAAGCAGGTGCGCAGTTTTTAACGTGGGACCAGCACCCATGAGGTGCTCAGCGGCTGTCACCTAGTTTGCTAACACTTTCAGTACTATTGTTACTATTACTTAACTAACATCGTTTGATTTATAAAATCTGTTGGAGAAAATATCCTCTGTCTCCTTCCAAGTGTCCCTTCACTAGGGACCCACATGTGTATAGACAACTGGGATTTCCAGTAGAGCATGGTCAGCCCCTGCTGCTTGCAGGAACCTTGTGGGGATTATCTCCCTAACTTCACTTCCCTGGTCTGGCTGACTACATGCTGTAGGCTATTTTGATACCATTTTATGGATCAGGAAACTGAAGTGTGGTTAAGTTTCCTGCTGACCTGGACCCAGCTGGAATAAGGCAGAATAAAACATAAGTTGGGTTTTGTAAGTCCAGGGAACCTATTAATTCTCCTCCCCACTGCCCCGTGTCATCTAATCACTGAGATTTGTTTTGTTTTGTTTGCCTGGAATGGACTCACACGTTCCTGAGTGGTTCCCTGAGTGGTTATTTTGACAATGCACAGACATGATCTAATTGTCAGTGACTACACTGAGATCTGATCTATGATAAAAGGGAAAAAATTACCCAACGTCACACTTAGATGTCAAAGATTTCCTTGTGAACAGCGTCTGGAACGTGAGGGGTCCTGTCTTCACAGATAGGCCGTGACCTCACTGGCCCAGCACACCCACCCCTGAGGGCATCAGGAGGCCCTGGCGGCAGGCCACAAGGGACCGCAGAGGAGCGGGCTCGGCCCTGAGCTCTCCTCTCTCCAGTGTGCGCGGGGAGAACTCCCAGCTGGCCTCGCCTAGGAAAGCACTGATTTAATTTAGTGTAATGACTCCCAGAGTGTGTCTGTTCTATTGCGTGCCCCATACTCGCCCCTCGGCAGCTGCCTGCTCTCCTCCAAAGCCTGCTGCAGATTTTGTGTCTGCATAGAAGGCCCCACAGCCTGATGGCTGGGCTGGAGCACTGTGTGCCCGGGGCTGGTCGTCCCCCAGGTCTGCAGGAAAGCCCAGAACTGCCAAAGCTGTGGGCTGTCGAGCAGCAAGTGTTGTGGGGAGAAGGATCGGGACACGGGCCCAGGGAAGGGCACTCACCTGCAGACAGTTCTCTATGAAATGCGGTACCCTTTCTTTGCTGGGGTTCCACTGAGGGAAATCCACGCTCATAGCACCGTGAAAAGAGGGACTGAGAGCCTGGGAGCCGGAGGGGCCCCGGAGCCCCTCTTCTAATTCCAGTGCTGCAGGCAACCCCGTACACTCCTCAAAAGTATTTGCTTTTCACTTCGGAGCAGTGTGACCAGAGGCCTCCACAGACATCGCATTTCACATTCACTGCGAAACAAGTAATCAGAATGGTCTTTACCACCGAAGGTGTTAAACGTCATGACGCATCAGGCCCAAGTAAGAGGCTCTTAAGGTGTGAAGAATGAAATTACTTTCTGAGAAAGAATCTAAATGCCAGCCTTGGCAATTGTGGCCTTGATATTTATTATAGTTACAATCTTTCAGACAAAGATGCTGTGCACAGCTTGTCCTGCTCCAGAGATGGGGGCTTCACCTAGGATATGGAGTAGCCAAGACAGGGCAACCTCTCCAGCCTTTCCTGGTGCCCAGCCATTTACCCAGTGCTCACTTCTGCCCAGCGCCCTGCCCTGCCCGCACGCTCATGCCGACGTCGGCTGCCATGCCTTTGAACAGGTAACACCTGTCCCCATGGAATCCAAGGGAAAAATATCAATCCCACTGTAAAATTTGGCAATCAAGATATAGCTCTGACGTCGATGGTACTCCGCCCCCCAACCCCAGCCAGGATAGGTAACGGGCTTTCTCAGCAGGGTTGGCCCAGGAGGTTGGGAGGGACCCGCCCCACCTCACCACAACAGGTGGCAGGACTGGGATGCAGGGGAGAAGGCTGATGTCACACATGCAGCTCCTGGGAAAAGCCTGAATGGCCTGTGATGTACGAGAAGCTGGTTCTCTTTGCCCCACACTCCCGTCCTTCCCTTTCTTAGTGAAACTACCCTGGCCCATCTGCAGCAGGCTCACTCAGGTTCAGGGTGCAGTTTACACAGGAGCGGGCAGGCTCTGGGCCTTGGGGATCTTCTTCAGAGCATATTCCACTCACTGAGGGCATCTGTGCACATGCCTTTCTCCCGGTCCTGCTGTGTGTCCCAATCCTCGCCCGTGTAGTAGTGCCCATGTCCCCCCTTCTTGGCGTCCAGGTACACCCAGGCCTGACTCCGCCCCACAGCCACCCAGGCCCCTGCCAGACCTGGAGTCTTGCTTCCTGGCCCATGCCTGTTCCCCCAGAGAAGGGGGTCTTTGGCATTTGTGGGATAAAGTCACAAAAGTGAAGTTCAGATAGACCCCCAGGCCTAGCTGGATATGGAACAGCGGCTGAGCCCAACCCCAGCAGTGCAGGACTGCCCCCATCCTCCATCTCGCCCTGCCCATATCTTCTAGAATTCGGACCATAGTACAGTGCTGGGAGGGAGGCCTGCTTCATTCCTGCGTGGAAGGGTCTCTCCAGAGTCCCTGCTAAGAAGCACCTGCTCTCAGGGGTGTTCACTGCTCTCCCCTGCTCCTCTGTGATGTCGTAAAAGGAGGGAGGGGAGAAAGGAAAACGTATCAGGGGAGTCTCCTCTCACCAAACAAAACAAGGTCAACAAAGAAACCTGCAAAAAGCAGTGAGAGGCCACTGCTGGGCTCAGCCAGGGGACCAGTTTTCAAGCCAGGAGAAATAAATGTTTCAAACACAAGACCTGCCAGAGCCCCAGAACCCTAGAAGCTGGAGAGGGAGCCCTGACTGCTGAGCGATGCTCGGCATGCCCCAAGGACACACATGGGGGTGGGCACCACGTTCACCCCGCTGACCCAGGGAGCTGCCTTCCTCCGGTCTAGCTGGGATGACGGTGTCCATGTGGTGATGCTGAAACAGTCCGTGACTGGCAGATCAACAAAAACCGGTACAGAGACTGTTGTTGCACGAATACTCTTCATTTGCTACAGAACACTTTTCAAAGCCTGGCTTCCATGAAGGCACAACAGGGAGCATGCTTTGCATGAAAAAGGCCCAGGGACCGACCCCCAGAAGCCCTCACACTGGAGGAAGGAGGGCACGATTCCCTGTAGGATGGGCCATGTCCTCCAGCAGAACTTCAGCTGGGGAGGAGTACACATGGGCTGCTGGAACCTCATTTTATCTGAATGAGACTCTCGGCAGAGAGAACCACCCCGGCTCCCCACCTGCTTTCCCAGCAAGTCTGAAGTCCTTGCCCCGGGCACGGCGCCTCCCAGCACTGGGTCCAGCCCACTGGCATAACCCCTGTGCCTGCTCGAAGGCTGAACTCCCAGCCTGCTTGCCTGGGGGCCACAGGGCAGTCCCAGCACGCTGAGCTGAGGCCTCCTGACCCCCTCGTGGGCCTGTCCTAACCAGAAAGCACAGGCCCCATGGCATAGTCTGAGCTGCATAGGCTTCACGGGCTCTCCTCCTCAGCGGCCTCGCTGTGCTGCGTGTGGGGCTGAGGAGAGAGGCTTACCTCGTGGGACAAGTAGAAGGCGGCGATGCCCAAAGGCCAGAAGCAGCAGAGCATGGAGAAGACGCTGAGGCCCAAGTGGTCCCTTGGGGGCATCATGAGGAAGTTGTCCTCGCTCTCTGTGTCGCTCGAGTAGTCGCTCTGCAAGACAGAAATGGGCAGGGATGGGACAGAAGAAGAGAGCATTAACAATGGAGTCACTCTATGATGCCCTGGTCGTGGGTGTCGAGCCTGGCGCAGAGCAAACCCTCCTGAGAAGGCCACTGTTGTTATTGTGCAAGTATACTTCCCTAAAGAAAGGAAGCCCCCAGTTAAGGAGATCTTTATCAAGAACAGGAGGAGAAAAATCCCAAGGACTTGGCTCTTGGGTTGTT
The DNA here is from genome assembly GCF_964656455.1 of Halichoerus grypus. NCBI lineage: Eukaryota > Metazoa > Chordata > Mammalia > Carnivora > Phocidae > Halichoerus > Halichoerus grypus. The sequence continues at coordinate 90,368,103 of NC_135721.1, forward strand.
CCGTAGAAGGTCAAATCCTACACAAGTCCATTATTTCACAGATCTTTGGGATCCAGGGACCCACGGTGGGGATAGAGGTTTAATCTATATGAGGAAGGGATGGGCACACTCACCAGCATGTGGACTCCTCTCTTTATTCTAAGACTTCAAACTGGTTTACAGGGCTAGGCAGGGCCAGTGTGGGGCAAGGGGACACTCCTTGAACCCCCTTCATTTCCTTAGACTCTGATCCGAGTTAGGATGTTGCTGGGCCTAGAGTCCACCCCGGGTGTTTGTGCTCATCCCAGAGGAGCTGATGGCTGCTGTGTGAGAAAGCTCCTCTGGGATGAGGCCACTTGGCAGGCCCGCGGGCTCCTCCCAGCCCTGGCAGAGCCTCCTAGGGAGTCTGGTGCAGGGGTCGGGGACTGGCACAGGGATTTGCAAAAAGCAGCTCAGAAGACTCCAGCACTCACCGAGCAATGGGAACCGGGGACCAAACCTCCCTGCCGAAAGCTCCCTAGCTCCAGGATGCTAGATGGCCGTCCTCCCACCAGCACCTCCACCTCTAGATGCTGTGCCCAGAGGATGCTTTTAGCCTCAGGGATTATTCCATTTGCTGGGCCCCCATCCTGAATTTTCTCTTCTCATCAAAACATGGCACACTCAACGCTGACTCATCCAAAAACCAGGGCCAGCCTATCTCTGTGCTTATTTTAAGCAAAGACAGGATTGCATTTTACTCCAGATTTTGTTTCCTAAAAAAGAACTGGAGCATTTGTTCCTGAAAGAGGGTCATTAACTTCCTCACTCCCTTTGCCAGCGCCAGAGGTGGTTAAACATGCAGCCTCCAGCTGCAGGGTGGAGGCATTCGGTGCACACTGCAGACAGGCTGGCTGCTTCCTCAGGTGGCTTCAGGGCAGGCGGTGACCTGAGGCACCAAACACCCGGGGAGACACCGTGTGTGAGCGTTGTGCTGTGTGGATGCTGTCACTGCCAGGACCACCCCCAGCAATGCCGCTGTGTGTCTCCCTTGACATTCCCACGCACAGACAGACAGATGAAGCCCACAGGGGACCATGGATCCCTCCCTATCTTGGTTAACTAAATGCACATATCACTGCCAATCAGAGCCTCCAGTTGGCGAGCAGACAGCCGCGGGGCTGCAGGGAATTAATGGAAACTTCCTGTTAGGACTCTGTTTCTGGGTAGTTGAGGGAGAACAGGCACATTCTGAGGGTATCATTCAAATCGCAAACAAGGACCCTCTCCAGAGGACCTGTGCTTGAAGTGGGTGATGCACTGTGGACACAGCCCCCCTCCACCCATCCCACACTTGCACACATGCACACCCCCGCCCCCGCCACCGATGAGTCAGGAGCTGGGAGGTATCCCTTGTCACAGGGGGCTGGCTCCTTCCCACCAGGCAGGCTCTCTGCCCTGGGAAGACACTTGCCCCTCACGACACATCCCTCCACGAGTCTGGGACCACACAGCCTCTACCACCCCCCCACCCCCACCCCCTGACAGAGCCTGGTCTGTGAAATTTCTATTCTTTTCACTCTGCTTTCCATATGGTCTCTCAAACAATGAAGGGAAATGAGAATCATGATCCCTATGTCTGTCCGGAAAGGGCACTGAGCAGCCCCTGGAATGCACAATTCACAGGTGAGACCTGGGGTCGGAGGGCTGGCCAGGGAGAGATGCACGTGTGCCCGTCTGCTGGGAAGCCAAAATCTTTTGATCTCAATGAAGGAGTGCAATGTTCTGGCTGAGCCTGAGTGTCCTCACGGCTGTGTGTCTCCAGACAAGCAGCCACATGCCAACGCCTTGGCCTCTAGACCCTCACTCTGGAAACAGCAGAGTGTCAGCGCCATTGGGTGGCTTAGCCGTGATGCAAAGGGTCCTCTGCATGAGGAGCTGGTGAGGTCTGGGAAGGGAGGCACCTACGGTGACAGTCCCAGGGCAGGCCGTGACCGTGACCAGAGAGCCCCTGGGAGGGCTGGAGGACCAGGTATAAAAGAACAGCCACTTCCTCCAGCCCTGGACTCAGACATGGAGCTAATGGGCGTCACACCAACCGATCAGGATGCTGCAGGTCGATGTGCTTGCACACGGCCAACAGCTCTGTCAATGGATATTCTCGTTTCTTGGCTTTTGTGGGGCTTTTTGTTTGTTTTAGTTTATGAAGAGTTTTATATACCTGCGCTGGCTGGAGTCTCAGGGCAACTCTGGAAATAGGTGTCGTTACTATTTTTATTGTTATTTCTACTTTATGAAGGACAACGCTGGGCTCGAGAGCTAAGCGTCTTGCCGAATCACAGAAGTGCCCAGTCAGCGGCCACTCCTTCCAGAACTCTGTAGAGTAAGCTGTGCTGGACAGCAACCACTGCTAAAAGCAAACCCCATTTGGGCTCAGTTGCATCTTGCCCAAAGGTGAGGTGTCTTCTCCACCCTGCCCATCCCTGGGATTCCAGTGACCGCTACGGACTGGTCTGCTTCATGGTGGCTACAGGGTCGCCAGTGGGAGTACTGGGCAGGGAGAGCCCCCCCCAGTCACGTGCCGTGTGAACTGTTGCCACAGACCACATAGGTACGCTGAGCCCCGACTTCCATTTTTGGAATCTGCCTAGAATTACACTGCTATCCCCATGAAGCAAAGAATTAGATTTCAGGGCACTCCCCCAAAATCTTCACAGATTTTTATTTAGAAGCATAAGGGAACCACACTCTGTAAATTGCAAAGTTGTGGCTACACGGTACCAAAATAATTAGTCAATTTTGATTAAAATAGATTTTAAAAATTCAGGCAAATTACAGGGCAGACAGAAACAGCCCAGTCCATTTTATGTTCTGTCTTCCATCTGCGGCTGTTCCGTGGGTATAAGTGGCCGTGGGCATCTTGCCACCAACAGGGAGGAGAGGAGATGAGAGGAGGCTTGCCTGGGCGAGGCTGAGTAGACACCAATACGCCAAATAGGGAAAACACACGCAACCACCAGCACCAAGAAATTCATCATGCACAGCAGCTGTTTCTAAAAATGCTCTTCATGGGTCATCAGATTAGAGAATTGCAAGGCCGACTGAAAGCATTCCAAGGGGGCTTACAGTCCCTGCAGGGGCCCTGCTCTGCGGCGGCCAGTACTGAGCGGGCCCAGGCAGAGGAGGACGCTGTTGAGTCCACGGGCACCTCACACAACGGGCGCATTCTCTGCCCGGTTCCATCCCCTCCGCTCAGAGCGACAGCTCTTGACCCCGTGGGGTTTTCTTCATTAGGCTATTTTAATAAAACAGTCATAATGCCAGGCATGATGCCCCGTGTTTCGCACATCACAATTCGCTCGGCTATGTGAGCCTGGGCTGCGAGGAAGCCATTTTAGGGGCGCACAGCTGGGCTCAGGCATGTCATTTGGTGTCACTCAAGGCCTCACACATCCTCCTGCCGACCCCTCTGGGCCTCGAACTGCCCTCCCATCTCCCCCGGACTCTGCTTGCTCCTCTGCAGCGCCGCTCTGCGTGGCCCCAAGGAGAGAATGGAGGGGCACGGAGCAGGATGGCACAGCCCCGGCTTCGAATGCAGGGCTCCCCACAGAGGCTCCCTTTCCAGGAATGTAGGGGTGTTGTTCTAGAGTGTTTTTAACAGCACTGTTTAAAAACAGCGAAATCACAGAAGAATTCTACGTAGAATTCTATAGATTCACGGAAAATGATGTTTATAAAAACTCAGATGAAAAACTAGAGTAGAATGTCAGAAATTAGATGCTTCTGGATGGTGAGGACATTGGTGATTTTTTTCTTTCTGCATTTCTGGGCTTTAGCATTTTTCTACAACAAGCAAGGTCATTTGACAATGAAAATTATAAAGGTGCAGATGTGCTAACAGGCGCAGGGCTTCCGCCATCCCTTCACCCTCACATAGAACCCTGCGGAATATGGTTTCGCTGAGATTCGGTACAGAGAAATCGCACAACGTGGGCCCGGCGCCCGAAGAGCTGCTGGTGGAGCAGCTCGGAGCTCATCACACCCCCGAGCCCGCTCGCTGACACATGTCAGGCCTGACCCCGTCACTGGTCCCCTCGGCCTTGTCTCATGGAGGGTCAGCACCAGAGGCCTCCAAGCAGCCCACGACACACATCTGTGCCGATGAGCATGCCGGCCATAGCCATGTGGACCCACTTAAACTGAAATTACCTAAAATCAAATACACCTAACGATTAGTTCCTCAGCCAAACTACCACATGCCAAGGGCTCAGCCGCCACAGGTGGCAGCCGCCTATCCCTGACAGCCCAGGATAGAACATTTGCAGCCTCTCAAAAACTTCTATCAGACGGCACTGTCTTACAGGATCTGACCCCTATTAACTCTGCCCTCGCTGTCTTTCACCCCCAGGGAACTCTCTGCTCTTCCTGCAATATGCTCAGTGAGTACCTGCCTCAGGGCCCCTGCACTTGATGTTCCTCAGCCTGGAACACTCTGCGCCAGAAGACACACAGGACCTACTTCCTCATTTCATGTGGGGCTTTGCTCAAATGCCATTCCTCATTATGGCTTTCCCTGGATACCCTGCAAGACTGCCACCGCGGGCCCCATTACTGTCCCTTTCCCTGCCCGGCGCGTCACCTTTGTACCACACGTGGCACTGGCTTCTTTACTCTGTGACTCCTCCTTGAAGCATAAGGAGGGCAGGAAACTGCATGTTTTGCCCACAGCTGCAGCCTAAGTGCTCAGAGCAGTGCTGGGCACATAGTAGGCACCCACAGCACACGTGCTGAACGAAAGCAGAATTCACATGTGCCTGTAGCCAGCGTGGACAGTACCAACCGAAGCAACAAAGCTCCCAGGATTTGCCCAGAGGGCACTGGAGTAACTAGGGGATTCGCTCCAAGCGGGCTATTGGTGCCCGTGAATACGCTGCCTCCAGCCCTGCTTCCCACCTTGGCTCCTCTCCTCTCCCCCCTGAAGTGCTTCCCTATGCACCCCAGGGTGCACAGCCTAACCGTCCATTAGGTGCGACCGCAGGGAGGGTGGGGGAGAGCGGTGACTTGGGCAGGCTCAAGGCTGTCTTACTTAGGGCAGCTGATGAGCAGGAGGAAGGAGCCAGCACAAGTATGCAGGCAGGTGGATGCAGTTCCCGCAGCCTCCGTGTGTCTGTCAGGGGCATACCCAGTGGTCGGTGGCCTTGCAGCCGGCATGGAGGGGGAGACGCCCTGTCTACATCAGATGATTGATTACTTCGGCCATATAGTTTAGTTTCTCCTACTAGGTAGTAATCGTCTTATAGACAGAGGTTATTTGCTACATCGGTGTAATGTGGGCAAGAATAAACCAACGAAGTCTTCTGCTTTAACACTGAGACTGCTCTTCAGGCCACTTTGTAAGCGCTTGTTTGTTGAGCATGTCGTTGCATTTGGATGGCCCAGTGGAGAATGGGGCAAGGGGCTGGAAAGAGCCCCCCTGCTTCCGGGCTCCCTAGGGAAGCCTGTGTGGGAGTGGGGAGGGGGAGAGGAAGGGAGGAGACAAGGGTGGGCCGGGGGTGGGCTCGGCAGCAGGGCCCTCAGCAGGGCGGCAGGGTAGAGACCACCCCGGAAAGAATCCCAAGTCCACGTATGTCACCCCCTTCCCGGTGCTCAGCAAGGGCCAAGGAATTCGGGTGTTTGGAATTTGGGAGTCAGCCCAGACAAGGAGCAAAGCAGATTATGAAGGCGGAACCTCAGCCTTTGCTCCAGTCTCTTTCAAGTATGCGATGCTCGGAGCGCATGCTTCACAGGGCAGCTTCCTCTGCCCTGCATGGGGACAGCCCAGAGCAGGCACGACCAGACTTTCCCCAGCAACGCTCAGCAGCCATTGCTCCCGAACTCATGCCCTGGCTCATCTTTGGAAGGTGAAACTATGTGCAGTGTCAGTAAAGTATCACATGTACTTCACTCTCTATTCTAATTCCTAAAACCTAGGAATTCAGTTATTTTTTGTTAATCAAACTCCCCAGTGATCAGGCAGTTCAAAGAACAGAAATAGAAGATTTCCTAGTAGATACACATTTTTCACTGCAACATGTTTGATTTGGCTCCAGTAATGACAATCAGTGCATTTGGTTTGGGGGAAACATCACAGTGTGCATGGTATTGCAGGGGCCGCATCATTTCTCACTTAATGGGGGGGGGGTGCTTCTGTGCTGCGGTCCATGCAGTGTGCTGGCGGCCCCCTGAAGGGCAGTCCTCAGACCCAAATCACCTGCACTTAAACAGCTCCAGCTCTTCTCGTATGGATGTTGAGTTCCCAAGTAAACTTTTATAAAACAAATGGCTCTCAGCCGAAGGAAGAAAGGAAGGATGGAAGAAAGGAAGGAAGGAAGGAAGAATGGAAGGAAGGAAGGAAGGAAGGAAGGAAGGAAGGAGGGAGGGAGGGAGGGAGGGAGGGAGGGAAAGACCGAAAATGAGGGAATTAATGCATTACTCAGAAGTAAAAAAATTTTTTTTTGCCTCCTGGTAGTATCTGGCACAATATTCCCTTAATGATTTTATATTCCTTGAGGAAGGAGGTATTTTTAGAAGGCAATAATCCGGTTAAGAGCATAGAAATATGAAATTTTTCTGAAGACGGGGGAAAAATAAAGTTAACTCAGAAGGGATATCAAATACCACGCCGGTGTCTCCTGCGTTCCAGGACGAATGAGACCCAGTTCCCATGACCCACAGTCCGGGTTACGCCTGTGTAAACAGGTACACACAATGCGGGGTCAGCCACCTCTCAGCGCTCACCTCCCACCTTGCCTGTCTCTTCGGGAAGCTCCAAAGTTGATTCCAGGGTTAGAGCGGATGACCACATAAATAATGTAAGGAGATTATTTGCAAGGAGACTCTGCGGAATAGACTGGCGCTATGTGCAAATGTGAGATGGTAGGAACTAAACAGACACCCGTTGCTGGGTCACCTCTAAGAACCATGCTCTTTGTTCTATTTCTTCCAAGTTTGTTTTCTCCTTTGTGGTGGGGGCTTCAGGTCTTAGTTCCTACTATAGTGCCATGAAGACTATATTCCCATGATCAATAGATTTGATTCATCTGCGACTTTAATTCCCTTTAAAAAGGTTCAGCCTTAGGGGCAGGCATCAGGTAACCAGAGGGCGACTCCAGGAGGAGCCCCTGCAAGGCTGCATCCGGCATTCATCACCTTCAGACAGCCAGCTCATCGAAGGCGACTGGATGAGGCTGGGGACACACAAGGAAGGTTCCCAGGGCCAGGTCTGCTGCGCTCTGGGGACACAGGCCCTCCTTTACACAGAGCAGTTGTTAAGAGCGAAACTTGTGCTGCTGATGGTTACTTGTCCTGAACAAAGTGCAAACTCATCTCTTGTCTGGGAAGTGTCTAATTATCATCTAAGCATGGTTGAAGCCTTAAGATCTGTAATGTTCTGGCAACAGGAGTCGAATGAAGCAAGGTTCATTAAGATTTACGTCTGGGCATTGCTCCTGGTTTGTCCAAAAGTGGGGCGTGCCGGTAAGACATGATCACACTACAGGGCTATTCAATATGCCTGCGTTAATTTAAATGCTTGTTTTCTAACTAGATATGGCTATTTGATCCAATGGTTAGGATAGGAGGACCAGCTCCCTCCATGACGTCCCCCACCAGACCAGGTCTTCTTGTGGTCTGGAAGTGCTCAGGGGCCCTGGGAAACAACTTATAGCAAAATGCTTTCTTGAGACACATTGTAGTGTGGCTCCCCTTAGAAGCAGATTTTGAGCAAAGGATTGGGGTGAATTGTTTTCCTGGGAGATGACCAAAAGAGATTCTGGCAGGAAGGAGAAGTGGGACCTGTCTGGGAACAGAGTGGATAAACAGCATGTCATTGAGGCAGGCACCCGTGAGACCTGGAGCCTGGTCCTGCTGGGACCTCAGGGGGCCAGAGTGAGACCACTCCCAAAGTTAGCCCACCAGGAGGAACTACCTCCTGGTTGTTAGCAGGAGAGTTGTTCCTGGGGGCAGAGGTTCTCCCACACTTTGCAGATGGCCCCTCAGGTCCCCAGAGAAAGTCCTCAGGAAGACGGAGGCCAGGCCAGGGGGCTTCTATGTCTTCTTCTTCTGAGGGGCTATGGAGAGCACGTGTTACAGAGCCCATGGAGAAACTGGGGATGTTAGTAGACACCCTAAAAGTTTGAATCAGGGCAATGCTAGATGGAGCAAGACTACCACACTCAGCCAATACCTGGGAGGGGTGAGGAGATGGGGGCCCACAAGTGTGGGTATCCAGGATGATAAACCCCATCCCTGCCAAATAAATAAGCACAAAGCACAAATATGCATCCATGTGTGTAAGACTTAGTGTACAATAACAATAACATGAATCAGGTAAAACTGATCTGGGCACAGCAAGCAGTCACTGTGTGTTGGTAATTAGGTTACTTTTTCACAGACATGTGTTTGTGTTTTATCCAGTGTGGATATAACTGAGTTGTACAGTGGACTTCAGATTTTGTGACGAAACTGAGATTCCCATCTGAAGGCCCCTTGCTCAGTTAAGGACCTGGGGGCAGCATGTGCAAAGGCCCTGGGTCAGGAGCACTGTACACACACAAGGCTCTAGACAGTGAGAGAGAAAATGGTGTGAAGTGGGAGCAGAGAGGTGCTCACAGCCAGACCATGCACAGTACTGGCCACTTTCCACTGCTTGAGAAAACCAAGACTTATTCTATATCAGGAAATAGATAGGAACCTAGTCTTTTATGGCTAACCTAGTCTTTTACAGTTGTAAACCAACCCTAGCATGTCTAGTTATCATTAACTGCTGACCCAGTTTCTAAGGGTGCATCCCTACTTCTAATCTGTGCTATTCGCATGTGTGATTTTCTGCAAGCTACATACATCATTGCATAAGGCGATGATTGTCCTTTTTAGATCTTCTTGCTTCTAGTCTACGATACATTTGTCTGAGGATCTCAAAACATAATCCACCGAGTTCCTCACTGTTTTCAGATGGAAAGTCCAAGTAGTTGTAGCAAGGTGGATTTGGACTGGTTTGAAGGTGAAGAGAGGAACTAGGACTGAACTCTTAGCCCAGCTCCCTTGCCACTGTGGCGCTCCTCACTCTCAGAGTTCCTCCTTCGCATGGCCAGCATCTGGGATGGAGCGCCTCCTGAATTTTCATGGCCTGGGCACTCTGCCTGCCTCACCCTTGTCCAGGTGGAATCATGCTCAACCTCACTCACAGAAAGGACAAGGAAAACTAAACCAAGACACCATTTTTCACCTATTGAGTTGTCAAAAATTAAAAAGCACTATCAAGGTTATTATTAGTTAGGCTGTGGGGAAACACGCTGATTGGGATGCAAATTGGTGCAACCTTACAAAGCATATTTGTCAATATAACACAATTTATTTTTGGTCCTGTAACCTCACTTCTAGGAATTTATCCTGAAGAGTCACCTCCAATAATATGAAAATACATATGTGTGAGGTTATTTGCTGCAGCATTGTATGTAATTGCAAACTACTGGAAATGACTTAAATGCTCATTCAAAGGAGAGTGCTCACATAAACTGATACATCCACACCATGGAATACAATGCAGCTTAAAACAGCATGAAGGGCACCACTGTGAGCTGACTGGACTGGAACTGAGGGTATCCATTACCATCTGCCCATAACACACAGTTATATAGATACATTTATGTAATATATGCCCATAAGTATTTCCTAGCTCTGTCTGCCAAAAGTGCCTGAAAACAGTGATCCTCCTCCCAGGGGCAGTGAAGAGACTTAGCACCCAGATGTTGGTTTCTAAATACCATTCTCCAATAAAAGCAGCCAGGGTTCTTTGGAGAAATGGCTGATTTCAGGGCTAGGGTTGCCAATATAAAAGATACATCTAGAACAGCTAGGAAATGATGATGAAGATGATTAAGGAATGTGCCCTTACATCAAAAGGGCACAGAAGCCAAATTGAAAGGGCTGTCGAGTACATAACAAAGTAAGCATCATAATAAATAAACAATAAATAGTGTAGTAAATGGAATAGTAACCCATTGAATAAAATAAGAATCAATGACACAGCCTGAAATAAAGTTCTAAATGAGGGAAACAATATATATGGGGGAAGGGAAAACTGTTTCACAGTGGAATGCCAACTAATAAATACAGAAGGGACTACGGGATTACCAGTTGTGGGAGAATGCTAAAACCAGCAGGTGAATGACGAGTGGGACATAGGATGTCCCCATAGTCTCATAATACCTCCTTACAGGATACTGATTGATTGCAAAGAAACGCTATCTCTTGGCCAGTGAGAAGCTTGGCTAGCACCATCATCAGCAGGTGACGAAAGTTATAGGTCACTGACACCATGGGCCTCCTGATGCCTTGTGCCAGGAAGGGCATGGTCTCGCTTCTGTGGTGGTCTTGCCAAAAACACAGGAGGTCAAAAACTGTGTGGGTCAAATAGCCAAACTGTGAAAAGAGCTGAGATGTCCATTGACAGATGAATGGATAAAGAAGATGTGGTTCATATATACAATGGAATATTACTCAGCCATCAAAAAGGATGAATACTCACCATTTACATGGATGTGGATGGAACTGGAGGGGATTATGCCAAGTGAAATAAGTCAAGCAGAGAAAGACAATTATCATATGGTTTTACTCATATGTGGAACAGAAGAAACAGCACAGAGGATCCTAGGGGAAGGGAGGGAAAACTGAAGGGGAAGTCACCAGAGAAGGAGATGAACCATGAGAAACTTTTAACTATAGGAAACAAACTGAGGGTTGCTGGAGGGGAGGTGGGTGGGCGATGGGGTAACTGGGTGATGGGCATTAAAGAGGGCATGTGGTGTGATGAGCACTGGTGTTATATTTAACTGATGAATTATTGAACTCTACATCTGAAACTAATGATGTACTGTATGTTGGCTAATTGAATTTAAATAAAAAAAACAAAAAAACCCTGCGTGGGTCAAATAGGTGGATTTTTTTTCAATAAATACAGTACAGTAAATGTATTTTCTCATAATTTTCTTTATAAGGTTTTCTCTAGCTTACTTTATTGTAAGAATACAATATATAATACAACACACAAAATACGTGTTGTTTATGTTATCGGTGAGGCTTCTGGTCAACAGCAGGCTATTAGTAGTTAAGTTTTGGGGGAGTCAAAAGCTATATGTAAATTTGTGACCATGTGGGGTCAGTGCCCTACCCCCTGTGTTGTTCAAGAGTCACCTGTATATGGATAGAGAGAATGATGAAGGAAGTATGGTGAACTATTGACACTGAGGAAAACAGGGTGACAAACATATAGGAGTTTTTATACTGGTCTTGTAACTTTTCTGTATGTCTAAAATTATTTCAAAAATAAAAAGTAAAAAAAATCTTTCCTACTTATGCCATTTTAGAAGGAGAAAATTATACTTTAAATTGATTTCTTTTCCTTTGGGGACTATGCATTGCATACATTGTTTTCTTTTTTCAGTTGTGCTTTAATGGAAACACTGTGAGCATTATGGGAAAAAATGAAAAAAAATTGAATTCACTTTTTTCATGAAACATGAATAATTCATTTTACATTGCAATTTGGTATTCCATCAAGCTTGTCCTTTTCATGTTTCCACAGAGAAACTATTTAGTGGCATTTTGGTATCACACACCTGCCCACGGGAGCACAGCATGTCCAACACCTCAGAGAGGTCTGGCTGAGCTAAACAAGCCCAAGGGGGCTTCCAGGATAAAGCAGGGGCACCACGCACAGTGAGAAATATCATTTCCCAGGACAGGGCAACTGAGTGCCACTGCCAGGGCCCATGGGAGCAACAGGCTCCTGGGGGATCCGGCAGAGGATGGCTCATTAGTGCCCACAGTGAGGCTATTCACAGGATGCCCAACCTTAGGAGCTCAGAGAAAAGCAATGGATGAAATTTCAGGCTGAGGAGGGTGAGGAGGGGCAGGCTAGGAGCCAGGCATAACAGGCAAGCTTGGAGGAATGTGACATCATCCATCCACAACTCTCCATCTACCCAGCACATAGTCTGTGAGTCTCTAGTAAGGGATTATTCTAGATGCTGTGGGAGGGGTGCAGGTGAACACCACAGTGCCCCTTCTTTTAAGAGATCACTGGTCATCTCTGCTCCCCCTACCCTGCCAGCCCTGTCCTCCACCCCAGGGAACTAGTAACCTCTTTTGTTTGAGTGAGAGGCTTGACCGTCTTGCTCCAGAATGGGTAGAATGTGGATCCCCCACCTGACTTGCTCAATGTCTCTTCTGTCCTCTCAGAATTTCAGGCATTGGACAAGTCACCAGCCCTTACGTGCTGTGAGACCCCTGAATCCACATCTTCCATCTCTACAACGAGAAAAGACAACTTCGCAAAACATGGGATCAAGGAGAATCTTGCATTTATGTGGTTACAGAAGCCACCTGCCTGGTCTCTCTTAGCTCACTGAGGGCCCATGGACCATAACCCCACATATCTGGAAACAACTGTGACCCATGTGGGCTCCCTAGTTTGTAAGAATTAGAATATTTTCCAAACCAAAGGTTGCTTCTGCGCAAAATCCAATTATAGTAAACCTCTGGCTACATATCAAGGGATTGACTGGGGTGTTCTAGGTAATCAGATACCAGCCATTTAAAAAAAAAATCACTAATTTCTTCATTTTCTTTATTGTTCTAAAATATTCTGCTTTACTGAAAGGAAAACATGTATCTAAGTTGTATTTTTAGTTAGTTTTTGAAACCTATAGATAGAATGTTAAAATTCATTAAAGATGACCTCATACAATATGCATATGTGTATATATATGTGTATATATGTATAAACTATTTCAGTGTGTGTTCAATTGAAACAATTTTAGACTCACATAAAAGTTTCAGAAATAGAACAGAGTTCCTGTAGAAATTGCAAAGATAGAACAGAGAGTTCACACATACCCTACAGTGCCTCTTACATAAGTGCAGCACATGATCAAAATCAGGACATTGACTCGGGAGCAAGGCTAAACCAGTCACCTAAATCGGATCTCACAGCTTAGCCATGCCCTCCTTTGTTTGTTTGATTGTTTGTTGTCTATAGGCCTATGGGTTTGTTGCATGTGTAGATTATGTAGCCACTACAAAAATCAGGATATAAGGAAGGTCCCATCACCTCCAAAAAACTCTTTCTTGTTATTGCTGCCTTTTTATAGTTACCTTCTTTCTCCCAACCTCAACTCTTGGCAACCACAGAGCTGCTGCCTGTTGCTACACTTTTGTCTTTTGGAGCATGTCAGAGCAATGGAATCAGACAGTATTCCACCATTAAGACTTGCCCTGTCTGCTCAGCACAATACCTGGGTGTATCAGCAATGCATTCCTTTTATTCCTGAGTGATATTGCATGATAAGGAAGTGCCACCATCCATGAACGAAGCTCATCCATTCATCCACTGGAGGACGTTAGTTTCTAGGTTTTGGTTATTACAAATAAATGCTATGATATACACATATAGGTTTCTGTGCGGACATAAGTTTTCATTTCTTTAGAGCAAATACCCAGGCGTGGGATCATTGCACCGGATGATATTTGTGTAACTTTACAAGAAAGCAACTGACTTTTCCAGCATGGCTCTACCCTTCTGCATTCCTACCAGCGATGAATGAGAGTTCATTGCTTCATCCTCCCCAGCACTTGGTAGTGTCCGTGGCTTGTATGTCAGCCATTCTAACAGGTGTGCCCTGCCATCTCATCATGGTTTGAGTCTGTGTCCCCGATGGCTAACGATGCTGAACGTTTTTGTGTGCTTAGCTGCCATCTGCATACCCTTATTTGATGAAGTGTCTGTTCAAATCTTTTGCCCTTTTAGAAGTTAGATTGTTTGATTTCCTACTTTAGAGTTTAGAGAGTTTTTAAATATACTCTGGATACACATTCTTTGTCAGACATGTGATTTGCAAATATTTTTCTTGCAGTCCGCAGCTTGTCTTTTCATTATTTAAAGCATCTTTTTTTCAGAGTAAATTTCTAATTTTGATGAAGTCAAATTTATCTATCCTTTCCCTTAGGGATTGTGCTTCTAATTTCACATCTAAAAACTCTTCACCTAACTCTAGGTTACAGAGATTTCCTATGTTTTCCTCCACACCTGTTAGACTTACATACTTAACATTTAAATGTGAATGCGACAGCCCATTTCTTTTTCAGAGCAACGTTGCCACCATTTGTGCAGTAAATTAACTCAACCACGAAAACACATTGGCCTGTCAACACAAACTCCAGAAATGAAATACGACACTGGGATTGGTGTATGATAATTGTGAAACAGAAGGTTAAAAGTGGATTAGTGAATAAGTGGTACAGAGACAACAGCTTTCTTATTTCTTGCATCAACATGCACTCCAGCAGATAAAATGTACATGACAGTGAAAATAAGTATATAGAGAAGGCACACATCCTTCACTCAGATTCTACCATTAGCATCACTACTATACTGACTTTACGATACATTTACCAATTTGTTCATTCTTCTATCCATCCATCACTTCATCTAACCTTCGTTTGGATGCATTTCAAAGTAAGCTGCAGACATCAGTATACTCCCCCTAAACACTGCAGCATGCATGTCGCCAACTGAGGTTCAGTATTTATTTTCCAGAGTAAAATTGACAAAAATTGATTTTAATAAAAAACTGGCGTTTCTTCTTCTGATTTAGGTAATTTAATCAACAATGACAAAAAGATACAAGTTAGTTATTATGGTAGAATGGAAAAAGTACAGGATTTAGAGTTCAAGTTTGGTCTGTCTCTCCTAGCTGTGTGACCCTGGGCAAGTCACCCATGTCCTGGGGTCCGGCTGTCCTTGGAGGCTCACTTAGGGGCTTTAAGATTCCTGATGCTTAGGTCCTCTGATGTTCTAAGCATCAGGGATTTTATAAGTATTTTATATGTGATTGTAAGTTTTATATGTGATTCTAATATGCAGCTAAGATGGAAAACCACTGTCTGGAACCTCAAGTTCATGATCTATAAAATAGGGGTGCCACATCTTCCTGATCAAGCTAGTGAAAACACTAGGGATGAAAGCATACAAGAAGTGAGTCACTCTTCCTTCCATATACTACCTGAGTATTGAATCATTTCTTCTTGCCTTTTTTTTTGCACCACAGAGAAATTCTCTTCATATGGTCCAAACATAAATATCCTTAAAAAGTTAAGGGTAAGAAGTGGGGATAATTGTCAGTTTGCAGACATTCCAGAATTTGTATTTCTGATCCCAAGAAGCGCCAATTTCTCTCTCAACAGGTTGGCTCTTGCAGGGCATGCACTTTCTGTCTCCTGACAGGGGGTGAGACAGTTTCTATAAGCAGATTTTGTGATGAGCTAGCAGATATTAATCCTGCTATGCAGCACCCCCCACCCCTGCCACAGTTTCTTGGGTCTTTACAATGAGTTATGCACTTACACTATCTCAGAGAACCCCAATTTATCAAGTAGTGGACTTGGTGACTCCTGACACTTATTTTTTTATTAAATATTTAATTTATTTATTTAACAAAAAGAGAGAGAGAGAGAGCACAAGCAGGGGAACGGCTGGCAGAGGGAGAAGCAGGCTCCCCGCTGAGCAGGACCTTGGGATCATGACCTGAGCCAAAGGCAGACGCTTAAGCGACTGAGCCACCCAGGTGCCCCAACTCTGTCACTTCTAAGAAGTGTGACCAGTGGGTCCAGGACCACACCATCTGTTCATCTGAACCAGTTTAAGCTGCAGTGAATCTTCTGAAAGAGGATTACAAAAAAAGTGGTACCCACTGTCTTATTTCATCCCCACCCTGGAGACTAGCCCTTACTAATACAACAAATACTATGTGTACCTTTTACCTTCTGATAGCACATTTTGAGTGTTAATGGAAATATAGGAATTTTTAAAAAAGATTTATTTATTTTAGAGACAGAGAGGGTAGGAAGGAGGGAGGGAGGGGCAGAGGGAAAGGGAGAGAGTCTTAAGCAGACTCCCCGCTGAGCGCAGAGCCTGAGATCAGAACCTGAGCCAAAAACAAGAGCTGGATACTTAACCAAATGAGCCACCCAGGTGTCCCAATACAGGAATTTTTAATTTTATCATGTTTTGAAAATCCTCTCTGCTGCTTCCAGATCCATAAAGCTGACTAGGATGACATGTGCCTCTCATTTGTTGGCAGCTGGTTCTTTCAAAACTCTCCTCACAGTCCTATCACTTTATCACAGGACTTCTGAATACTGAAGTCCTGCCAGCCAGGGTGATTCCAGGTGCTATGAGAAGCACATCAGAATAGACAGATCAGCAGTTGGCCTGGTAAAGAGACAGCCTCCCAAGGGCATCCAGTTCTAGGAGCCTGATATTCACACCTCTTCCCCAGTGCATGCTAACAACAGACAGATGGGGCTGTTACAAGGGACAATTCCAGCTGGAATAATATGGCCCAATCTGCTAGCAAAGCAGAGAGCTGTGTAAGTCCCTTTAATGAGCACATTTATTTCCTCCAGGTCATTGCCTGAAGCAAAGATAAAGCTTGAACCTCCAGGAGCCATAGTGCAAGGTTCTCATCTACTTCTTCTATAAAATTGGACCAGTGGCTGGCATTTTTAGAACACGCAGAGGAGATACGGTGTAGAGGATCCCAGCCCCAGTTACACCCAATACCTCGACATGGAGGCTGAGTGTCAAGAAGTGTGAGGACCCACCCCCGTTATGGAAAGAGCAGCAGTGGGAGGCAGAGGAGGGCAGTGAGGGTGGTAGATCTTGCCCAGAAGGGCACAAGACCCTGGCAGGGCTCACAGGCCACAGAGTGGGGAGGTGTTTCAAGGAGGGAAGTATCCAGAAAGAGAGGTAGGGGGTGGGTCCTCTACATCGGCTTCACACAGGTCAGACCACTTCTGGATTATCCATTTCTTGGTTCATTTCAAGAGGGATCTAGAGGGATCTAAATGGCCAGGAGAGTAGAACACTGTCCTAAGACGAAGAGTGGAGACACTGGGGGTGTTCTGTCCAGGGCCTGGCAGCCTTGGCGGGGGCAGTGAGGGGTGTGAGGGGCCATCTCAGAAGAAGACAGACACGGATCCCTGGGCTTCCAGAAGGGTCTATAAGGAGCAGGTCTACCTCTAAAGTAGGTCTACCAGAAAATGTTTCCAGTAAATGTTGATCTTGAATGTTCTCTGACCGTAAGGGGACTAGGAGAAGCCGTCTGGACCACTGGTCAGGGAAGCTCTCTGTCCTTGCTGCTGAGTGTGGTTCAGGGGCAGCCACAGCAGCATCGGCTGGGAGAGGTGAGAAATGCAGACTCTCAGGCCCCGCCCTGGACTGCCTGAACCTGCACCCTAAAAGCCCTTCCACTACAGGAAGTGATTCTTTCACACACTCAGCTGGACGAGGCTTAGGAGAAGTGTGTGGACAATTAGTTGCCAGGGACGGCTCCTTCCCTGGGAGCTTCTCTCCAGCATGGAGCACCAAGGAGTCCCCTAACTGGGACACTCCCCAGCTTTCTGCCTGAGCTACTTGGCCTTTTTTTTTTTTTTTTTTAGATTTTATTTCTTTATTTGACAGAGAGATAGACAGCATAAGTAGATAGAGCAGCAGGTAGAGGGAGAGGGAGAAGCAGGCTCCCCACGGAGCAGGGAGCCCGATGCGGGGCTCGATCCCAGGACCCTGGGATCATGACCTGAGTCGAAGGCAGACGCTGAACAGCTGAGCTACCCAGGCATCCCCAGCTACTTGGCTTTTGTCCATCCTCCACTTCGGCAAACAAACAGCAGCAACAACAGTGTGATATACTAATAGCCTCTCCCCTTGTTCTCTGTTCATAGTTCAGCTTCCATCCTTCCTCCAGGATCCTCAGGATCCATGAGCTTCTCCTTCATTTTGTTCATTTTGTTTCAAGATGGAGTCTCTCCAGGTGACAGTGGCTTTCTGGAGCTTGTCTGCACTGACTTCATCCTGCAATGTGATCAGGCCCTCATGACAGGGCCCAGAACGACTGTCACAGGCACTTTGAGACGTAGCTCACCTGGCGTGGTACCAATTGGCTAGGGAACAGCTAGGCCTGTGTGTACTGTGGCACACTGGTTCAGGAGGTCAAAATACATGGTGTTTTGAAAGCCAAAAGGCTCAGGGTCAAATTAACCCAGCAATCACTGAATTAAAGTCAAGCATATGAATTTTGACTCAGCCAAAACTGACCATAGGACTTGTAGGGCTGTAACTTTGTAGGGAGTATCAGGAGTTTCCAAGGGTTGCCAAACCCTTTCTGTTTTCCCAGGTGAGTGTTCCGTGGAACCCACCTTAGGGAATCTGTGCCAGGGTTGCTGCCTGCCTCCAAATCTACCTGGAACCGGCCCACAGTTCATAAGCTAAGATGTCCTGGAACAGCTGGTCTGGTTAAGATCGTGGCATATACACACATTCGAACGCTGTATCACACTGCTGGGGCTTGAATTAGCGCCACTTGTGGCCTTTACAAAAAATACCAACCCCAGAGATTGTGATTTAATTGGTTTGGGGTGTGACCTCCGAATCCCTGGGTTTAAAAGCTAGGGCGGACACGGATGCCAGCTGAGGGTAGGGTTCTGGACTGAGGGCAGGCCCGGGGAGAGGGTGGGTGTTGTCTGGGCCCCCACTGCCTTTTGCTTGCTCCAGCTTTTCTGTTGCTTCTTCCTACTCTACAGCCCACAGAGTAAGAGCTATCTGGGTAAAATCACTGTGGGGTTTCTTTTTTTAATGAAACACCAACGGTGTGTCATTTATAATATTCTTCATGTCATGCTTCCTCCTTATTCCTTATTTGGAGCCTGTCTTTGTTTTTGTGGTTTGTGAAAAGCACAATCTGCTCTTGTGTTGCAACACAGCGCGAATGTTGCCTGGGAGCAATTTAACATGCGCCACTAACCAGCAGCCCAAGACAGGAAGATATGCTGATGGTACCGCAGCGCAGCTCACCGTGCGCCCGGAGGCCCCTGTTCTAGTTCTGCTTCTTGCGCTTGACACGGGTGACTTTGTAAAGAAAACAAAGTCAAGGTCGTATAAAATTCTTGCCAAGAAAACTCTCAAGGAGCTTGGGTGCTCACACAGTTTGGCTTCATTTCTATTAAAAAAAAAATCTTATGAAATTGATCTTGGAATTCTCTTCCCTCTGATAGATTCATTTTTTCATTAATAAATTAATGAGCACAAATACTAACTGCATGCCTACACTGTGGAGCTATGGGCTAAGCAGTGCAGACATACGCAGGAGTTTATACCTCTGCTCCTCACCCTGGAGGCTGCAAACCACTCACTTACAGCTCCTGCGGGAGAAGTGGTCCTCAGACCACCAGTACATGACCCATACTCAGGTCTCCCAGGGCCAGGCTGGGGCTCCCTCTGTGGAACTTAGCCTGAAACTCCCCTCCTAGGCTTGCTCTCCCAGCTGGCTGGCTTGCCTTCCCCAAGAGCATTTCCTTAGTCAATCACTTGCTCATGAATCCTCACATTGCTGTCTTTTTCTGGTCAACTCAACCTAAGACAGCTGTGGCAAAGACAGAAAATAAAATAGTAAGCAAACAGATTATGAACTGAAACTGCAACATGGATGCTGAGAAGAAGCCAGGCCAGTGAAGGGCAAGGGAAAGAACATTCCAGGCATCAGAAATGGTTGTAGAAACCCCGTGGTTGAAAGACTGAAGGAGCCCCTGAGCCTGCAGGTGGTGGGGAGGCAGTAGGGGCGTGGAAGCCTTGGGAGAGGAGCGCTGCTCATGGCCTCCCTGAAGGCCCACAGGGAGTCTGTATTTATTGAACTCTGGGTGATCTGCTATCTAGCGATAGTTTAAAAGAGATAAAAGCAAAAGTCCTAGAAGAGGAGGCTCAGTGATTGATTTTTTCTCTATTTTCTAGAAGAAGCATCAGAGTAAAATTCCCTGCAATCTACCATATTGAAACGCATCCAGATTGTACCCGGCCAGCACAACATGGACAGGTTGCTAGAAAGAGGGCTATCCTCTGGGATTTGACTTCAGTTTACAGATGGCCCACCTCTCTTGTCCTGGCCCCTCCACCAGCAAGCTTCCCGGAAACACCTCTATCTCTGCTAACTCATTCTTGAATCTATATCTCACAGTCTAGACCTCAATGGATAATATCTTATTTAAGGTTATAAGATTCCAAGCAATGTATTCTGTTTCTAAATATATTTCTCTTAACTGTGAAAATGTTTCCTGACTCCACACATTCTATTTGTTTTATGATGGCACAGACTTCCACCATATTCCCTGGTAGCTCTCAACTTCCCAAGCAAGAGATTCTAGTTACTTGTCCTTGGACATATGATACCACTGTCCACTGTAGGCTGGCTTACATTCTACTTACAGGTACTCTTGAGGCTCAATGTGAAAACTTACTGAAGACTCAGGTTAACCCTACGAAGGGGACGTTTTCAATTAACATCACTGTACAACAATATACACTTCTTATTTTGTAGATTCATTTCTTAAAAACTGGACAGAGGCTATTTATCCTAACATAATCTAGCATTTCTCTGGTGACAGGTTCATGGTATACCATGTGATTTTTATCACCTAAGAGAAACATCTTTTCTTCTGAGATCTTCAGCCAGCTCCAACTGCTTCACTCCACTCACAAATAAGAAAGATGAGCCTGGCAAGAATCACTCAGCATAATTTCCACAATGAAGTCCTCCTTCTTACTTCCCTCTCCAGCTCCTCCATGTGCATAAAGCCCAGGCCACATGCACCACAGTAACTGGTTCCACTGAAGATGCCTGTGCTTGTTCTTCCTCTGTGAGGACAGAGCCTTCCTCACCCTTGTGATGACTGAACAGGAACAGCTCCTTGAACCCACAAAATGCCTTTTGTCATGGAAATTGCACTGAAAAAATCCCAGCACACTGAGGGGCAGGAGACCTGCCATGTTAGTTTTCTTTCTGCACATGAATATTGGTGATGCACTCCAGACCACCTGTTTCACTTGTGTGATATTCCCCCCCCCCCTTCTATTTTTAGGAAGCACTGGAATGGTTTGCTGGAGAAAAAAAGTGAAAAATATTGGTTCAAATGAAAGCTGGGCTCATCTCAGATTTTAATGCTGTATCTGTCATTGCTTCCGGTAGCATGATTCGTGGATGCTGAGCTGTGCTGGATGTAAGGACCCTGCTTCCCAGCACATTCTCATCACCAACCCTTTGATGCAAAGGATACATCTCTTCTAACAAACTTTAGTGCTTGTCATTACTTTCTTTTTCTTATGGTATAATGATATGGTAAGAAGGAGATGATGTTTTTATGAGCATTGGTCAGGGTTACATGGTACCCCCAAGGTCTCAAGGCTGTCCATCAACAGATGAATGGATAAAGAAGATGTGGTATATATATATATATATATATATACATATACATATACATACACATATATATACATATACATATATATATGTGTATATATATATATATATATATACACATATATACAATGGGATATTACTCAGCCATCAAGAAAAATGAAATCTTGCCATTTGCAATGACATGGATGGAACTAGAGGATATTATGCTAAGCGAAATAAGTCAATCAGAGAAAGACAATTATATGATCTCACTCATATGTGGAATTTAAGAAACAAAATAGAGAATCATAGGGGAAAAGAGGAAAAAATAAAACAAGATGAAATCAGAGAGGGAGACAAACAATAAGAGACTCTTAATCATAGGAAACAAACTGAGGGTTGCTGGAGTGGAGGTAGGTGGGGGGATGGGGTAACTGGGTGATAGACATGAAGGAAAGCACGTGATGTAATGAGCACTGGGTGTTATATAAGACTGATGAACCACTGACCTCTACCTCTGAAACCAATAATACAGTATATGTCAATTAATTGAATTTAAATAAAAATAAATAAATTGCCTGCCCCTGAAAAAAAAAGTCTCAAAGCTAATCACAGAGGAAGTCTGCTTTACACACTTAATAAAGAGTCATCAGAACGCTGAGGTTAGTGGTGGCCTGGAGAAGAAATGTTTTCATAAACTATTGTGCAAATCTACATTACATGGATCTCTAAAGAATCCTGTCTGTACTGGATTTATTCAAATGAGTATTACCAAAGATAAGTGGCCCTTCAGCTAGCTTGGGGAAACTTTATTAAAATACAATTGGGTTTAGAATAAACATTTTGCTGGTATTTGTTCAAAACGGAGTATGGCAGAAATTCATCAGAAACCTGAGTCTTCTCTTCGCTGGTATTCAGACTACATTTACCCATGTTAGAAAGCATGTAGCTCAGAGCTACACGTCCATATATCAAAGCTGATTTCATTACAAGAAATACAGTCTTACAATGACAGAAGATTCCAATTCTCTGGCACGGATTCCCTTTATTAAGGCAGCTGTAGGTATGACAGGCCCCTCCTCACCCACAACTGTGACTAGTGGCTCAGAAGTCCCAGTCAAGAAATCTGGTCAGCACAATGAAAAATTTAAGAAACCTTTTATTTATTTGACATATTAATTTGGTTTGATGTCCCCACACTTTTATGTATTGAAAAGTATTTCAGAGGAATATGAAAAATGATCAGATTGTATTATTATGACAGAAGGATTTATTATCTTGGGAGATTCTCTTCCCATCTAATGGCTATAATTACACACTCCACTGCCTTTTATTGATATATAAGATGAGAATATGTTAGATGAGAACATAAGAGATTGATTTTTATTTTTTAAGAAACAGGCCTTGAATTCCACATTTAAATGAGTTATCCTTGATACAGAAAATTAAAACAATAAATGGCATACTATTATGTCAATCACGTTTATATTTCACAAAATATTTTTGAACTTTTCTTTGGAAATTGTATTTAGAATGCCCTCACTAGTGGAAAATATTTCATGAAAGTAAATTTAATTTCTAGATGAGTCAAACTTACTCATACAGTGCCCCTTTGAAGAATAAGGTGGTTGCTACAGTTTGAGCAATACAAAATGAGTTATGACTATAAGGAGATAAACTATTCCTTTGTGTAAGTGATCCACACGTGGATCCAAAAGAAACGGGAATATCTAAATATATTTAATTACAGACTGTCCTAAGGGAGGAAAATGATAATTTAATTTCCCAATGCTATAAGCAAATATATGTCATATTATTTAAAGATAATTAATTTGATTAAAATTCTTAACCTAACTGCAAGCCATCTGTGGACATTTGAACATATTTTTTGTCTGAATCTAGTGATGCTGGAAAATGCACATCTAGTACTTCAGGCAATATCTTGGCAAGACTTCTTATATGACAGTGTCAGGAGGTAGGCATATCTTATCTTCCAGAAACAAGTGGAAAAAAAATTGTCAGTACAGTTTTATAAAGGCTCCCAACATTGACCAAAGGCCAATAGTATTTGAAAAGTATTTACTTACCAACCACTGCTGAAATCTGAATAATTATAGTGGGGGTCTATGCTTGGCCCATGCAGTATTTCTGCTAGGGTGGGACTAGCCATGGGAACTAGTCACTTCATTGTTGGAAGGGGCTTTATTGATTGGAAGTAGAGTGGAAAATCCATTCCCAGCTATGAATGAGAAAAGCCTAAAGCTCTCCCAACCTATGGCTATAGTCCTGGTTGGGTCAAATGGCAGATTGGAGGACAACCCAAGAATTTAACAGGGAGCTCCTGAAAATGAAAACTAATAAGCTCTCTTCACATCCCTGGCTCACATGGTGGCTAACACCAAAAAGTCAGGAAGAGGAAAAAAGAAAACAACAACAAAACCAAGAAACAAGTGGAAAACAACAATCAAAATGGCAGACAGAAACCCAATCATATAAAAATTACATTTCATGCAAATGGACTAAATATTCCAATCAATTGACAGACTGTAAGACAATAAAAAAAGAAAAAAAAAAAAAAAACCAAGATCAACTACATGCTTCCTTTAAGAGATATACTTTAAATCCTGAGATAAAAATTAATTCTAAGCAAAAAGATGGAAAAAGATGTATCACACAAACAGTAGTAATAAGGAAGTGGGAGTGGCTATATTAATGTCACACAAAATAGACCTGAAGACAAGAAATATTATTAGACATAAAGAGGAACATTTTATGATGATAAAATGGTCAATACTTCAGCAAGATACAATAATAATAATAGGGGCACCTGGGTGGCTCAGTAAGTTAAGCGTCTGACTCTTGGTTTCAGCTGAGGTCGTGACCTCATGGATCATGAGATCGAGTCCTGTGTCGGGCTCCACACTCAGCAGGGAGTCTGCTTGAAGATTCTCTCCCTCTGCCCTTCCCCCGCTCTCTCTTTCTTTCTCCCTCTAAAATAAATTATTAATCTTTAAAAAAATAATAAATGTGCATGCACTACCAATGGGGCCCCAGAATACATAAAGCACACACTGACAAAATTAATGGATTAGTCAGATAAACAGCAAGGACAAAAGACATGAACAACATCATCAGCTAACTTGACCTAACAAACATTTATAGAATATTGCACACAATGACAAAATACACATTCTCTCCCAAGTGTGCACAGCACATTTCCCGGAACATATTATATGCTAGGCCCCATATCAAGTCTCAATAAATTTAAGAGAGAAATTATACAAACTATGTTCTTCAACCACATGAAATTAAACGAGTAAATAATAAAAAACATTGGGACACTTAAGGATATTTGAAAAATTAAACAATACTTTTATAAATAACCCATTAGTAAAATAAGAAATCACAATGGATATTAGAAAATATTTTGAATTATATTAAAAATGAAAACAACATATCAAAATTTGTATTTGAAACAGTGTTTGAGAGAAAGTTATAGCTTAAGAAATATATATTATGAAGGGAAAAAAAATCTCAAATCAGTAACTAAGCCTCATGTAAAGAAACTAAAAAAAAGGCAAATTTAACCGAAAGGAAACAGAGAGAAGGGTATCATAAATATCTGAGTGAAAATCAATGAAATGGAAAACCGAAAAGCAAGAGAACAATCAATGGAATCAGAAGTCAGCTACTTGAAAAGATCAACAAAATTTATAAACCTTCGGCTAGACTGACCAAAGAAGAAACAGAAAACCTTGAATTACCAAAAGTAGGCACGAAAGAGGAGACAACACCAACCATACAGAAAGTAAAAAGATTTAAATGGAATATTATAAAACAACTGTATGCCAGTAAATTATATAATTTGAATAAAATGAAAAAATTCCTAGAATGACACAAATTAATAAACTTGAGTCAAGAAGAAAGGAAAATCTTAAGATTTTCTTTAAAACAATAGACTTAAAATAATAAAGAAATCAGATCAGATCCGTAATCAAAACTCTTCCCACAAAGAATAGCCAAGGCCAGATGTCTTCACTGATGACTTCTAATAAATGTTAAAAACAAAAACAATACTATGCAGAATCTTTCAGAAAACAGAAAAGGGAACCCTTTCTAACTCATTCTATAAGGCCAGTATTACCCTGATACAAAAGCCAGGAAGAGATATTACAAGAAAAGAACCACAGACTAATTTCACTCATGGACACAAATATAAAAATTCTTAACAAATTATTAGTAAATAAAATTCAGCAATATTTAAACAGGAGTACATATTATGACCAAGGGCGATTTATCCTCCAAAGTAAGGAGACTTTAATATCTGAAAATCAGTTAATGTAATAGATCATATTAATAGAATAAGGGACAAAAGAAAAAGCCCCCACATGATAATCCAAATAGAGAAAAAGCATTTGTCAAAATTAAACAACTATTTTTTATGAAAAAAAGACCAAATTGTTCAACAAAGTTGTGACTTTGTTGCCCTTCCCTTAAGAGGTAAGCTCTCTTCACATCCCTGGCTGTGAAGGGAACTTCCTACCCTTGATTAAGAGCATGAGCAACATTATCCTTCATCAGGAAAGTCTGAGTGCTTTCCTAAGATCAGGAGCAAGGCAAGGATGCCTCCTGCTCACCATTTCCCTTCAACATCATATTTGAGGTTCTAGCCAGTGCAATGAGGCAAACAAAGAAAATCAAACCCCAAATCCTCCTGCCCCAAATCTCTCAAAGGGAGACTAAAATATTTTTTATAATATTGTCGATTATTTTCTGAATTATTTCTGTTTCCTCTGGGTCAACTTTTCTATTGTTGTTGTTTTGTCTCATTCATGCTTTTGAATTTTCTTCAAGTGTTTGTTGAGTCCTCCCTCTTTGCTCATTATTTATGAAAGGGGCACATGTCAGCGTTATACCACAATTGTGAAATTCTGTCTGTCTTGACAGGCTTCAAGTGTGTAATAGGAGGGCAGACTCCTGGTCTTGGGAAGACCCAGTTGCAGGCTCACAGCAGTGAGGAAGTGGTCTGTGACCACCCCAGCTCTGCCTCCTTGTGCTTTACCTGTGGACTCTGAAACAGCAGTTTACTGTAACACATACTTTTTTTTTTTTTTTAACAGCATCACCATTAGGAGGCAAGAGTCTGAAGTCAGCATGTCTCAGTTCCAAGAGCTGCCAGCACAGCCAACTGTGTGACCTTGGACACCTCCCAAGTTTCAGTGTCCTTGTGCACAGGGTGAGGCAGGATCAGCACCTGTGGCCCAGCGCTGCCATGTGGTTACATGACAGAGGGTGCACGAAGGGCCTGGCATAGACAGATGCTCCATCAGCAGGTCCTACCTTCCCCTTCCTTCCTGTGGTGAAGAAAATGCTCCCCCACCACCTTGGGCATTGTTTCTAAGTGATGACATTCCATGTGCTCTAGGATCCTGAAGGGTGGCACTATTACAAATAAATGGGTAATAATTGGCCTTTCAACATTTGATAAGCATCTCTAACAGCAGGAGGGCTGTTAGGCCTCTCTAGCCATG
Organism: Halichoerus grypus; assembly: GCF_964656455.1. Classification (NCBI taxonomy): domain Eukaryota; kingdom Metazoa; phylum Chordata; class Mammalia; order Carnivora; family Phocidae; genus Halichoerus; species Halichoerus grypus. The sequence goes on from NC_135721.1 coordinate 90,394,915, forward strand.
AACTTTGCTTACTTTATTTCATAGCTTTAAACTCAATTTTTCTATTTCATAGAACTGCTTTATTACCAGAGCCTGAAATCTCTGTTTGAGTTTTTCTGTGTGAAAAGGAGAAGTGGTTTCCTGCTGTTGGTGTTCCTGAAAGCTGAAGTTTTAGCTGTGGACTGGGCACTGGATGAAGCAGTGGTCAAATATCAGGGAGGAGGCCCTGGGGCTGTGGAGCACCAGGCCCCAAATCGTGCACCCAGAGTGGCCTGAGTGTCCCCCCCCCCACCCTCTGCCCCAGGGAGGCCTGTCTGGTCACACTGAGTGCAGTGACACCATATAATGAGCAGCCACCTCTGCATTCCTGCAATCCCTCAGAGGCCCCCTGAGATCTCCCTATCTGATTTAGAGCCCCAACAATTCACCAGGAGTAGCAGCTTCCTCTTGGGTAGAGCAGGGCAAACCTCAATTTCTGAGGCCTTTCCATAAAGATTCTTGAAATTAGCTACAGAACCTACTCATATTAATACAACCTTGAGGGCTACCCCAAAACTCCACATGTTCTTGCAGAAATGTGCATCAGGTGAGCAAACCTCTCTGGATCGGAGATATCTTCATTATAAATGCCAGAGATGAACCTCTCCAGGTAGAGTGATAAGGGGACAGGTAAGAGGCAGGTTGCCTGGTACACAGGAACTCTAGTGACAAGGACCCCTGCTTTTCACCAGCACAATGGCTTTCTGAAAATTGCAATTTTTAGGTAACAGTATCAATTTGCTATAGACCAAATGAAGTTATAGAATTCCCAGAAGTTAAATTCTTATTTTTTGTTGTCGTTTTGTCTGAAGTAATACTGCCTTCTGGGAAGAGCTCCAGATCAATATCTACTGTGTTTTCTGTTTAAGTCACAAAATAACTACAGCTGTTGTCACTCTGTTCAATTAGATGATCTTAAAAAAATATATGTCAAATAGGCCAAACATTTTTGCTCTGTGGTAGACTACAGACTACAATAATTGGTACCCAATTTGTTGGCACTTTCCTATACTGTCATCCTAAAAAGTCCCTCCCACACTGGCTTTGGGCTTAGTCATGTATCTTTCTTTGGCCAATAAGACAATAACATGTATAACACAAGCAAAGACTTGGAAAGGTCTCGTATGCTGGGACTCACCCTCTCTTGCTGCTCCGGGAATCTCTAGCATGACTGCCATGTGATGGAGTGACCTGCTGGATGATTAGAGACATGAGGTCCAGTCACCTCGTCATCTCAGCTAATGGCCAGACAGCATTCTCAGGCACAGCTGTGTAGCTGAGCAGCAGCCCCTACAGACTAGTGAGGGAACCCGAGTGAGACTAGCAGAGCAAGAACCATCCAGCAGACACCCATTCCGGTGGTTGACGCTGAGAATCATGACCAAAATAAATAGTTGTGTTAAGCCATTAAGTTTTAGGGTATTTGTTATGCAACAAATGCTAACTGATACATGCCCCTTTATTATTTCATGGAATAGAAAAACAATAAATCTTAGAACAGTTGCTGCATGCACACTGACTCTTCTAGCTACTCATTAGTTTTTCTTCATAAAGACTGCCATGTCTCCACCATAAGAATGTTGCTAAGAAAATACCTTGTTTTTACAGAGTTCCTAATGGGCCATGCCAACCACTTTGGATGACTCCCTGGACTCCTCCATGGCTGTACTAAACAGCACTGAAGGAGTGACAGTCGCCACACTGTGTCTTGATTCCTTCCCCCAGACCTGTGCGAAGAGCCATTTCTTAGTCTGGGTTTGCCAACCAGAAAGTCTCATATGAGGCAGCCCAGCTTTTTTTTTTTATGTGCATATCTTTTTTATTGTTATGTTAATCACCATACATTACATCATTAGTTTTTGATGTAGTGTTCCGTGATTCATTGTTTGCATATAACACCCAGTGCTCCATGCAGAACGTGCCCTCTTTAATACCCATCACCAGGCTAACCCATCCCCCCACCCCCTCCCCTCTAGAACCCTCATTTTTTTTTCAGAATCCATCATCTCTCATGGTTCGTCTCCCCCTCCGATTTCTCCCCCTTCATTCTTCCCTTCCTGCTATCTTCTTCTTTTTTTTTTTTTTAACATATAATGTACTATTTGTTTCAGAGGTACACATCTGTGATTCAACAGTGTTACACAATTCACAGCGCTCACCATAGCACATACCCTCCCCAGTGTCTATCACCCAGACATCCCATCCCTCCCACCCCCCACCACTCCAGCAACCCTCAGTTTGTTTCTTGAGATTAAGAATTCCTCATATCAGTGAGGTCATATGATACATGTCTTTGTTTGACTTATTTCGCTCAGCACAACACCCTCCAGTTCCATCCACGTTGTTGCAAATGAGGCAGCCCAACTTTTAAACAACTTGTTCCACCGATGTCATTGGGTGTGCCCTTTCTGACTAAGGTATAAATGCCAGCATGTTCCACCTTACTGCCATCAGAGGTGACTATAAACATGTTACTACACAATAGGCACTATAATCACAAGTAAAGATTCCAGCTGCTGTATCATTAAAGTTAACTGTTTCTGATGGGCTATTGCTACTGTTGCCAGGACAGGGAAACAAACTGGGTGGCAGAGCTCACTTCCCCAGAAACCTGCACTACCTGTCAAAGCCTTGGACTGACCTGGTAGAAAAGCCTGTTGTGCCAGCCGCCCACCTCCTAGCATTTAATTTAAAAGACTGTCTCTAAGTGGGTTCTGGTCCTCTGCAGATTTCCAAAAACCACATCTATTGGCTGAGGTCATTGTGTGAAAACTGTTGCAAAAAAATGGATTCAGTAATCGACTGCCAAAAATGTAGATTAAGACATATTATGAAAAGAACATTTGCATTTAAATAATGGCTGTATTTATTTGCAAGCTCAATCTGAAGCCCATGCAAGTCTTAAAGAAAAAGGAATACGATTCCTTTCAGTGTATTTCATTATGAAGTCATAGAACAGAAGTAGACTAAGGACTGAGAAGATGTGTTATTCACCTGTTCATCCTCACCTACCCTGGTGGAATGTAGTTATTCAAGGATATGGACTTTAAGTCAATGGATATAAGGAGAGGGAGGGAGGATGAAGCCCACACAAGTGACAAAGTGATGATGGAAACTTTCACGAATTTCTTTTACATTTTCAGTCTAGTAACTATCCCAAACTTTTAAATTCTGATAGATATTATATATTGGAGCTTATTTTCCAAATATTCCTAACAAAGCTGAAAATCCTCTGCTGACCAGCTTGACCATTTGGAAGCTTAGGGACATCTTTGCACAGGGCAGGCCTGACCCCTTCCTTCCCATCATCTCTGAACAATGGCAAACTTCACTTCTTAAGTATTTCTTCACTTCTAATGCTGTCCTGATTCTCTCATCATCTCTTATGACAGGTCCCAATAGGTTCTGTGAATCTAGTTTGGTCCTAGCCCCATGCCCTTCCCCCTCCCCCATCTCCCCACTCTGTCCCACTGTCCCACTTTGCAGCCATAGCAGCTTCCGAAAACTCGAATCTGACCCCAGCCTTCCTGCCTGAAACCCCTGAGGGTTTCCACACCCATGACACCCATCAAGGTGCCTCGCAGTGTGGCCTATGAGGTGCAGCAAGCAGCATCCCTATAGCTGAGGGTGGGCCTGGACTCTCTAGTCTCAGGCCACTCCCCTCAATATAGGGTTCCTTCTTGATGTTGTTACCTGTCCTTCCTCTTGTAGGCATCTGGGTCTGTGGCCTCGCCTAAATTCCAGCCTCCCTTCGAAGGCTGGTATGGTCCTCAGTTATGGTCCTGTCTCCCAACTTCCATGATCCATAAGTCTTAGCAACTGTAATCAGTTACTGTTCTCTGCATCCTAGGTTGGATGCCTCTGTGCTTTTTCTGCTCATGCTGTCCCCTTGGACCAGGGTTCTCCCACCACCTCCCCATGAGCCTTTTTGTTCATAGTCTCGTTCTCCTCCTCAAGATGTAGTGCAGGGGGTGCTTCCTCTGTGATGACTCCTGACCCCTCACATTATACTTGGAGTCCCATCTCCTAATCCTTTGCATGCTCTCAGAGCAGGATTGGTACTCTACCATCATAACTCCTGTGTTTTGTGAAAAGTGCATTTTTGTATATTTGCTTTCTGAACTTCATGCAGGTCAAGCGACATTTATACTTCTGCATTTAGCAATACCCTCAGGCCTTGGAAAAGAATGGACACATGACAGAGCCTTGTGAATGGAAGCCAAAGTACTTCTTACAGCTTTCTAAAAACTTTGGCATTGCCAGAGCCTGTTCCCCTTAACAGGTGTCACCAGAAGATGTGAAGGTCTACTCTGATGGCCTTTCCTATAACTTGACTTCTCTGGACTCCCTGCCAGTTGGTTTTCATGGGTTCCATTCACAGGAATCGCTACAAAACATTTCCCATTTCTGAATTTCCTTTCTAATTAAAACCATCTCTTTCCAGCTGCTTCTGGTTCTCATTGCACCTCCAGGCCTGATGCTTCTGGTTTCCTTGGCTGCATGTCCAAAGTGCACGTTTCAAAGCATGTAATACAAATGCCCTTACTTGCCCCCCAGTGTACTGAAGAAGTGACTCTTGAAACAACTCAACTCATCTTCCCTTTAGGCTAGCATTCCTACTATTTTTTCCAGCAGATTTAGCTATACCAAGGATCCCTTAGTAGAAACTTTGAAATGCCAAATTAAGGAAACTGCTTGTGACAGCAAAAACTCTTCTCAAATTGTCCCCACACATGTCTTTCTAGCCTCATGTGGCCCTAGGACCCTGTGTCCCTCTCTCACCTTGATCACTTTTGCCAATGACCCCTCTGTCCCAAGTGGGGGGTGTCAGCAGGAATCCCCAACTGACTTCTGGTGCTGGCAACCCTTTAGTCCACCAGTAGCCCCATTCTCATGGCCATTACCTTGGGTCATCTCTGCCAGCATCCCTGCTGAAGCCCCTACTGGGTGTTGGTCACCTAGTCTTTCTCCACTTCATTTTCAATGGATATTTAACAATGTTTCAGTTTCTCTGCATTTTTGCACACTAGTTGCATTCCCTAACTTTTGCCAGACACTCATGAGTCCCCACCCAATCCCCATGTCCCGTTCTCAAAGGCTCATGATAAATACATCCTCTGACCTCCAGCTCCTGGAATTCCTCCTCCTCCTCCACGTCATAGGAGAGGGTGTGGATCTTGATGTCATCAGCCGAGAGGTCGATGAACTTCCCATCGGGGTACTCCAGACTCTCTTTGGTGGGTGACCGGTCCTCAATGAAGGTGGTCTCACAACAGTCGGCAGCCACGCCATCCCCCCAAGAGCGCAGCACACCCTCCGAGTAGAGAATGATGTTGGGTCGGAAATGGGACTCCACAGACTGCTGAAGTGTGTTGGGGTCCAGCAGTTGCTGGACTGGCTCATTCCTGCTGCCATCCAGGCTGGCTGGTGCCACGCTGCCCACCACCCGGCAGCTCTGGTACTGTGGCGCTGGGTAAACGGACACCAGGCCATCTCTGTTCTCGGCCATGAAGTTTCTTGTGTTAATTAAGCCATTCCTCTTGCCAGCATCACTGATTTTACTGTGCACCAGCATGCTCTTCTGTTCAATTATGCCATCCATGGTTCTCTCCCTCCCTGACTGGGCGTCAGGCTGGCGGGCCACACTCCAAGGTCACACTTGCCTCATAGGACCCATTTCTCCTGGAGGAGGAGGAAACAGAGATGAGACAAGAAAATCACACCTGAAAAAAAATCTAATCACCCAGACCCTTGCTGTTTCAGCGTGTACTAGTCAGCTGATATGCACAGAAGCTGGAGGGGGGTGGGTTGTCAGATGATATTCTAGTCCTACCTATTCTACCAATTTTTAAAAGGCTCTATCAGGGCAGCCAGTCAGAGAAAGCCAGAAATTGATTACTCACATCCCTATAAAGTCTTTGCTTCCAAATAAAGGAGACTCTGCAGAAATTGGAACCACTGTAGCTCTAGAGAAACCTGTGATTGCCAATAAGCATCTTGAAATCATGGGTAAATCCAATTACATTAGCATTGGGCCAGTCCACAGGGAAAATAAGGCTGTAAATCTGCAATGGGGATCAACTCTTCCCGGCTCCATGGCTATTCATTTGAGCAGAAAACATACACCCAAGGAAGAAAAGGTTTAAAATAATGTCCCACACAGATTTAGAAGATAAATGACAAGAAAACCCACGCCATTAGTTCTGTATATAGACAAAATTTCCAAACTAAGGAAACACTCACATGTACATTCTAATGTATGTATTAACATTAGCTCAATGCTCACACACGCCTACTGGCCTTCCAACATGGTCCCAGGAATTGAACTAGAAGTTCCCCTGCCTTAATCGTACTCAACTTAGAGAAAAATCCACATATATGGGATACAATTAAAAAGCCCTCTAAATTGTTTCTCCCTAGATCACGTTCCTTTCTAGGGTTTTGAATGTTCAAAAAAAAAAAAAAAAAAGGAGGGAAAGAAAAAGATACCAAAGATTAAGATTTTAGAGATAATGCATTTCCTTGCACAGCAAAGGACACCACCAACAAATAAAAAGACAATCTACTGAATGGGAGAAGATATTTGCAAATGATATATCTGATAAAAATATATATCTGATAAGAGGTTAATATCCAAAATATATGAAGAACTTACACAACGCAACACCAAACAAAACAAAACAAAATTAAAAAAAAAACAACAATCTGATTAAAAAATGGGCAGAGGACCTAAACAGACATTTTTCTAAAAAAGACATACAGATGGCAAACAGACACATGAAAGATGATCAACATCACTCATCATCAGGGAAATGTAAATCAAAACTATGGTAACATATCATCTCATACCAGTCAGAATAGCTAGTATCAAAAAGATAAGTAATAACAAGTGTTGGTGAGGATGTGGAGAAAAATAAAGCCTCATGCACTGTTGGTGGGAATGTAAATTGGTACAGCCACATGGAAAACAGTATGGCAGTTCCTCAAAAAATTAAAGATAAAAATACCATATGATCCAAATGCCAAATACTACTGGGTATTTACCCAAAGAAAATGAAAACACTAATTTGAAAAGGTATATGCACCCCTATGTTTTTTTTTTTAAATGTTTTATCTATTTATTCATGAAAGTCAGAGAGAGAGAGAGAGGTAGAGGCAGAGGGAGAAGCAGGCTCCCTGCCTAGCAGGGAGCCCGATGTGGGACTCGATCCCAGGACCCTGGGATCATGACCTGAGCCGAAGGCAGACGCTTAACCATCTGAGCCACCCAGGCGCCCCTGCACCCCTATGTTTATTGCAACATTATTTACAATAGCCAAGAATTGAAGCAACCCAAGTGTTCATCAATAGATGAATGTATAAGGATGTGTTATATGTATATATATGTGTATGTGCGTATATATGTGTGTGTATGTGTGTATACACATATATAATGGAATATTACTCAGCCATAAGAAGAATGAGATCTTGCCATTTATGATGACAACATGGATGGACCTGGGGATTAGGGGGCACAATCTTCCAGTTATAAAATACATAAGTCACGGGGATGAAAAGTATAGTAATAATGTTGTAGGGTGACTGATGGTGACTACAATTCATCATGGCGAACACTGAATAATGCATAGATTTGTTCAATCACTATGTTGTACATCTAAAACTAACATAGTATGTCAACTATGGTTAAATAAGAAATAAAAATACTTTAAAAAATTTTAAATAAAATAATTTAAAAGCATTTGAGTCATTTTCCTATAAGGAAAAAAATTAATGATGACTTAAAGACAACCTTTTCTCAACATTTTTAATGCTTAGATTTTTCCTAACAAAAACAAAAAGAATGAATTTCCCCAAGTATTTGCAAGTTAGTAAGTAGTAAGTTTGCAAGTTAGTAGTTAGTAGCTATTATGTATGAATGATATTATATATGTACATATGTACATATTATATATATACATATAACACATCTTTATACACTCATCTATTGATGAACACTTGGGTTGCTTCAATTCTTGGCTACTGTAAATAATGTTGCAATAAACATAGAGGTGCATATACCTTTTCAAATTAGTGTTTTCATTTTCTTTGGGTAAATACCCAGTAGTATTTGGCATTTGGATCATATGGTATGATTCATATATAATAGCTACTTTGCAAGTTAGTAGCTATTATGTATGAAAACTTTCCATCTTGGGGACTTTGAGTACTCTGGCTTTCTATGAGATTTCAGAATTTTCTGATATCCTAACTGCTTTATTTGGTGGTAGCTATAAGAATTTAACATTTCAGACCAACCAAGAAATAGAGAGGTCTCCTTTGTGACTAACTGGAAAATAACACTTTAGTAGAACTGACAAATGACTAGTCAAACTACAGCATATGCACGGAGAGATGGTGGGTATTGTTTACGTGATACTGTGTCAGATTTTAGAGAGGTCAAAAACACCCTGCCACCTCTGCTGATGTGGCACTAAGAAATACTTAGCTCTGGAGACACATTTACAATCTGAGAGCTAAAACCATTAATTAAACTATTTGGACAAGATCTTTTGAGCACTTGCAACATGCAAGGCACAACTTGTGTCAGCATCATCTCTGGGACTGATCATCTTCCAAGCTAGCGCAATATGCTCATTGAGGTGTTTCTGGTCCAAACCCTCAACTTCTCTAATCTTCTCCTTCTACAGAGAAGCCACTGGGTTAATCTCAGAATTGGGCCCTTTGTACAGTTTGCGATTGCCAGATGTACTACCAAGTTTAGAATAATCTTCTTGAAGTGTAGTTGGGTTTCTCAGATTGAGCTCCTTCTCCTCAAATCTGTTTTAAGTATCTTACAAAAGACATGTGGTTGCATCTGTTCAAAGCCCACCTCTTCAATGGAGTCACATGCTCTTGCCCAGCCAGAGGGACCTCCCCCTTTTCTGGTGTGTTCTACAGTTTCTGTTATGGGTCCTATTGTTTCCTTCTCTGCAAACATGACAGCTGCTAATGTCAACATCCTCCTCCAGCCCCTGCCCCTGCTCTGGTCCCGGAGCTGCTTGAGACTAAAAAAACCAATATTACCTTTTCCTTTTCTAACACCCAGTATGCAGTAAGTATTCAATGAACTGTTGAAATAAAGTCTCAAGTGTTATGTAATTAGAGTAATCCCCACTTAGTGACCTCCTTGAGCTGCACAAGCCCCAAATGTGAATCTGATATTACAGCATCTGGAGGCAGGCACAACTTAGGTCTCTGAGGTGCTGTCCACCTAAAGAGCCAGCTGAGACCTGGCAGCATCAGCACCACCTGGAAGTTCGTTAGAAAGGTGGAATCTTCAATACACCTGGAACCACTGATTCAGAATCTGCATTTTAACACCACAGAAAATGATGATTCTGAACATAAAGTTGAGGGGCCCTGTTCTATGGTATAGAGTGCAAGTTTTGGCCTGTTGCACTAGTTGGCTCCATTGTACAATGGATAATTTACTATCTTTTAAAAAAAGTCTTCAAATAAATATATCAAACATGCTTAATGAACTTTCATTTTCTTCTTGAAGTAAATTTTTCCAACTTTGAGCATCATAAGTTATGATTACATTGGAATGAAAGAGGCTGAAATCAGTGGAATCTTATCTTTATCACTTGCAGCATCCTTCAATATCTCTTTAGACACAGACCAGCTTATTATATATATTGTATTTCACTTCGTAATTCCTATTAGCTCGTTTCCTCTGTGTTCACTTCTACCCTGTCCTCCCTGATAGCAGATTTCCGCCAGCCGGAGTTTAGCAGCTCAGAGATAACATGGAGAGAAAATGCTGCTACTCATTGGGGTAACCCACCAGCCTCTTCCCCACTGCTTTCTGGAGTCCTACGCAGGGACTGGTGCTATTCTTCCCAGGCTCCTTACAACAGACATATATTTATATAATATCACTGGTTATATTGTGTAACAAATAATGTTTTGCTTATTCTGTGTTTTTTTTTTTTCCTCAGTCCATGATATTCAGAACCAGTGGCTGTCTCCCACTTGACCCTTTATTTGCTTAAATAGCCTCAACTATGTCTTGGATGCCGCCTCCTGTTGACAAAACTCTTGCTGGACTGCATCAATGGCCAAGCTCCCAATTTCGATCTCTGGGTGAAGTCTTGGAGGCTGTTTCTGTGAGTGCAGCACTGGAAGCTGGTTGGAGGGCATCACCAGTCAGTTACGCTGCACCTGTTGCTTTTACAGCGCTGGCAGGTGGGGGGGCCTCCATGTGTCTGCCTGTGACCCGCAGTTACTCCTCCTTCCCTGGTTCTTGTTATCTGTACCAGTGCTTAAAGAACCCTCATGTTCACAACTTTGGATGAATACCAGGCAGATAAGAAAACTGGTATGATCCAGCAATTGCACTACTAAGTATTTATCCAAAGGATACAAACATAGTGATTTGAAGGGGCACGTGCACCCCAATGTTTATAGCAGCCATGTCCACAATAGTCCAAATATGGAAAGAGCCCAGATGTCCATCGACTGATGAATGGATAAAGATGTGGTATATATGTACAATGGAATATATTACTCAGCCATCAGAAAGGATGAAAACATGTTATTTGCAGTGATGTGAATGGAACCAGAGGGCATAATGCTAAGTGAAATAAGTCAGTCAGAGAAAGACAAATACCATATGATTTCACTCATGTGTGGAATTTAAGAAACAAAACATAAGCATAGGGGAAGGGAAAGAAAAATAAAATAAGATAAAAATTGAGAGGGAGTTAAACCATAAGAGATGTTGAACTCTAGGAAACAAACTGAGGGTTGCTGGAGGGGAGGTGGGTGGAGGGATGGGGTAACTGGGTGATGGGCATTAAGGAGGGCACTTGAAGTAATGAGCACTGGGTTTTATATGCAACTGATGAATCACTAAATTCTACCTCTAAAACAAACAAGCAAATAAAGTTAAAAAAAGGAAAAAGAAAATGGTGAATCTAAGTAATCCAAGCCACTACAGTCCCTTCTATTTAGGATCAGAATATCACTTCTGATATTTCATATCAAAGTACATGGTCTTCCAAGAGATAAATTTTATGGCTCAAATAAATACTTTTAGTGAAGAAAAAAAAAGGAAAACTGATAGAGATTGTGAAAAAGAAAAAAAAAAAACCAGAAAGTAGGTATCCAACATCTATACAAATTTCATATAATATAGAAACAGGATTTTGTTACTTTGAGACTGTCATGCTATAAAGAGAACTATACTAAGAGGCAGGAACCAGGGATTTAGCCACAGCTTTGCTACTAAATATCCGTGTAAACTTGGGCAGGTTGCTTATGAAAGTGGAATTATTAATAAAGTAGTTAAGCAAGAGAAACTTTAAGGTCCCTTTCAGCTCCATGATTTGTACCTCTTGGCCCATGAGTCTTGGGTTTTATAAGATTAGACAGAGCTTTTCAACAAGGTGGTGAAAAAAATCTCACATTGATCATAATAGCCTAGGTTTCAGTTTAATAAAATAGATATTTATCATTTGTTATTGTAAGACACCATGTTAGGTGCTTGCTGGAGATAGAATGATGAGTTTCTAATAGTAAAGGTCCAATCAATGAAAAGGTAAGCAATGACATAAACTGCTGTAATAGTGGCTAGATAATGAACATACCAGAAAGTCATGCCAATGTGAAACTGGAATCTGATATTTCAAAATAAGCTAAAAGCAATTAAGAAAAGGATAGATATTATGAGAGAACAACATATAGCAGAAGTGGGGAAAAATCAGAAGCAATGTAATTTGAGAATAGAAAGAGATGTGATCAGAGAGGGAGACAAACCATGAGAGACTCTGAACTCTGGGAAACAAACTGAAGGTTACAGAAGGGAGTAGGGTGGGGGGGATGAGGTAACCTGGTGATGGGTATTAAGGAGGGCACGTGTTATGATGAGCACTGGGTGTTATACACAACCAATGAATCATTGAACACTACATCAAAAACTAATGATGCATTATATGTTGGCTAACTGAACATAAAAAAAAAAAGAGAGATTGAGCAGAACTTGGGAAAGAATTCGAAAGAAAGTAATTTCAGAAATCAAGGCTAAAAGGGAAGGGAAGCAAGGGCAAAAATGAACTATTGGGATTTCATCAAGATAAAAAGCTTTTGCACAGCAAAGGAAACAGTCAACAAAACCAAAAGACAACCAACAGAATGGGAGAAGATATTTACGAATGACATATCAGATAAAGGGCTAGTATCCAAAATCTATAAAGAATTCCTTAAACTCAACACCCAAAGAACAAATGATCCAATCAAGAAATGGGCAGAAGACATGAACAGACATTTTTCCAAAGAAGACATCCAAATGGCCAACAGACACATGAAAAAGTGCTCAACATTACTCAGCATCAGGGAAATCCAAATTAAAACCTCAATGAGATACCACCTCACACCAGTCAGAATGGCTAAAATTAACAAGTCAGGAACCGACAGATGCTGGCGGGGATGCAGAGAAAGGGGAACCCTCCTACACTGTTGGTGGGAATGCAAGCTCGTGCATCCACTTGGAAAACAGTAATGAGGTTCCTCAAAAAGTTGAAAATAGAGCTACCCTACGACCCAACTATTGCACTACTGGGTATTTACCCTAAAGATACAAACGTAGGGATCCGAAGGGATACGTGCACCCCAATGTTTATAGCAGCAATGTCCAGAATAGCCAAACTGTGGAAAGAGCCAAGATGTCCATCGACAGATGAATGGCTATAGAAGATGTGGTATATATATACAATGGAATATTATGCAGCCATCAAAAGGAATGAAATCTTGCCATTTGCAACAACATGGATGGAACTGGAGGGTATTATGCTGAGCGAAATAAGTCAATCAGAGAAAGACATGTATCATATGACCTCACTGATATGAGGAATTCTTAATCGCAGGAAACAAACTGAGGGTTGCTGGAGTGGTGGGGGGTGGGAGGGATGGGGCGGCTGGGTGATAGACACTGGGGAGGGTATGTGCTATGGTGAGCGCTGTGAGTTGTGTAAGACTGTTGAATCACAGACCTGTACCTCTGAAACAAATAATATATTATATGTTAAAAAAAAAAAAGAGAAGAAGAAGATAGCAGGAGGGGAAGAATGAAGGGGGGGGAAACTGGAGGGGGAGATGAACCATGAGAGACTATGGACTCTGAGAAACAAACTGAGTGTTCTAGAGGGGAGGGGGGTGGGGGGATGGGTTAGCCTGGTGGTGGGTATTAAAGAGGGCACGTTCTGCATGGAGCACTCGGTGTTGTATGTAAACAATGAATCATGGAACACTACATCGAAAACTAATGATGTAATGTATGGTGATTAACATAACATAATAATAAAAAATACAATAATAAGTAAGATTAATGGTAGAGTAAAGGAAAAACAAATGGGTAATAAAAGATTAGAAAATAAAAAAAAAATCAAGGCTAAACCAGAAGGGACACAGGAGTGAAAAAGCACAGTGGGTCATACCTTAAAAGAAACATAACATGTAAAATAGAAAAATGTGTTAAATTTGAAAAACATTAATATTTCAATTTATATGAAATTCTAGAGCAGACAAAGTGTTGTATTGTAGAAGCAAAAGAAAGGTTGTTTGGCTCAGGGTGGGAAGGGCTCTGTCATGGACAGGGCAAGGGAAAGGTCCTCAGGTAATGCACACACTCTACATCTTGGGGGAGCAGAGGTTCCAAAGCAAATGGAACTGTAACACTAAAGATGTACATTTCCCTGTGTGCATTTGAAGTGCTGAAAACATTCTGAAAGAAAGTAGCAAATAAAGAATAAAGACAAAAAAAGCAGGTATGTATATAAAAGGAGACTTTAGAGGAGCAAACAAACAATGGATAAGAGCAAATACTAAAAGTATGATTTAAGAAAATTTTTCTGTAATTAATGTTGAAAGGGTACACTAAGTACCTGGGAAAACTGACCCAGAATGGCCAAATCCAATATAAATTATAGTAAATCTACCAAACTTTAAAGGAAAACAGACAAACATAAAAACACCTTTGGTTATCCAGGAATTAAGAAACAAAACAATGTGAATCACTAAAAAGAATAAGAAAACCAGATTATCATTAGACTTGTCAATAAAAATGCTTAATCACAGAAGCCTGTGGAGCGAGGCACTGAAGATACTCACTAAAACGTGGTCATGGATTTTATACCTAGTCACACTGACCTCCAAGTATAGGTAAACTAACAGAAAGAACTAGAAAAATGCCATTCACAGGAGATCTTCCTATGGAATCTAAATGAATATAAGCTACAATGAAATAATCAGACAGGTGTTATATAAGGGCTGGTAGTTGCTGATGGCTGCTAGTAGGACAAAAATAAAGACAATTACATGCCTTCTGATGACAATGCATGCTGTCACCCATGATAAAGGAAATTTTCAGCTTTTAATGCCTGCGGGCCCTGCTCCTGGGCTCCCAGGGAAGCTATACTTTAACATTTACCAAGGTCAAAATGACTTGGCAAAACCGCAAAGCATGGGCTCTGTTTCTGCCCTAAGCACACATTGTACATCTGCTTCATTAAAAAAATAACCAAAAAGAAGTATTCCAAACACAAAGACAAGAAAAACAAAAAAACCTTTCCTGGTCACCGTAAGATTAGAGTCCTACATCCTTGCACATACTAAAAACATAAGATAAAGTCTATGGTTTTCTGGAATGTCCTCTGTCATGATAATTTGTAACTCTTTATATAAACAAAAACAAAAACATATAGCCCTGCACCAAATATTACTTCCCTGGGGCACTTTCTTCTTTGTGAAGATTGTGTATCCCAGGCAGCTGTCCTCACTTGGGTTTCAATAAAATTCCTTAAATCTCTCTTTAAAATTTTTAAAAATGTTTGTTCATTTTGGTCAACACCCACAAAAGTCTTCTTGCCAAACGAAGCAAAATGAAACAAAACATAGCCTTATTTTAATCATATCTCTATATCTAACTACCAATTATAGGAAATTCATAGGACAGGAGAACATGTCAAATGATGTTATGGTTGTAAGCAATCAGTAAAATCCAGAATGGGGACAACTCTACAGGAAGAACAACTAGAAAACCTAAGAATTAAGAAAGAGAGAGAGAGCACAATAAAGATTCTATGAATTAAAGACACTTAGAAGACATAGCAACTAATTGTGAGTATATATATATATATATATATATTTTTTTTTTTAAAGATTCTATTTATTTGTTTGAAGGGGGAGAGAGCACAAGTAGGCAGAGAGGCAGGCAGAGGGAGAGGGAGAGGTAGGCTCCCCGCTGAGCAGAGAGCCCAAGGCAGGACTCGATCCCAGGATCATGACCTGAGCCGAAGTCAGATGCTTAACTGACTGAGCCACCCAGGCGCCCCTATCTATTAGCTTTTACTTTTTTAAAGATTTTATTTATTTATTTGACAGAGAGATACACAGCGAGAGGGGAACACAAGCAGGGGGAGTAGGAGAGGGAGAAGCAGGCTTCCTGCTAAGCAGAGAGCCCGAGGCAGAACTCGATCCCAGAATCCTGGGATCATGACCTGAGCCGAAGGCAGACACTTAACCGACTGAGCCACCCAGGTGCCTCCTAATTGTACATATTAATCTTATCTGGATCTAATCAAACAGATGAACTGACATGTTTTTGTATGTACATATGTATGTACATGTCTATGTATACACACAAACACATCCACATACTTATACAAACACATTTATACATGAGTGTCTCTATATTTACACGTATACTCACATCCATTGCTATAATAGACACTGGAGAAATGAGAGCACTGGCTAGCTAGTTGATGACACTAAATTCTTGTAATTTTTTTTAAGCATTGTTAATTTTTGAAAGTATATGATGAGGATTATAAAAGAGCTACCTAAAAAAGAAAGAGCTACCTGCTTTTAGAGATTCATACTGAAATATTTACAGATTTAATAAATATTGTGATGTCTGGGATTTGTTTAGAAACCATCTGGTTTAGGAGGAGGAGTGGGTAGCATATGGAGAAAACAAGATTGGCCATGGGCTGATAATCAATGAAGTTGGTTGATGGGTACATGGGGTCCATCCATTGTCCACTTCTTTCTACTTTCATGTGGGTTTAAATAAAGAGTTTTTTAAAAATCAACAGGTGAAGATGTGTAAGAAAGGTGCTGTAGGCGGAGGGAAGAGCATGAGACCAGGAAAGTGGCAGGGACATGCAGGTAGTGTTGGGGCAATTCTGGCAGAAGGGAGCTAGAAGAGAAGTTGAAGGTGGGGGAGAGGCTTCATTAGGGGGATCTTGAGTGTCAAACTCTACTTTGGCGATGGGCATTGTGGAAGAAAGGCCCTTGGGTGGAATGTGAGGACTACGGAGGCAGCTGGGTCTGTGGACAGCATGGGGAATGGGTGCAGGAGAAAGCACTGCCAACACTGGGGGTCTGGCTCTGAGGGACAGAGCACTCTGTGCATGTTCAGCTCGCCTCAGGACAATGGGGAGGGACCAATGCCCTGCAGGAAACTTTAGGGTGGCATGAGTCAAGACAGCATGGATTAGGATTCCTGGGTTTTGTGCATTTCATCCCTTTGACAAACTGATCATAAAGAGGTGGTGTGAGTAGTGACATCAGTGGCTGGAGGATGCTCAACAGCCAGGTCCTGTGCTGCTGTCCCAGCAGGGGACAAGGCCGCCCTGGGGGTCTGGAGACCCTGCCGGAAAGCTTTCACTTCTCATTGTGAGTCCTTCTGATTTTTTAAAATATTTTATTTATTTATTTGAGAGAGAGAGAGAGAGAGAGCACAGAGGGAGAGGGAGAAGCAGGCTTCCAGGCAAGCAGGGAGCCTGATGCGGGGCTCGAGCCCAGGACCCCAGGATCATGACCCGAGCCAAAGGCAGATGCTTCACTGACTGAGCTGCCCAGGCACCCCATGAGTCCTTCCTATTTAACTGAGGGGTTCCTCTGTGGGGGTGTCTGCTGAACACAGGTGTGCTGCCCCTCTCACTCGTTCACCACAGGTACGACCATTCTCCCAGCTGTGGGTGGTTTTCCACTTTTCAGAAGATAGTGTTCAGCTAGGTTTACGAATGACAGATGGGGGGTCTAACACTGAGATGGCTGTGGCCTGGGGCCGTCTCCCAGAAGCCCTGGGAGAGCTCTGCAGGGGCACAGTGCTCCCTGCACAGCCCCCAGAACCTGGGAGCCCTGGGCTGGCCCTCCCTCCCCCGAGACGGGGCAGCAGGCAGGCTCACTCACTCAGGGGTGTCTCTGAGGGTCACAAGGCGAGGACTGATGGCAGCTCATTCACTGGTTTGGAGGCAGAGTGGGGTTCACCCAGAAGGTGAAGGCAACAAAATTGGCCCCTACTCACGTCAAAGAGACAAGGATTTACCCCAAACTGTTTCTGAATAATTAATGGAAAATAGTTGTGAATCCCAGATAGAGGAGCCCCCCAGGAAGAGAAAACAGCCAAAATAGGGAATCATGAGCAAGGGGGGGGGGGCACAAAAATTGAGAGCACAGCTCAGGGTAGAGTTCTTGGTCCTCCCCGCCCATTTTGTTGCTGGTTTGTTTACTTGGTGTTTGATTCTTGGTGCTTCTGTGGCCAATAAACCGAGTTTCAAAATCACTCTCCACCCAGCTCATCCCTTCAAGTTTAGAAGCGATTCTCAAACTTCCACTTCTCTCCACTGTCTCCTGCAGTCACCAATTCTGTTATTGTACCTCAGAGATGCCCCTCAGGTTCAGGCCACCCAGAAAGCCCTCCTCAGCTGGTGGTCAGACCAAGGGTCTCCAAGGCAGCGCCCCCAGGGTCCCCAGGACAGGCAGGGCACACCCATGTCTCGGGGCAGTCGCTGGCTCCTGATACCTGCTGCCTCTGTCCCTGCTGAAATGTGTTTCTACGCGGCCACTTCTCATTTTTCAAAAGATACTCCAAGTAAAGATGTTTATGAAAAATCTCTCAAATTTATTTACATTGACTCATTTTTGTACAAAAATTATGAATGGTGCTCACCAAGTCCTTC
Organism: Halichoerus grypus; assembly: GCF_964656455.1. Taxonomy (NCBI): domain Eukaryota; kingdom Metazoa; phylum Chordata; class Mammalia; order Carnivora; family Phocidae; genus Halichoerus; species Halichoerus grypus. Next base: position 90,412,938 of record NC_135721.1, read on the forward strand.
CCCAGCACTGTTGGTGTGAGGGTCAGGAATACACTGGGACTTGTGATTATGTCTCTCCTGAGAGGGTCATGTGGGCCTACCGTCCATCCTCCAGGCTTCAGGTTAGCCTACGAGGCCTGATGCCTCATGTCTCACTTTCCTGAAGACAAATCTATGCTCTGAACTGGCCTGTGCATGTACTGAGCCCACTGGATCTGTCACACTCTCCTGTCCATGCTCTCCCCTCCCTGGCTTCCTGCTGACTCCATAAGCAGTCTTTGCTACACCTCATCTCCCCCGTGGAGCAGTGTCCAGGTCAGACCTCTGTGACATCACCGGCAATGCTCTCTCCGTGATTCACCTTGGACAGGGTTTTGCCTCAACGGGTCTGTGAGCTCTTCCAGGTTAGGGATCAGCAGTTTCACCATTCCTTGCAATTCTGAGGATGGGTCCTAGATCATCCATAGGGTCCACGAGGGCTTGACGAATAACTAATGTTTTGTCAATATAGGCTACAACTGGACCCTCAAATATGTGTGACAAGAACTTCACTAATGAAAACAAAAACTTTATCAATTGAGAGAAAATACCTGTATAGCCACTAACCTAGCCAGGTGGGCATTTTAAGAGCTCACCTTTCTTAGACTGAGTTATTGAATGCTATGGCTTTTCTTGATTTATAAATAATCTTTTCACTTAGGAAGAAGCTATTCCAGCCAGAAATTCTATGTTTTATAGGGGGAAAGCATATTTCCATACATTTGCTGATGAGGGTTGGATTTTCATCAAGCGATTTCCTAGAACTTCCTTTGGCACAAAGAGCAAGCATTCTGTTCTCATCTACAAAGTTTTTGCACTTAAGCCAGCAGTAAACCAGCAAACTACTCAGATCCTTCCCCCAAACAGGTAATGATTCCCATCTGTCCCCTATTTTAATTAAAGATAATGATGTCTACATATAATAGGAGCACTGTTTTCCTATGGGTCTGGATGCTGAAGGCTTTCTAACCTGGACTAGCAAACACTCCGCACCCCAAGCGACAATGATCTCTCAGTGTCTGGGGTTGGAGAATCAGGTTCTGGGGGGACGAAAGCCAGCTCGCCAGAGCAGACTATGGCCTGAGCAGAGGTGGCCTCAACCCCTAATGCAACAGCACCAGAAAATTTTCAAAATGGAATTTGAACTCCCTCCCCCAAAACCAGGTTAGGAAGGAGGCTGGCATGTATCTAGCACCTGGCATGTGGTGAGCACATACCAGGCACTTCCATGCATCCACCTGACAGGCATTTAATGGGCACAGGAGAACTGTCTGTGAATAAGCACTGAAGTGTACCTAGTGACCTAGACAAGGAGAAGCCTGCCTTTAGAAAATACACAAGAAACTGGGAGCAATTACCTGGGCTGGGGATTGGGAAAGAGCCTCCCGTGGAGCTGTCATTGAAGATAAGATCTGAATGGTGAGGAGGAGGTGGGGGTCAAGGCGGGGTGGGGAGTGTTCCTGACTGTCAAATGCTTTAGGGCTCAAGGCAAGGAACCAGCAGGACAGGGGGCAGTGCAGAGGTTGTCAGGACAGGATGGAGCAGAGGGCTGGGAGAGACAAGAGGGTGGGGATGGTGGCGGGAGCACTGGAACCTGTCCTGACAACCTCAGGCAGCCAGCGAGGGGTGGGATGGACAGGGAGGCCCTCCAGGTGTATCTGAGAAGGCCGGAAGCAGGAATCCCAGCTGAGGTGCTGGTGGCTGGACCTCAGGAAGGGCCATGAATGGAGAGATGTGTTCAGTCCCGGAGCATGTAGGAGGCAGGGTCAACAGGCCTGAGTGCTTCCTTAAATATGTACAAATGAGGGGTGCTGGGTGGCTCAGCCATTAAATGTCTGCCTTCGGCTCAGGTCATGATTCCAGGGTCCTGGGATCGAGCCCCACATTGGGCTCCCTGCTCGGCAGGAAGCTTGCTTCTCCCTCTTCCACCCTCCTGCTTGTGGTCCTGCTCTCGCTATCTCTCTGTCAAATAAATAAATAAAATCTTTAAAAAAACATGCACAAATGAGGCAGGGGAGTGGAGAATGTGGGAATGAAGCACCCCTCCTGGCCCAGTCCCCTGGTGGACTGAGATGCTATTGCCAAAGTAGGAAACAACGGGTGAGGGATGGATTTGGGAAAGTAGGGGGGATGATGATGAGTTCACATATACAAGATGAGCTAAGTCCATGGATGCCCCTGCCCATGCCCTGGTTCCCGCCATTCTGGGACTGATGGCAACATTTTGGCTATCACAGGCCCGGTCAGAGGGGTAAAGGCCCCGGCTGCAGCTTCAGCTAATGACAGAGGGAAAGTGGATGGATGAATGCCCAGCATCTTTGTCCCTTGGTGAGACAGTCTGAGGCAGGTGTCCTGCACACTCTCTCAAGGCCCCAGCAGCCTATCCCCCCAGTTGCCCAGAAGTTATCTTGCTGGGCAACGCACCATTTGGTGGCACCCTCCCTCCCTGTCTCACTTCCCCTCTCCTCTACTGGTACTCTTGAATTCTCGTTTTGGGGCCTGCTTCTTGGGAACGAACCCAAGGCATCAGACTATTGTCCAACAAGCTGAGAGGTGCTACCACCACTTCTAAAAAGAGAACCAAGTGAGCCACCTTGCAAGTCTACAGGCTTACAAGACTATGATACTATTGAATGACTGAACTCATTTCTCTTGTCAGAACTTGCAGAAGAGGTACCTGTCTGCCTTTACATACCCACACAGAAGCCACCGAAGGAGACGGAAGCCCTCCTAGGCCAGCCAGAGCAAAGAAAAGGTAGCATGCTGGTTTGGATGAACATGTTTTAAAACAAAAATTAAAAACAGGCCTATGGGACAGTTAATTCTCTTTGCAAATTCATAAGCTGCCTATTACAGGGACGGGGTGTGTGGGATCATTCATTCAGGCTTCATGCCCTCAGTCCCCAAGGGATTGATTCCTCACTGCTAATTGGTAAATTTGCAATCTGTGTCCAGGGAGCAGTCTCAGGTAGGATAATGTAAGCCTGCCCTCTAAAAGATGGATTCTCTCACGAGTTGGGAATCGATTAGGTTTTCTGGCCTCAAACACACAGGGTAAGACTGATTTACCAACTCTCTTCGCCAAGATGAATGCCTCCAGTGGCCTCAGGGATTCAGGGGTCATGTCTCTCGTGGTGTCTTTCAAATTCTACAAGGTCCTAAACCCTCACCGTGAATGATTTAAATACAAACAGAGAGGAGTAAGGGAGAGGAATAGGTGGGATTTGAACCCAGGTATATCGGACTCCAGGCTTATGGTCTCCTCATTCAGCTGGAGTCATGGTGACCCATCACCTGAGAAGCAGGCCAGACTGTGGGCCTGCACCATCAGCTCTCACATCTGAAAGGCATGAGGTACTTCAGGAAGATGCCAATTCTCTTGCTCTCTTTTTTTTTATTAGTAGTTTTATTCATTTTAAAAAATAACAGCATTATTCAGATATATTGCACACTATAAAATTCACCTAACTTTTGAAGTGCACAATTCTGCGGGTTGTAGTATATTCGCAGAGTTGTGCAACTCTCACTGCTATCTAATTCCAGAACATTTTCATCATTTCATAGCCGGTAAGCTGCCACTCCCCATTCCTCCCTTCCCCAGCCCCTGCCAACCATTGGTCTACCTTCTGTCCCTATGGATTTGATTATTCTGGACATTTTATATAAATGGAATCATAGAATATGTGGTATTTGTGCTTGCCTTCTTCCACTTTGCATGACACTTTCGATGTTGTTGTATGTATCAGAACTTCACTCCTTTTTACGGCTGAATAATAATGCATTTTAGGGATATACTGCATTTGGTTTACTGCTTTCACTGGGGGATGGGTTGTTACCACTGGGCTACTATGTTATACTGGTATAACTACAATTGATCTCTCTTGTTGAATGGTCGATAAAATAGTACATTCTTTTTCTGGCAAATACAGCGTGAGGATGAAATTGTCTTAAAAACAAAACAAAGCAAAACAAAGTCTCAGTCTGCACCTCGGTCTGTACCTCTGGAGTGAGGAGAAGGCACTTCACATACGGCTGGGAACACCGAATGACAGACACCATAGATGTTTGGTAAGCAGAGGCGGTCTCTCAAACATTAGCTGGACCAGAGAAGCCTCACTGGCAGGCAGGTCATGTGACCTGCTGATGGAGAAAACACTGCAGGCTAAGCCTGCCTCCTCCCTGTGAAATAGAACACTCAGACACCCAAACGTAGGAGATGCTTTGGTATATCTGAGTTTCAAGTCAGAATAGGCAGCCCATGCTACAGCAAAAGCCTCCACCTTCCTCACTAAGAACAGGGTCTGAGCAATTTTATGTTCTATCTGCTCCTAGCCCCTACAACATATACCCTTTTTAAAGAACCCTAGCACACTCCACCAGGAATTATGTACTATGAATATGGTAGAATTACACGCAGACCTATCCATGGAGAAATTGGGATTATACATTACAGGATGCATTTTTCTCAAATTTGTCTCTAATGTTTAATAGATGCTTTGCTCTGAGGAATAACTAGAAAAAATCAAATGTAAGTTTCAGGAACCAGTGTTATAAGTACAGTGATTTCCAAACAAAGGCATGAACACAGAAGTAAAGACAAATGGAAGTACTGTCTCATAGTTTTCTTTTTTCTGAGTCTGCGAACAATTCTAGATTTTTAATAATTCTGTCTCCTGTCTCACCTCCCCCTGCCCCCACACACCCTTCCAACAGGAAGATTTAAAGATCTGCACTGTTGGGCTTAGGATTTGTTTAGTGTGGAGTAGAAGGAGTTTTACAAAATATTATCTAATACCTGTACCTCCGTGGCTGATTAACAACCTTACATGCCAAAGATCTTGTGTAGTAACAGTTATATTTAACACATAAAACAACCTTTAGAGCAGCATCTCCAAGTAGAAACAGAACAGAGCAAACTATGCAACTGATGTGGAAAATTAACTAATTAGCAATTAGTTTAGCCAGGACACTTGGGATGTGTGACAGGCATGGATTGCTCCTAACACTTTTAATCCCTTCTCATACGGCTCAATTAAGGAAAACATTAGGGCACCAGGTGCTAGGTCTTCCCTAAACCCCAACACTGTTAGATGCCTTTTGTGTAAACAGAAATACTTGCCTCCTGCTAAGCAAATGATGTATGTGTTTCCGCCAGTGCCCAAGTGTTGAGAGAAAAGAGCTGCTTGCAAATCATTAAAACAATTAAAACTTGCCTTTGGCAGAAACACATAGAAAAGCCTGTGATTTGGCAGTGGAGACAGTTAATGAAGCATTCAGAACCAGATCAGTTATTGTTATTTAACATTTAAATGGTACATTACAATTGCAAAATGCTGCATCATCGAACGTATCACTTTTGGTGACCTGGGACTTCCTGTGCACAAGGCCAATCCAAACTTCTGCTAGTGAGCAAGGCTTTGTCACAGTACCTCCAGGAAAGAGTCTGCAGGAATTCTAACTCGATTCATTAATGATCAGAGAAGTGCAGAGGAAATGCTGTGATATTGGAAATGAGAAAACCTGTGTATTAAGGCCATTGCTGCCATAAAAGTTATGCCAACTTGCTTTAGCTTTGTGGGTCTCCATCTCAGTTTGAAGGAAGATGTTAAAGGAAGGTGACTTCTTCACCAACAGCGCCTACATGTCCACCTCTACCAGTTCCACCACATTTATCAGCTTTAGCAACATCATCATCCTACAATCACTATCATTACCTTCACCACCACTACCTTCAGCACCACCACAATCAACTCCATCACTACCATCACCACCACCACCACTATCATCACCACCACCATCATCTCCATCCATCACCACCACCACCATCATGACCACCACCATCATGACCACCACCACCATCACCACCACTACCATCACCATGACTGCATCACCATCAACATCATCATCACCACCACCATCAATCATTTTGACCACCATCATCTCCATCACCGCCATGACCACCTCTACCATCCCCACCTTCTTCACTACTACTTCACCATCTTAATTACCACCACTATCATTATAACCACCATCACCACCACCACCATCATCATCATCCCCAACACTAATAGTACCACCAGGAATTGGCAACTGTAGCCCACAGGACACATCCAGCACACAAGTTTGTATAGTCTACAAGCTAAGAAAGATTTTTTCAAAGATTTTATTTACAAATGAGAGAGAGAGAGAGAGAGAGAGAGAGAGCACAAGTAGGGGGAGGGGCAGAGGGAAAGGGGAAGTAGGCTCCCCACCAAGCAGGAAGCCCGATGTGGGACTTGATCCCAGGACCCTGGGGTCATGACTTGAGGTGAAGGCAGACGTTTAACTGACTGAGCCACCCAGGCACCACTGATTTTCATATTTTTAAGTGGTTGAAGTAAAGAAGTATATTCCAAGATGCATGAAAACCATAAGAAACTCAAACGTCAGTGTCCACAAATAAAGTTTTATTGAACCACACCCACATCCATTCATTCATATATGCCTATGGCTATTCTGCACTAGAAAGGCAGAATTCAGTAGTTGTGCAGAGGCCATTTGGTTTGCAAAGCCTGAAATATTTATTATCTAGCATTTCACAGAAAAAGTTGACATTCCATAACCCCTCCCATTCGACCATCACCACTACCACAATCACTACCCACACCACCACCACCACTAACACCACCTCTACCATCACGATCAACAGCAGTGACACCCCCATCCCCAACCCACACACCACTTTATGGTTTGGAGATATAGAGGCTGCCCATGTGGTGTTGAAGAATTCAGTGAGAGTACAGTGAATGTGGACACATGCTCAAGCAATAAGTCTTCCTCCCCACCAGTGAGTGAGAGAGACAGAAAGCCTTGAAGTTATTCTTGTCTCTAAAATTCTTGTGGGTAACCTATTGTTTCTGGAGAGCGCTAGGGTGACTTCACCTCTGAGAATTACTAACCACAAGCCTACACTCACACTTAAGTTTCACACTCTCAATGTGCCTTGAAAAATGCAGCTGAACACTTAGTTTGGAGTGTTTGGGACTGGAAATCTCACACCCTGATTCTTGGCAGAGGCAAATGCAAATCCCTTCTGGGAGAATGTGTTAAAGACAGGCCTAAGAAAATGTCCATAGATAACTGTTAAAAGAAACCTCAGTTTGAAATTAAACATATAAGGAAATAAGCCACAATTAGCAAAGGTAAGCAAAAATATCACCAAATTAGATCTCAGTGACTGCAGCTATTGATATTATCAGATAAAGGTAATAAAATAAATGTGCTTAATATGTTTAGAAATGAAGAACTTAGCACTTTAGAGATAAAAAATACATTTGTCAAATTAAAACCTCAATGAACAGAGTGTCACTTGCAGCATTATAGCTAACTAGATGCTCTGAGGGCTTCTCTTACTACAAAATAACACCCTGGATTTGAACACACTTGAGATATTGCTGATTGAGAAAAAAACATCAAGATTACCACCATCTCATGAAACATTACTAGAAGGGGCAGAATTGCATTGATTTAAAATGCCAACAGTAACAAGGATAGTAAATTACATGGCCTTGTTAGAGACACAAGATGAAGAAGTTGAGACAGAACCCCTATGCTCAGCTAAGATTCTTTATGGAAGTTCTCAAATTTAAGCATGCCTTAGAATCACCTGGAAGGCTTGTTAACTGTAGATTGCTAGGCTTCACCAGCAGAGTTTCTTATTCACTGTGGAATGGTATCCAAAATTTTTCGCTGTTAAGAAGTTCATGGGTGATGCTGATGCTGCTGATCCGAGGACCACACTTTCAGAACCGTAATTCTGAACGTTCTGACATAGTGTCAAATAAGCAATGGCCCCTGGCTACAAGCAGAAATAAAATCAAACCTCTGTGGTAAAAACTCCCCAAATTTAACCACATAATAAAATCGAGCAATGAGTTGACAATTAAAGATCACCATGTACAAAAGACCGCATGTCACTGTGAGTGAGAATCAGAAAAGCATAGCTTTGAGCAATCAAGGATTTCACGTATTAGAATAGTAAGACTATAGAACCATTATTCATAAAATATTTATGGAAATATTTGTAGAAATATAGAAAAAGTTATAGAAACATAAAAATAATTTATAATATAAAAAATGTATGGTGATTAACATAATAAAAATATATTTACAGAAATAGGTAAATAGAGATACTTAAAGATGAGCAAGTAGCAAGACTATCAGAAATAGAAAAAAAAGAAAATGGATTGAATTTTAAAAACAGAAAAATTTTCAGTTGAAATAAAAACATAAAAGAATAATTAAAATTTAAAGAGTAAAAATATAAACTAAGGTAGATTTATGAAAAATATAGGCAGAACTCAGAGATATTGTGGGTTTGATTCCAGACCACTGCAAAATGAACAGGAAGAGTTATGTACATTTCAAACCAGGAGAGAGAAAAACTGACTAAGAGTAAAAACAAAAAGCACAACAAAAGTGAAATAAAAACAAGATAATAACAAGGAAAATATATCTGGATTCACACTAGGCAAATACCCATTAAAATCACCAGTTAAAATAAATTTTTAGTCTGGATTTAAAACGATATCCAGAACTGACATGCTGTTGTTAAACTGATGAACATGAAATTGAAAGATGATCCTAAATGTAGTCAAAGGCAAAGGACAGATAATTTACACAGCAAGGACAGACATCCAGTAATCATAGAAGCCAGACCACAATGGACTAATATCTTCACTATATTGAGATAAATTATCTGTCAACTTTAAGCATTAAGACCCTTAAAGATAGATTAAAAAAAAAAACACCGAGAGACTTAAACCAAAGGAATTTTAAAGGATGCACTGCAGAAAGAAGAAAAATAATGCTGGTCCATGGCTTAAGATGGAAGGACTGATGAGCAAATAAGCCAGCGACATGTTTGTGAATCCAAACAAATAATGACTATATACACTCCACCAATTGTGAGGTTTATTTAAAAAATTAAACTCTGTAAGGAAAATAGTATCTCCATTAACACATGGGTGATTTTAAAGTCCTTTAAATATTTCAGAAGTGTGTTAAAATATTCAGGTTTAGACTTAGGTAAAATACAAGATGAATTTCAAGGATAACTACAAAATGAACAGAAAGAGTTATGTACATTTCAAACCAGGAGAGAAAAACTGAGTAAAAACAAAAAGCACAACAAAAGTGAAAATAAAAACAAGATAATAACAAGGAAAATGTATCTGGATTCATACTAGGCAAATACCAATTAAAATCACCAGTTAAAATAAATTTTTAGTCTGGATTTAAAATGGTATCTAGAGATATGTTATTTATAAGAGACACACCTAAAACATAAGGGCATTGAAGTACTGAAAACAAAAGGAAGGAAAATACATATACAAGAACAACAAAAAATTCTAAACAAAAGATAAGGAATCCAGCAGGGTTTAATGGGCTTAAAACAAAGCAGACATTAAGGAGTAGAAGATGTTACTACATAGTTGCTACATAGTAAGAGGTTTAATTCATTAGATTGAATTCTCAACTTCTATGCACATCATCCATTCGGATCATAGTATATATACAAAGCAAAATTGATAGAATACCTGGATTATGTGACATCTTTACTACCAGAACAAGAGACTTCAAAACACTCTCTCAATTATATTAGGAAATAAAGAGACCAAAAATAAGAAAGACATAGAATATTCAAAAAACAGAAATAACAATTTTCAGCAAATTAGTGCATATAAAACTCTGGATCTAACAATTAGAGACTAGAGATTCTTCTAGGCACCTGTTTTCTTTTTTTTCTGTTTCTCTTTATGTTTTCTTCCTTCCCTTACTCTGTTCAGTTTTCCCTCCCTCCTTTCCTTCCAAAATTGATGAAGTAGTAGACCATGAAGTGCCTATAAATTTCAAATAATTGCTATCTTATAGACCACTTTCTCTAATCATAACAGCGGGTATACAAGTCAATACATTTCATAAAAACTAAATTTATTTGCAAATGAAGAACAAACGCCTTCTTAATAACCATTGGACCAAAAAGGAATCAAAACAAAATGTAAAATTATTTAGAACTGAACCATATGATAAAAACTACGTATCAAAACAAAATATGTATCAAAACCAACAGATGCAGCTGAAGCAATACAAGAGAGAAACATAGAGGCTTAAATGCGTATATTAGGGAAATAAAGGCTAAAAAGTAAGGGGTGGACATCCAAATAAATGAATTAGATAAAATAATAATAAAGGGAGAGAATACATGTGACAGGTGGTAATAAAGATAAAAGCAGAAACTAGTGAAATACAAAGGAAAGCTACAACGTGGAGAATCAACAAAGCCAGAACTTTGTTCTCTAAAAGCAAGCCTCTGATGAAACTAACCAGAGGGACAGAGAACCATATCCATAAAGAAGCTGTTCTTCTGATGCAAGAGGGAGCACTGAGCACACATTACTTTTCTTCCCTCTCTTAAAGACCTCATTAAAATGTTCATAAAAGAATAAAAAAAGATTTTAATAGAAGGGAAAATAGTAACAAATACTTAACAAAATAAAGAATTTTAAAAAGCCACAGTAGATGTAGTGGAAAGAAGGAGCACATGCACGCAATGTTCATAGCAGCAATGTCCACAATAGCCAAACTGTGGAAGGAGCCGAGATGCCCTTCAACAGATGAATGGATAAAGGTGTGGTTCATATATAATGGAATATTATTCAGCCATCAGAAAGGATGAATATCTACTATTTACTTCGACATGGATGGAACTGGAGGATATTATGCTAAGTGAAATAAGTCAATCAGAGAAACATAATTATAATATAGTTTCACTCATACGTGAAACATAAGGAATAGTGCAGAGGACAATAGGGGTACAGGGGGAAAACTGAATGGGAAGAAATCAGAGAGGGAGACAAACCATACGAGACTCTTACTCCGGGAAACAAACTGAGGGTTGCAGAAAGGGAGGGCGTGGGGGGATGGGGTAACTGGGTGATGGGCAATAAGGAGGGCATGTGATGTGATGAGCACTGGGTGTTATCCTGAACCGATGAATCGTTGAACATTATATCAAAAACCAATGATGTACTATACCTTGGCTAATTGAATTACAAAAGAAAAGCCACAGTAGATGTCGAGTCGCACAAACTGCTAGAGAAGGAAAGTCAGTGGAAGCTCAATAAGGCAGCTGCAGCCCAGCCTTGGTGAGGGAGGTGGATGGCAGCCGAGAGCACAGAGGCATACAGGCTGACATGGGACTTTCCATTACAACAACCCATGCTGGAAAGACAACTGGGTAATGCCTTGAGAGCTGGCAGAAAAATCTGTTAAGTTATGCACTCAACCAAGCAATCATTCAAGTGTAAGCAAAAGCAAAAAAAGAAACAAAACAATAAAAATGACAAATATTTTCAGCACTCAGAAAATTTATCTCACATGTCCTCTCCCTAAATAAGTAACTTACAAATTTACTCCAGAAAACAAACAAACAAACAAAAAAACTGATAGCAGACACCAAGGAAGTGGAAAATCAGGGATAAAATAAACAGTGAATAATTTCAGAAATGAATAAAAAGAAATCCCTCTTTGGCAGGTTTCTATCAACAGTCTGTCCAATTTGTAACAAACATCTGTGGGCTTCACAAAAGCCATCTTCCTGAGTAGGAAAGACCAAACAAACGTGAAGCTGAAAGATACAGTTATGCTTGGAAGAAGGTGCAAGTTTCTTCCCTCAATGTTAAAAGAAAGTCATTTAGAAATGCCAAAAAACATACACACACAAGTGGAAAAGTTGTATACGAATTTCATAAATCTAAATACAAAGCAAAACAAAATTTCCCATTATTTTGAGCAATTATGAAATGTAAAAGACAGAATCCACTTGACCTAGACACTAAAAATATTTTCTTACTTCTGGTGTATAGGGGATCATGATACTGGAAACCAGAACTGAAGAAATATTTCATCACTACAACTTGGGTTTATAGCCCGAGTGTTTATAGAATCATGATGATAACTGTTTAATAATTTAACATTTGGAACTGACATAACTAAAAAAAAGATATTAAAGTTGTGAGTCCTGACAAGACACCATCATCACCATCATCACCATCATCACCATCATCACCATCATCATCATTTTGACCAGACAGCTAAATGCCAGACAGACACTGTGGCCTCTTCATGAGGATTGCCTTAATTTTCAAAATATGCCCGTAAGGTAGCTATTGCTGTTACCTTCATTTCACTGATGTGCAAACTGAGGCACCAGGAAGTTAAGTAACTTGCTCAGTGTCTTCCTCCTATAAGCAGCAGAGCCAGATTAATTTCTGGGAAGTCTGATTTATGGTCTGACTCATAGCCACTAAGCTAGACTCACTCATCCTAATGTAAAAGTGAGGACACAGCCAACCTTGATGGGAAGGCAAATAGGAACAAAGGAAGCAGAGTGAACAAGCCTGCCACCCACAGCCTCATCCTGCCTGGTAGGAAGACAGGAGATGGAAGTTTAATGATGTTCACTTAAAGATATAATAGGAACCTATGGGACAACTCAAAATTATACAACCCTGAAAAGTTAGAGGAGGTAGGAGATGGGCAGTAGTGTTAGTGAACTACATGCTAACTTTGAGTAAGCTAAATTCTACCCTTTCCAAGTTAGAAACCCATTGGACAGAATCTAAAGTCAACAGATCAAGAAATAACTGGATGGGTATGGCTTATGACAGTCAAGGTATGGCTTATGACAGTAACTGTCAACAGAGAAATGGGCTGCCTCTGGAGAGCAGGTTGGGGATATGCAAGAGTATGTTGGAATGGCGGTGAGAGATTTGGAATTTTCATTACTATTTTTGTGTACTACTTAATATTTTACACGTCTTTTTTATCCTAGCCAAAATCACCACACATACACACACACACACACACACACACACACACACACACACACAGAGTTTTTTTAATCACTTCATCGTGGATAAATTGGAAGCCTCATCCATTGCTGGTATGGAAATGGAAATGGAAAACAGCATAGCCCCTGTGGAAAATAGTCTGGCAGTTCCTCAAAAATGAGATATAGAATTTCCCTAAGATCCAATAATTACATTTCTGGATATATTCCCCAAATAATGGAAATCAGGGTCTCAAAGAGATATTTGTAGACCCTTGTTCATAGCAGCATTATTCACAATAGCCACAAGATGGAAGCAACCTAACTTCCTTCAAAAGATGAATGGATAAACACAATGTGAGATATCCATATAAGGGAATATTATTCAGCCTTAAAAAGGAAGGAACTTATGACACATGTTACAATATGGATGAAACTTGAAAACATTATGCTAAGTGAAATAAGCCAGACACAAAACAAATACTGAATGATTCCACTTACATGAGGTATCCAGAATAATCAAATTTATAAGACAAAAAACATAATGGTTGCCAAGGACTGGAGCGAGGGAGAAATGGGGAGTTATTATTTAATGAGGACACAGTTTCAGTTTGAAATGATGAAAAAGTTCTAGAGATGGTTGGTGGTGATGGTTGTACAATGGCATGAATGTACTTAATGTCACTGAACTGTACACTTTAAAATGGCTAAAATGGTCCATTTTATGTTACATATATTTTACCACAACACAAAGAATCACCTTCTTCAAAAAAGGAAGCAATAACTTTGGCACCCAAGCCAAGAAGATATGGTACCTCTGAACTTATTTGAGTTTAATATAAATTGGTTCTTTTACCATTTTCTGAAAAATACAAGAACCTTAAAGCATGTTAATTCTTATCACAATCTTTCAACTTAGCACTATTGTTATCCTTATTTTAGATTACATATAATATATAAAATATTATTAAATAGATATATAATTATATTAAACACATATAGTTAAGCCCTGTAATAATTTATTGTTATTTCTTTATACAACCAATATTCACAAAGATATGCTCAAGGAAAACCTTCTCATATTTCATAAAGTCTCAGTAGTCTTTGATTGTAAGATGCATCCCTATTTCAGAATTTCAGAAATGTTAAAATGTGAAAGGAATATGCATGTTACAATTGGATAAATATATTAAAAAGAAAATAAGCTAAAAGAGAGAGAGCCTTAGACTGTAACATTTACTGAGAAAATGAGTTAGCTACTAAATGGGTGTAATCTTAGCAATTATATTCTGTGTTTTGTGTGGTGGTAGGTGTGAATACGTGTTTGTGTGCACGTGTCTGTGTGCGTGTGTGTGTGTGTGCACATGCAGGAAAGAGAGACAGAGAGGAAGAGGGAAGGGGAGAAGGAGAGAGGAATCCACTGTGTACCAAGGGTTTCTCATAGATCAGAGTTTCCTAAGGAATATAAACTATCAAAGGATCAAAGAAACCATTTAGCCTTCTCTCTATATCAATAGTAAAGACACAGAACAGAACCGGGATAGGGATTGGTTGTTGCTAGAATACATTCCATGGAAAGGGGTAACAAAGAAAACTGCAAGAATAATATGCTTCTTATCTTCCCAAGTTCACACAAGTGAACCCCAAAGTGAAAACATGTCCAGCTCATCATCCACATCATAAATCATCTACTAAAAGATACTTAGGATGCAACCTAATTAATCCCATGTGCCCACAAAAACAAAACGGTAGAGTGATTTGCTATTTCCCATGTACTGATTTTACTAAACTTCAGATTTACTGAAGTAAACTAAAAGCATAAAAACTAAAAATGAAATCTCCTCACAGTTTTCCAATAACTAAGTGCTTCTTCAATAGAGAAACACAATTTCTTTTTACAAAGATTCAGAAATGAATGCACAATCTAAGGGGTGGCATCCATGGCCTACCTTCCAATTAATTAGCATAATAAACAGGCTGCTTCCTGAGCTTTCATGCAACAAACAGAGGGCCAGCTCAGCCTGAGAAACACATAAGAAAAATCAGTAGCTGAAATTAATTCATCAGAGTCCTGACATAGAAAATGAGTCACATTTCAACCAAGCGTCCCTATGCTAATATCTCGTTTATTCCCATGGCCATTTACTCTTCAGTTATTCTCTGCCTGTCAATGATGGCTTTCACAAACCTAGTGAAGGTCAAGAAACACAAATTGGAATGAGGCACATGCTCCGAGGAACCTGCTGGGCCAGCCTTGGTTCACACTGGGATGTTTGGACCGACAAAGGGTAAATAAAGTCTTTAGGAGAATGGGGTGGGGATGGCCCTCACCACAGGTCACCTGGCTGCTTCGTCAACAGATGAGAGCTGGCATTTTCTTAGGTTAATTCCTTAGTGTTCTGTGGACTGGGCTTTAAAGAGTGAAAACACAACGTAAGAGATATACTCAAGCAGTGAATATGGTGAGTCACATATATGACAGCTTTATGGCCCTTATGAATCAGAACTTGGCAGGAAACCAGAGACTGGGACATGGGCAGGGCCAAGCAGCTAGTTACTCCTGCTGCAGGAGCTTTGGAAGAACTGTGCTTTCATTTGGAACAGGGATTTCTCTTTGACAGAAACCGTTTACCCCAAGAGGTGAGAAAACTGAAAATCAGCCCTGCTGATTGCTATATATGTTGTGGTTGCTATAATGTTCAGGATGGGACATGGAGAACCCCCACAACAGGACATGGAGAACCCTCACAAACCATGTTTCTGCCTAAGAAACCTACTGCAGCTATAAAAGTACCTTCAATCTTTGCTTCTGAGCAAGTGCTGGTCTTACCAATGGTAGGCCCAGCTCTGCTTAGTTCTTCTGCCTCCTGAACACAGGTTACTGAGATATCCAATTATTGAACTTCATGTACTTGTCCACAGTATCACACCCATGGCTGCCCCCAATTGCTCCTGAGAATCATTTAGCACAGCCCCAATCCTATAACAACCTTCTCCTCCCTACTAGGGATGCTCCAAAGATTCTATGTTGTCCATTTGACTTGCTGCAGCGGCTAAATATAAGCAATTTCATTTGACTATAGGTGCTCCTGTTGGTCTTTAGCTGGTGGGCTTTGACAGAAGTGAGCCTCAAAGTTGGAAATAGTAGGCACCATACAATGCTGGATCATAAATGCCAACACAGGGATGAGAATAATATTGCAAGTGACAATTTAGAGACTAAACACAGAGCACACTCCCCCGCCTAAGGTTCTAGCCTATTTCAGTCCTGCTGAAACAGACCTGGTGTTGCTAGAGCTTAAGATTTCTCAGGAGAAATCTGCTTTTTTTTTTTTTTTTTTTTTAAAGAATTTATTTATTTATTTGACAGAGAGAGACACAGCGAGAGAGGGAACACAAGCAGGGGGAATGGGAGAGGGAGAAGCAGGCTTCCCGCGGAGCAGAGAGCCCGATGTGGGGCTCGATCCCAGGACGCTGGGATCATGACCTGAGCCGAAGGCAGACGCTTAACGACTGAGCCACCCAGGCACCCCAGGAGAAATCTGCTTTAATCATGGAGGCTGACTATACAATGTGAAACCCTCCTGTAACACAGTATCTAAGCATGTTACATAATGCAGCCAAGATTCCTTTAAAAGCACAGTTGAGCTCACAAGAAAGCTAGGGAAATATTCAGAGACAAAAATTAAAGAGAGACATGAAATATAGAGCCTGAAATGCAAGCTGATGCTTCTGCATCCTTGGGGAGAGAGGTCAGTCTTGGTTTAAAAAAAAACTCTCAAAAACCCCTCAAAAAACCACACTGGGTTTTAGTGGTCATATAGAGAGGGGAGACAGGCTTTAGGTCTCCTCAGAGAGGGAGTAGGACCTGAGATCCCACATAAAAATGGGAACCCCAAAGGATGACATATCCACTGAAAGTGCTCACTTTGTCCCATCAGCACAGTGAGGCAGAAAACAGGGCTTGGTCCACTTGGCCTGAGACTAGGGAAAGTTCTCTGTTGGAAACTCAATATTATGTGGCACTGGGGTTTGAAACCTTAGTGTGCATGATCAGAAAACCATAAGCTGAGAAACTAACATGAAAAAGTGGTCTCAAGTCAGTGATCCCCAGGGGCACCTGTGCCACATACCTTCACCTCAGGAAATCCTCAACCAGAATTTTCAGCTTGAGTTCCAGCGAAGAGGGTCACAAATCAGAAATCTAAAATTTACTAAGAAACAATCCACCATGAGCCTGAGTGAGCAGATAGAGTAGCCGCCCAAGAACTTCAAATAATAAACACTAAGACAGAGGTGACAAAATAAGTCTCTTTGAAGATATTCAAGAAATATAGGAAGGAACTAAATCCACATAGGGAAAAATCACATGATCAAAAGTCAAAGTAAATTGGAATTTCCTGAAATAAAAATACATATTTAATTTAAAACATGATGGACAAGTGAATGAGCAAACAGGAACTAAAGAACTGGAATGTGGATACCTGGAATTCAGCATAAAATAGAAAACACGAAAGACAGATTAAAAGGTAGGAAGATGAAAATGGCAGTGTCCTTCAGTCAACCAGTAGAAATTCTAGAAGAATAGACCTGGGATTCCAGAATGAGAGAACACTAAGATTGGGGGAGAGGCAATATTTAAAGAGATTTGAGAATTTATCGGAACTAATGAAAGATGTGAATTTGCAGATCCAGAAACACATAATGCAAATTAAATGAAAGGGATTCTACATCTATAGGTCTTGTAGTAAAACTATAAAAAAATATGATCTTAACTGGAGAAAAAATATATAGATTCCCTATAGGAAAAAAGCAAACCAAGAGTAGATTTCTCAACAGTCATATGAATCATACAAAAATCAAAAACAGTTTCAAAGTTCTGGAGAGAAAAAAAACTTTCAGCCTAGAATTCTATACCTAGTTAAACTATTAATTCACCAATAAGAATAAAGTCTTGGTTAAAGACTGAGAGAATGAACTACTAAGAGATCTTCACTAAAAGGACTATGAAAGCGTGTGCTCCAGACCAGAGGAGATCCATCACCAAAGGCAGAAATAGATGCAAATATAAGGTAATTGAGGAATATGAGTAATCTTTAATAAGCATTGACTATAGAAAATAATAGCAACAAGAGTGACAATAATAATGATGAATTCTGGTATGACAAAAGTAAAATACTGAACAATAATGAAACATGGAAAGGAGATTCTAAGATCCTTATACGCTTAAGGAGAAGGATGGTGATGGCATTAACTCTGGAATTTGTACATTAAGGAATGCATATTAAAATTTTAAGAGTAATATCTAATGATATAAATAAAAATGTACATTTTAAATAAGTTGAGGGAGAAGAGGGGCACCTGAGTGGCTCAGCTGGTTAAGCAGCTGACTCTTGGTTTTGACTCAGGTCATGATCTCGGGGTCCTGGGATCAAGGCCCCAGTCAGTCTCCTTGCTTCCCTGGGGAGTCTGCTTGTGGATTCAATCTCTCCTTCTCCCTCTGCTCCTCTCCCTGCTCTCTCTCTTACTCTCTCTCTCTCTCTAAAATAAACAAACAAATAAATAAATCTTTAATAAGCTGAGGGAGAAGAAAAAAATAAAGTTCAAGAGAAACTAGGATCTAGATTTATTTTTAAATGACAGTGTGTGATTTATTTTAAAATGAAGTGTGTGTGTGAGCCCGTGAGTATGTGTGTGTGCACCCATGTGTGCACACACAGCCCTTGAATCCCTCTAGGTACTAAATAAAATACACCTAGAGCACATCAGGTTGTAAACTTTAAGTGAGAGGTGTTTGTGCCAGGGGTTTCTGCAAAAACTACGGGGACCCAAGGACATCACACAAGAAACATACTCCAGGGAGATTTACACATTAAGCCAGCGAAACCCTTCATATATTTTATTTATGGTCTTTTTACACTCTGTGAGTTTCTTAAATCACTATGAATTCATTCTGTTGCAGGACTTGGCATCTAGGCAATTGTGTTTTTATTTCTTATTGACCTGATTGCAATACTCTTAATTTAATCTTTAGGCTCCTTACTTCTACATTTATTTATTTCCTTTCTCCTTCAATTCTCATGATTATCCCACTGGGTGCCTGTGGGGCAGGTGGGCTAGGAGCTGGAGCAATCATACATTTTTTATCATTTTGAAGAATTATATGTATTTAGTTTCCAATTCCTGGGCTTGTTTTAACATTTACTTCCTCTTTTGGTTTTTGTTTTTACTTTAAAATACAATCTTTAAATTCTGGCTCTCCCCTTTGTTGTTTCTATGTTTTGTTTTAACATTTATTTTAAATCTCTTTTATTTTATATGCCCTTTTCTTCATTAGAGCTTTTAAATTATCTGATATTTAAATATTAACTCCCTTAATTTTAACTTTCTACTGACCCATTGTTATCATTGTGTTAATCTCTTAACTTTCTCCCACCTTTCTTTATCCCCTTCTCCTCTCAGGCAGTTTTTCTCCTTTTTTTGCTAGCTTTTCCTTTTGTTTTTTAAGCACACATTAAGTGCCTTGAGGAGACTGAGATCCTTCTCTCTACCTGTGCCTGAGTGGCCTCTTTGTGCTGAGGCACTTATGAGGAACTACAGTGGCCTGCTGACCTACTTCTTGCTTAGTGGTTCTTGGATTTGTGGGAACAGTGCACCTCCTCATTATCCTCCTGGCCCTTCTTGGCAAAGAGTTCCTTGTGTGGGATCCACAAATTTTGGGCAAACTGTGCCCACAGCGTGTCCTGGACAAGGAGGAGACAGGCTGCCGAAGGAGGGCAGCGCAGGCTGTTTCTTTCCTGTTAGGATGGTGGAGAAGGCTTGGCCAGGCTGCAGGTGTCCTGCTCATACCCGCTACTGGCAGCCTTTCTTTTTTCCATCATAGAAGTCCTCAAAAGCCACAGGAGGAAACTACAGCCTCACTGACACCTCTCCTGTGTGTTGAGTAGGTACTCCCTTTTGGGCCCTGCAGCTCTCTCCCCTCTGAGTCCCATGCTCACAGCAGTCCAACCATGGCAGAGTTTGGGTCCCTGCTGGTGCCCAGGGATGGACCAGGAATAGGCCTTCATACAAAGGAAGGGCCTCAGTGATGAGCTCCAATAGTATCTTCCAGAAAAGCCCGGGCTCTCACCAGCCAGGGGTAAAGTGATACTATTATTCTCTCCTCCCTCCAAAACCACTTGGGAATATAAATGGTGAATCAGAAAAACTTGAGGTATTTCTGGTGTTGCAGATGCTGACGGTCCCTGCCTGTACACCCTCAGCACTCATCCCCACAGCAGGCACTCACGCATCCGACTGCAAGCAATTGAAAGCACTGCCTCGATCCACATGCTTGGTGAGCTTGGAGAGAGTCAGTACCCCCAGGAGCAGCCTCAGTCACTGTGGACTGAGGTGGAGAATGAATCTACCAGCCCTGGACTGCAGGTGTGAAAACTCTAAAGAGGTCCTAGTCCGCCTCCCAGAACTCACCCAGCAGGACTGACCCCAGCTGCTCTCCTTGCATGGCAGACTTGCATCTGTCCCTCCCATGTGACCTGGGTGACAAGGTGCAATCTCTCCGTTCTGGGAACTGTGTGGTCTGCTGTGGGCCATGCTAATTTGGCTTGGTAGGTTGAGGAAGAGCCACTGCCCTGAAAAATCACAGTATAGCAGATTTTAAACAAGCCAGAGCGAAACCAACAGGCATTTTCAGTTTAGGTGAGGACAATTTCTGGATTGCTGGCCGCAGATCCTCTGCAGCAATAAGGCGAGACTGGAGCTTCCAGATAAGGGCATTTTCTGGTGGTTGTTAATGTTATGTGACTTCCAGAGACTTGAATTTTGGAAAGTTTATAGTTTGAGATCTCGTTTCTCCAGCTTTCAAGGGGAAAAATGTGGCAATATACCAGGACATTGGCCACCCTGGTGGCATCAGGGGGATTGCCGTCACATTCTCCATATCTTCAAGGGGATTTCTCTCTTTCAAAGCTGGCTTGGTTTGCTGACGACTTGGATGTGCCACCTCACTTGCATTTTTTCTTTCTGGGTATGTGAGTTTGCTGTTGTTTGGACACATGGCATGTTTTGGATAAAGGCTTCACTTTACCTTATTCCTGTGCCCTGGGTCTAAAAACCTGCTAAAAATAGGGATGCCTAGATGACAGACCCCTAGCTGGGTGTGCTTGCAACCACAACTGCATCAACCTAGATGGAAAATTCCTCCTGGGGGTTACTGATGAATGGAACCAGGTGGTGCCAAATTGGAACACCTGGGATAAACTGAGGGTAGGGGGATCTAAATCATAGCCCAAGCCTCATGGTCAGCATTGAGATAATGTCATAGCTTTCTTTTATTTCTGCCATGCTGGGATACTTATTCTGGACTGGTTAAAAAAATCAACTCTCTGTAGCAATGTTGTTCTGAAGCTGGCCTCTGGCTGGTTACCACTGGGCCATGACATTCAGCAGGATATGGAGACTGAGGTCATTGAGAAACAGTGAAACTTTCAATGATGTGTCACTATCTACACACTTAAAAACTTGCTTCAAGTGCTAAAGGGTAGGGTCTAGCCTCTTATCTGCTGTGCTGGGATTTCTGACCCCCTCAATAAGCCCTAACCTCACTATGCTATGATGTCTAAGGTTTGGTCTCCTCAGAAGGATGCTTTGTTCTGCAGACACAGCTTAACCTGGTGGATGAAGTACTGTATGAAACAACAGATATGCATTGAGGCCACCTGGGATTCTACTAAATTTAAGTTTTATTAAAAATGTTGCAGTGCCACTGAAAACTGAATGCCATGGTATAAGAAACCAATGTGGATACTTCAAATCTACCCAAATTTAGCTACAAGGTTGAGTGAAGAGGGCAGATCTGGGGCAGGGGTGTGCAGGAACCAATCTGGTCCCCTCCCCACCATTCCACTGAGAGAACTCAAGGCCTAGATGTCAATGAGCCAGGAGGATAATTTCACACCTCACAGTGCTTGGCAACTTCCTTCTCCAGATAATTTTGCCTGTGGCTTCTCTGGCTGCACCTTCTCCTGTGTTTCCTGCTCCCTCTCAGGTCTTCCCACCCACTCTCTGCCAGGTCATCCTTCTTTGTCCAGCCTTCAAATGTTGGGTTTAAATCCTTTCTTACTCATCAGTCTCCCTGTCACTCATGGTGCCAGTGACCACCAGACCCACTAGAATCCCCACCAGGACCTCTCAAAAGCATCAGACTCAAGGAGCACCAAACCCTCGGCTGGTTCTTCACTCCACCCTGTGTCCATGAACCACTACCTATCCAAGTCCCCAACCTTGCGGTCTTTGTTACAACTACCTCCTCAAAATCATGCCATTGACAAGTCCTGCTGATTCTTCCACTTGTCTCCCAAGTCACCCTAGACCAAGCTGTCACCATCTCTCACCCAGACCATCTCAGTATCTCTTAGATCCTCCCTGACAGCTATCACTGTGCAGGAGCATAGGGGTCTTTCAGACATATAATCGATCTTATGACACCCCTGTGTACATTCCTTCAGTGACACTGCTCCTGGGGTGCAGTCCAAAGGCCTCAAGCCTCTGTCCTTGCCAAGCTTATGCTCTATGTACCTTAGGGGGCCCAGCAATAGCTAAACTCTGTCTTTCTACCTCCATCCCACCCCTTGGCTCCACCCCATCCCCAACTTTCTGTTGGCCTCCACTGGCCTTCTTTTACTTCTTCGAAGTGGAAGATAATCTTTATGAACTATAGATTTCAAGTTTAGAGTTTGATCTACCCTGAAGAAAACTGAAAACTAAGAATTTCCATGCTTCACAACAGGGCAAATAAACCCCAGGACCCAGCTCATCAGTAGCCTCACAGCCACAGATGGAGACCCACAGCCAAGGTTAGGGCTGGACAGCACACAGGTGGCTGATGGTGGCCCAGCCCAGGTTATATGGGACTCTTTCCTTTGTTTCAATCTCCAGGGTCCCCCATATTCTTTCAATGGGCCTTTAAAACATTTTTGTTATTTATGTGCTCCCTTT
This sequence comes from Halichoerus grypus, assembly GCF_964656455.1. Classification (NCBI taxonomy): domain Eukaryota; kingdom Metazoa; phylum Chordata; class Mammalia; order Carnivora; family Phocidae; genus Halichoerus; species Halichoerus grypus. The sequence continues at coordinate 90,435,823 of NC_135721.1, forward strand.
ACATATGTGCATCTATTTGATCCTTGGATGAAATACACCACAATCTACAGTGCACTGAAACAAGCCATCAGAGACCCATGCACCATGAATGTCTGCAGAGCATAAAACGTCCCTTGCAGAATCTCATGGATCCACTTTGTAAGGAAAACTCCTGATGATCCAATTATTCAACAAATACTCACTGACCACCTGCGCTGTACCAGACACTGCTCTCCATACTGGGGGTGCAATGGGGAACCAGCCAGGAGCCTCTGTCCTTGCCAAGCTTATGCTCTACCTAAGGATGGGATGCAGACCATGAATTTAATTAGTGAGTTATGTAGATAAGGGTCATGGAAAAGCTAGAGCAGGGTAAGGGAAACTGGAGAATTGGGGGAGGTATTCCCAGTGGGGTATTTTTGGGGACGCTGCTTGTTGCAGTGCAGTGTTGCTTCAATGAGAACTTTGCATCTCATCTCAGGACCAGAAATAGATGAGCTTCTCATGAGTCCTTGGTCTATTTTTACCACTTGGACACTGTGAGTCATGTTGCTGATTGTGTCTCCCTCTTTGCATTGCTGCTGGTGAGCTTACAGCCAGTTCTGGACATCAAAATATATATTTGGAGTACTGTCCTCTCTCCTGGTTTTAGCACATTTTTCCCCTAGTTTTTTCCCTTCACTTTGTTACCATCACCCATGTATTTAGTTGGCTGGTTAACCCATCTTGTTATATTGCCACTAGTCTTTGTCATGCCCTGGGTGATAAATACCATGTGTTAGCAACCCACTCCTGAGGTAGATTTCCATATATCAGCAGCCCTTTTTCTGGCAGAAGAAGCAAGTTCTTCCACAATCCTCAGAAAGGAGGCACTGAGAGGAAGAGAAGAGGCCCTGGTTTGCTCACCAGCCTCACGTGACCATAGAACTTCTGAGACCTGACCATGAATCTGGGGCAAAGGATCATTCACATATCTGGGATGAAGGGCCTTTGAAATTTGGAAAGCAAGTGTGATATGCTTAATGCTATGACTTCCAAATGAGCACTGAGCATAATTTTGTAAAAGTCCATATCCACTGAAGTTCTTAACTAGTCAGAATTTAAAGTAGAATAAATATAAATACAGATAAAACTCTCTTGAAGGTGCTTTCCAGATACATCAGAAACAGATCTGATGACATTTAATAACATGATTGCTGGCCGGCTATCTTACTTCAATGACCTTTGTGTATTATTATCTTTACTGGCAGAAGACAGCCCTACAGGCCTTCACACCTTTCTGATCAGAAGCCAGATGGCAATGCACTGTGGTGGATAAGCATTTGATTTGGAAAAGCAAATTAGCATGTTCTTAAGAGATTTTGGAAGATACATCCATGGAATGACACTCTTAACAGTCATTAAGATAGCTGCTGAGATCAAATGAATGATTGTTTCAAAGTCAGATTCTTTCCTATTAGATTCTACAGTGGGACATTGATTTGTGAGGATCCAGAGAGATTCTGTCTCCCTGAGAGATTCTGTCTTGTGTGTGCCTGGGATGTGATTCACCCTGAAGAGGCTGTGAATCGGAGCAGCATCAATGCATGAGCAAAGCCACGTGACACTGTCTTCCATGTGACACATTAGTCCCTGCTTTCCACTGGTCCTGGGACAGAACTCACTTAGTGAGCAGAAGAGAAGCACATATGCAGAACAGTCCTATCATTTCAATAAGGCTATGATTCCTATGTCTGTGGTGATACCCAAGACTTGCCATTAGCAGCCCTGAAACAAGGATTGGAATATAAACTGTTTATTTGGGGGGTGGTTCCAGGAAGTGCTAGATAGGTAATGGTGAGTAAGGCAGGGAACAGAGAGAAGCCAAGAAAGTATGTCCTATTAAAAAGCCAGTTTCTGCTGTAGGCAGCTAGGGCTCAATCTTTTTGGGGAAGTCTGAGAGACCATGTCGAACATGTACTCAGAGTAATCTGACCTGAGGGGCAAGGGAACTGGGCATTTGTACACCAACTCCCTGTTCATCATTGGTCAAGACCTGATCCCAGGGCATTCACTCTCTGGCCCTTGAAGCTTGCCCTGGTGTAGGCTGAGTGGTCTTCTACTGCTAGGAAAGTGGTGGAAAATTGGAGGTCTTAGCCTGTAAGAATCTTTGGGCTTGTAGAGGTAAGTGTGCAGAAGATACACCTGGACAGAAAACTCCTGGATGAGATATGATGAGTAGAATTCTTTAGCTCCATAAGGATGGATAATGTCAGAGGCAACATGGACCAAGCACCTCACAGTTCAGTATGTCACAACCAACCTGTAAAATGGTCCTTGTTATTACCACTGCCACTTTCAGAAGAGGGAACTGAGGTACAGAGAGGTAAAGTCAGGTCTGACAGACAGCCAATAAGTGGCAAAGCTGGGATTTGAACCCACCAGCCTGGCCTCAGAACCCCTGCCCCAGCCTCTGCTCCACACTGTTTCTATCAGAAACACAGTAGGCCATGCAGCAGCCTAGCTGTGCACAGCCTAGCTTAGGGCTGAAATAAATGGAATCCAGCAAATGGGTGGGAAAAGCCTTCATTAGCTGCTACTGCTCAGCAGTGTCCCATATATAACATCTTAGCCACTACCCAGGGCCAGTGCACTGTGGGTAATGGAAAGTCTTCTTGGGCTGCCATCAAAACACCACAGAGTAGGAAGCTTAAACAGCAGACATTTATTTTCTCACAGTTCTGGAGGCTGGGAAGTCCAAGGTCAAGGTGCTGGATGATTTGATTTCTGGTAAGGGCCATCTTCCTGGCTAGCAGAAGGCCTCTTTCTCCCTCTGTCCTCACATAGCCTTTCTTGGTGTGTCAACAGCAGTTCTCTCCCTTCCTCTTATTATCAGGCACCAATCCTATCATGAGGATTCCACACTCATGACCTCAACTAATCCTACTCACCTCCCAAAGGCTCCATCTCAAAATACCATCACACTGAGGGCTAGGGCTTCAACATAGGAATCCTGGGGTGATAAAAAACATTCCGCCCAAAGTGCCTTGGGATAAGGGCTTTCAAGAATCTTAGTATAGCATCTATAGAAGTACAGTTTTCAAAGCAAAGCACATAGTACTATATAAAGTACAAAACAGAATTTACAATATAGTCAAATATATGAAATATGCAAATATGTTATTTACCTAGATTAGTAGTTAAAGAGATATATTTCTTTTCCTAAAAGCTTCAAATTATTTCAGATTCTTGCTAGCTTGAGGAAATCTCATTTCTTTTCCATTTTAAAAAATGTTTATATAGTAGAGTTGGTAAGCCACCTGCTTCCGTTTTCAATTTATCTTCACTAATTAGAAAAATCCTCCCTTGCCCGCCCCCTCCCCCCAGGGTCTGGAGCACAGCTCCTAAAAGCATCAAATGATGAGTACAATTCATTTTGCTTTACGGGAAACAGATCTCCCACAGCACAGACTTCTGAGTAGAGACCCCATGTTCTTTGTCTCGTGCTCCTCCGAGGCAGTGCTCATGCTCTGATAGAAGCTCTGATATGATCAGCCTTTTAGAAGCTGGGCCTGAACTGAGCATGTGGTAAAGCTGGACGACAAAGCCAGATCTACAGCATTATAAACACTAGGAAGGGGGCACATTGCTTCAGTCAAGACGGAGGGGAAAAAAAGAAGAGTATTTGTTTTTGTTTGCTAACTGAAAACATCAGATTCTCCAAGTTGATACAGAAATGCCCAAAGAGCCCAACATCCTGTGAGAATTCACAGAAAAGGGATTAAAAACAGAACTTGGGGGAAAGGAAGGTGCTAGCCCTGCTGTTTTTTTTTTTTTTTTTTTTTTTTGCAGCTTATGAGGTGTTTCTGGTTTTTCTGGTATTTTCTTCTAATTGTATTTATTCCAGTTGCGTTAAAATCTTCAAGCAGTATTTGTTCATTTCTAACGAAACATTACAGTCACCATTTGGCATCTTTTAAAATGCACTGGGTGTTATACGTAACTAATGAATCACTGAACACTACATCAAAAACTAATGACGTACTATACAGTGGCCAACTGAACATAATAAAAAAAAGAAAAAAATGCCATTTGTGGGGCGCCTGGGTGGCTCAGTCGGTTAAGCGTCTGCCTTCGGCTCAGGTCATGATCCCAGGGACTTGGGATCCAGCCCCACATCGGGCTCCCTGCTCCGCGGGGAGTCTGCTTCTCCCTCTCCCACTGCCTGCCGCCCCCCCGTTCATATTCTCTCTCTCCTTCTCGCTTACTCTCTCTCTCAAATAAATAAATGAAATCTTAAAAAAAAACAAAATGCCATTTGTGAGCTATAAATGAGCAAACAGAAACACTACCTGGAGGATGGGGATGACATGCAGCCCCTGAGCTTCTGTCTGCACGGAGCTATAGACACTGGCTCCTCAGGCTGGCAGGGAGATGGAGGGCTTGCTGGTCCCGGGTGGTCTTCCTTTCCTGATACGTACTGCCCATCTGACTTCCCGCCTGACCTCGGGAGAGGACTGGGCATGCAGTGCCAGTGACTGTGACATTTCTAACGGCAGCTATTTGTATTAGGAACATGCTTTGCTCAGAATCATTAAAATTAATGGCACGATTCACATGGCATCTATTATCCCTCTTCTCTCAGCTGATAATCAGAAATCACCTGTTTATGTATTTTTCAACCATTTGTAAAGAATTTCACCTCATTCTAGAGATATTTTTAAATGACAGGAAAGGGGTCACTCTGCTTTATCAGGAATGCTTCTTTCCCTTGTTTCTCTCCCGCCAGTGAGCAGCCCCTGCCTGCACAAGGCAGGAAGAATGGCTGTTTGCATGGTTAAGATTCTCTGCAAAGCTCATAAATCTAGACTGGTACCGACCCATCTTTCACATGTGATTTCTAATTATTAACACTAAGTGACATAAAGGTTTATGTCACGACAGGTCGTTTTACATCGGTGTATCTCATGTGCTCATAAGGCCACTTACTGCAGCCTTGCCTGGGGCAGCAGAGGTGAGCACTGGAGAAGGTGAGCCTATTACCCTTCACTTCTACCTGAAATTAAACCTGAGCCACTAGGTGTGAGACACCTCATTCTTCTATTCCTCTTCTGACCACGCATGCCTGCGAATCGGATCAGGAAGGCCTTCCATCTCTCCCTAACGGGGTAATGCTCAATGCTCATCAACATGCTCCTTCAAGGTCTAGGCTGTGATGTCACCATGTGGGGACACCACCTGTGAATGAGGCTGTAAGAGCATTAGGGGCATCAGGTTGATGACAAACTCCACCCCGCATGACAGCATGTACTCTTTCCAATGAAAAACACAGATTTCTACAGTGCAGTTTGGGAAAGCCATTTCTGACCATACTTAGCTGTCATTTTACCTGTAGCAGAAGTGAACGCACGTGTCACATTTAAAATCAGCATGGCGTATGATCTTCAAGCCCCTGTCACTGATAGTCTTCACTAGCTCGTGGGTTTTCTGTCTAACAGCAACAGTCCCCAGTGTTGGTTAAAAGCCCGTGTTTCTATTTAACTTTGGAAAAGAGACCCCGAGTTCCTGAAGAGGTTTTGCTTTTACAATTCCATCCCACCAAGTGCCAGTGGAGGAAGCACCCCACCATGCCATGGGCAGTGTGGTGCACTCGGGGAGACGGCGGCTTGTCCCCTCAAGGCCAGGTCGTTAGTCCTTTGCTAGGCTTTGAAACCTGAGTCCCATGTACAACAGAAAGCACTAAATTAAATGAAGGGGGGGAAAGCTTGCTTGATTTACAGGGGCTGGGCATCAATCACTTCAGGTATTAAATATGATAAAATATATTTAAAGATAGAAGAACAGAAGAATTCTGATAAAATTCCATGCTTCTAAGAACATATGAGTTGGTAATGAGATAATAAATGAAGTGAATTGTGTTAGTGAAACTTTGGGGAGAGAAAATTCTTTAATAAGCTCACAAAAGCTGGATGTAGGTCAAAGAATCTCAAGGGGATTTTTTTTTTTTTTGAGGGGGAGAAATTGAGAATTAGAAATAGATAAAAATTATATCACTGAAGAGAAAAGAAGGGTGAAAAAATATTTTTAAATATCTGAAGTACAAAAGTAGGCAGATGTGTGTCCCCCAACCATGTTAGCGGTATTTTGATAGAGCACACACAAACACAATGTCATGTGTGGAATAATAACGGGTCTTACTGCAGACTTAGTAAAGGAAGGAATACAGCTAATCTTCACTAGCACTGTGCTGTGTGCTTTCCTGTGCATTACCCGAGGTGATCAGCTTGCCCGCCCCAGCAAGAATGAACTGGGATGCCTACTTTGTAGATGAGGAAACAGATGTTCAGAGAACATCAGTATCTTGCCCAAGGTGCAAAACTAGTCATTAACAGAGCCAGAATTTACACCCAGGTCTGCTGGGTGCTGATGATCATTCCATTATTGAAAACGTCACACGTTCGGAATCCAGAAGAATAAAATGCTCAGGGATACATTTCACAAAAGACATGTAGAACTTGTACACCAAAGCTATAAGATGTCATTGAAAGAAAAGACAGAAGAGTTAAATAAACGGAAAGGTGTTCTGTGTTCATGAATCGGTAAACAACATTGCTAAAATGGCAATAATCCTCAAATTGATCTACAGATTCAATACAATCACATCAACATTCCAGCTGGCGTTTTGGCAGAAATTGAAAAGCTTACCTTAAAATTCACAGAGAAATGCAAGAGATAGGATTCCTTTCTTGCAGCTTTTGCAACACGCAGTTAACCTAACAGCTTTTGAATATAAAAATAGTAACGATCCCCATTTGTCAGGCAGTTACTATTAGCCTAGGGGGCTAGCACACTTTACCAATGTGTACTTGTTCAAATCCCCCCTAACCTCAGGATTATATTATTCATTTTATGCTTAAAGCAAGTGTGGTTCAAGTCCCTGGATTTTATCCTAGTTCTGTTCAAATAAAATCCCACTGGCATGGTTACAGAGGGACGTTCTCTAGTGTCTATGCAAACTGACCAGCACCAGTTAAGGTTTGGATTGTCAATTTGGTATGTCTCAGAGGAAAGCCGTGTGTCAAGGCTGCCCCTCTTGTCCTACCCATGTGACACTCGCAGACTCACAGTCATTACCCTACAGGGAATCAGTCAGTTTGGGGAATGGAAAAGACATCGTCTTGGATTACAAACCGAACAGGGTTTACAAACATACAAACTTACAAACATAAGCAAGGACAGGGGCAGGTGTGGCAATAAGAGATGGGCATTTTGTGTCTCTTCTCCCGCAAAAGGCAGTGATGGGAGGGCACTTGCTAATGGCCATCAAGTGGCTGACGTTCAGCAATAATGGAGGGTTGGTCTGAAGCAGGTTTACTGTGTATATCTGACAAGGGACCCAGCCTTTCTCTCCATGTCTCTGAACATGTTGTTAAAGTCCAGGCCCCAAAATTTAACTGGCAAATCCCATTCTAATAGGGGAGATACATCTATATCTCCTGTGCCCCAGGCCATATCCTGGAGCATTCCCCAAAACTCTTTTTTTAACCAATCGGTTTAAGTGTTATGTAACAAATGAGAATCAACATTTCTGGGATGTTGAATTAAAGAGTGTAAACCATTCTTAGTTGGGGGGGAGCCCTAAACAGACACAGAAAGGGCACTGAGCAGGACCTCCATGGGGTGACCAGCAGGACCTGCTGCAGGATAAAGGGCATTTGTGGGTCACATCAGAGAGGGTATGAGGGGCTGCCAAGTGCCTCCCTCAGGCATGGCATGAAAGCAAGGACTACATGGTGTCTGCCATGTCCATGTTCCTCTCAACCAGCACAGTGGGGGCTCTGCTGGGGCAGCCACTCTAGCCTTCTCTAGGCAAAGGAGCAGGGCAACCAGACTGGACCCTCAGAGTCCCAGGCCCACCCCTGTGACTAGTCCTTCTCTTGCCACTTGAACCTCTCAGAGTTGGGTCTTCCTTCCTCCATTGTGGCCTACTGATCCTCCAGGGCTCAACCTCAAGGACACCTTCAACAGGAATCATTCACAAATGGACAATGTCAGCCCCGGCCACTGCGTCTTCACCCTCCAACACTTATGTCACTGTTTTCGTGACTTCACTGCTCGCCCCCCTCCCTGGCTTCTCAAGGGTTTTGCCTTCCCTCCATCACTACTCTGCCATCCACTCACAGGGCATTTCTCTACCTGTGCCAGTTCCCCTGCATCCCCCATCTTCCTTATGCCCCCCAAGCCCTATATCCTAATGAACAGACGGTGTGGTTGAGTCACCCCGGCCGAGCTTCCCCAGGACCCTCCAGATGCAGATGTCCACTGGAGCACTGCCATGCCTCCCTCTGAGCATGAGGCTGCCTGGCACTCTGCTGGGAGAGAGCCCCTAACTCTCAGAGCCACAAGACACAACCTCGCTCTCCCTCCACCACTCACCAACTCCACACAAGCATTAGAGCCCCTGCAGCATGCCAGCTGCAATCCCAGGCCCTGGCATAGTGCAGTGAGCAAACCAGACAGAACCCCTGCCCCATGGAGCTTACAAGTAACTCTGTCAACCCCAAACCCCAGAGTTATCCTCCATTCTTCTTTCTGTACTGATTCTCAGCAGCCCAATCCTCCCCCACCCAACCCCAGCATCCCCAGCACCCCACTTCACCCACAGCCGTGCCCCACCTGGACCAAGGCAGTCACCCCCCACCTGCCTCTCCTTGTGCCTTCACATCCAGTTCTCTGAGAGCACAAGACGGCTCTAGAAATGCTAACCAGACCCTCTCCCTCCTCTGCTTATAGCCTGCAAGGGCCTCCGTCTGTATTTAGAATGAAGTTCAAACCCGTCAGCCTGGCCTGAACTCCTGCACAATCCAGCCTCTGCCAAATTGCCCCAGGCCCATCTCCTATTTCTGTAGCCCCTGCACTTGGCGATCCTCCAACACCAGCACCCACACCACTGGTCTCTTGGCGCCTGCTCCCGAAATACTGGTTTGTTTCTGGTTGGGTCCCGCTCCACAGCCTTTGCACTTGTTTGGTGCCTGGGCCCTTTGCACATGTCTTGGCATGGTTAGATCCATCTAGTTTCAGGATCTTAGCTCCAAAATCATTTTCTTAAAGATGCTGTCCCTGACTACCACATACATTGTTCCACCCTCCCCTAGTCAACCTGCCACTTGAACCTGTTTTCTTCATAGCACTTACCACAGTCTACAACTTGTTTGTTTTCTATGCCTGTCCATTCTCTGTACCTGTTTCTCTACCTGCCCCAAGGGAGTGTGCACTCCATGACAGCCGAGACCTTGTCTGACCCACTGTATCCTGTGCACCCAGAACAGAGCTCGGCACCTAAAAATGCTCAGCTCTTGGTCAGATGAAAAAACTAAGTCTTTCTGGGAGATACCAGCCCACACTTTTCTAGCCTCTTTAACTTACACTTCTACTTCATACCCTGAGCATTTGATTGACTCTGGTATGTTCATGACTTAGCATCCAAACTGGCTACTTATGGGCATGGAAAGGGCAGTGACCAGAGGGACACTAGTCATACCAGGCTATGAGGTCAACCGTTTGGATCTGCTCTCAACCAGTCTAGTTACAAGCGCGAGTGTTCATCATGCCTTTGATGGCAGCAGGACTGGCTTTTCTTCCTCACGATTCTCCTGGGCTCAGCATGCTATCAGGATGGAGTGGGAGCTCACAGCCCCTTCTCCAGCAGAGGAGGTGAGGAAATCACAGACCAAAGTAGTCCCATATGTGAGACTTTTATGAAAGATGGTCTGAAAATCTCCAGGAACCTATGTTAATATGAAACGTTATTGTTTCCAAAGAATATTTGATAATGGGGGGAAATCCAGTTAAAATAAATCCACCTAACCAAGGAACCAAACTTCACAATAGTGTGCATGTGCATATGTGGGCTTTATGCCAAAAAAGGAAACCCAAAGCTATGTAAGTGAGTTCCTTCAATCTTTAACAAGATTTAGATTATAATTACAAATGTGTGCTAATTCTCAGAGCAAAGAATGATCGAGTGTTGTTTAGGTTTGCTGGTGTAATTAATTCTTCCAGTGAAACGGACTTTGATAATAATTGGAAAGAGAATGATTTGGGGGAAGTATTCAGGGTTTCCCTAACTTCTGTGAGGATACCTCAATACTTGGATAGCTTTGTATTACAAAGTGCCTAAGCTGTCTCTTCCCTTAATGGGTTAGCACAGTGGGACAAGCGTAATCACTGCTTTGCCTGAAGCCAGTGCCCAGAGTCACCCACACTGACACCGTGAACTCCTGCCACTGTGCAAGTTATGTGGTTCCCCTTTGCTCGGAGGATCTGGCTGGCAGCAGGAAGCTCCTGCTGGATGGCATGGAGAGGCGCTGGAACGGGAAGGGCAGGGCTGCTTGAGGGGGCCCATGGGTGGGTGGTGAGCTGGTCAGCGAGCCCTTCCCCGTGTAGCCCCGTGACCAGGGAGGATCTTCGTACTCCTCCCTGTGGGAGGAGGTGGGGAGGTGGGGACAGAGGGTGGGGAGGCCACTATCTAGCGGTCCTACCTGCCACTGTTTTTATACTCTCTGTACTCTGTGGTACGGAACAAGGGATGTCCAAAATCTGACTCAGCTCATTCTGTGAAGAAAACAGAAGGCATTCCTGTCCTTTATCCTGCAAGGGGGTGGCAGCGACATTTTGTTGTTTGTTTTCTCTTTGGGACTTGGAGGTTTACCAAAGTCTCCCAAGCCAGGAGGGAAATACACATGTCCCCTGGGGGGGCCAGCAGCAGAACTCAGACCGGACAATGGACAGGCATCTGGGCCCAAGCTACAGCTTACCTTAACTGAGCCTGCCCTTCCCTCCCGCTCACCTGCACTGCCTCTCCTGTCTAGTGATTGCCCACCTTTGACCTCTCACTCAAAGCAGAGCTGGGGGACTGCTTCCTGGGCTCAGTGTCGCTCGGCAGGGCGCCGACACCAACAGAAAACCACAATGCCTACCAGGAACCAGCAAAAGGAGTGGGCACATTCTGAGGGGCATGGACAGAGAAGGTGCTACCCAGTGTCCGTGTGGGCGCCTGGAAGTTCACTGCCAGCACAAACGCAGAAAAGCACGGTGGTCACCAGCATCAGCTCTAGCTGGGCCCCCTGTTACCTGGGTCTCCTGAGCAGAACTGTGCCTTGCTGAGCGTTAAACAGAAGTTAGCAGCATCTCCTATCATGCCGATAATGGAGTACCTATTTAGCCCTGTTTTTGTTCCCTTTACCCATCCTTGGCATTTCTTATTCTTATTTTTTATACTTTGTTGTTGTTGTTGTTTTGGTTTTGTTTTGGTTTCTTTTGATGATTTGCATCAAAGAAAACTATCAGCTTCCCAAGGGAAGGTACCACATCTTCTATTTTCTTGTGTTCCCAGAAAACACATAATATGTAGCAGGTGCCCAATGACTTGGGACTCTGAGCAAATAAATTGAACCATCTTTACTCATAAACATACTTCTAATATTCTCAAATGCTGTCAAGTTGTTGTCCTTTGTCAACATTTCATTAGGTTTCCTGTGTTATCATTTGATCTTAACATAAATGTTAACATTGGGTGCCCATCTGGGAGCCACTCCTGGGATGTACCCCACATGGGTCTGCACCCCCAGGCTTCAGGAATCCTTGATGGACTTTGCCTGGGTCAACCATGGGAACAATGCCAAAAGCACCTCCGCCTGCAGTGGCCCCCATGACTAGCCCTGCATGCCACCCTGCTATGGGCCCCCCTCTGTGATGACTATCTCTGTCAAATTCAGCTGCTGATACTGTTCAGGCGATAGCATCTGAGACTTGCCCCCTTTAATCCACCATACCTGTCAGCCTGCTGAGAAAGAGTGTGCATTGTTCTGACATGACTTGTTCTGTACAAAGACTCCACGAGTGTCCTGCCTTCTCCGGGCTGTTTGCAAAACGTATTCTCCCAGCTTGTGGAGATCTTGAATCTCCAGGGGCGTCCTTTACTTTGTTTTATTTAGTATTCCACTAGTCACCACTTGCATGTTCAAAAACTCCCCAAAGTGATTGTAACTGACCTCACATTCACTCCAGCCAATGGGTTGGCATCTTAAGGACCAAATCCACAGGGTCTGTTAAACGAAGCACATTCAGCCTATTGAAACCTTTTTTTCTGTGAAGGCCATGAGTGTGGCCCCTCACTACGGAGCCCAGCCCTCTCTGCTGGGCTCAGGAATGTTGGTCTGGGCCAGCTCCTCTGGGATCTGCTTCCTCCCTGACTCTGCTCCCACTCAGATGGTTTGAGTTTAAATGCAGGTGAGTTTAAATCTACCTCCTCATCCTCTGTGCCCACCTGGAACCTGGCCTCCCAGGCTCCAGCATTGCCTCATCCACCATACCATTGCCCAAATGCCACAAGCAAATCCCATCCTTTCAGGCTCATAGGCAAAGCGTAACTAGTATTTTAGGTGAAATAACTCTCTAGAAATAAAAATCAAGAAGCCACAAAGACAAGCTTTTCATAAAATACTCTGGGAACTGGAATCTGTATGCTTTTTATTCAGCCATGGAAACCAACTGATCCCCCCAAAAGAACCAAGCACAATAGAAGACTTCCCCTTTGCCCCCTACCCCAGTCATTACTAGGAGCAAAATGGAAAGAATATACTTATATACAAAAGCCTGGATCCCCAAGTTTACCCTATGGTCTTTACCTGACAGTTTATGTTCTCAGGCTCCTGGCTGCCCTACTCCCTCCCTGCCACCCCTCTGCTGTTATTTATAGGCAGGGATGCAACAGACCCATCTCTGGGGGCTATGTTTGGATCCTGCCAGCTAGATGAACCAGAAGCTCAGATGCACCCAGGGCAGGAGGTGCTGCTTGGTGAAGACATGAAACGTGCCATGAGGCTTTTTTAACACAGTCCAGGAACTGTGGACAGAAAGTCTAAAGCTCAGCTAGGTACATCTAGCTATCTGTATCCCCAAGTGCTGTCCATTGGCTGGCTGCCTGCCAGGCTCCCCAGGAGCAGCTCAGTGCAGGAGTGACGTTCACGGTGGCTAGGTTTACTGCTCAGGGTGTTTGTGTGCATGTCTATGTGTGTCCATGTGACTGTTAATATGTATATGTGTGTCTGTGTGTGTGTGTGAGTAGATGTACCTGTCTATGTGTGTTGGTGTGTGAGTGTGAGTGCCCATGTAAATATGTGTGTGTCTGTGTATCTGTGTGAAGAAATGGGATGGGAAGGTGATCTCCATATGTGGAGGATATTGTCTCATAAAAGAAGCTGGTCATCCAGTTCTAGGTCAGGGCACCTGTAGGAATGTTGGCCTCCACAGGTAGCTTAGACTTGCCAAGACCATGAACAGGACTGAGTCACTGCAGGGGAAATGAGGATTAACACAAAAAAGGCTTTTTATGTACCATAGGCAGGACATCCTGACCCAAGATTCAATGTCCTATTCTAGAACAGCAGAGTGATGTTGACTCTTTCATCCCAGAGCCCAGTAATGCCCTGACACAGGTCTGGTGTTAAGGGCAGTGGCAAGTCCAGGAGTGATGTCTTTAGCTGAGAATCCTGGCAGAGAGTCTTATTCCATATTTACCTCCTATTCTGCAAAACACTCACACCTTGGTCTCACTTAGCTCATTGATATGACTCCTCGGTCTGCCTGAGGAATAGAGAGTTCTCAGTAAAGGCTGAATAAATGCGGATTCATCTTTCCTAAGCAGGAACCTGTGCAGGGCACAGGGAAGGGCTCCTTGAACCCACATCTACAGGTCCCAAGACAGAAGAAGCCTGCCTCTCTTCAGCTTGTTGCTGGAGTTTGAGAATGGTCTGGAGCCTGGAGAAAGAAGGGCTCAAGGTAAGTGATTAATCATCACTCTGCTCAAGTTCTTGTCCATCTGGTCTACCTTGTTCTCAACACACCGTCGGGAAGTGTGAACCACAATTAGGTGACAGTGGACATCAAGTGTGGATGAGAAGAACAATTACTCCACAAGGTACTGGTTTTTTTTTTAATTTTTTTATTGTTATGTTAATCCCCATACATTACATCATTAGTTTTAGATGTTCCACAAGGTACTGTTTTAAGCACTTTGTATGTAGGAAGGATGAGAAATGTCTGTTTGGCTTTCCAGGGTCTGGTTTAGTGTGAAGGCAGCAGTTTGCATGGTCCCAGTTTGGACTCTTTCACAAGCTGGCGGATGCGGTCCAGACAAGTGAGTTCAAGTTGTGATGGCTTCGTCAATCCTGACTTAGAACTGATGCACTGCCACTTCACTGTGTTGATCAAAGTCAGATATACAACCAGTCCAGATTCAAGAGGGGGGGGATGGACTCTTCTTGAGGGGAGGTGTGAGCATGTCACAGTGCAAAGCAGGGGATGTGGAGAAATAAGAGTCACTGCAGCTCATGTTTGCAAACAATCTACCACAACCCATAGGGGCAAAGTACTATGGAGTGAAGGAGATCGGGAAGGGAGGTTGGTATGCATATATTCATACATGTACTCACACATTTACACATGTATATATGTGTGCATGCAGATACATGCATAAACATACTTATGTAGGCAAATACATATTCATTTATTCACTTAGCCTCATGGATACAAGAAGTGTGCTAGACCCTCAGCAAACTTCACATTCTTTGAGATAACAGCACTTGTCTCCAATTTAGAAGTGGAGAAACCAGAGCATAGAGTTTAAGTAGCTCAAGGAGAGTCATGGACTAGTCCCTTCTGAGCCTGGGCACTGACCATGTGTCCTTACAACACACCCCAGTAAACCCAAAGACACAGTAGTCACCAACTCTTGCATCTGTTTTGTACCTCTGAAGATTTAAATAAAAGGGACACTGAAAATTTGTTTATATTATGTATTACATAAGACAAACTTTAAACATATTATATTTCTTGACCCCAAATCCAGGTTATGTAAGTTTACTTAAGATAAGTAAAATCATATGTAAAAGCCCTCAGCAAGCCTACACTGTTGGCATCTCCAGCTGAACAGCTGCTAACCTCTCTTGACTCAGACCAGTGACAACAGAGGTAGTCCTTCTCTTCTGTGCCCCAAACATCATCCATCTCCTCCCCCTATCCAGTAGGGGATAGGCCTTTATGACCTGGATGCTTCAAGTGTGACCCAGGAATCAGTAGCGTCATCACCTGACACTTGCTAGAAATGCAGACTCTCAAACTCCAGCCCAGAACTGCTGAGCCAGAATCTATGTGTCTGCAAATCCCCAGGTGTTTTGTGCATGCATTAGAGTTTAAGGAATACAGCTTTTTTTTTTTTTAAGATTTTTTATTTATTCATTTGAGAGAGAGAGAGCAAGCGACAGCACTAGCAGAGGGGAGGGTCAGAGGGAGAGGGAGAAGCAGACTCCCTCCTGAGCAGGTAGCCTGACACAGGGCTAGATCTCAGGACCCTGGGATCATGATCTGAGCCAAAGGCAGACACTTAACCAACTGAGCCACCCAGGCATCCCAGGAACACAGCTTTAACAGATATTTCAGTAAGCAAAAATGATTCAGCAGCTCCTTTAAAATTATTGACCCAACTCAATTTATATTCTTTATATTATTTGTGTGTAAACCAATTTTTCAATATCCCCAGATGAATTTACTGTGCAGTCAAGTCTGAGCACCCCCTGGACCTGGGCTACTCAGAGTGAGGCAAGAGCACGAGCTAGGGGTGTGGTGCAGGTGCAGGATTCCCCACTCCAACCCCTTCATCAGAACCTGCACTCTACCGGTGCCCCAGATGTGCTCACTTAAGCTGAGCAGTTCTGCTTGGCCTTGGTCCAGATCCTCTGCTTGGCTTCCCCAGCCCAAGCTCAAAGTTTGCCACCCCTCTTTTACCCACCTGGCTGCCATCCCTCCCACACACAATATACACAATTTCAATGTCATGAGCAAACCACTGACTGTTCCTTGTGTTCACAAACACATGTGTTCTGGACTTCCTATCCCACATCTATCCCATGATGTGCCTTGAAGTAGGTGACAGTCACGGGCTGAGTAGAGGACCCACCCTAGGATATCACCTTTGCCCACCTTCACCTGGAGGCAGGATGGTTAGATCCTCATCCTTACCCCAGGCATTCTTATAACCAAGAGTGGCTGAAGACACAGCTCTAGCCAGAGAAAGCCATGGACAAATGTTTTTGGGGGGCTCTGTCTAACTCTCCCACTTCTTGCCTTGATTTCAGACCTGATGTCTTGGGTTGCAGCAACCATGGAAGTGCCGCAGCCCTAACTGCACTGAGCTGATGAGTCCGCACTTCCCACCTCCAGCATCTTCATCTGAACAACTGCTACCTTCCCCTGGCTCGGGCAGGGACAGCTGATCAGTCCTCCTCTAGTAGTCTGGTAGCATGTCAGCATAACAAACCCCATAGTTCAGCTGCTGTGTCCCTGGTTTTCTGCTATTGTTGCTGTTTCAGTTTGTGAAACTGGGTAAAAGAAACCTCATTTAAAATAGAGCTGAGAGAAAAGCACCCTATGGAATGGGAGAAGATATTTGCAAAGGACATATCCAATAAAGGGTTAGTATCCAAACATATAAAAAACTGATGCAATGCAGCACACCTAAAACAAATAATCCAATTTAAAAATGGGCAGAAGACATGAACAGATGTTTCTCTAAATAAGACATCCAAATGGCCAACAGATACATGAAAAGATGCTCAACATAACTCATCATCAGGGAACTACAAGTCAAAACCACAATAAGATACCACCTCACACCTGTCAGAATGGCTAAAATCAAAAACATAAGAAATAACAAGTGCTAGAGGAGCAAGATGGCAGAGGAGTAGGAGACCTGGATTTTGTCTGGTCCCAGGAATTCAGCTGGATAGGGATCAAACCATTCTGAACACCTACAAACTCAACAGGAGATCAAAGAAAAGAATAGCAACAACTCTCTGAACAGAAAAGCGACCACTTACTGGAAGGTAGGATGTGCGGAGAAGTGAATCCGAGGCGATATTCGGGAGGATAGATGGTGGGGGAGGGGCCTCCCACAGCTGCTTCTGGCAAGTGATAGAGCCGCGGAGCACAAAATCGGAACTTTTAGAAGTCGGCTCCGCTGAGGGATGTTGCTCCGGTGGCTAAGCTGGGGGTGGAACCCACATGGGACAGTGTGGTCTCAGGACCCTCGGGGTCACAGGAAGACCGGGGGTGCCTGAGTGTGGCAGAGCTCCCAGGTATCGGAGCGGGGAAGCCAGCTGCAGAGACGGAGCCGAGGAGCGGACTCTCAGCTCGGGGTTCCCATAAACTGTGATCTGTGGCACAGTCGGGCCACTGCTCCTCCAGCAGGGACCCAACAAGCGGCAGATCCGGGGAGACTCCCCTTCCTCCCCTGGGAGGAGCAGCGCAGGAGTGCACCACAGGGATCTGCTGGGTTTGAAGACTCCACACGGGGTCGGGTGCCAGAGATAGAAACACTCCGTCACAGGCCGGGTGAGCACGGAGTGTGGCCGGAGACCGGGGAGACGGGAGTGACTGACTGCTTTTCTCTGGGGGCTCACTGAGGAGCGGGGCCCCGAGTTCTCGGCTCCTCCGGGGTGGAGATTGGGAGGCCGCCATTTTCACTCTAGGCCTCCAAAGCTGTATGGAAAGCTTGCAGGGAACAAAAGCTCCGAGAGCAAACCCGAGCAGATTACTTAGGCCGACCGGGCAAGGGCGGGGCAATTCCGCCTCCAGCAAAGACATTTGGGAACCACGGCAACAGGCCGCTCCCCCAGAAGATCAGTGAGAACAACCAGCCAAGACCAAGTTTACCAATCAATGAGAAGGGCAGAACTCCAGTGCTAGGGGAATACTGCACATAGAATCTATGGCTTTTTTACCATGATTCTTTACTCTTCCAAAGTTAATTTTTTTTTTAACTGTCTTTTTTTTGTTCTTTGAATTTTTCTTTTTCCCTTTTTCAACCAACATCTTATCAATCCCTTTTTTAAAAAACATTTTTATTTTTCAGTTTTAGAGTCATATTCTATCCCTTCATAGTAGTTACCTGTATTTTGGCATATATATATAATTTGTTCTCTCTTTAAAATTTTGAGATAGTTTCTTCTAACAGATCAAAATATACCCTAAATCTCTAGTGTATGTTTTTTTTCTACTCCCCTGCCTGATCACATTCTCTCCCTTTTTTTTTTTCTTTTTTTTTTTAAATCCTCTTCTTTCTTTTTTCAAACAACTTTTTATCAATTCCTTTTATAAAATTTTTTATAATTTTTATCTCTACAGTCATATTCCATCCCTTCATCATATCAATCCTTATTTTTGTACATATATAAGTTTTTCTTTCTTTAAAATTTTGGCAGGCACTTTCTTCTAACAGACCAAAATACACCCAAAGTCTAGTGTGTGGCAGTGATCTATGTACCAGCCTGATCATATTTGATCATATCCTGGTTTTTTTTGTTTTGTTCTTTTTTGTTTGTTTTTATCTTTATCTTTTTCTCTTTTTTTCTTTTTCTTTTTTCTCTCTTTCCCTTTATTTTCCCCCTGCTTCAGGTCTTTTCTGATTTGTTTAGAGTATATTTTCTGGGGACGTTGTTAACCTGCTAGCATTTTGTTCTCTCATTTATCTATTCTCCTCTGCACAAAATGACAAGATGGAAAAAAATCACCTCAACAAAACGAACAAGAGGTAGTACCAACTGCCAGGGACCTACTCAATACGGACATTAGTATGATGTCGGATCTAGAGTTCAGAATCATCACTTTAAAGATACTAGCTGGGCTTGAAGAAAGCATGGAAGTTATTAGAGAAACCTTTTCTGGAGAAATAAAAGAACTAAAATCTAACCAAGTCAAAATCAAAACGGCTATTAATGAGGTGCAATCAAAAATGGGGGCGCTAACTGCTAGGATCAATGAGGCAGAAGAGTGAATCAGTGATATAGAAGACCAAATGATGGAAAATAAAGAAGCTGAGATAAAGAGAGATAAACAACTACTGGATCATGAGGGCAGAATTCGAGAGCTAAGTGATACCATAAGACGAAACAACATTAGAATAATTGGGATCCCAGAAGAAGAAGAAAGAGAGAGAGGGGCAGAAGGTATAATGGAGCAAATTATAGCGAGAACTTCCCTAATTTGGGGAAGGAAACAGGCATCAAAATCCAGGAAGCACAGAGAACCCCTCTCAAAATCAATAAAAATAGGTCAACACCCCGACATCTAATAGTAAAACTTACGAGTCTCAGAGACAAAGAGAAAATGCTGAAAGCACCTCGGGACAAGAGGTCTGTAACCTACAATGGTAGAAACATTAGATTGGCAACAGACCTATCCACAGAGACCTGGCAGGCCAGAAAGGACTGGCAGGATATATTCAGAGCACAAAATGAGAAAAATATGCAGCCAAGAATACTATATCCAGCTAGGCTGTCATTGAAAATAGAAGGAGAGATCAAAACCTTCCAGGACAAACAAAAACTAAAGGAATTTGCAAACACAAAACCAGCCCTGCAAGAAATCTTGAAAGGGGTCCTCTAAGCAAAGAGAGAGACCAAAAGCAACATAGACCAGAAAGGAACACAGACAATATACAGTAACAGTCACCTTACAGGCAATACAATGGCACTAAATTCCTATCTTTCAATAGTTACCCTGAATGTAAATGAGCTAAATGCCCCAATCAAAAGACACAGGCTATCAGATTGGATTAAAAAACAAGACCCATCGATATGCTGTCTGCAAGAGACTCATTTTAGACCCAAAGACACCCCCAGATTGAAAGTGAGGGGGTGGAAAACCATTTACCATGCTAATGAACACCAAAAGAAAGCTGGGGTGGCAATCCTTATAACAGACAAATTAGATTTGAAACCAAAGACTGTAATAAGAGATGAGGAAGGACACTATATCCTACTTAAAGGGTCTATCCAACAAGAAGATCTAACAATTGTAAATATCTATGCCCCTAACATGGGAGCAGCCAATTATATAAGGCAATTAATAACAAAAGCAAAGAAACACATCGACAACAATACAATAATAGTGGGGGACTTTAACACCCCCCTCACTGAAATGGACAGATCATCTAAGCAAAAGATCAACAAGGAAATAAAGACTTTAAATGACACACTGGACCAAATGGACTTCACAGACATATTCAGAACATTCCATCCCAAAGCAACGGAATACACATTCTTCTCTAGTGCCCATGGGACATTCTCCAGAATAGATCACATCCTAGGTCATAAATCAGGTCTCAACCGGTACCAAAAGATTGGGATCATTCCCTGCATATTTTGAGACCACAATGCTTTGAAACTAGAACTAAATCACAAGAGGAAAGTCGGAAAGAACTCAAATACATGGAGTCTAAAGAGCATCCTACTAAAGAATGAATGGGTCAACCAGGAAATTAAAGAAGAATTAAAAAAAATTCATGGAAACCAATGAAAATGAAAACACAACTATTCAAAATCTTTGGGATGCAGCAAAGGCAGTCCTAAGAGGCAAGTATATAGCAATACAAGCCTTTCTAAAGAAACAAGAAAGGTCTCAAATACACAACCTAACCCTACACCTAAAGGAGCTGGAGAAAGAACAGCAAATAATGCCGAAACCCAGCAGGAGAAGAGAAATAATAAAGATCAGAGCAGAAATCAATGAAATAGAAACTAAAAGAACAGTAGACCAGATCAACGAAACTAGGAGCTGGTTCTTTGAAAGAATTAACAAGATTGATAAACCCCTGGCCGGACTTATCAAAAAGAAAAGAGAAATGACCCAAATCAACAAAATCATGAATGAAAGAGGAGAGATCACAACCAACACCAAAGAAATACAAGCAATATAAGAACATATTATGAGCAACTGTATGCCAGCAAATAGATAACCTGGAAGAAATGGATGCATTCCTAGAGATGTATCAACTACCAAAACTGAACCAGGAAGAAATAGAAAACCTGAACAGACCTATAACCACTAAGGAAATTGAAGCAGCCATCAAAAATCTCCCAAAACACAAAAGCCCAGGGCCAGATGGCTTCCCAGGGGAATTCTACCAAACATTTCAAGAAGAATTAATACCTGCTCTTCTGAAACTGTTCCAAAAAATAGAAATGGAAGGAAAACTTCCAAACTCGTTTCATGAGGCCACCATTACCTTGATCCCCAAACCAAAGACCCCATCAGAAAGGAGAATTACAGACCAATATCCTTGATGAACATGGATGCAACAATTCTCACCAAAATACTAGCCAATAGGATCCAACAGTACATTAAAAGGAGTATTCACCACGACAAAGTGGGATTTATCCCTGGGCTGCAAGGTTGGTTCAACTCCGCAAATCAATCAACGTGATACAATACATTAACAAAAGAAAGAACAAGAATCATATGATCCTCTCAATAGATGCAGAAAAAGCATTTGACAAAGTACAGCATCCTTTCTTGATCAAAACTCTTCAGAGTATAGGCATAGAGGGTACATACCTCAATATCCTAAAAGCCATCTATGAAAAACCCACAGCGAATATCATTCTCAATGGGGAAAAACTGAGAGCTTTCCCCCTAAGGTCAGGAACGCAGCAGGGATGTCCACTATCACCACTGCTATTCAACATAGTATTAGAAGTCCTAGCCACAGCAATCAGACAACAAAAAGAAATAAAAGGCATCCAAATTGGCAAAGAAGAACTAAAACTCTCACTCTTTGCAGATGATATGATACTTTATGTGGAAAACCCAAAAGACTCCACCCCAAAACTGCTAGAACTCATACAGGAATTCAGTCAAGTGGCAGGATATAAAATCAATGCACAGAAATCAGTGGCATTCCTATACACCAACAGCAAGACAGAAGAAAGAGAAATTAAGGAGTCGATCCCATTTACAATTGCACCCAAAACCATAAGATACCTAGGAATAAATCTAACCAAAGAGGCAAAGGATCTGTACTCAGAAAACTATAAAATACTCATGAAAGAAATTGAGGAAGACACAAAGAAATGGAAGAACATTCCATGCTCATGGATTGGAAGAACAAATATTGTGAAGATGTCAATGCTACCTAGAGCAATCTACACATCCAATGCAATCCCCATCAAAATACCATCCACTTTCTTCAAAGAAATGGAAGAAATCATCCTAAAATTTGTACGGAACCAGAAAAGACCCCGCATAGCCAGAGGAATGTTGAAAAAGCAAAGCAAAGCTGGCAGCATCACAATTCTGGACTTCCAGGTCTATTACAAAGCTGTCATCATCAAGACAGTATGGTACTGGCACAAAAACAGACACATAGATCAATGGAACAGAATAGAGAGCCCAAAAATGGACCCTCAACTCTATGGTCAACTAATCTTTGACAAAGCAGGAAAGAATGTCCAGTGGAAAAAAGACAGTCTCTTCAACAAATGGTGTTGGGAAAATTGGACAGCCACATGCAGAAGAATGAAACTGGACCATTTCCTTACACCATACACAAAAATAGACTCAAAATTGTTGAAAGACCTAAATGTGACACAAGAGTCCATCAAAATCCTAAAGGAGAACACCGGCAGCAACCTCTTCGACCTCAGCCGCAGCAACTTCTTCCTAGAAACATCGCCAAAGTCAAGGGAAGCAAGGGCAAAAATGAACTATTGGGACTTCATGAAGATAAAAAGCTTTTGCACAGCAAAGGAAACAGTCAACAAAACCAAAAGACAACCGACAGAATGGGAGAAGATATTTGCAAATGACATATCAGATAAAGGGCTAGTATCCAAAATCTATAAAGAACTTATCAAACTCAACACCCAAAGAACAAATAATCCAATCAAGAAATGGGCAGAAGACATGAACGGACATTTTTCCAAAGAAGACATCCAAATGGCCAACAGACACATGAAAAAGTGCTCAACATTACTCAGCATCAGGGAAATCCAAATCAAAACCTCAATGAGATACCACCTCACACCAGTCAGAATGGCTAAAATTAACAAGTCAGGAAATGACAGATGTTGGCAGGGAGCGGAGAAAGGGGAACCCTCCTACACTGTTGGTGGGAATGCAAGCTGGTGCAGCCACTCTGGAAAACAGTATGCAGGTTCCTCAAAAAGTTGAAAATAGAGCTGCCATACGATCCAGCCATTGCACTACTGGGTATTTACCCCAAAGATACAAATGTAGGGATCCAAAGGGGTACGTGCACCCCGATGTTTATAGCAGCAATGTCCACAATAGCCAAACTGTGGAAAGAGCGAAGATGTCCATCGACAGATGAATGGATAAAGAAGAAGTGGTATATATATATACAATAGAATACTATGCAGCCATCAAAAGGAATGAGATCTTGCCATTTGCAATGACGTGGATGGAACTGGAGGGTATTATGCTGAGCAAAATAAGTCAAACAGAGAAAGACATGTATCATATGACCTCACTGATGTGAGGAATTCTTAATCTCAGGAAACAAACTGAGGGTTGCTGGAGTGGGGAGTGGGGTGGGAGCGATGGGGTGACTGGGTGATAGACACTGGGGAGTGTATGTGCTCTGGTAAGCGCTGTGAATTGTGCAAGACTGTTGAATCTCAGATCTGTACCTCTGAAACAAATAATGCAATATATGTTAAGAAAAAAAAAAAGAAGAAGAAGAAGATAGCAGGAGGGGAAGAAGGAAGGGGGGGAATCGGAGGGGGATACGAACCATGAGAGACGATGGACTCTGAAAAACAAACTGAGGGTTCTAGAGGGGAGGGTGGGTGGGAGGATGGGTTAGCCTGGTGATGGGTATTAAAGAGGGCACGTTCTGCATGGAGCACTGGGTGTTATGCACAAACAATGAATCATGGAACACTACATCTAAAACTAATGATGTAATGTATGGTGAGTAACATAACAATAAATTTAAGAAAAAAAAGAAATAACAAGTGCTGGCAAGGATGTGGAGAACAAGGTGCCCTTTTGCACTGTTGGTGGGAATGTAAACTGGGGCAGCTACTATGGAAAACAGTGTGGAGATTCCTCAAAGAGTTAAAAGTAAAACCACTCTACAATCCAATAAGTACTCTACTAGGTGTCTGCCTCCAAAATACAAAAACACTAATTCAAAGGGATACATAGACCTCTATGTTTATTGCAGCATTATCTACAATAGTCAAACTATGGAAGCAGCCGAAATGTCTATTGACAGATGAATGGATAAAGAAGGTGTGGTGTGTATACACACACACACACACACACACTGGAATATTACTCAACCATAAAAAGGAATGAAATCTTGCCATTTGTAACAACGTGGATGGAGCTAGAGAGTATTATGCTAAGTGAAATAAGTTGGTCAGAGAAAGACAAATACCATATGATTTCACTCATGTGTGGAATTTAAGAAACAAAACAAATGAGCAAAAGAAGAAAAAGAGAAAGAGACAAATCAAGAAACAGACCCTTAACTGTAGAGAAAAAACTGATGGTTACCAGAGGGGAAGGGGGTGGTGGATGGGTGAAGTAAGTGATGTGGATTATATAGTACACTTATCATGATGAAAAATAAAATTAAATTAAATTTAAAAAGTAAAAAAAAAAAATTGGAGACTGGCCACATTATTTTAATAAATGGTAGCATAATCATAATTTGATCTGAACTTATAAATAAATGACCATTTGTATAATATTTTCTTTTTTATTAAAAAGCCATACAATTGGAACAAACCAACTGACAATAACATGTTTTTCTAGGCAAATTCCAGGAGAAGTTAGAGCATCATAGCACAATGTGTGACCCGCGGGTCTTCTACCCCTTCCAGAGCTTCAATACTCTAAGTAATAATGTCTATCATTACAAGCCAAACATAGTGTGAGACCGTCAGAGCTTTCTGAACTGCCGCTGTATTAGCAATCATTTTAGTTTAGCTGTATTTAATTGTTTTCTAATAGTTCTTAACCAGATTCCAGATAAATAAATACTTGTTTGCTGTATGAAAGTTTAGAGAACTACTTTATAATTCTAATGAGGTAGAATACTACTTGCATGTTAACTGACAACCTACAGGACATCTATCAGAAGGCACGTCATCATAAAAAAGAAAAAAATAATACAGCCAAGAGGCCAGAAGGGGGAGCACTCATGACCTCACATTCCTAAACTTCAGACCCCAGAAGGAAGGTACCTTGCATTTTTCCATCAGTAAGAAGTCTACTTTACTAGATCCAGGAGAAGTAGGTAAGATTTTCTCCTTGCCAGACAACAGTCCAGCCAATGAGAAACTGCCACAACTCAGCCAATGAGAAATCACCACTGTAAACTCTCATCCTCCCTCAATGGACTTTCATAAAAGCAGCCCCTCTCAACTTCTTCCTTTTTCTGTACAAATGGTTCCTCTCCTTTGTCCTTCAGACTTGCCTTTAGTTTGGCCATAGCCTGCATGTCTCAAATTGCAATTCCTCTGCCATTCTCAAATAAATCTATTTTGCTAGTAAAATAACTGTTTTATTTTCAAGCTTGACAATTTCTAACCTATGTACTCACACAATTGCATAAAGAGATCTTTGTATTTTGCATGTCAATAAAAAAGACAAAAAAAGGTTGAAAAGCCCAAAAAAACCCCCCAAAATAAAAAAACACCTAGATCCAAATCAGCTTTGCCACTGATTTCTGTGTAAATCTGGAGAAGTTATTAGACATACAAGGACATGAAACTTAAAATTTTTTTCTCACCTTTCCCTTCTATCTCTTCAGTAAAAATACTGGAGAAAGATGGAATTGAACCAAATTCCTAAGACCTATAATCCACTTATGTAATAACTAACCCATATAATGTACAATATTGGTGCTATTAACCTATGCCCCAGTTTCTGATTATGAACCTAAAAGAGCATCACACTCTAGGATATACTTTCGAGAAATAATTTAACACACTTTATGTTGATATTGGAAAATAACTAAGAAGCTATGGAAGAACCCACATAGTAAAAAGATGGATTTAGATCATTTGCTGTTGAGAAAGGGTTCCACTTGTCATTTATCTGTGATCTAAAGACCTACCATGTAGAAAGCACATCATTTGAGTATTTTATTTTTCAGTATTTGTGTCAGATCATATTTTCCAAAAGTGGACATAACAGTATTTTCCATCCCACAATTATTTCACAATGTGTCCTTGGTGCTCCTGTCATGGGGAGGTGGGGGCCCTGTCCCTTTTCCTGAATCTAGGCAGGCTTGTGACTCAAGTATAATTGATGAATGTGGCAGGAGTGCCATTACGTGACTCCTGAGGCTATGTCAGAAAAGTCTGTGCGACTTGTGTCTTCTGCTGGAAAACTCACCCTGGTGCCCTGAGCAGTCGCTGAGGAAGCCCAACACCTCGAGGCTGCCATGCTGCAAGGAAGCCCAATGCAGCCCACGTGGAGAGTTCCTGAGGTTTAATAGAGCTTCCCAGCTGATGCCCAGCTGCCCAAATTCCCTAATCTTCCAGCTCTGACTGCACCCTAACAACAGACCAGAGTTGGACATACCCAGCTGTCTTCTTCCAAATTGCCAACTCTCAGAAACTGCGAGCATTTTATGCTAGTAAGTTTTGGGGCAATCTGCATGTAGCAATAGGGAGCCACAGCTGTCTGTGACTTAATCTGACTGTCTACAGTTTCCCATCCAGTCTTCTAGATCACAGGAAACACCACTGGTGCAGATCAGGTTCTGAGGCCATACAGAAATGCCATATCTGATCTCTGATCCTTATTCTGAACTCTCTGCCTACAAGATCCCTTCTTTTTACTTCTTCTCTGGTCTAACCCTTCCATCTTTTGAGTCCTGGCTGAACCTTGCCACAACACCCCCACCCCTAGCTCTGACTGAGGTCTCTCCAAGCCCCACAGCCCCTGTACCCACCTGTATCATCCTGCTTGCATGCATGCAGAGGAAGTGAAGCCCCTTCCCATCAGACAAGCCCTTGAGGGTACAGTGAAGGTCCACAGGTTTTCCTCTGATCTCTGACATCTAACACAAGATAGAGCACATGGTAGGCACTTGAGATATGTTGAATGAATTACTTCTAAAGAGTCTCCACTGTTGTGGGCTGTAGAGCCATGGGAGAGGGCTTGCATGAGTGTGTGCAGAGGAGAGGGTGGGAACTCACTCAAACTGGGGATGCTGGGCAGGAGCACAGAAAGGCTTTTTCCAGAGAAGCGCAGGGGGCTGAGACAAAGTCAAGGAAGGGCAAACATTGACTAAGCACCTCCTACCGTGTGCCAGGCTCTAGGCACAGGACGTAAGAATACAAAATAGAGAAAAAAATAACATCTTTTCTAAAATTTTTAGTTTGCTCTAACCCAAATGGTAATAACTGATCAATTAGAACATTAGAAAAGTACTTAAGGAAAGAAAGAAAATCTGCATATAAGGTTGGGGTCTCTTCTCCAGTCTTTTCCAAACACACATGAATTTTTCTCCCTCTGCACATAAGTACATGCAGTTTTGAGTCCTGCTTCATCACTGCAACCTGAGCATGCATTACTCACTTTGCATGAACACCCCTTACTCCACTTTTACAAGGCCCCAGGTTTCCCACTTTCCACAAAGCATGTATGAACATGTAACCAAAAAACTTTATCCAGACCTCTGATTATTTCCATAGGATAGATTTTTATTTTTTTATTGCAAAAGTAGCACATGTTTATTTTTATAAATTTATTTTTTTCCAGCTCATTTATTTGCTTTATTTCAGAGTTAGTCAGATGTCATGGGACTCACAGTTCTAGTATTTTAAACTTTTGGATGTTTGTGCCCCAATGCTTGCCCAGAGAAGAAGGGGGAGGGACTGTCTAGATCCATGGGTGTTCTTTGGGCTGCTACAGCTGCCCTACCTCCAGGGGCTTCTTCTGATGTGTCCTTTCTTGCAGCTGTTCTTCTTGTTCCTGACATTTTGTCTCTTCTAAATATCTATCTATCTTTCTGAAGGTAGGAAGTTAGTTTATTCTCATGACCAGAGTCCAAAGAGATTTCTACATCCCACTTTTTCTTTCTTTGCAGTTCTTTATGTATAATCATACAGAAAATAATGTCCACCAAAAATATAAATTTAAACCATACCAGTGTGTATAATATAAAAAACAAAACAAAAAACAAAACATGAAAGTTCCTACTCCTGCCCTATTCCTCATAGCTACTGTTGATAATTTGGGGAATAGCCTTCCAACATGTTTTGAATGAATATATGAACCACACACCCCCACACACACAGAGTAACACATTCACACAATTTTTAACATATTTCTCTCTAGATTTCTATCTTTATTAGCTTGTCATGGACATGCATCTGTATACATACCAGGCATGGTCCTGGCCAATGGACCAAGTATTGAGTCTGTCCTATTATTTATTGGGAAAACTTCATTAGTTTACATATTTAATCCCTTCATGACAGACATTTAGGGTTTTTTCCCCTGATATTTCATTACTTCAAGTCTAGATGCACATATTTTGCAGGTATCTCAGAATTGTTGCTTAGCGGGTTCATGTATGGGATCCAGGAGGTAACAGAAGGATCTGGATGAACATTTCATGATAGCTTTTGAGACAAGTGCTGACTCAACTCCTCTCCCGCACAGAGAACCAAGGAGCTCACGTCTGCCTCAGGTGTCCTTACTGACTTGAGCAGCACCATCTTTGAATCTATGCAATTGCTTTGGAAGGACGATGTATCTTCCCAAACTCAGTTTTGTATTTTCACAAGTGAGGATAAACACTTTTGCATATATTTATATATTAGTCATTTACATTTCTTCTCAACTTCTCCTCCATGGCATGTGCTCAGTTTTTGATGAGGTTGTTTGGGGTTCCTACTCTACAAGGATGAAATATTTGTTACATTTGTCACAAATGTTTATTTCCAGGTTATTTTATGCTTTTTAATTTTGCTCATAGTGTTGTTGCACAGAATGAATAACATATATTTGGTTAATCTTTATCAATATTCTCATTTAGAAATGCTGCTAAGAATTCAACTGCAGGCTGAATTTATTTAAGTTTTTATATATATTTATCAATGCTTCTCTTTTTATATTCATTCAGAAATTTTTTACGATGTGGAGATATATAATTCAACTTTATACCCAAACAGCCAACTTCCTAAATTCTAGTTGTTGACCAATAGAGCTCTTCCCCTGATTGTCATGCTGCCTTTGCCAATACAATAACCTCTGAGGGGTCAGAAGCTATTCCAGAGTTCTCTATCTTACCTATCACGGCAGACCGAATGTGATCACAAATTCTTTGACGTGTCTCCCTTCAGGAAGTTGGACCTAATTTGCCTCTCCTTCAATATGGGCTGGCTTAGAGACTTGCCTCTAACCAACAAAATGGGATTGGGCTGAATAAGCCTGTACACTGTGCCTCATTCATGCTCACTCTTGGAGCACCAGCCAGGGCACATGAAATCTGTCTACCTTGAGTCTGCCATGCTGTGAGGAAGCCCCAGGGAGAGGCAACGTGTAGGCACTCCAGGTGATAGTCCCAGCTAAGTCCAGCATTCAAGCGAGCCCAGCCCAGGCACCTGAGAGATGGAGTGAAGAAGCCTCCAGTGACTACAATCCCAGCCATCAGTCTTCAGAGCTGAAGCCCCAAACATTATGGAGCAGAGACAAGGCATCTCTGCTCTGCTTTCTCTGAATTTCTGACCCACATACCCATAAGCACTAAGTTCTGGGGGCAGTTTATTGTCAACAGTAGATAACCAGAACAATCTGTCAGTTATTTGCTAGTAATTAGAACCTTAGAGCTCCAACGAATGTGAGGTTGTCTTTATTGTGATAAAAAGACACAACATAAAATTTACCATCTTAACCATTTTCATGTGCGTAGTTCAGTAGTGTTAACTAATAGTCACATTGTGGATCAGATCTCCAGAATTAATTTTTTAGCACCGATAAATAATAATAAAGGATGGATCCTTTTTTTGCATTTTGCAATAACTCCTTAAAGGAGGTAGGTAGGTATGTTCTCCATTTTACAGATGAGAAAGCACCAGTCAATGGCCTCATCTTGTCCCCTGGGATCTTAAGTGGAGGGCATCTGGATCATCTGGTACCCATCGCACAGTTCTTGCCCAGAAATGGGGTGATTGTGAGCATGAGAAGCAGTTAAGCAACTGGTCTCACCATTGTGGGTTTTTTAATTAAGATATAATTGATATATAACATTATATTAGTTTCAAGTGTACAACATAATGATTCAAAATTTGTATATATTGCAAAATGATCACCACAATAAATCTAGAAAATCCATCACCATGCATAGTTACACTTTTTTTCTTGTAATGAGAACTTTTAAGATCTACTCTCAGCAACTTTCAAATATTCAACATAGTATTATTGGCTATAGTCACCATGTTGGACATTACAGTCCCCAGGACTTATTAATTTTATAATTGGAACTTTGACCATCTTCACCCATTTACCCCACCTACCCACCCCCTCCTCTGACAACCACCAATCTGTTTTCAGTACTTATGAGTTCAGTGTTTGTTTAGTGAGTTTAGTTTTTGGTTTTTGGTTTCTTTAGATTTCACATATAAGTGAGATCATACAGTATTTGTTTTTTTATGTCTTATTTCACCTAGCATAATTCCCTCAAGTTTCATCCATGTTGTCACAAATGTCAGGATTTCCTCCTTTTTTATGGCAGAATAATATTCCTGTGTGTTTGTGTGTGTGTGCGTGTGTGTGTGTGTGTATGTGTATGTATACAACTTCTTTATCCATCCATTCATTGATGGACACTTAGGTTGCTTTCCATGTCCTGGCTACTGTAAATAATGCTTCAATGAACATGGGGCTGCAGATATCTTTTTGGGTTACAACCTAACCCTTTCTTTGGGCAAATACCTAAAAGTGGAATTGCTAGATTACATAGTGGTTCTATTTTTTTTTTTTTTTTTGAGGGGTCTCTATACTGCTTCCTATAGTAGTTGCCCAATTTACATTCCCACCAATAGTGCACAAGGGTTCTTTTTTCTCCACATGCTATTTCTTGTCTTTTTGATAATAGCTATCCTAACAGGTGTGAGGTGGTATCTCATTATGGATTTGATTTATATTTCCCTGATGATCAGTGATGTTGAGCACCTTTTCATGTACCTGTTGACACTCTGTATGTCTTCTTTGGAATAATGTCTATTCAGATCTTCTGCCCATTTTTAATCAAATTGTTTGGGTTTTTGTTATTGAGTTCTACGAGTCTTTTATATATTTTGGATATAACCCCCATCAGATATATGATTTGCAAATGTTTTCCCCCATTTGTTAGGTTTCTTTTTCATTTTGTTGATGATTTCCTTTACTGTGCAGAAACTTTTAAGTTTGATATAGTTCCACTTACTGTTTCCTTTTGTTGACTTTGCTTTTGGTGTCAAATCCAAAAATCATTGCCAAAACCAATGTCAAGGAGGTTACTACTTATATTTTCTTTTAGGAATTTTATAGTTTCAGGTCTTATGTTCAAATCTGTGGCCCATTTGAGTTAATTCCTCTGTATGATATAAGATGGTGGTCCAGTTTTCCCGACACCATTTATTGAAGAGATAGTTCTTTTGCCATTATATATTCTTGGCTCCTTTGTCATAAATTAATGGACCAAATATGCATGGGTTTATTTTGGGCTCTTTATTCTGTTCCATTGATCCACACATCTTTTTGTGCCAGTATCATACTGTTTTAATTATTATAGCTTTGTAACAGAGTTTGAAATCAGGAAGCATGATGCTTCCAGCTTTGTTCCTTTGGTTTTGGCTATTCAGGGTCTTTTGTAGTTTCATACAAATTTTAGGATAGTTAGTTCTCTATGTGAAAAAAGCCATCGGAATTTGAAAGGGATTTCATTGAATATATAGATTGTTTTGGGTGGTATGGACATTTTAACAATACTAATTCTTTAAATCCATTTGCACAGAGTATCCTTCCATTTATTTGTGTCTTCTTCAATTTTTATCATCAATGTCTTATAGTTTTTAGTGTACAGGTCTTTCACTTACTTGGTTAAATTTATTCCTAGGTATTTTATTCTTTTTGGTGCAATTGTAAATCAATTTTTTTCTTAATTTCTCTTTCTGTCAGTTTGTCATTAGTGTATAGAAAAGTAACAGATTTTTGTATATTGATTTTGTATCCTACAACTTTACTGATTTTGAGTGTGGTTATGTGGAGTCCTTAGTGTTTTCTAAGTAGTGACACCTGCAAGTAGTGACAATTTTAATTCTTTCCAATTTGGATGCCTTTTATTTCTTTTTCTTACCTAATTGCTCTTGTTAGGACATCCACTACTATGTTGAATAAAAGTGGTGAGAATGGGAATCCCTGTCTTGTTCCCGATCTTAGAGGAAAAGCTTTCAGCTTTTCACTGTTGAGTATGATGTTAGAAGTGGGCTCATCATATATTGGTCTTTAATATGTTGAAATACATTCCCCTTATACCCACTTTGTTGAGTTTTTATCATAAATGGATGTTGAATTTTGCCAAATACATCCGTCTTTTTCTGCATCTATTGAGATGATCATATAATTTCTCTCCTTCATTTTGTTAATGTGATGTACCACATTGATTTGCAGATGCTGAACCATCCTTGCATCCAGGGATATCCCACTTAATCATGGTGTGTGATCCTTTTAATGTATTGTTGATTTTGGTTTGCTAATATTCTGTTGAAGATTTTTGTCTCTAAGTTCATCAGGGATACTGTGATTTTCTTTTCTTGTGGCACCCTTGTCTAGTTTTGGCATCACTTGCCTTATACAATGAGTTTGGAAGTGGTCCCTCCTCTTTTTTGGAAGTTTGGGAAGGTCAGACATTAATTCTTCCTTAAATGTTTGGTAGAATTATCAGTGAAGTTATCTGGTCCTGGACTTCTGCTTGCTGGGAGATTCTAGAATCTTTTCATTTTGCAAATCTGAAACTCCATACCCATTAAACAATTCCCCCTTTTCCCTCTCTCCCATTTCCTAGTAACCACTGGTCTATATTTTGTATCTACGTATTTGACTCCTCTAGGAACCTCAATAAGTAGAATCATACAGTATTTGTCTTCTTATGAATGGCTTACTTCACTTAGTAAAATTCTTCAAGGTTCATCCATGTTGTAGCATGGATCAGAATTTTCTTCCTTCTTAAGGCTGAATAATATTCCATTGTATATATCCCACATCCTTTTAAATCAAATCATCCATCAATGCACATTTGGGCTGCATCCTTGAGTTCTACCTCTTGGCTCTCATGAATAATGTTATTAACATGAGTGTGCAAATATCTCTTCAAGATTCCACTTTGAATTATTTTGGATATATACTCAGAAATGGGATTGCTGGATCATATAGTAATTCTATGTTTATTTTTTTTGAAGAACCTTCCTAGTACTTTCCATAACAACCGCACCATTTTAAAGTCCCACCAACAGTGCACAAGAGTTCCAACTTCTTCACATGCTCTCCAACACTTACTATTTGTTGTTGTTCTTAATTTTATAGTAGCCATCCTAATGGGTATAGTTTTGATGCTCAGTTTCATTATCTGGGAGGACAAGTTCTCCTTCATTCCTCTTCACTTAAAAAAAAAAAAAAAAACAAAACTTCACAGCCTGATTATTCTTTCAGGAAGTTTTGAATAATTGTGTCAAGTTCAAAAGGCAATTATAACATCGGCATTCTGACATAAATGGCATTAAACTTATAAACTTATAAATTAACTCGGTGAAAATAATGTCATCTTGTTACTATTGAGTGTTCTTATCCAAGAGCATGGTATAACTTTCCACTTTTTCAAGTTTTTTCTTATTCCAGGAGTAAAATTTTATAGTTTATTTTGTATGGCTCCTATATATTTCTTGTCAAAATTATTTCTACATGTTTCTTACTTTGGTTGTTTTGTTAATGCCATACCACAATGAGGTAGGCCCAGGTAACAAGGAAGCCCAGAGGCAGGGACACTGAACTTTGAGGGAAGGGCACCAGTACTGGCCAAGCTGAGCCTTGAAGGAGATTAGCAGGAGGCACCAACCGAGATGGGGAGAGGCATGAAAG
The DNA here is from genome assembly GCF_964656455.1 of Halichoerus grypus. NCBI lineage: Eukaryota > Metazoa > Chordata > Mammalia > Carnivora > Phocidae > Halichoerus > Halichoerus grypus. Next base: position 90,469,786 of record NC_135721.1, read on the forward strand.
CATGTAGTGTGTGTGTGTGTGTGTGTGTGTGTGTGTGTGTGTGTGTGTTGGGGGCAGGAATGGCCCAGTGTTCTGGGAACCTAGACAGGTGGAGATGAAACTGGAGGGTGGATAAGATGTCATGGGCAGCCTGCTATTATCCCCAGGCAGCCTGTCCTATTTCACTGGAGATGAGAAGGAGATGAAGCGCTTCGAGATGAGGACCACTGAGGCAGAGGTGTGTTTTAGAATGCTCCCTCTTCCAAAAGTCCTGGAGGCTGGAAGTAAGAAGCACATGGAAGCCGGTAAAGAGACCTTGCAGGAAGCTGCTGAGAGAACCTGGAAGGAGGTGAGTGTCTAGATGGGGCTAAGGTAGAAGAGATGTAAGGGAGAGGTAAAAAATACTGAGAAGAAAAGAAATCTGGTGATGAGGAAGAGGGGAAGAGGTAGGAGCCTAAAAAGCAAGCAGTTTTCTGGTGTGGATATCTGGGTCACTGTGTGTCATCACCAGGAATGGCATGGGCAGGGAACGAGAGGGCCTGGGCTGAGAGGGTGTTCTCTGAGGCTGATGCCCCCAAAGGAGATGCTAGTGGGCATGTGGATAGACAAAGCTGAGGCTTGGGAGGGTTTAGGGATAGAGAAAGAAATCTGGGAGCCAGCTGCATTTAAATCACAGCCAAAAGCAAGACCACAGGATAGTTTGGTTAGTTAGAATATGGGCAGTATGAAAAACAGTGGCCTCTTGCCAGGGCTCAGCCCATTCTGTTAGAAAAGTCCTGGTCAGTGAAATCAAGGAGGGTCAAGGAGGGGAAGGAAGAGTCAGAAAAGATAGAAGTTCACAGTCAGGATGGTACTCCCAAGACATCCTCCAGGGCTAAGCCATACCGCAGTGGAGACAGAGACCCTTTGATTTGTGCCGTAAGAGACAATGAAGTTCATCTGTGTTTCACTCTCTAAGAAAGGCACCAACTTAGTCTTAAGAAGAGAGACATGAACAATGGGCAGAGTCCAACTCCCTGAAATATATTTTTGAAATATATAAAGTTCTGGATACAAATTCCAGGAAGACCAGCATTTTTGGGCAGCGTTGAAGGACACAAGACATTTGCATCTTCTGGGAAAAGCCTCATGCTGAGAGCAACAAGAGAGCAGAGTGCCCATCCCTGGGTGACCAGCTGTCCTATTTAGTTTATTTTGATGCTCTCTATAAATGTCTGGGGCCCGTGGCATTTAGAGGAAACAGGTTTTCCCCTGTGACTGCTATATGTTCTGCAGGAGATTTCTGTTCTGGTCTTTTCTAGGCACACAACTCCCTGGCCTGGCCTAAAACAGCTTTCCCTTCCCCCATTCCATGGGTAACAGATTGCCGACTTGCTGTAGTCACTACCCTCCAAGGAAACCACCAAAAAGCACAGATGGAGAAATCACCTAATTACATTTTGTACTCCTTGGGCTTCATTGTAAAGTGGAAGTGTCTGCATCTGTTTGTCTGTCCAACTATTATATAGGATGTATTACTGTCCTAACCATTATGCCAGATACTAGCAATGCTAGGAAAACTGAGTGTCATGGATGAGAAAGCACGAACTTTAGAGACAAACACAGAAACAAACCCTAAAGATTTGGGTCCATGCACAGAGGCCCTACAACTAGCAGTAAAAGGTCACAGAGCGGGTTGAGTAAACCTTCTGGGTCTCAGCCCACCAAGTATATTACGGGGGCATCTCAGGAGGTTGCCAAAGAAATGAAATGGAATAATACACACATTTCAAATCTCCATCCCTCCCCTTCCTTGCTCTTCCCTTCCTCTTCTTTCCTGGGAGAAAGATATGGATAATATAATAAGATACAAGCAGTAGAAGGCATCCACTGGTTATCCTGGTCACCCTCATGACAAGCTACAAACAAGCTCTGCAAGCTTTAATGTGGCCTCCAGACTTGAGCTCACTTGGCTTCTCCAAATTCACTCACTCCCCTCCATTTCATCCAGAAACCAGAATGGTGAGGCTGCCCCTTTCAGTGCAGCCAGCCCAGTGTTGCTGTGAGGTGCCAGTGGGTGCAACACCTCCCCTCAGAGAGGGAGTGGAAAGTGGAGGTCTACAACTCATGGAGTGGGTGTCCATGTCCAGCCCCGAAGAGTCAAATACTGAGGTCAAGAAGGCTAGAAGACTGCCACGGTGTCATAGGTCCAGACGGGCCAGCCCCTGGCAACTGGAGTATCTGTAGCCATGCAGAAGTGAGGCCTGGTTATGGGCCAGGGCTCGTCTCTCTATGAGCCCTTGCATCACTCACCTCTCACCACCCCCACCACAACAGCCTCAATTTCCACTGAAGTGCCAATGCCTCCAGAGCCCATGGCTGCCTCCAATCCACTTCTCTGGTGCCCAAGGGAAGGTGGAGTGCCATGTGCCCCATCAAGACTCACAGTCCCCTGCTCTCCTAGCTGGTCATGCCTCCGCCACCTGCCATGTCCACACTCTAGAAACTCATGGTCATTACTGAGCACTTCTTCTGCTCCTAAAGTGGGCTGATTTCACCTTGACACTGCCACTCCTCAGGCCTTGGTATGCAGAGAGCTCATGTGCATACACAGGCCTCTGGGCCCTCACCTGGAAGATGGAGAGACCCTTTCTAGGTCTGAGGATGAGGTTCCAGAGAGGTCACATGGCTTTCTCCCAGGAGTGCACAGGACAAGCCCAGGAGCATAAATCCTGAGTTTGGGGTGACCTGTCAAGTGTGGAAGCTGAGCTCCTATTCTGTAGAAGCAGAGAAGCTGTGGGGCCTGGGGCCAGAGTCAGGAACTGGGCTATGGAAAGGCCCTCAGAAGTTACCAGGAGGATCTACTAGTTCATCTGGGTGCCTGAGGGCCTAGGGTCCCTCCCACCAGGCAAAGTTTCTCCAGCCCTAGAAATCAGCCTAAAATGGGACATAACTTGCAATTCTAAATTGGAGTAGGCAATTTCCGAAGGTCACCAGAAACCTTTGCAGGTACCAAGGGACACTGGAATAGCTAGAGCACAAGATATAGGGAGGTAGGGCAGTTCTAGATGGGTTACAGCTCAGCTAACTCATCCCTTATCAAGGGGTCACCAGGAAGCCCTTTGCCCACACCATCTGTGAGTTTGGTCGCTATGGTCCTGGGTGCACAGAGCAGCTTGAGACAGGCAGTGCTCAACTCTGAGTGGGATGGAATGGCTTTGGACCATCAATGGGAGGCAGTCTTTGCCTGCAGAGGAGCTTCCAACTGGAGGAATGCAAAAAAGATGAATAGGAAGGGAGGAGGGAGGAGCCAGCCAGGGGTGGCATTCCAAAGCATGAACTTTCCAAAATAGAATGCTGGTATCATGAAGTTCTCGAACATGGAAAAATATCTCTGCTCTGGCAAAGAAAGAGGGTGTTTGAGGCTGGACCATGGTCAAAGACCAATGGAGAGAGGGCGCCACCATGCTAGAGCCACTCACTGAGTTGACATGTGCTGGGTGGCCCTGCTGGCCTGCCTGCAGTGCACAACCTCAGAGCAATTACTGGAATCTGGGATGGAAATATATGTTTGGGACCCAAAAGTCTGAAGGATATGTTTTTCCTGGAAAGGTACTCGCCAAATCAGCTACTCAAGGTCTAGTATCCGGAAAGGAAACTGTATTATTCTGCACATTTTGAGTCAACAAATATATTTTTCCTCTTGCTTTAGAATAGACTGTGATGTTCCAAAATGCTCCTATTCACAGCCAATATACTTACACCAAGAAATACTCAGATTTACCATCGTGCCAATGAATATTATGCAAGAGGATCCCACCAAGAAGGGTCAAAGGGAAGGACAGAAGGATCAAGACCGTCGAATCAGTGCCCCCACCCTTATTCTGAGTCACTGATGGGACGCTGTTGCAGGTTGCATGGCCTTCCCCTCCCAGAGGCAGTTAGAAGAGAATTCCAACAAGAGCCTTGATGATCTAATTCTGAATAAAGAACAACAATGTGGTTGCCCCATGTGTGAAGGTGGGACACTTATATCCACGGCTTTAAAAAACAACAATCAATATGAGAATAAAAGGCAGAGAATGAACTTAGAAACAACAAAACAGATGATTCCCCTTTACTTAAAATCAGCTTCTACCAGGAATCCATGTTTGTGAGGGAGTTCAGTGCACTGCACTACACTGGAGTGCTGATAAGGAATGTGCTGTGTTTCTGGGTTTAGTGTAGAAAGGAAAGCTGTGGAATAGTATGCATATTAATTAATCCGCTCATAGCTCTTTGTGGAGGAACTGCTTGTGCCCAAGGGCACTATGGGAAAAGAAAGAGATTGGGGGAGTAAAGGGAAAATAGGATTGCATGCAGACAAGAGACACTGGCATGAATTTCAGGACTGGGCTGGAGTGGTGGCACTGGCCAGTGCAGGGGCCTGTCCACCATCTGTGTGCACACGGAGGCTACAAGACATCTGGAGCTGCTGAGTGGCTCTTTTTTTTTAAGATTTTATTTATTTATTTGAGAGCGAGAGCACACATAGAGGTAGAGGGAGAAGCAGACTCCCTGCTGAGCAGGGAGCCCCGTGTGGGGCTCGATCCCAGGACCCTGGGATCATGACTTGAGCTGAAGGCAGACTGAGCCACCCAGGCATCCCAGCTGAGTGGCTCTTAAAATACATCTATGAATGAGCTACTAGCACAGGCCAGACCCTGTGCTTAGATGGTGTCCAAACCCACTGCACACTGTTAACCTGTCACATCTCAACTTTCCTGACTGCCCTACAGGACGTGGCCCCATTACCCCAATTGGTAAGCACAAGGTCCCTTCTAAAGGAAACACACGGGGAAGGGGCCAAGGCTGAGATTTCAGATATTAAGGTTGCCTACAGAAACGTCCCCCTTATCCGTGGTTTCACTTTCCGCAGTTTTAGTTACACACTGTCAGCTGAGGTCCAGAAGCAGATGATCCTCCTTCTGACAGGCAGTAAGAAGGTCAACAGCCTACCCCATTCCCTTCACTTCACCTCATCACGTGGGCATTTTATCATCTCACATCATCCCCGGAAGGGTGAGTACAGTTCAGTAAGATATTTTAAGAGAGAGAGAGGGAGACCACATCCACATAACTGTTACTACAGTGTATTGTTATAATTATTCTATTTTATTATTAGCTATCATTGTTAATCTCTTACTGTGCTTAACTGATAAACTTTACCATAGATATGTATGTATAGGAAAAAACATAGTGTATATAGGGTTTGGTACTATCCACTGTTTCAGACATCCACTGGGTGTGGTGGAACACGTCCCCTGCAGATAAAGGGAACAACTATTTATTTAAGGCAAGTTTAGGCACTGCAAATGACAAAGTAATTGGTAGCAATCTATGGTAGGTGGAGTTGGGCATCCTCAGGGTCCCTTCTAATGCTAAGTACAGCCTGAGGCCACCCCTCAGCAATGCTACTGGCTTTCCTAACCCTGTCCCAGGACTTAAGCCCATTAGGACCCCAAAAGCAAATCCTCTTATTTCAAACACCTACACCAGCTGAGAGCCTGTGCCACCAAGGTCTGAGGATAAGGTCATAAGAATAAGTTAAAAACTGCATATTGTAGGGGCGCCTGGGTGGCTCAGCGGGTTAAGTGTCTGACTCTTGATTTCAGCTCAGGTCATGATCTCAGGGTTGTGAGATCCAGCCCTGTGTCGGGCTCCATGCTGGGTGTGGAGCCTGCTTGGGATCTCTCTCTCCTTCTCCTTCTGCCCCCTCACCCCCTTGCTCACACTCGAGCTCCCTCTCTCTCAAAAACAAAAACAAACAAAAACCCTGCATATTGTACACATGGCAGAAAGGTGAGTTTATGTAACATTTTTTTTCTTTGCTTCCTTGAGCAGAGGTGAAGCTCCAGAATATTTGAGGTAAAATATTTTTTCTCTTTCAGAAGTATCTTTAAAGTTGAGGCAATGAAATAAAACATTTGTAGTTCTAATTGTCTGGAATGTTTGTTTGCTTTTTTGTTTTGTTTTGGACACTGACATTCCCCGATCAAGAGAAGATTAGGGGGGCGGAGCAAGATGGCGGAGGAGTAGGAGACCTGGATTTCGTCTCCTCTCAGGAATTCAGCTGGATAGGGATCAAACCATTCTGAACACCTACAAACTCAACAGGAGATCGAAGAAAAGAATAGCAACAACTCTCTGAACAGAAAAGCGACCGCTTTCTGGAAGGTAGGACGTGCGGAAAAGTGAATTCGAGGCGTTATTCGGGAGGATAGACGGCGGGGGAGGGGCCTCCGTCGGCCGCTTCTGGCAAGTGATAGAGCCACGGAGCACAAAATCGGAACTTTTAGAAGTCTGCTCCGCAGAGGGACGTCACTCTGGTGGCGAAGTGGGGGGTGGAACCCTCGCGGGACAGTGTGGTCTCAGGACCCTCGGGGTCACAGAAAGCCCGGGGGTGCCTGAGTGTGGCAGAGCTCCCAGGTATCGGAGCAGGGAAGCCGGCTGCAGAGACGGAGCCCAGGTGCGGGCTCTCAGCTCGGGGTTGCCATAAACCGTGATCCGCGGCACAGTCGGGCCACTGCTCCTCCAGCAGGGACCCAACAAGCGGCAGATCCGGGGAGACTCACCTTCTTCCCCCGGGAGGAGAGGTGCGGTAGCGCACCGCGGGGATCTGCTGGGTTTGGAGACTCCGCCCGGGGTCGGGTGCCAGATAGAAAGGCGCGGTCACAGGCCGGGTGAGCGCGGAGTGTGGCCGGAGACCGGGGAGACGGGAGTGACTGACTGCTTTTCTCTGGGGGCTCGCTGAGGAGCGGGACCCCGAGTTCTTGGCTCCGCCGGGGCGGAGACTGGGAGGCCGCCATTTTCACTCTCCGCCTCCAAAGCTGTAGGGAAAGCTTGCAGGGAACAAAAGCTCCGGAGAGCAAACCCAAGCAGACTACTTAGCCCGGACCGGCAAGGGCGGGGCAATTTTGCCTCCGGCAAAGACATTTGGGAACCACGGCAACAGGCCCCTCCCCCAGAAGATCAGCGAGAACAGCCAGCCAAGACCAAGTTTACCGATCAATGAGAACGGCAGAACTCCAGCGCTAGGGGAATACTGCACATAGAATTCATGGCTTTTTTACCATGATTCTTTAGTCTTTCAAAGTTAATTATTTTTTTTAACTGTCTTTTTTTCTTTTTTCCTTTTTTCTTTTTTTTTGAATTTTTCTTTTTCCCTTTTTCAACCAACATCTTATCAATCCCTTTTTAAAAAAAAAAAAACATTTTTATTTTTCATTTTTAAAGTCATATTCTATCCCTTCATAGTAGTTACCCGTATTTTTGGCATATATATATAAGTTGTTCTCTCTTTAAAATCTTGAGATAGTTTCTTCTAACAGATCAAAATATACTCTAAATCTCTAGTGTATGGTTTTTTTCTACTCCCCTGCCTGATCACATTCTCTCCCTTTTTTCTTTCTTTCTTTTTTTTTTTTAATCCTCTTCTTTCTTTTTTCAAACAACTTATCAAATCCTTTTTTAAAATTTTTTATAATTTCCATCTTTACAGTCATATTCCATCCCTTCATCATATCAACCCTTATTTTTGTACATATATAAGTTTTTCTTTCTTTAAAATTTTGGGAGGGACTTTCTTTTAACAGACCAAAATACACCCAAAATCTAGTGTGTGGCACTGATCTATAATCCAGCCCGATCATATTTGATCACATTCTGTTTTTGTTTTGTTTTGTTTTGTTCTGCTTTGTTTGTTTTTATCTTTTTCTTTCTTCTTTTTTTCTTTCCTTTTCTTTTTTCTCTCTTTCCCTTTCTTTTCCCACTGCTTCAGGTCTTTTCTGATTTGTTTAGAGTATATTTTCCGGGGACGTTGTTACCCTGCTAGCATTTTGTTCTCTCATTAATCTATTCTCCTCTGCACAAAATGACAAGACGGAAAAAATCACCTCAACAAAAAGAACAAGAGGTAGTACCGACTGCCAGGGACCTACTCAATATGCACATTAGTACGATGTCAGATCTAGAGTTCAGAATCATCACTTTAAAGATACTAGCTGGGCTTGAAAAAAACATGGAAGTTATTAGAGAAACCCTTTCTGGAGAAGTAAAAGAACTAAAATCTAACCAAGTAGAAATCAAAAAGGCTATCAATGAGGTGCAATCAAATATGGGGGCGCTAACTGCTAGGATAAATGAGGCAGAAGAAAGAATCAGTGAGATAGAAGACCAAATGATGGAAAATAAAGAAGCTGAGAAAAAGAGAGAGAAACAACTACTGGATCACGAGGGCAGAATTCGAGAGATAAACGATACCATAAGACGAAACAACATTAGAATAATTGGGATCCCAGAAGAAGAAGAAAGAGAGAGAGGGGCAGAAGGTATAATGGAGCAAATTATAGCAGAGAACTTCCCTAATTTGGGGAAGGAAACAGGCATCAAAATCCAGGAAGCACAGAGAACCCCTCTCAAAATCAATAAAAATAGGTCAACACCCCGACATCTAATAGTAAAACTTACGAGTCTCAGAGACAAAGAGAAAATCCTGAAAGCAGCTCGGGAGAAGAGATATGTAACCTACAATGGTAGAAACATTAGATTGGCAACAGACTTATCCACAGAGACCTGGCAGGCCAGAAAGGACTGGCAGGACATATTCAGAGCACTAAATGAGAAAAATATGCAGCCAAGAATACTATATCCAGCTAGGCTGTCATTGAAAATTGAAGGAGAGATAAAAAGCTTCCAGGACAAACAAAAACTAAAGGAATTTGCAAACACAAAACCAGCCCTACAACAAATATTGAAAGGGGTCCTCTAAGCAAAGAGAGAGCCTAAAAGCAACATAGACCAGAAAGGAACACAAACAATATACAGTAACAGTCACTTTACAGGCAATACAATGGCACTGAATTCCTATCTTTCAATAGTTACCCTGAATGTAAATGGGCTAAATGCCCCAATCAAAAGACACAGGCTATCAGATTGGATTAAAAAACAAGACCCATCGATATGCTGTCTGCAAGAGACTCATTTTAGACCCAAAGACACCCCCAGATTGAAAGTGAGGGGGTGGAAAACCATTTACCATGCTAATGGACACCAAAAGAAAGCTGGGGTGGCAATCCTTATATCAGACAAATTAGATTTTAAACCAAAGACTGTAATAAGAGATGAGGAAGGACACTATATCCTACTTACAGGGTCTATCCAACAAGAAGATCTAACAATTGTAAATATCTATGCCCCTAACATGGGAGCAGCCAATTATATAAGGCAATTAATAACAAAAGCAAAGAAACACATCGACAACAATACAATAATAGTGGGGGACTTTAACACCCCCCTCACTGAAATGGACAGATCGTCTAAGCAAAAGATCAACAAGGAAATAAAGACTTTAAATGACACACTGGACCAAATGGACTTCACAGACATATTCAGAACATTCCACCCCAAAGCAACAGAATACACATTCTTCTCTAGTGCCCATGGAACATTCTCCAGAATAGATCACATCCTAGGTCATAAATCAGGTCTCAACCAGTACCAGAAGATTGGGATCATCCCCTGCCTATTTTCAGACCACAATGCTTTGAAACTAGAACTCAATCACAAGAGGAAAGTCGGAAAGAACTCAAATACATGGAGGCTAAAGAGCATCCTACTGAAGAATGAATGGGTCAACCAGGAAATTAAAGAAGAATTAAAAAAATTCATGGAAACCAATGAAAATGAAAACACAACTATTCAAAATCTTTGGGATACAGCAAAGGCAGCCCTAAGAGGAAAGTATATAGCAATACAAGCCTTTCTCAAGAAACAAGAAAGGTCTCAAGTACACAACCTAACCCTACACCTAAAGGAGCTGGAGAAAGAACAGCAAATAAAGCCTAAACCCAGCAGGAGAAGAGAAATAATAAAGATCAGAGCAGAAATCAATGAAATAGAAACCAAAAGAACAGTAGAACAGATCAATGAAACTAGGAGCTGGTTCTTTGAAAGAATTAACAAGATTGATAAGCCCCTGGCCAGACTTATCAAAAAGAAAAGAGAAATGACCCAAATCAACAAAATCATGGATGAAAGAGGAGAAATCACAACCAACACCAAAGAAATACAAACAATTATAAGAACATATTATGAGCAACTCTATGCCAGCAAATTAGATAACCTGGAAGTAATGGATGCATTCCTAGAGATGTATCAACTACCAAAACTGAACCAGGAAGAAATAGAAAACCTGAACAGACCTATAACCACTAAGGAAATAGAAGCAGTCATCAAAAATCTCCCAAAACACAAAAGCCCAGGGCCAGATGGCTTCCCAGGGGAATTCTACCAAACATTTCAAGAAGAATTAATACCTATCCTTCTGAAACTGTTCCAAAAAATAGAAATGGAAGGAAAACTTCCAAACTCATTTTATGAGGCCAGCATTACCTTGATCCCAAAACCAGACAAAGACCCCATCAAAAAGGAGAATTACAGACCAATATCCCTGATGAACATCGATGCAAAAATTCTCACCCAAATACTAGCCAATAGGATCCAACAGTACATTAAAAGGATTATTCACCACGACCAAGTCGGATTTATCCCTGGGCTGCAAGGTTGGTTCAACATCCGCAAATCAATCAACGTGATACAATACATTAACAAAAGAAAGAACAAGAATCATATGATCCTCTCAATAGATGCAGAAAAAGCATTTGACAAAGTACAGCATCCTTTCTTGATCAAAACTCTTCAGAGTATAGGCATAGAGGGTACATACCTCAATATCATAAAAGCCATCTATGAAAAACCTACAGCGAATATCATTCTCAATGGGGAAAAACTGAGAGCTTTCCCCCTAAGGTCAGGAACACGGCAGGGATGTCCACTATCACCACTGCTATTCAACATAGTATTAGAAGTCCTAGCCACAGCAATCAGACAACAAAAAGAAATCAAAGGCATGCAAATTGGCAAAGAAGAAGTCAAACTCTCACTCTTTGCAGATGATATGATACTTTATGTGGAAAATCCTAAAGACTCCACTCCAAAACTGCTAGAACTCATACAGGAATTCAGTAAAGTGGCAGGATATAAAATCAATGCACAGAAGTCAGTGGCATTCCTATACATCAACAACAAGTCAGAAGAAAGAGAAATTAAGGAGTCGATCCCATTTACAATTGCACCCAAAACCATAAGATACCTAGGAATAAATCTAACCAAAGAGGCAAAGGATCTGTACTCAGAAAACTATAAAATACTCATGAAAGAAATTGAGGAAGACACAAAGAAATGGAAAAACGTTCCATGCTCATGGATTGGAAGAACAAATATTGTGAAGATGTCAATGCTACCTAGAGCAATCTACACATTCAATGCAATCCCCATCAAAATACCATCCACTTTCTTCAAAGAAATGGAACAAATAATCCTAAAATTTGTATGGAACCAGAAAAGACCCCGCATAGCCAGAGGAATGTTGAAAAAGAAAAGCAAAGCTGGCGGCATCACAATTCCAGACTTCCAGCTCTACTACAAAGCTGTCATCATCAAGACAGTATGGTACTGGCACAAAAACAGACACATAGATCAATGGAACAGAATAGAGAGCCCAGAAATGGACCCTCAACTCTATGGTCAACTAATCTTTGACAAAGCAGGAAAGAATGTCCAATGGAAAAAAGACAGTCTCTTCAACAAATGGTGTTGGGAAAATTGGACAGCCATATGCAGAAGAATGAAACTGGACCATTTCCTTACACCACACACAAAAATAGACTCCAAATGGTTGAAAGACCTCAATGTGAGACAGGAGTCCATCAAAATCCTAAAGGAGAACACAGGCAGCAACCTCTTCGACCTCAGCCGCAGCAACTTCTTCCTAGAAACATCGCCAAAGGCAAGGGAAGCAAGGGCAAAAATGAACTATTGGGACTTCATCAAGATAAAAAGCTTTTGCAAAGCAAAGGAAACAGTCAACAAAACCAAAAGACAACTGACAGAATGGGAGAAGATATTTGCAAATGACATATCAGATAAAGGGCTAGTATCCAAAATCTATAAAGAACTCATCAAACTCAACACCAAAAGAACAAAGAATCCAATCAAGAAATGGGCAGAAGACATGAACAGACATTTTTCCAAAGAAGACATCCAAATGGCCAACAGACACATGAAAAAGTGTTCAATATCGCTCGGCATCAGGGAAATCCAAATCAAAACCTCAATGAGATACCACCTCACACCAGTCAGAATGGCTAAAATTAACAAGTCAGGAAATGACAGATGTTGGCGGGGATGCGGAGAAAGGGGAACCCTCCTACACTGTTGGTGGGAATGCAAGCTGGTGCAGCCACTCTGGAAAACAGTATGGAGGTTCCTCAAAAAGTTGAAAATAGAGCTACCATATGATCCAGCAATTGCACTCCTGGGTATTTACCCCAAAGATACAAAAGTAGGGACCCGAAAGGCTACGTGCACCCCGATGTTTATAGCAGCAATGTCCACAATAGCCAAACTGTGGAAAGAGCCAAGATGTCCATCAACAGATGAATGGATAAAGAAGAAGTGGTATATATATACAATGGAATATTATGCAGCCATCAAAAGGAATAAGATCTTGCCATTTGCAACGACGTGGATGGAACTGGAGGGTATTATGCTGAGCGAAATAAGTCAAACAGAGAAAGACATGTATCATATGACCTCACTGATATGAGGAATTCTTAATCTCAGGAAACAAACTGAGGGTTGCTGGAGTGGGGGGTGGGGTGGGAGGGATGGGGTGACTGGGTGATGGACACTGGGGAGGGTATGTGTTCTGGTAAGCGCTGTGAATTGTGCAAGACTGTTGAATCTCAGATCTGTACCTCTGAAACAAATAATGCAATATATGTTAAGAAAGAAAAAAAGAAGAAGAAGAATGTAGCAGGAGGGGAAGAATGAAGGGGGGGAAATCGGAGGGGGAGAAGAACCATGAGAGACAATGGACTCTGAAAAACAAACTGAGGGTTCTAGAGGGGAGGGGGTTGGGAGGATGGGTCAGCCTGGTGATGGGTATTGAGGAGGGCACGTTCTGCATGGAGCACTGGGTGTTATGCACAAACAATGAATCATGGAACACTATATCTAAAACTAATGATGTAATGTATGGGGATTAACATAACAATAAAAAAAATTAAAAAAAAAAAAGAGAAGATTAAAGAGGAACAGATGGGAGGCATGTCTGGAAGTGGCTAGCCAATGAAGGTCAGAGGTTTGAGAAGCAATGATTTTTTATCATATGAATTTAAACTAAGCGGGCCCTTTCTGAGAGGCTCACCGTGCAATCAGGAAATGCCTCCATTCCCTCTTCCACGGAGTCACACCCCCTAAATGCCACCACATTATAGCATTATCAAGACCTAAGTTTCAAATGACTGTGAGCACACAAGAATCGATTGAGAACTAAAAACTCAAAATGTTTCACAACAACTGAACATTGATTTGAGCCTCCAGGGCAAAACTCCCCATCTCTCTGTAATAATGTTAATTGAACTCCTAGATAAATTCTTCTCATGTGAGTAAATATGCAAAGCTGTCCCCTGGGCTGGTCTGAACTATGCTTCCAGAAGAAACTTCTATCTTCCGTATATATTCTACGCATGTATAATGTTTCCTGTTCATGTTATGCTTGGTTCTTCCCATTATCTCAGATCCCAGTGCTTATTTGTTGTTGTTGGTCTTCAGTATTTTATGTAATGCAACCTAATAGGTTATTTATCATAAAATGATTTAAGATGACTTGGACTTTTGATCTAAGCAAAGTTCGTAACTTAAATTACCATGTGCTTTGGCGCTTTGTGGCTTGTTGATAATCTCTGTTAAAATGTTTTCTCCTAGAGACCATGCATCATGTAATTTTTATGTGATATGAGTCAAAATTGAGTTGTGTTAAGGATATATTTCTGCTCACATGCCTTTCCTGTATACTCCCTCTAAACCCCACGTGACACGAATGTCTGCACCACTCAGGCACGTTCCTACATGAGAATGCACACCCGCATGGACGAGTGCGCACCGTCCTCACTCTGACTCTTGCTGAAGATGCAAGTGCAGAGCAGGGTCTGTTCTGAGCTCTCAGAGGGCCATGGGGATGCAACTTCACCCAGAGAGACTTGCAGTTAAGACACTAAAATGTTCTCAATCCCAAGTCTTCCCTGTTTAAAAAAACTGTGTCAACCATAACCATTTTGTTTTCAAAATCCTGGAAAGAACAAAAATGAAAAGAAACAGAAGCTCAGAAGAGCTAAGTGAGCAGTCTAAGATCAACCAAAAAGCAAGTGGCAGAACCCAGAGTCTGAAACCTAAGCTCCTCACAGGCCCTCCAGAAAAGGCAGTGGGGTGGGCAGCCACAGACTTGGGAACATCCCAAATGTGTATCCCCCACTCGGTCCCCCTGCACACTCAGCTGAAATCCAGTACACCGGCTGGCGAATAAAACCACCATGGAGGTACTGATTGTAGCCTAGTGCCTGAAAGGGTTACCCAGCCCCTTTTAAAAACACATTTATGAACTCTCAGGAATAACTGGAAATGTCTAAGCATCTTGCAAAGAGAATGTTGAAAAATCACATTTGTTAAAACCACCTGCTACTACCTTCATTATTCCAATTCTGGTGGCATCGGCAGGAACTTGGTCAGTCTATCTTTAATGTTTGGAATTTTTTTTTTTTTTAAAGATTTTATTTATTTATTTGAGAGAGAGAATGAGATAGAGAGAGAGAGCATGAGAGGGGGGAGGGTCAGAGAGAGAAGCAGACTCCCTGCTGAGCAGGGAGCCCGACGCGGGACTCGATCCCAGGACTCCAGGATCATGACCTGAGCCGAAGGCAGTCGCTTAACCAACTGAGCCACCCAGGCGCCCAATGTTTGGAATTTTTAATGTATGCACATCTTCAATGTTTTGCTTTTTTGACATGTTGGCGCAACATGTGCAGTGTAGTGATGCTGGGTCCAAAGCTACGGCTCCAGTGCCGCCTCACGGCAGCGTGTTTTCAGCAAAATAGCCTCAGGACGTCCCATGGAATGAACAGGTTGTTTTGCTACCGATTTAGCCCCACTGCTTTGCTGATGCTGAAAAATGAACACCCCACCCTTCAATCCTTGCCACCTTCACCCACTCACTAAAAGAATCTTGCTGGTAACATGAAGTCTGCTCAAGCTACAGGTCACAGTATTGCAATTAGTCCGTGTTGGTCATGAGACTCTCCAATGTGCCTGGGGGACCTGCAAAGGCCAAAATGAGGGGCTCAGGGCCATGCTGGTATCATGGAAAGACAAGATTTTGTTTAAAACTGCTCACTTACAGGATGGTTATTCATATTGCAAAAGGTTAACTAAGGATGCCTTTAAATAATGCACTTTATAAAGGTATTCAAAAGTCTGACTGAATCCTCCAAGAACACTGACAATTTTTAGGAGCAGCTTTTATATAAAGGAAGGCACAGAGGTGGCAGGGTGGGAGGGAGCCGTGTAAGAATGTGGTGGGGAATCACTTCCCATTGTCTCTCGAGGCCTCACCCTGCTATTCCTCTCCAGCCAACAGAAACCACATTTGGACTCAAATCTTTGTAAGCAGAGTATCTCCCTAGAGGTGGTATCAGATGTGACTGGTGTGATGACCAAACATTTTCTAATTGAGAGATGAAATATTCAGTACTGCTCACGAACCCCAGAATAGCACCGACTAGTGTCTTGGATAGAAAACTTACATAAGAAAATACCATTTTATTATCTTATAATAGAAATAACTCCCTAGAAAAATACAGGTCAGAGTTAATGGGAAAGATGAGTCAAGTCCAGTGTATAGCACTTTTATGTCATGCTAAATGTGGAATAAATTAATTGCTTCTGATTTATGGATTGAGTTTAAAGTTTTTACTATATATATATATATATATATATATATATATATATATATATATAATTATTTTGCCTCTCATGGTTCAGCTGGAATCCTGTTTATTCCCTACACATCAACTAGTATAAGTCAAATCTAATGGTTTCAAATGTCTCTTTTTCTCAGGATCTGGATTTCTCTTTCCTTCTTCAATCCCCCCTATGTCTCAAGGAACATCAGCAGGTTTTTTTTACTACCTCAAAACAGAAGTGGAGGTGCCTTCATTTCTATTTTAACATCACCTAGGCTCTAATAGAATCATTTAAAGCAGTTTTTTTTTTTTTTTTTTTTTGATGATAGGTGAAAATGGAACAAAATGTCATCAGCTGGAGATACACAGGGATGCGTTTAGAGTGAGGTGGGCTTGGAATGGGTTTTTAAATTCTTCATCAAACATGGCCTCCAAAACTCTGAGGAGGGGTGATTAAAAAGAGGTCAGGACAAAGGGTCAGAATGTGGTGCTGGATGAAGAGTACACTGGGGGTTCAGTATATTATTCTCTCAACTTTGGTGTACCACTGAAATTTTCCATCGTAAAAAAAAAAACAAACAACTTTAAACACAGATTTTCCCATTTCCCCCCTTTATTTAACAAGGCCCTCTTGGCTATGGTGATCCCATTTTCATGCAGTAGGTGGGGGCGAGGTGGGAGAGGGCACCAGACCAGCTACAAACCAACATTTGCTCCTTGCAAAGGTACCAGGGGCGTTGGAAAGAGGGAGGGAAGGAAGGAGGTGGAGGGCTCTTCCTCACACCCTCTCACAGGCTTGGCACCTGTGGTCTGATCTCCAAAAAGACACTCCACACAACCACCAGGCACACTGTATGCAATCAGTCATCCGAAAATTTGGCTCCCGTTACTTCCTGTCCTAGCCAGAAGGGACATCTGACTGCCGCGGGGCCACCTCGGTGGCTCATCTTCAGTTCTGTGAGGATTTTGGAGTCGGACCCCTCTCGGAGGACCACATCCAGCACCAACACAGACTGTCCTGGCAATCACACCTCAGCAAGGAAAAGTTGGCTCGCTCTGGGGTAGGTTACCAGGCTGCTCACCCCACAGGCTGCAGGTCTGCGCAGCACGCCTCTCCCTTTGGGCTCTGACTAAACACGCCGGCCAGTAGGAGGGAGACGGACAGATACACAGACAGTCGCGCACGCACCACCGCCTGAGCCCCATTCTAACTAGAAAACGGAGCCAGCCACCCACCCTCTATCCCTCAAATCAGCTAAGCCCTCGGCTGGTGTCTGCTGTCCCGAGCACCGGGACAGGGCCAGGGAAGGCGCAGACCTTGAGTCCGGGCCACTAGCCCCGCGGCGCCCGCGCATCTGACGCCGCAGAAGGGCTGCGCTCACCTGAAGTCTGGGTGCCAGAAGCCCAAGCCTCTGCGGACAAGCCCCCCCCCCCCGCCCCCAAGGAAATGAAGGCGACCAGATGATGCCTTCCTCTAGTTTTTCAGAAAAGCCAAGCGACCCCACTGGCATCCTCCTCAAAGCAAGACTGCAAGCGCCCACTCTATTGGAGTCCTGCAGAAAACGCACAAGCTATCAAAGCCCCTTCCCTCAGAAAAGTGCCTAACTCTGCCCGTAATCCATTCCTCTCTGTCCGCAGCTCGGAGAGCGCACACCAAGAGGCAGAAATCATGCCTAGGGAAATCGAGACTAGAACTTGATCCCCAAAAGCGTGTCCACTCGGTCCCCTCTCTGAGCCGGGGCTGGCGACTCCCAGGGCTGCGGGCTGTCGCGGCTGCCAGGGACCAGAGAGCTCTCGGAAGCAGGGGGCTCCAGGAGTCCCCGCCTTCGTCCTGGTTCGGGGTTGGAAGTCCCGATCCCAGCGCGTTCGCGCCCTCGCCTTCCTTTTCCCCTTTGCTTGGCGAAGGCAATCCAAGCCGGTTTCCTTTCCCGGTCCCATTTGGACCTCGGTCCCCAGCTCCGCGGCTGCCCCGCTCACCAGCCCCAGCCGGTCTCCTTTGGGTCGCTTCAGGGAGTCGCCCGGACCCGCAGAGCCAATGCCTGCCGCGCGCCGTCAGGGCCTTGGGCAGTTCCGCTCCTCTGCGCTCCCAGGTCTGGGTCTCACTAGCTCCCAGCGACTTTGCACAGCAGCCCCTCCGCGTCGCCGGGGCGCCTGGGGTGGCGAGGCGCCAAGCTGCAGCCGGGGCTGATAGCACCCGGCCCCTTCCTCCGCATCTTCCTCGCCCGCTCTGCTCTCCCCTCGCTCCTGGCGACCCCGCGCCTCCCAGGTCCCGCCGCCGCGACCACCCGGACTCACCGCCGGCATCGCGCCGCCGCTGGGTCTGCGCGCTCCCAGGCGGAGCCAGGGCGCCCTCCCGCGCGAGGGCCGCCTCCTGAGCCCGCCCGCGGCCCCCGCCCTGCTCCTGCCGGCCGGCCTGCCCACCCCGCGCTGCCGGGGCGGTCGGGACTTACCTCCCGGACAAGGTGACCCGGCCAGTGCGCCCAGGCGGCCGCCCGCGCGTCTCCGGAGCCGGCGAGCGTGCGGGGCGCGGGGCGGTGCGGCGCCCGCCTCTGCTCCCCAGCTCCCCAGCTCTCTCCTCCTCTGCCCTTCCCCCCTCCCCGCCTCCCCTCCGCGCCGCTCCCCGCCCTGCGCTCGCCTCCCGCGCCCCCGGCCGCCCCGCGCGTGCTGGAGCGCCCGGCTAGGGGCAGCGGCGGCAGCCCAGGGCGGCGGGGAGCTGGCGCGTGGAGGCAATGGGGCGGAGCCCGGCCCTCCAGCCCCCGGGAAAGGAAAGGGTGCGGGGAGAGTCCCGCGGCCCGCGCCTGCCCGGCGGGTTGGGCGAGGGGCGTCCCGGGACGCGCCACTCGGCTCGCCAAGCCTGGCGACACGCGTGCTGGAGGCGGTGGCCACGGGCTCCGGGGGAGGATGGCAGCGAGGAGGAGAAGGGAACGGGCTCGTGCGAAGGCGGTCGCCAACTTTGCCCCAAGCTGACCGGGCCCCCGGGGGTGATCACGTCTGGCGGGTGGCCCGGGGTTCGGTGTCTGGGAATGTGAAAGCGACAGAGACTGGGGGAGGGTGGGTAGGTGCTGGGTACTCGGAGGACAGGGATTTGCAGCCTGGCTCTGAGAAGAGACGGTTCCCCTCGGTCCTAAAGGCCTCCCCAAGGCTCCTGTATGGTTTTGAGGTTCAAAAGGACCCACTTTCTAGGTCTGGCATCTGTTCAAGTCCTGACCAGCCAGCTATCCAGGCGAAACAGGTGCGGGCCCAGATTCTGAGACACCTTGCCCAGCCCCAAACCGGTCTATTTTCTTCCAATGGCTGCCCTTTGGCAGTTGGAATTATAAGGAAACTAAGGCTGTGGGGTGGGCAGGTTGGGGGGCATAATCCTGGTGAGGAGAGTGGGTATAGGGGAGCAGAGAGGAGGGAGAGCCACCTCCAAGATATCCTGCATTTGAAGTGTTGGGGGAAGGGGAGAATAGTGTTTTTAGTTTGAATTCCATAGAGAAAGAACCTGAATGAAAGCTGTATCAGAAAGGGTGTCACAAGTGATTTAGGAAAACATTCTGTGAGCCCATTTCTACCCCAGGCTCAGACCTGCCTCAGGCTCCAGCCTTGCTAGCCCAGGCCCTGATAGTCAAGGTTGGTTACGCCCCCTGAACCCTCCTTGGCACAGAGCCCTCCCTGCTGCCCTTTCCCCCTGAGAAGGCACTGCTTCTCTGGGCAGGCTGCCTCTAGTAGAGTTTTCAAAGGGCAGGAGTTGGAGGTGGTGCCAGAACCACAGGTCCCTCCCTGTGCTCCCCTTGTTGGGGGTTTGGCGCCTATGGAACATCAGCAGCCCAAAAAGAATGCTAAAGTCAGAGTGGGACTGTAAAAAGGCATTTGGGTGGAGCAACAAGTCAGCAGAACCAGCCCCATCTGTGGTTTGCCTTTATCCCCCTGAATTGCATCCCATCTCCATCTCTCCAGCATGGCAAAGACAATGGGGGATTCTTCCTCTAGATCCTCAGAGCTGCAAGTTCATGGTCTGGTACATCTCTCCCATCTAGGAGAACTTCTCAAATGGGAAGAAAATGCTCTTCCCACCTTACCTTAGTAAAGTTGCTCCTTGTTCCTAGAGTCCTTTCCTGAACACAAAATTCTCTCATCTGAACCACTCATCTGAACCACTGAGAAGATATTGTTAGACTCATTTGAGTTGGAGAATCATTCGCATTTATCAGATGAAGAAGCCGAAGTTTTTCTTTAAAAAGGTTAACCGAGATTTATGTAGCTACCCAATATACAAAAGTAGCCTGGAACTCAAGTTCCTGCCTTTTAGCAGGCACATTTTTGCTTATCTGGGCTTTGGGTTGGATTTTGGAGGGCAGTTTTGTTTTGCCAAGAAAACACTTTGACTCTAGGTACTGTTTGAATTTTAAGTTGGATTTTTCCTAATAGTGTAGGCAGGCACCTTCTTTTGTGCAGTATGAGAGGTGATCACTGGTCACCACTGGCTGCCTGTGGAGTGTTCCCTCCAGAAGTGAGGATTGCAGAAGTTAAAGGAAGAAAACACCTTTGTACTGAGTTTTGTGGACTGTCTTTATGTCCTAGGTACTTTGAAATTTTTCAGGGTGATACTTTGGAACGGTATACCCTGGCTCATCTGGATGATGTGTTGAGCAAGGATATATTGGTCGGGGGTGGGGGTTGCGATTGCATTTCCTAATATTTTCTAAGAGTTGGTTTTCATAACATGCCTCATTCAGTTTAGCATCTAAATGTTCACATTTTCTTTTGTTGTGGAATGCATATGTAACTTCTCTCTGACAGTAATATGGGTGGACTCTCTTAAGTCACTATGTTCTATATTTGTATAGCTCTTTGCTTGGACACTTTACAGGTACTGAAGAAATACTCAGTGATTGATGGTTATTGAAAAAACCACATTGGATTGTGAGGTCAAAAAACAGATGTCTCTGAAAAAAGAGGGTAATTTGAAAGAAATGGAACAGTTCACAATGTGGTGTGGACACTCCTCTTCCTCCTCCTCTTCTTATTGATTTCTTCCATGCCACTCACATAGCTTCAGGATCCCCGGATATATATAGTCTTTTCTTGATACTAACCCATACACACACACACACACACACACACACACACACACACACACACACTCCTTTTAGTGTTTCTGCAATCCTAATGGACCTTACACTTCACTGCAAAAGAAAATTGCCAGGACCAGGAATCTAAAACTTGAAGAGAGGACTGTCACCTGCTCCCAGTAAATGTGGCAGCTCATCCCTCAGGAGGGCTCTAGGGCTCCTGGTGGGCACCTTGGTTGATCGGAAATGATAGCTGTGCACATAGGGCAGTTTGTCTTAAGTGTGGTTCCCTACTTGCTGATGGGAGTACTATTATAACTATTACACGTGATGTAACATTGAAATGAAAAAGTAAATGAAGGGTTGCTGCATGTTGGGCAGTGGGACACAGTAGAAACTGGGTAACCTTCTCAACAACGCTTATCTCTTACACGGGATTATAGAACTTTTCAGATCTAGGAGAGGTCAGTGGGGCCAATTCATGTGTTGTGAGGAACTGTCACTAAAGCACCAAGCCAGCTATCAAGGTTCTCAGCAACTTTCAGGAGGGGCTGTTACCTGCCCAGAGATAGGTGGACTTGATGAGATGAAACACAGATTTGAGTTTTTCAAATAAGAACTATTCCTTAAAATGTCTTGAACTGAAAGGCCTTAGCACAGGGGCCGTAGTGCCGTGCGCAGAGTCTGGAGGTCAACAGTGCTCATTCAGAAACCATCTTTAGATCAAACGTGTAAAATGCTCTGCTCCAAATGCTGATTGTAGTATTAAAGATGGAGAATGGTATATGCAATTTTAAAGCAATCTAATTAATGTAATGCAGTGTTTTCTTTTTCTCTCCCCAAAATTTATTACTAAATTGTTTATCTTAAGTTGATGACATCCCGGAATTGAAAAGCTGCAATGTCTTATGACAGTAAATCTTTTTGACTTAGAAGGACAGGAAAATGAACATTCAGATGATCGATGTAGACATGATAGGCAAGGTTTCTAAGAAAAAACATGAATTGAATCAGAAATAAAGGGAGAAAAAGCAAAACCTAGAGAAATTTCTGAGGCCATGTTGACATGAGAGTTTAGACCATGAAAAAAGATACAGTAGAATGTCATAACGTTGGAGTGGAGGAATTCTTGGTGACCCCCTAGGCCCACACTCTGATTCTCCCCATGAGGAGACAGTTCCAGAAGAACTGTGTAGAGGGCCAGTCAAGCCATGTCTGGGTTCCTGATTTCCAAATGAGCAGTCCTGCTTCCATATCCATTACATCAGTTTGGAAAGAATCAAAGAAGAGAGAAAGTTAATGTGTTATAAGCAATCTCTATAGTGCTAGAGTATCCCTTATCTATTGCTGCATAACAAGCTTCCCCCAAACTCAGTGGCTTAAGATGATAACCACTTATTTGCTCACAATTCTAAGGGTTGGCAAAGAGGGCTAAGCCCACTGGGATGGAGTGCCTCTGTTTTACATGGTGTTGCTGGGCTCACTCAGACATCTGTGGTCAGTCAAAAGACTTACTCACCTATCTTGGTGAGTGTTATCCCTCTCATTCAAGAGAATGTTATCTCTCTCATTCAAGAGAATGTTTTGTTTTGAGGGGGCAGAGGCTTGTTTTGAGGGGGCAGAGGCTGGGTGTGGCCAACACCATTGGGGGTTGGCCGGTTGTGGACTTGGTGATGGGCCGACAGGGCCATAAGTCTGCCATCCAGAAGGCTGCCCCAGCATTCCTTACAAAATGGTGGTTGTAGGGCGCCCAAAGGCAACAGCTTCAATGCACACAGATTTCAAGCTGACTTCACATTAGATAAGGTCTTGTTGACCAAAGCAGGTCAGGTGCCCGGCTTCGATGCAGGAGATGGGGAAATAGCTTTCCCCTTTTGATGGATGGAGCCATAAAGTCACATTGGAAATGGGCTGTATGTGATGAAGGGTGGAAGGAATTGGGGGTTGTTTTTGCTATCGACTGCGCCTAGAAATGAGATAGGTTCTTTATACACATAACCGCATTGAATTCTGATCTGAGCTCAATGGGGCTGGTAGGAGTGATCCCAGGAGCTGAAGAGGCTGAGGGTTGGGGACTGAACAACTCGCCTGTCTTCACATAGCTATTGAGAGGAGGGGTGAGGCGCAGATCCAGCCTGTCTTCTACTTCCCCAGTAGCCAACATTAACAGAGGGAGTCTGTTCAGAGTCTGCAGAATGCTTACCATTGAAGTTAGGAGCTCAGATGTTTACCTGGGCTCCAAGTAAGCATCTGCCACTTCCTATCACCCTCTGTCCTCACTTACAGAGCCTGGATTTCTGCATATCTAAAATGAGTATAATAATATCTGCTACCTGGCATTGTATGAGGCATGAATGTGTTCAACGCACTCAGCCTGTTTTCCTGACCAGAGTTGGCTGGTTATTGTTCTTAAAGACTGTTGGCAAGACAAGGTTGCTGGGTACTTTTTCCAAGGTAGTTGAGAGGAATGGCAAATTCTGGATTTTTGGCACAAAACAGATGCTGGTGCTCAGAAAGCTCCCAGAATGCTACATAAGAGGGGCGACTGATGTTATCTCTCTCATTCAAGAGAATGTTTTGTTTTGAGGGGGCAGAGGCTTGTTTTGAGGGGGCAGAGGCTGGGTGTGGCCAACACCATTGTGTCCCTTCAGATCCCCCTAGATCCTTTGGGCTGATTCCATCTGCCCACTCTCCAGCTTATGTAGAACTTGCTGCTTATGACTCATACCTACATATTTCTTTGACATTATGCTAATTCCTGGGACAGCCTTAATTTCTCTTGTAAGAGCATGAAAACATGAGTTTCCTGCTCCAATCTGTCCCAGGCCTTTAAAGCCAGAAACTGAGAGACATATGAGCACGTCTCATATGAGACATAGGACCACGGGGCACACCATGGTATAGTGGACATTCGGCCAGCTCCTCAACCTCTTGAAATATCAGTTCCTCCAGCTACAAAATGGGTATAACAACATTTGCCACGGGCCGCTAGTCCAGGGCACTTACAGGAGTAGAGATGGTAAGGAAGACCTGTGGTTGTTAGGGGTTTGGTGAGATGTGCTGGCAAGGTATGCTCCAGAGTTCTCCCTTATTCCCTCAAGGCCCACTGAAACTGAATAGCAGGTTTTGCTACCTATTCTCTTGATGTCCTGATGCCCATCCTCTGTTGACATGCTTTTCCTCAGTGGAGCTCATGATTGCGCATACCTGATTAGAAAAGCCGTCACACCTCAATAAACAGAGATGCTGCAATATTCAGAATGGTAGCTTGGCCTCGGTCTCCTTTTCTGAAACCAGAGCCTGAGGGTGCAGTCCGGCTTTTACTGGGGGAACTAATCCCAGGGATATGACGCATGGTCCATGGGGAGGAAGGGGGAGCCAGTCCAAGGAGAAACTCCTGAGGTGGTCACGGTGGGTGAAAACCAGCTCTCCATCCCCGGGGACCATCTGATGAATGAAGAGTGTTTCTCTGAACCACCCAGGAGAGGGATGAAGAGGATGTGCATGTCCGGGAGCCCCCATCCTCCATGGGCCCAGGAGGCATTGGCCCACATTTCTGGGCGGTGTCTGAACGTGTGTCAAACAAGCTTCCTCTGGCACAAGAGAGGCATCTAAGTAGGATCCTGGAAAATTCTGCTGCATGATTTACTGTGTGAAATTCCTGTATCATTCATGTCTTCTTTAAGGATCTGCCTTTTACTTCAAGATGTTAGGTATCAAATTGCTCTTTCTTTGAATGTGGCCCTGTGTTGAGGCTCAGCCACAAGCTGCTCATTTTGGTGGGTTACATCAGATAAACATAGAGGTAGGTTCGGCTATGCTATCCAGTTGAGAAAGATTCCGTACCTCTCCCAGCAAACAGGCCATACACACCATGCAGCCAGAGATCAGTCAGTAAAGAGCTGTCAAGTTCAAGTGCCCCCTCTGTGCTCAGTGCAAAAATTGTGGATCCTTCCCACTTTTATCTGCTTGTCTCCCACCCTGAATTTATTCCCTCTCCCGACTTTGACAACTCATTTCTTCTTCCTAGACTGTCACACATTGTCTTGGCATTTCTGGAGATGTCAGGTAACAACACAGCCTGTTCACACCAGAGCCTCTAACTCCTGCTCTCTGTGTCCCCTACATGGCTGGTCCTCACATCCCCCAATACCACCTCACCACTGTCCTGAATTGGCAGATGGCTCCTACTTGAATTTTATCTAGTTACTAATATCTATGATCTAGTTAATGATCCATAACACAAATCTATTATTATGACAGAGTACAGTATCAGAATATTCAGTATCTTTGAGAAAATGCAGTTGCCAAACATTAGAAAATATGGCTGTTTCCAGGACTGTTAAAGAGAAGAAAAATTAGAAAAAGCTTAGCTTTACAAAACCTTGCTATCAGGTTTGACTGTGAGGCCAGAATTTGCAGCATGTGTTCAGAATGCTAGTATCAAAAAATAGATTCAGTTGTCCACTTCAATCTCCGTGCTGAAGTGGACAGGGCAATGTACCTTCTTCACTGAAATGGAAGGAGAGCATGTTTTCCTTGCTGTACAAAAGAACTACATGTACTAGTGTAGCTCTAACATAATGACAAACTAAGAGGCTGGGATCATTGAAAATATTGCTGGTGCAGAACTAAGCATTTAAACATGTCACTAATTATTAGTATGATTTCTGGCATTTTCTAAGAGGCCTAAGAACTTGTTTTTTGGCACAAGAAAAAATATTTTTTGCTGCATGTGCTCTTTTTTTTCTGCAAAAAGGAGAAAAAAAAGATTCTATTGTAAAAATAACCACTTCTGTAATTTTGCAGGATGTGGAAGTGGAGGGAAAAAGCACAAAGGTAAGCAATTTCACTTGTGTGATTCCCGGTTTATCACTCATATTTCAAGAAAAGAATGGCTCTTAAACAAAGAGGCTCAGTCAGGCATGTGCCAGAACCAAACTGCCCGGCGTTCCCCTCCACACTCTAGGTGTATTCACTGGGTGATTGTCATGCACGCGAACAGGGGCCCAGAGAAGCAGGGCTTGGCGGTACCACAGCTGTCCCATCAGCTAGTCCTTCCCACTTAAACGTGGTTGGCTTGATGTCAGGGCGCCAGGATGCCATGAGGATCTCCTCCCATAGAAGGGGGTGAGCATGGCCACACAGAATCTATTCCATTTGGGGGTGCAGGACTAATAAGCCCTGGCTGGCAGCATGAAGGAAATAGCTCCCTCAGTCCGAGGACCACCTGACAATCCAAAATATACCCAAAAGCGCTTTGTCAGATAAAGTATAGCTTGTCAAACGTACTTCAGTGATGTCCCCACAGACATGGAAGGAATAGCAAAATAAAATGTTTAACAAATAATGGAAAGCAAAAAAAAAAAAAAAAAGGAGTATCTGAAATAGTAGACTGCTTTGGGCAGCCAAGTGACTGGGTGGGTCTTTCCTGGCCTGTGTGCTTGTCATTGGTTCAGCAATGTTCGCTGGTGTCTACTACTGGGCAGGTGGGAGCAGTGATGGTGGGGAACCATGATAGGTGGGCCCTTCCCTTAAGGACAGTGGACAAGGGCTCTGTAGATCCATGGTTGCTCTGATGGGGAAACGCAGGGGCCCAGTAGAGCAGAGAGGGAAGGCAGCCCAAGAAAGCTGGAAGTAATCAAGACAGCTGAGCCCCGAGTGAGGAGCAGAAATTAAGGGCCTCTATATGGGCACTTGTGCACACTGAGGACTAGGGAAGGGGTCCTCCGGGGGCTGAGTTGCTTTTACAGGTTTTTAGGTCAGAAGTATGGAGCACCAGTGTAAGCTGGGTGAGGTCAGGAGGTCAAGCTGGGGAGGGAGGCAGTGGCCTGATCACTAAAGGCCTCACACCAGGTTTAAGGAGGTTAGACCTCATCCTGGGGCCACCAAGCAACCTTCGACTAGAAGAATGACAGAATCAGATTTGTATATGTAAGCTGTGAGTGGATATTTCACAGCCAGTAAAGGAGGACAGTAAGCTTTGAAGAATCTTCAGATGACTTTGAAATCATCATATACGATTTTTCTCATACTTTTTGCAATGCGTTTCTCTTAGAAAAATATCTGAAGGCAAATGTTGTGACTCCCTTGTTCAAGGTCATAGCAGGAATTCCCATCACTTTGTACTTTTGGCCAGACATGCATCTCCACCTGCCCCCTCAACTGCCTCACCACTGGATGCATGGCCATCCCACCCACAGGCAGGCTTGTCTCCAACATCCCCACTCCCAGAACACAAAATCGGGGCCATGGCCTTCTTTTAAGAAGGGAATCACCTCTTTCTGTCTCCCTTGGCTGGACCACTTCCTGCCTGGAGCACTGTTCTGTATTTGCCTTAGTACCCTTACTGGACAGGAAACTCTTTGCAGGGGAGGACTGCATGTGTGCATGCACACGTGTGCACGTGCTTGTGTGCAGGGGGCACGGGCGGGGAAGTTATTCTGGACTCTCTATGCATCTGCACATTCCCAGCAGCCGCCGCCCTGAAGGCTGGTTATAGTAAAAGCTAAAAAGCATTAGAGAACTGAGTGCAGGCCATTTGAAAACTGTGGGGCTTTCTGTCTGCAAACAAACAAATTTACTTATTTCCTAGAACGTATATATATTATGTGGCTTTTTCTTTCTTACACAAATATATTTGATAATTAAACACTTGGATTACCTGTAACAATAATTTAAAATTTTTTTGTCAAGGTTTTCATTGCTGTGGGTTTTCAGCAGGGGCAAGTGGGTCTCCCACTAACCAGGCAGCAAGTAGTTCATGGCTGGAGACACGGCACTGGAATAGTCAGCAGGGTCTACTGAGGTCAGGCCTGCCCCCACCCCGACCCCCGCCACTCATGCACGCAGACTAGCTATGTCCGCAGTAATGTATTTTGTCTTGTCAAGAAATCCTGTCTAGGCACTAAAAATGTCAACAGGTAGAAAAATACGCTTTATTGCTTCACTAAAGACACTGAAAACACACTTTTCAATAGAAATACGTCTATTTCCTGCAAATCAACTGTTCCCTGTCAAGGCAGAGGCAAATTCTGGAGGAGCAACAGAGATGCTGCGGTTGCATGGGGGCGGCAGCTGTAAGCCTGCATCCCGTGGCTGCCCTCCACTTTGGGCCCGTTCTCAGGACAATGTGCGGAGGGCGGGAGCATGCAGGGCGGAGGCTGCAGGCTGGCATCCGCGATGGTCTCATGGCACGGAAACTGCACCACAGCATGGGGTGGCCAGAGGCCTGGGTGGCATCATGCAGAGAGAAAGCAGCTGTGCCACTTCTCAGGCTGGCAGGCCTCCCCACTCCTTCCAAAACTAGCAGCAATTTGTGCTTAGACAGGGCGTTCTCATCTCTGTGTCCCTCCGGAATCTAGTCTGATTATTTCTGCTCTGGTGTACTCTCCCTCCAGCCTCTCGGCGTCACCTCACCGCCCCTCACTGCCCTTCCCACCAGTTCAAGGGGAAAAGGAAAGGAAAAGTCAGAATATGTCAAGTGGCCTCGATGTCCCCCCCACTCTGGGGGCACAATAGGCTAAACCTCCCAGCTGCATGGATGGGAATTTTAAAGAAGTGAACCTGACAATGCTTGTTTGCCTGAGAAGCAAAGGATGTTTGCATTTTTCCTTGACACGGTCTTCAGACCCCTGAGCTCTCGCTGTCACAGAAATAGCTGCTAGCCAAAACTAAAATAGTAACAAGAGAGTCAGCCAGTGTCTTCAGACTCAAATGTCCACGATAACTTCTACTATAATTTAAACGGCAGGCTCTGATGGGGATCCCCTTGCAGCTTGGCCACGTCCTCCTTGTGGGGGGCAGGAAGGGTCATGAAGGGGCTAGCTGCCTGGTGGCCAGAGCAGGGCTGCCTGCTGCAGAGAGGCCTTGGGTGAGCCCGCCCCTTCCCTTCCCGCATTCTGCATTGTTGTGAAGAGTGAGTGAGTCCACAGGTAGAAGAAGAGTAAAAGAGCCTTACATCTGCAGTTCATGGGAGTGGCTGGGAGGTGACAAGGGAGTCTCTGCCTTCTGCAAGGCACCCGGAGCCTCCCTGTCCACTGGCACTTAGCAGAGGCTCCTCACACCTGTTCTCTCCACTCCTCTTGGATGGCCCCTTTCACAGGTGTCTTTAGCCCTGTTTGCAGAAGAGGCCTAGGTCCTGGGAGCTGCCCTGCGGATCTTCACTCTGAACCATACTCCAAAACCTGTTTTTGCCCCTGACTCCCCTTGGCTTTTACTTCCCTAGCTACTGATCTAGGTACTTACTTTCATTCCCTTCGTTGGGAAGTCTTTGAACTTAACACCATTTTTCATTTTCACACCTCAGCTTCTCCCAGCCACAGATCTGATGCTGGACCCAGGCTGTCTTGCTTTGGCCAACCCCTCTCACTTGGGAGCAGGAACTCCATTCCCTCAGTCCCTGTGAGCAGGGGAGGAGGTAGCATTCAGACCTTGCCCTAGCCATGGCCCAGGGACCCAGAGCTGGGGACGCCAAGGTTGCATCTGGGAAGTGGCAGGGATGGTATTTGCATCCAGGCCTCCAAACTGGTTTTCTCCCATCCTCAGCCTGCACCTGTACTCACTCACCTTGGAGGGCTGTGCTTAAGACTGAGAAGTCCCTTCAGTTGACACCTGGGCTTGTACCCAGAGACCTGATTGGGTGGGTGATAACGTGTTGGACCTACACTATGCCATTTGTTTTCTGCTCAGGGGGCAGCGCCTGGGGTGTAAATCAGGGCACAATGTCAGATTCTGTATGCCAGAACCCCGGCCTGAGATGTGAGATTTCCATACCTCTCCTCTGTGCTCATTTCAAAGTAAGATCCAGTCATTTTTATGAAAACATGAAGAAAGAAAAAATATACCTCAGAGCAGGCTGAGGAACGAAGCGCTTTGCAGGCTTGGCTCATGGAGTGGAAACTAGAAATTCAAGGAAGGAAACCGGCAGCA
Source organism: Halichoerus grypus (assembly GCF_964656455.1). Classification (NCBI taxonomy): domain Eukaryota; kingdom Metazoa; phylum Chordata; class Mammalia; order Carnivora; family Phocidae; genus Halichoerus; species Halichoerus grypus. The sequence continues at coordinate 90,499,631 of NC_135721.1, forward strand.
AAGCCTGCTTTTGCTCCACATTCAGGAAGTGGAGACTTGATCCATTTCTCAGTTTCTGTATCTGCAAAATGGAGATGCTAATGCACCAGCTTTAGCTCACACCCAAGGACTCCGGGAAGACGAATGAGCTCGAATTTCCACCTGGCACTGATGAGATGGAAGGTGCTATGTCAATAGCTGGAAGAAATATAAATAGTATGAACCGGATATTCAAGACACTTGGGTGTCCCTCAATGATGAATTAAAATAAATTCTGCTCCAACAGATGAGCGTTTTAAGCAGCGAACGTCACCTTTCCACCAGGCATGGGCATGCATTCACGTTTATTCGCAAAGTGACCTCCTAGTTATTTTGTTATTTGTTCCCAGCTCTGAGTGTGTCTGTGCCCACTGGTGGCACCTGGCAGCAGCCCAATGAGGCAGGGACCAGAGCCACTGCCACTGTTTGCACGAGAGAGGGCACTGAGGTCCACAGAGGTTAAGTAACGTCCTGAAGTCACTCAGCGGCAAGGGCTGTGACCTGGAGCATCCTGATGCCAGGCCCACGCTTGGAAAGATGAAACTACTTCCGCTCCCCTCACTCAGGGCCGACAGGGTGTGGAAGGTGTACTCTTCCTGGCTTTGTCGCTTCCTTGTCTTCATGTACCTCTACTCCCAAATACCCATCCTTCAGAGAAGCTCAGAAATGTTCTTTGCTGTCATGCTTCACGTGTTTGGAGCCAATCACTTCAGGATGGACCCCGTGCAACCCTGCCCAGGCGTGATGAATGCCCCTCTCTGAGGCTGGTCGTTCTCCTGTCACACATTTTCTTGTAACATCCAGTTATGTATCCGGGTTGTTGAATAAGCTGTGACTCTCCTTGTAGTAAGCCTCTGTTTACCTGCATGTCACTAATAGTCTGTTCTTGAGGCTATTAAATATTTAAATTATGTTAACCTTTCTTTCAAAATCTATTTCCAATCTTCTTTTTTTTTTTAAGTTTTTTTTGTAAAAGATTTTATTTATTTATTTGACAGAGAAAACCAGAAAGCTCAAGCAGAGAGAGGGGCAGAGGAAGAGGGAGAAGCAGGCTGCCCACTGAGCAGGGACCCTGATGTGGGACTCGATCCCAGGACCCTGGAATCATGACCTGAACTGAAGGCAGACGCTTAACCGACTGAGCCACCCAGGCACCTCTCTATTTCCAATCTTCTTAATCAGTTTCTTTGTATGCTTTCAGACATCCTTCCAGTTCCTCCCCACTCCCTTGTGAGGCCGTGGGGTTGCGTGGTAACAGGGCCTGCTTCTGGCTCCATGTGAGAGCACTGTACTATCCACCAGGGGCCCAGTGCCATGGATCTTGGCAGTCTCCACCCGGATACACCCTGACTCCTTTATCAGACCTGTGCACTCATCCTGCAGTTTCTGTATGCTTTTCTCCTAACTCCAGCACGTGCACTGTCTTCAGAGGACTTGGGTCACTGGAGCTGCTTGCCCTCAGGCTCAGAGAGCTGGGGACACGTGTGGGTTGATGTCCTCCCTGGTGGTCAGTAACCAGTGATGGACTGGTAGGGGTATGAAAGTCCAGCTCCCTTGCTTCAAGGCAGGATAAACTCGGAGGCATCGCTTATCTTCCAGAGCCCTCTTTGGGGTCAGACTGAAACTCCCCTCTGGGATTTCCCTGATGTCCTGCACAGGCTTGCATTCCTCCCTTCCTGTCCTTCCCTCCTGCTCCCTGGGGGGTGAATCTTCTGTAATCAGTCACTGACCCATGGATCCTCACCTTGGGGTCTGATTCTGGGAGAACCTGGTTAAGACACTTGGGTTTCAAGACTGGCTCGAGGTCCAGAAGACTGTCTGGATAACCTCATCCCTGTGACCCTGTCATGGGTCTCACTTGAACTAGAGTCTGCCTGTTCTAACTCCCTGAGACTCTACACCTGAGGTCCATAAAGGGAAGCTGCTTTTAGGAGGCATCATGACATCCTGCTCTGGAGCTAGATCTCCAGGACAAAAGGCCACTCTGCCACTTATCAGTGCTGAGTATGCATGTGTGCACACATGTACACGTGTAGGTGTGTGTCTGGGGAAGTGAAAGAGAGACCTTGGGCAAGCTGCTTCATCTCTTCAGGCCTCTGGTCTAAACTGTATGATAGGGGCAATAATAGCATCTTCAGCATTTGGGAGGATTACATGGCATCACCCATGTAACGTGTGTACGGCATGGAGCCTTACGCTTGCATTCAAGATGCATTAAACAGTCTGTCTGTTACGCTTTTCCCATTGAAGTCATAGCCCTGAAGGCATCTGGGAATGTTTCTAGGGGAACTCTCTCCCAGTCATGGGTCTCAGAGGCCCTCTCCTGTTCCTTGGGGTTGGAACAGGTGGAGAGACTCATACATCAAGAGGATGCTGTCCTTGGCATTCCGCAAAGGCATACAGGGAGCTGGGAGATGCACAGCCAGTTTCCAAGGTGAAGGAGGCAGATACCACAACTCAAGGGTTGTGGGGTGGGCACAAGCATCTGGCACTGGCCTTTGCAAAGGGTCAGAAGAAGGATGGCTTCAGCTCTGAGAGGGACAAGAAGACATTCATCTCTGGGGTCAACAGTAAAAAAAAAAAAAAAAAAAAAAGAAGTGAAGCAATTTACCCTTGCCTTTGGCTCACACAGCAAGCAGTGCTTTATAATTAGAGGACTTTGCCAGGGAAGGAATGTCAGAAATTTATGGCACCAGTGCCTGCTCATTGGATGCCTGCACATAAGAGGAAAAAGGACAAAACACTTAGGAAAATTAGAAACCGTTTAGAAAATAAATCCCTGGGGAATCTGTTGAATTTCAATTGGTGGCGGAACACTGCTACTTTTCCTACTATACTTTCCTGTCTCTTTTCTCTGCCCCAGTCAGGCCATACTTTTGAAGGGATGGCTGAGCCCTTGGCTATTGATCAGCAGGAACTCCTGAGCTGTCATAAAACCATGCCTTGAGAAGGTAGATTCTGAATCTACAGAAAGCTTCCTGTCTTCAGATCAGTAGGTAGGCAAGAGACTCAGTTCACTCAAAAGTTTAATGAGTGCAAGACGTCTTAGATGTTACAGAGGATATAAAGATGATTATAATAGAGCCTCTGTCTGTAAGGGCTTATAATCTAGGAGTAGGGAAGAGACAAAACCAAAAACATCCAAAGCAAAGAGAAAAAGTCCTGTGAAGGAATTGCAAAGTGGGAGAACTGGGGTCAAAGAAAGGAAATTGTGTCTGACCTAAGGGCTGGGGCTGTGCACAGCCCCTGTCTCACCCCTCCCTCACCACCCGCCCCCACCAGTTGGTTTCCAAGTGGCTGGAAGGAGCCCCTGGGGTCATACTGCTTATCTCCCCAGAGAACTTTTTAATTAAACATGTGGCCTGAAAACTTTAAAAGCATGCATACTTGCAGAGATAGTATTTTATTTTATTTTCATGTAGCTTTGTGATCAGTTTAAATATTTTCATGATATAAATGTTCTTCCCAGAAAGAAGATTCCATTTTATTGCATCATGAATATGGAAAGTAATGGTCTGAATCAAGACGACTTGATTTGGAGCCCCGGCCAATGAAGTGGTTAGTTAGCTGTTGTTGTAGCTCGATTTGGAGAAAGCATTTACCAAACTTTCCCATCAGCCTCTGAGCCATGGCATCACATGCTGGTCTTTCTGGACGGAACACAGGTGGCTGGTGGTGTCCCTTTCCTCTGGGTCACCTCTGTGTGTGTTCTCCCTTGGCGGACCACTAGGCAAGTAACTGTATATTCTCCCAGCCACCAACTTCTCCATATTTAACAAAATCAATATACTTTTATGATTTTCTCTAATCAGTTTCCTGATTTTAATTTCAAATTGGATGCGGCATCATTATGTTGCATTCTTTAGAACAGATCACTTGATTCACTAATACATTCATATTCTTAATATGTTTCACTCATTGCAAAAACATTAGATTGATTCATTAAACTATGCTTAATAGATTGAGTAATATCATTAATCATGCAATGTCTTAACATTAAAATAAAAATTAGTAGCTAACCCAGAGAAGCAGGAAGGCTATCAGGTCTGCTCCCCTGAGGACTGTGGAGTCGGCTGCATCTGCTGAATCTCCAAAACTTTCTTTCCATTTACCCTTTTCTGAATAGACTTCTTTCCCCACCCATTCAAACTTGCCTTCTGGTGATTAATGCTGAGTACTGAAACCAGCAGGATTTCCAGCCCCTGTGTTAGAGTGCTGGGGGCACCCAAGCAAAGGTGCAGACGCAGTGATAACAAGGCTGTGTGCTCCAGAAAACCCTCCTTCTGGAAGGTAAGACCCCGCACAGATTCTGCTCCAACACCCTCCATTTGCTGTGCCCACAATCCAAGGCTGTTTTGTCAACTCTGCCCCATTCCAGTCAATTCCTCACTTTTCAAGACCTGCCTAAGAATCACTGAGGTCAGGCCCTGATACCGATACCTACTGTCCCCAGTTTTGCCCTCCCGAGCACTGCCAGCACCATGCAGGTGCGCCGTCCTTGCTGTGGTGGGTCTTATCTTGGAGTCCTTTTGAGAAGTTGGGAATGGACAGTATTGGCACCCAGGGCTGAAACCTCCGTTCAAGGTGACTCTCAGCCTTAGATGCACGATTGATTCACATTTGCAGTTTTAACAGATACTAATGCCCGGGCCCTTCCCCAAAATAATTAAATCAGCAATTCTGGGTATAGGTCCCTGATGTTCATTTTTTTTTTAAAACTCCTATTTGATTCTTTTGTGCCTCCAAGGTCGAGAAACACAGATAGAGAAGGTCAACATTTGTCACTCGATTGTTTACCATCCATTTAACAAAAAATATTGGCTGCTTTATACATGCCTGGTCACTGGAAATAAAATATACACAAAACCGACTTGGTCTCTGCCCTCAAGGAACTTATATTCCATTGAGGGAAGAAAGAACACAATCCCATGATTAACATAAGTGTTGGGGCACCTGGGTGGCTCAGTTGGTTGAGCATCTGCCTTCAGCTCAGGTCATGATCTCAGGGTCCTGGGATTGAGCCCCGCATTGGGCTCCCTGATCAGCAGGGAGTCTGCTTCTCCCTCTCCCTCTCCCTCTGCCCCTGCCCCCACTTGTGCTCTCTCTCTCAAATAAATAAATAAAATCTTAAGAAAAAAAACAAAAACAAAAACAAACAAACAAATAAATAAATAAATAAAATCTTAATAAAAACAAGATAAATACCTATGTAGATGATAAAGACAGGGTGATGAGTGAGGGGTGACCGGGGTGAATGGTCAGAAACCTCTATGAGGAGTCACCCTGGGAGCCGAGGCCTCTCATTAGAAGCAACAGCCATGTGAACATCTGGGGAGAACACGAAGGCAGAAGGAAGGGCACATGCACAAACCCTAAATCAGGTGTGAGCCTGGATTATTTAAAGAACAGGAGAACAGGTCGTTGCAGCTGAACTGTATTGGGCCAGGAGGAGGGTGGTCCCTGAGAGCCTCATCGGCCATGGTTAAGAAGCTTGCATGTGACTGCAAGTCCAGTGGGAGGCTTTTGCAGAGATGCGGGGTCAGAGAGGGCTCTCAACAGTCCCGTGCCCTGATCTGACTTCTGTAACACAATCACACAGGTTGCTGATCAGAGAATGGGTGGGAGGGATCAAGGGAGGGTGCTGGGGAAATAGCCATGAGGCTGCTGTAAAGGCCCACAGTGGGATGATGGGGACATTGAGCAAGACGGGGCAGTGGAGGTGGTAGGGAGACTGGGCCTGTCCAACAGGTACATGCGGGCAGAGCCATGAAGCGTGCTGATGGTGAGAGCAGGGCATGACGGAAGGAGAACAATCAGGAGTGATTCTTGGGTTTGGGGCTCCAGCCACCTGATGCTGATGTTGCCCATCACCGTGACTTTCAGCACTGAGAGTGGACAGAGGGCATCTGGGCTGAATTCCAGGTGCCTTTCCACATCCAGGTAGGGTGTTGGGGAGGCAGGCACTCCTCTGAGAACGCAGGTAGCGTTCTGAACCAGAGACTGGAATTTGGGAGCTTTGGGAGTTGTCATCAGCATCTCAATGCATCGACGTCCATATCGCTTGATGACATCACCTCAGTTACAAAAGAAGATGGAGGAGAGGAGTGGGCCTTGGACCAAGAGCTAGAACATGCAGGCACATCAGTGGAGAGAGACAATGGAGAGATCCACAAAAGAGGTGGAGGGCGAATGACCACGGGGATGTGGGGGAGCAGGGGTGAGCCATTCTCACAACCAAGAGAACAGAGGATTTCTGCATGCAGGAAGTGTTGATTAATCTAAGCAGAAAGGAGACCCGTGGACTAAGTAGGATGCAGCCTGCCGATCCCATGTCTTGCCCAACTCCCTGGGGGCACCATTATACCCCTCAGTCATGTCCCCGAGTGCACCGTGCGAGATGCTCCCTGGACACGAGCAGCTCTGAGTTGGGTCTCACAGAGGCCGCTGTGGCCTGGATGACAGTGGGGTCAGCACAGGGGTGGGGCCGGAACAGCAGTGCAGTGGGGTGACAGACAGTGGCCTCTATCTAAAACGAGGGCATCTCCCGAGTGCAACCAGAGCCATGTCCTATATAAAAGCAATTATTTCCACCTAGATCTGCCCTTGGAAAGTGGGTTATGTGTTGGACTATTTTCAGGACAAATCTGGAGTGAGGCTGGCAGAGGACTTGGAGCAGAGGTGGCAGAAAGAATTAAGGAGTGAGGGCCTTCAGGATGGGCGCATGGGGTGTGTGGAGAGACAGTGGTCAGGGTGAAGTGTTGGAGGTGTGTAGGAGTGTTTGTGGGAGTGTGGGTGGCCGTGGGTAATAACCACAGTGGCAGGAAGGAGGTCTTTGGCTCAGGCCTGGGTCTGGCCAGTCTACCATCTTCACAAACAACTGGCATGAGGCAAACTTACCATATTTAGACACAAACACAAATTCTGGGCATGAAAGGACAGAAATACATTGCTGATTTTCTCTCTCAACCTGCAGGATTCAAAGTGGACTTAAAAAGCCAGAAGGTGGCCCTAATTGAAAAGAACAAATTTAAGGGGATAACCCCGGCTCCTCCACGTAGAGAGGGACACTGATAAATCAGACCCCGCTACAGAGTAGTGGCACGTGCGAAGGATGCATAAATGGGTGGGTGTTTAGCCCACAAAAGAGACGTGGCAAAGAGAGCAAGGCAGCAGTGTCCTCGTGTGTGCTGGGCTCGGGGACTGGACCTGCTGTGCCTCCAGCAGAGTCAGAAGTGCCGGTGACTGCGGGGAAGAAGCCAGCCACAACAGTGTCAGCCGCTGCCGAGGGAAGGGTTGCGCGAGCACGCCTGATTCTGAACAGGCCACCGAGGTGCTCCCTGGGCTGAGGGGCTGAGCATCCTCAGGCCCTTCCAACTCAAAGATTTTATTGTTGCCCAAATAGAGTGAGAAAACTGGAATTCTGTAAATGGGGCACGGGACAACACCCTTATACCGGAGGTAGTAGAAGACTCAGGTTCAGATCCAAGGCTGTGTGACTCTGGACAAGTCGCTTAACCACTCTGCCCCTCCATTTCCTCATCTGTGGTATGATTCTAAAGATTCCAGTGATTTCCAACACCTCAGGGAGCACTTGCAGGGGAAGGGTGAAGGGCGGGAGAGCAGTGCAAGGAGAAAAGCAAAACCTTGGTAGCTGTCAGGTGCTCTGAGCCCAGGCCATGCAATGCACAGCGGGGGCTCAGTTCCTCACTGAGCACAGTGTACTGAGCAAGTGAAAGGCAAGTGAACAGCTCCTGTGTCACGTCCCTCCTTTTGGCAGTTAAGGTTTTCCTGACGAGCCGTCCAGCTTGCCCTAACCCTGTTTGACATTGCTGGTTATAAAACCAACACTGATGAAGAGGACCCAGTCTTCTGGCTTCTGGACCATCTGACAGACACCCAACAAACGCCAGGTGGATAGTAACATTTCAGTTTTTTGTTGGTAGAAGCTGACCCAGAGAACATGGGTTGAAGTTGAGGCCAAAGCAAGGCTTCATACATCTTGCCCACTAAAAGGAACTTATGCCCAAGCAGGGAAAACCAGCTGGAACCCTTGTCTTCAGGCCACTTTTATAAGATCTAACGCCCATCTGCTCTTCCTAAATGAAACATATAACTTACATGCATACATCATTTGAAATAACTTCAAAATTGAAGTCCATTTAATGCCCTAATTATAATATGAAGGAGAGGTGAAAGAGAGTCAGTTGTGGTCATCTCCTATCATATAAATTCTTGGGCACAAACATGCACTGTAGGGAAATGAAAGCCCAGGATGTGGTGAACACCAGATTAAAAACCAGTTGCTGGGAAAAGCAATTAGAGGCCAGAATTGTTTGTATTTGCTAGGAGAACGAGGGGTCCCACCTTCACTGAGGTGAGGATAACGGGGTGGGAGGAAGTGAGGCAGTATGGTGCCCCGTGAATGTGCTTGGTCTATGCACAAGCATAAAGTCAATGGGATTCCTCACACCACGGGTAGTGTGGACATGAGTCCCTATGATATCACCTTGGTTAGGGGTAAGGATGTTATGGGGCCAAGGAAACATATCTTTTGTCTTAAAACCCCACACCTCTAAGCCTTTATTCAATCTTTAGTAGTTAGAGACCTTGGATACCATATCCTTTCATAGCTGGCAGAAATATAAATTAGATGTTTTTCACTAGTTCCATAAGAAAACAACTGTGGCCCTAGAAAAAAGAAATACATTTAGTATGTTATCCTCACAACCTAGACTTTCTTGCTGTGGTTACATGCATGCATACCCCCACATATACACACATACGTTTTATGGCAGTTATATAAACATTTTTTTTTTTTTTAAATAACTTATTGTGCACCTGGGTGGCTCAGTTGGTTAGGCGTCTTCCTTCATCTAGGATTGTGATCCTGGAGTCTCGGGATGGAGTCCCATGTCGACTCCCTGCTCAGTGGGGAGTCTGCTTCTCCCTCTGCCCCTCACCCCGCTCTCATCCTATCACTCTCTCTCTCTCTCAAATAAATAATAAAAATAAGTAAAATAACTTATTGATGAAATTAAGTAAGATCCCTGCATTTCATGTGTCTCTGCCAACTAGAAAGTACCTGCCTGTAGGGTTGCATGAAGGGTCTTCATTCTCCTCCTTACACAGTGGCCACCAAGACCCCATAGGTCCTACATGAATGTCCTAGCCTATAGGGTAGGGGAAGGAGCAGACAGGAGGAAGGGCAGGAGTAGGCTGTGTGCTTAAACATTTATTAGCCATGTTTCTGATATAAAAATCAATACATATCCTTTTAAATTTTCTCTGGAAATATGGAAAATTACAAAAAAAATAAAATTCACCCCAATGACCAGATAGAGTCACATTTAACACCTTTACAAATTTTTTTGTCTTTGTATTTCTTCTCTAATGAAATTGGATCATACTCCATAGTTTTGTTTTTTTGCAAAACATTATATTATCACAATTTGGCCACATTATTATTCCTTGTTTATTCTTAGACTATATCATATTGTGTTATCTGATCTTACCATATGCTTCACCTACTGCTCCCCTTCTTTTTGGACACTTCTGTTTTATACAGTGTGCAATGCTTATAAAAAATGCTCTTTATAGGAACTTTCAAGCACATTATTTGAAGAATATCGTCACTTTTGCCGCAGCAGAGCTACCTGGAGCTCCAGGATGACATTTTTCAGCAGTTGACTAGCTGAACTGCCCCATTTTACTGTAAGGAATATAAGCCTTAGGGTGCTTCAACTAATATTTTTTTCTATTTGATTCCCATTAAAAGCATCACAAAGCACAATAAAAATAAATAAAAGTATCAATTTTTCCTATTAGAAACATCTCAGTAAAAACATACTGAGCTCTAAGATACCTCCCAGGAAGTGACACAGAGAAATTTGAAAATTTACTTGTACTTCTCAGAGACATCCCACTGCTGGGAGGGCAAATAAGACATGTAATAAGAGGAAAGTTACATGACTAAGAAATGCTAAAAATTATAACTAAACTAGATGGTTAAGAAAGTCCAAAGGCCTAAGTGCTGCAGACACAGAAGGTGGGGCAGGGCTTTTTAGCAGGCATAGAAATGCATTAGACTCCAAGGTTCTAAAATACACAGGCGATATGACACCAAAAACACAGGCAACAAAAGAAAAAACAGATAAATCGGACCTCATCAAAATTAAGTACTTTCTTCATCCAATGACATTATCAACAGAATGAAAAGGCAACCAACTCATTGAAGGAGAGAAAATATTTGTAAATCATAGATCTGATAAGAGGTTGATATTTGGAATTTATAATGGCTCCTACAAATCAACAACAAAACAACCCAATTTAAAAATGGGTAAACAAAGTATTTCTCCAAAAAAGATAAATGGCCAATAAGCATATGTTTTCGACAGCACTAATGATTAGGGAAACACAAATCAATACCACTTCTCACCCATCAGGATGGCTATTAAAACAAAGCAAAACCCAATCCAGAAAATAAGAAGTCTAGGCAAGGATGTGGAGAAATTGAAATTGGAAGCCTTATACAATGTTGTCGGGAATCTAAAACAATAGAGCTACTATGGAACAATAAGGAAGTTCCTCAAAAATTAAAAATTACCATATGATGTAGCAGTTCCATTTCTGTTTATAGACTCAAAAAAATTTAAAGCTGAAACTTGATCAGTTATTTGTATATCCATAGTGATAGCATCATTATTCACAATAGCCAATGGACAGATCCAAGTATTATTGATAGATTAATGGATAAACAAAATGTGGTAATGCGTGTGAAGGAATATTATTCAGCCACAAAAGGAAGGAAACTATGATGCATACTACAACATGGATGGACCTTGAAGACATTAAACTAAGTGAAATACGCCTGTCATACAGAGACAGATACTCTATGATTCCTCCTACACGAGATACATAGGGTAGTCATATTCATAGACAGAAAGTTAGAATGGTGGTTCCAGGGGCTAGGAGGAGAGGCAACCAGGAGTTATTGTTTAATGGGGACAGAGTCTGAATTTGAGATGTTGAAAAAGTTCTGGAGATGAATGGTGGTGATGGTTGTACAAAAATGTGAATGTACTTAATGCTGTTGAACTGTCCACTTAAAAATGGGTAAAATGTTGAATTTTGTGTTTATGTATATTTTATCACAATAAAAACATCTTGGGGGGGTGGTGGGTGGTGTAATGTGCTGTGTCAGTGGTACAACAGAGACACAGGTCAGCAGGCAGTGGGGCAGGAGTATTAGGATGTAGTCCCACGTAGGGCGTCTCTAAGCCACACCTTCCAGGGGAGCCACAGTTTCTGGGAGAAAAAGATGTACAGAAGCTAACATTTGACTTAAATAGAAGGAGCTGAACTAGTGGGTTTGGGATAAGAAATGAGAATGAGAGCTGGTGTCACAGGCAACATGTTGAATGAGGGAGATAGGAGGCTAGTGTGCTGAGACAAGAACAGGGGTGTCACAGGATGGCGTAGGAGCCAGACAAAGGACAACCCACCTCTACCTCAACTTGGCAGAGGTCACCTTGCCCTGTGGGAATCCTGCCAGAAACCTAGGTTTGCCCTGTTGCATTGGAGATTCATTTTTCTCAAAGTCTGTGTTGACCTTCTACAAGGTCATTCCTATCACAGGGGTACAGTTCTATTGGAAAGGGGATTAATTGCATGATTTAACATGCCTTCTTTTTAATCCTTCCTGATAGAGTAAAATAAAAAATAAAAAAGATAATCATTAAATGTAATAGAAATTCACTTTTGAGATTCACGGTCTGTGGAAATCCACATGGAAAACGCATGGCTGAACAGCAATCATCTTTCCTAGGCTTTAGTCATTTTAAGACAATTTTGCTGAATTCCCTACTGGAATTTCTTTCTTTTTCATTGCAACTGAAAACAATAACGACAATCTGGTGTGGCTCCATGGGCAGTTCATATTTACTTTCAACAGTGTTTTGGCTTCCTCCTTGCAATCTGAACCTTGCTGGTGCATGTGTGTTTCTTTGGTCTGTGTGTTACAGGGGTTGTTAATGGTATGTGAGTGTGCATGGCAAGATAGGGCTCTCCAAGGCCCACCCTTGCTTCAAGGGGCTTGAGATGAGAACAGAGTAAAGGATGGGAAATGTTGTGGGAGGTTGACTTGGGGCAAAGACTCCCCGGCAGCTGAGGGCCTCCCCTTCCTCTCAAGCTGTTGTTGGTGCTGGTGGTCCAGAGGTTTTACTTCTTGGAGGCTATGAGGACCATGGGGCCACAAAGTGGTTGCTATAGCCAAATTTGTTGTCATAACAGGACATGAGCCTGACAGAAATGTCATCCAGCCTAACGCTAGCCTCAGCGCCGAAGTTGGAGGAGTGGGTGTCACATTCAAGTCTTGGAAGATAACTTGGTCCTTATTAAAGCCAAAATGGCCTGTTGGGGTCCCTCTGTCTCTTTACCACCTTGTCCATGTCATTGTATTTGGCATATTTCTATAAATAAGCAAATCAGTTCAATGGCAGACCCACCGGGTGTAGAGGCAGGGAAGACTGTGCAGTGAGTGCCCCTTTCAGCTCAGGGGTGGCCTTGGCATGCCAGTGGATGCTGGGATGGTGCTTGAGCAGCTTCATGTCTTCCTTGCCACAGTTATCCAGAGTCTTCTGGGTAACAGGATGATGTCGACCCCAGTATTGAGCATCACCATGATGTTAAATTTTCCTGAGGGAAGGGAGGGCAGGGGTTCATGGTGCAGGAGGCATTGCTGAGTTTGGAGGGAGTTGTGCACATATTTGTGGACCACCATCACAAGCAAGGGCATCTGCAGAAGGGGTTGAGATGATGAGCCTTTGGCTTCACCATTTAGGTGAGCCACCACCTTCTCTAAGGAGGTGATGGTACAAATGGGCTCCACAGTTCTTCCCTCACCCATTGCATGTCAGCAGGATCCTTGTCCTTGACTTTGAAGGTTCCCCTGAACTTGTCATGGGTAAGATTGTACTGGAGCATGTAGACCATGCAGTCAGAGTCAATACAGAAGTCATCAATAGCAACTGTCTGCATTCTGTCAGTGTTGGAAGCAGCCCTGGTTACTGAGTGCCCAGTCTGAGCCTCACAAACCATGGTAATCTTTCCAGCTCCAAACATCCCTCTGATCTGGTCTCTTCCACACAGGGCACTGGCCTCAACAACAAAAGGAAATGGTGGTTGTCTTCTGGGTGCCTGGTGACTACTGCTTCAGCTCAGTAATGGAAGTCTTCCCCCTTTTGTACTCACCCCCAGTGAGGAACACAAAGTTTGGCCACCTACTTGGGAGAGGTTAGGGAGAGGGCAGGGGTCACTAGCAATCAGACCAAAACACTATTTCAGTACAACTTGTGGTTGCACTGAGTCTTTATCAAGTCTTATGAGTGGGCAGAATTATTCGTGGTGACCTCACTTCACCCAGCCACAGGAAGCCCCACTTCTGCCCCTGTTAGATAGCTAGGTATGGTTCAGCCCCATGGGGGTTCCCAGACACGCCACAGTGTTCACACTGGGGGCCAAAATGTTGGCTGCCCAGAGTATGTGGCTTGTCCGGGCTGACATGGCTGGAGAAATTGGAAACTGGACCTCAAACACAACCTTGCCTGTATAGCCTTCTGGGTTCTCTCTGACCGCGCAAGACCACGCCCTGCCTTAGAGCTCATTGTGCACAGACGCTAGCGCTTATGGACTCTCCAAGGCCTCTGTGTACCTGCCTGTCTGTACCACAAGAACCTGGCTCAGTCAACGTTGGCTAAATGAATAAATGCAGTTCCAGCTGATGACTCTGATTTCCCCCTTCAACTGACCCACGGATTGCCATGATGTATGTGTACCATGCTGCCATTTTTTACAAATCGTTGCCCTCACTTGTTAATGATATGAAAAGATTGGTTGTTGTTACTTCCTCTTCTGGTTGACTTTCAATTTCCACATTTCTCTTCCTGGACCCCAGGACTTATGTTTTTTCTCTGGCAGCATCCTTAATCCATGGCTTCCCATGGGTCCCATGGGCAAGCCACGGGACCAGGTTGCTCTGCTGTGTGGTCCCTGGATTTCTCCCAGCGGGACCTCCTTGGTGAATGCTCTTTTAATTGCCCACCTGGCAAGTTTCCTAGTTGTAATGGCTGATTCAAGTCATTTTCAGATGCGGCCTAGAGGAGAAAACTATTCCAAGGTCCTTTTTCCGAGGACTACACACCAGAATCCCCTGAGGAGGAACCCTTAGAAGGCAGATGGATCACACTCCATCCTAGAACACCCACATCAGAAACCCTGGGGCCTAGGACTTTCATCTGAAAGGGGCCAGCTAGTATCAGAGCCAGACCTGGGTTAGAGTACATCTGCAAACCCTGGTCTATGGCAAAGACACACCATGGCAATTTGTTGCACTTGGAGAAAAATATGACTTCATCCGTTTTGGTCACGTTATAGATATTTGTGTGATACGGTGGGCAGAATTCTAGGATGGTCCCAAGGATCCTGCTCCCAGATGCTCACTGCGTCCCACTCAGCAACATGTGAGTCTAGGGAGTGATGAGAAGGAATCTCACAGATGTAATTAGGGTTTCACAGCTGTCCACTTTAAGATGGGGAGACACCCAGCAGACCTGATCTGACTGCAGGATCCCTGGCAATCCCAACTAGAGTCAGGAAGTCAACAGGAGAGGTTCTCCACTGAAGACTCAGTGGCCAGGTGACAGGCACCTGAGCATGGCCTTTAGAAGCTGAGCATGGTCCCTGGGACCAGCTAGAACATAGGGCCCAGGCCTGTGGCTCAAGGAACCTGAATGAGCCTGGAAGCAGTTTCCTCCACCAACAGCCTCAGGTGAGAACTCAGGAGGCCTGGATGTCACCTTGGCTTCAGCCCCATGAGACTCTGAGCAGAGAACCACGCTGTGCCTGGGCTCCGACCCACAGAACTGGACTGCAATACACGGGTGCTGCTTTATTACCTTAGCCTATGGTAATATTTCATGCAGCAAGAGAAAGCTGCTACATGTGCCCCTCACAGGGTTCCACCCCAGCCGCAAAGACGAATGAAAAACGCATCCTGCATGGGAAAGCTAGAAAATCTAGGGGAACAGAGAGACCAGTAACCCCACAATGTTGGAAGCTGCAATAATAGTGAGGGCTATGTGCACGAGAAGCCAGTTAAAGCACTTAGAAAACTGAGTCAGGAGGAGGCTGAGCAAACATTCCAGGTCACTGGTAAGCTTTGTGGGAGATTAGCACAGCATCCAGGCATCCTGTTTGGTATGGTTGTGGCTGGGTGGGGCTCTTGGGAGTGCAGGTCCCTGGATGAGTTCTCGCATGCTGTAACCTTCAGCGCTTAACGAAGGAAGCAGATGGGACTTTCCAGGAAGGTCTGTTACACCCAGGCCTGGCTCTCTAGGAAAACTGCTTTCTATCGAACAAGTACAGCCCCGCTCCTCTAAGGGAAGAGGCAGCTCACTGGCCACACCGCATGTAAGATGGTTTACCAAATGTGCCTGGATGATAAAGCTGAAACCAGCCATTAGTGATGTCACTAATCTAAACTATATCACACTTAAAATCACAACCAGTTTCCCAAAGCACCCCTCACACATACGATCCCATTCACACTTCCGGATGCCCCCAAGGGGAGTTATCATCGAAGCTGCATTTGTAGTTGAGGAACCGAGGCTCAGAGAGGTTGTCGTTCACCCACGTTTGCTCCATTCTAGTGACCACCCTGCATGTTCTGGTGCTCTCTCCTCTCCAGTCAGCTCCTCCTGAGTAACACCCCTCCTCCAGCAGGGCTGGCCCAATTTGGGAGCTGGGAGCTTCCCTTTGCTGTTGTCCATGCCCTGTGCCGAGACAGGACAGACTATTTCTTCACTAACACGGTACGGCACACAGCATGTGGGCAGAGAGGAAGCAGTCATTGCTAAGCTTCTAACAGATGGAAAGGACCCACAGCCTTCCCACACGGAGATGAGACAGCCACCCAGACGTACTCTGATGCGTGCCCTGATTACGGGGAAGCAGCCACCGTCTGTTGACCTGCCACGGAGGCTCTCTCTGCAGTGAGTGTCTGATTGTGGTCCTCTCCCCGAGCCCGTGGTGGGGAGCACCCCTCCAGCTGCCCTCACAGAGGCTGCTCTGTGAATGGCCCCGGGACTGGCAGCCGGGAAAGGAGAGATTAGGAAGGTACTGTTCTGATTCACAGGTGCCAACTCTGACCTCAACTCTGTTGCTAGGTGGGAGGGGGACAGGCCAGGACTGGGATGCTCAACAACAGGAAGATTAAAGCATTTCAGAACTTGCTTTCCTTACAGACTTCCTTATGCTTGTTCCTTTACTCACACTCAGGTGTCTCTGCTACCCAGATGGGAGTTCTCAACTATCTGGTCCTTGCCTTCTAAATGAATGCTGTTTAGCCTGTCTCTAAGCTGTCACAGAGAGCAACTTTTAATAACCTCAAGCTCTTAACACTTGTGAATTTGCAGGGTGACACCTCAGGCCTGATTTTCACTGTGCTAAGCGGGAAGACGTAGGTGGAACAGTGGCTCTTCTTTTAGGTGAGGAGATGTGTGTTTAAGGTTAGGGGCACTCGACCATCCTGGGCTAAGACCTTCAACAAGCTGGTGAGCCAGGGTAGATGAGGGATACACTGTCGAATGTTCGTCCCTGGGGAAGCCTTCTTGAGCCCCTCGATGGGGAAGTGTGAAGACAGAGAGATGTTGAAACAACTCTCAGTGAAGAGCACTGCACTGGCCAGATGGTCTACCCAGATTAGCAGCAGGGGAGCCTTTCCTGATGGGGGAGACATGGCATTTTCTTTCTTGGGCTGTTCTTTATGGTCTTCAGCCTTGCTCATTGGAAAGACTACGCATTTAACTCCCAACTGAAACGAAGTTGAGTCCTAGTGCTCTCTGCATAACTAATGCATGGCCAATCTTTCTCAGTCTCAGTTCCTACACCCACACAGCAGGGACACTACTTCAAGGTTGTTATGAGAATAATCAAAGTGGTCACCAAGCCAGCAACCACATACAAGTGCACAGCGCATGGTTCACTGATTATATAATAGATTATCGATGATCATAGTACATGATAAAATAGTAGTACCTCCACATCCTGCCTTTATGGCCATACTACACTCTTCCTCTTGGTTAGGTGCGTAGAGAAAAATAATCACGAATCAGTGTTAATTACAAACAACATTGCATTTGAGGGCTATGTGGAGAGAGGCTCTACCTCTGCAGATGTCTTTTGGAGCTACAAGTGGTCTGGCCTTCCTCTGGAGTTTGGGTTCCTGTCTCCTGCCTGGACCGTGTAAATGACCAGGGAAAAAGAGGGGTGAAGCTTCCTGCTCCCCAGCACCACACGTACCCTGCACACAGAACAAGCTGTTACTGCTGTTAGAGACAACACCCCCATCGTCTCCCCCATGAGCTCCACAGCCACGTGTTAGCTCTCCTCTGGCTCAAGCCCCCCCGATGAGCAGCCGCAACTCTGCACAGGGGGGCTTTGAGGGAACACTTTCTGAGCTCCTGTGGCAGATTGTATTTTCCAAAGATGTAGCTTATGGCTTACTATGTGATGCTCATAGTACTCGCCATGGGTCTGGGCAGGACTTTGATTGTGGGCAAGGAATGCTGCAGAACTTAACAGACAAAAGTATCAGAGGTGGCACAGCCTGTGTCTGAACACTTGGATATTCGCTCTTGAAGCAGCCACCATGAAGTGAGGAAGCCAAGCAGCCCCACGGAGAGGCCACGTGCTCCAGCCACAGCCTCACTCTGCCACCTGACAGGTAAGGGCGCAAACTGGCAGGTGATTCCATCTCCCAGCCTTGGGGCTGTCCCCACTGATGTGCTAGGGAAACAAACTGACCCACTGCACCCTGTACAAATTACAGATTTGTGAACAACCTGAATAGTGTCATTTTGTTAAATTGCTAAGTTTTGAGGAAGTATATTCTTCAGTAACAGGTGGCTGGAACACCTGCCCTTGATAAGTGAGAGCAAACTATGAGCTGCAGAGGCATTGACCTTCTTAAATTTTCAAAAGACAGTGCCAGGCATAGATGAGATGCTTAGTTACTGTTTGTTGAATGAATGAATGAACTAACTATTCATAATTACGATCCCTCAGAGTCACAACTAAGCAGATGGATGTTACACCCTCTCTCCCAACCTCCCTATCACAGAGCAACATCTATAGTATGGATGGGATGGAGGTAGTATCCTCTCCAAGTAAGTTGGCTTATAGAGCAAAGAATATCCCCTGACTATTACCAAACACATTGTTATTTAACCAAAATTGTTATAAGATGTTATTGTGCTGTTTTCTCAAGACCCACTTTGCAGGTTGGGGAGAGAATGTGGGATTTGGTGGTAACTTTTCCAGAAGAGGCATAAAATTTGAGCTGAATCATCCACAAGCTGGTGGTTAGTTACTTCACCTCTGACCACCAATCCCTTCCTTCATAAAATGCAGAGGAATGTGGATGAAGGGTCACCCAAGCATGAGGTCAGTTCTCAGCAAATGACAGATAATATTTTTTTTTGAACTGTAAGTGGTTTCTTTTTTTTTTTTTTTTTTTTTTTTTTTTTTTTTAAAGATTTTATTTATTTATTTGAGAGAGAGAGAGAATGAGTACATGAGAGGGGGGAGGGTCAGAGGGAGAAGCAGACTCCCTGCTGAGCAGGGAGCCCGATGCGGGACTCGATCCAGGGACTCCAGGATCATGACCTGAGCCGAAGGCAGTCGCTTAACCAACTGAGCCACCCAGGCGCCCTGTAAGTGGTTTCAATAAAAACTGTGTTTTTTTTTTTTTTTTGGCTCAGACTTCTTGATGTTAATATAGGTAGAGATGACATTTAGCTTCAGCAGCTCAGATATGATAACAGTTGCACAAGGAAAACCAGAGACATTTTGCTCTTGGGCAGAAGTAGTTTCCTTTGGACCATGGAGTGAAGCAAGACTTGCTAGTTTTTATTTTAATTTCATTCCAGATGTGGTGTAGCTCAGAATTTTTCTCTCCCACACAGTATTTTTTTTTCCTGAATGTGGGTAATACCGATTTATAAGCTCTGTCCTATTTGCTTCCTGTCCAACCTGGGTTGCCCGAGAGCATCTTATGTCTGCTGGCATCATTTTATCAATAAATCATTTAATATTGATTACTCAAAACAAAGAAAAGTTTTGAAGATAAAAAATAAACAGGGAAAATGGGCAACTGAATAATCTCAGATGGTGATTTTTCAAAGTGTGGCTTGGATATCCTATCTTAGATTATTGAAAAGCTCAACTGACAAAATAGAGGAACTGAGCATTCAAGTAGAAGGAATGACCTTCTATGATTGTTCCAAGTCAGTGACCTCAACTCCAAGAGAAGAGATTTGGGAATTGTCACCTCACTCTGTGCAAAACCAAATGACCTCTCTGGTTAGTTTATGCCAAACCCTTCTTGTTATACAATGGGGAAAAACGCTCTGGTTCAGATGCTGAATGAAAAAAGTAGGGGTACAAAATACATACACAAGATATGCGCATATAATGCCTTTAAAAAACAAATGGCTAGGACGAGAAGAAAAAGACCAAAAGTGGCTCATATTTAATATCCGAAATCTGAAGATTGCACAGAACCACTAGTTCCTAATTCAATCTCGCAACAGGCCTTTGGCCAGAAGCAATGAAAGTCTCATTTACAGAAGGGGCCAATGCCCAGAGGAAAGGGGAAACATACGCTCTACTGCAATCATTCGCAGGGTGTGGTTAAAGAGGGCATGTGAGGCTGGGGTTGAGGCTAGGACACAGCATGGCAGCTTCCACAACGGCAAACAGGACACGGGGGCTCTTGCTTGGGAGCCTATCCTTTGGTGACAAGTTCTGTCATTCCGGGGAAATGGACAGAGAAGAAAAGCACTGGGTTGGGGCGCCAAACACAATGAAGAGGCTGCCTAAGCTGGCTTCCCACACCCTCCTGAAGAGTTTTCGATGTGCAGGAGCAGACAGCAAAGACCCACCCAGAAGAATCAGCAGATTCCAAAACCAGAGCCTGTTTCCACCGGTATGGTGGTACCATGATATACATGTGTGGCAGCAAGTGCTGGTTGGTCTCTCAAAAGCAAAGCTAACGCTTTCTGGTTTGCTCATTCACCAACAGGCGTCTTTCACTCTCTAAACCCAGATACGCATCTAAACTCAGGTAAAGGCCTATCTAAAGAGATGCATACCTATCCAAACGCAGAAATTCATTTCCCAGCATCCTTGGCAGCTAGGAGGGATCTCGTAACTCAGTTCTGGCCAATGAGAGGTGAGGTGAAAATTGGCTGCAGAATTTCTGGGGGGGAAAATCCTCCCTAATTAAAAGAGAAAGGCAAGAGGCAGGAGGAAATCCTTTTCTTTTCTCTGCTGCCCCACCCTCTCCCCTCACCCCAACCCTACTTCCCATCTTTGGATATGGTTGTCTGGAGTTGACCACGTTTGGATGAAAATCCCGAACCCTGACGATGGCATAGTAAAAGGATAAAAGGAACTGAGATCATTGATGAGTCCTGGACAACCAGGCAACCCCTTACTTCTTATAAAGTGAGATGAATCAGCTTGGTATCATTTAACCTACTTTCAGTTGTGGGACGCCTGGGTGGTTCAGTCAGTGAAGCAACAGACTCTTGATTTTGGCTCAGGTCCTGATCTCAGGGTCCTGAGATCAAGCCCCGCATCTCTTCCACACTGGCCATGGAGCCTGTTTAGGATTCTCTCTCTTTCTGCCCCTCCCCCCACTGCTTGTGTGCGCTTATCGTGCTCTGTCTCTCTCTCTCAATAAACAAACAAACAAACAAACAAACAAACTACTTTTAGTTGTGAATTCTGGTCCTTGCAGGAAAATACATACTATTCGATGTGATACACCTTAACTAATACTGCCTTTTTGAGAAAATATTGAAAGAGTCTGGATCCTTCTTTTAACAAAAGATCCATGAAATTTAAAACATGTGGGAATTCAGCTTATTATCTTATATGGTCAAACTTTTATAGGAAAAGATTTAAATGAAATAAAAGTCCACTTACCAATAAAAGTATAAAGAAGGTTTTTATTAGTAAATTACACTGGCAATTGTAACAACATTTCCTTACATGTGCAATCATTTCATGACACTTGTGCAAAAGCAGTCAGTAGAGATGCAAACAGATGAGCTAGTCCAGGGAATTTTTCCTCAAAGGGCCAAAAGTAACTATTTTAGGCTCTGTAGACCAGACTGTCTCTGATCTGGATACTCAGCTCCATTGTTAATAG
This sequence comes from Halichoerus grypus, assembly GCF_964656455.1. NCBI lineage: Eukaryota > Metazoa > Chordata > Mammalia > Carnivora > Phocidae > Halichoerus > Halichoerus grypus. Next base: position 90,520,920 of record NC_135721.1, read on the forward strand.
TCAAAGTGGCTATAGACAATATGTAAACAAATGAAACTGGGTGTGTCCCAGTGAAATTTTATATACAAGAACAGGTAGCAGGTTGGATCTGGCCCTCAGGCTCTCATCAGCCTCAGGCTGGCTCCAGAGATGAGATTCTAGAAAAGCAAAAGCAGCCGACATTTGTCAAGTCTTAGGCACTGTTGAAAGTTTTACATATATTGACCTACGTTCCTCATCGTAGCAACTCCATAAAATAGATAGCCAGGGTTCAGAGAATTAACTAAATTGTCCAATATTACATGCTTAGCAAATGACAGGGCTGTAATTCAAACCCAAAGCTCCAAGCATCATACCATGTTTTCTGCTCATTTTGGAGAATTTATCTTCCTCACCCCCAGAAATGATATAGTATGACCAATGACATATTTAGAGCAGATACCTAAAAAAGTTTACATTTCATGATTTCTCTTAAAATGGACTCCAATGTTTGCACTTCTCCCAAATACCTGCTAAAACAATTGCTTTGCTTGAGGAGGAGGGAACACTTCCCTCCTGTAGGCAGGTATAGCGAACTACAGGTCTGGCATCCGGCTTAAGCACCTGCAGTTTTGTACTGAGTATGGTTTAACAAATGTGACGGTGGAGGCAGTCTCCATCAGTCCCCGCATGGCGGTCAAAGGAAGCATGCACATGTGCACACTTACACCACATGGCCTCTGATAGTTAGATCGAGTAATCCGTTGTTCAGACACAACCAGATCAGTGAACATTTGGTTTATCTCCAATTTCTAACCTACTATAAACCAAGCTGCAGTGACATCCCTGTTGCATTTATCTTTCCTCACCTGCAGGAGTTGCTAGGGCCCTATCACTCAAGGTGCTGCACGGATTTCTCCTGCCAAAGAGGATTCTGATTTCTCTCTCTCTTTTGGTTGCGGGGTGGGGAGAGGCCAGGCTCTCATGTTTTACTTTGAGTCCTTTTATTAGACTCAGATTCTGTGCTCCTGGACAGAGAATCTCACAAGCAATGTCTCAAATTAATAAACTTGGAGTTTTATTTTCTCCCATCTATAAAGCCATTCAAAGCTCTCTAGAGAAGGGAAAAGGGCAAGAGCAAAGTGTTACCACCAGCAGCAGGGAGAGCTTGCCACCCATAGGATCAAGGGCAGGAAGGCCTTGCAAGAATTTAAAGTAGTTCTCCCCCTCAGACGCTCTCCTGCATCTGCCCGGGTGGGGTGGGCTTGCACAGCCTTACCACAATGGCAGAATTAAGCAACTGATTTATTGTCCCTGGGCTTTTCACTCCTCCAGTATTAGCTCAGCTGCTCTGACCCTTGTGTGTGAGTGCGTGTGTGCGTGTGTGCGTGTGTCTGCACATGTGTGTGCACACATATGTTTATCTTGTGTAATAGAAAGAAAAGAAACAAGTTTAGGGTTGACCCAAACATGGCGTAAGCTGGATACAAAAACGTTTTACTGGGCGCCTGGGTGGCTCAGTTGGTTAAGCGACTGCCTTCGGCTCAGGTCATGATCCTGGAGTCCCTGGATCGAGTCCCGCATCGGGCTCCCTGCTCGGCAGGGAGCCTGCTTCTCCCTCTGACCCTCCCCCCTCTCATGTGCTCTCTCTCATTCTCTCTCAAATAAATAAATAAAATCTTTAAAAAAAACAAAAACAAAAAAACAACAAAAAAAACCAAAAACGTTTTACTTTATTTCATTTTTATATATTCGTATATTTACATACTATAGAAAAATAAGACTGAATAATATTCAATCAATATCTATTATTAATAATTGAACAGTTTGCCAATCTGATGGGTGAAGTATTATTAGTTTCATGACCATTCCCCAGATTTCATTTTTTTCATTTACTGGCCATTTGAATTGCTTATTCTGGGAATTACTGGGTCTCATACTGTCTAATTATTTTTCTATCCATTTATGTTATGTTTCTTAAATGTTGTATTATTTATTTTCTATAGCAAAGACACTATTCCTTTGCTAACATATGTTAGGTATATTCTTCCCCAGGCTAGTTTCGTTTTTGGGGTTTTTTTATTTTTTGAAGTCGAATTTATCCGTCATTTAATTTTCTTGCTTCTAGATTTTATGTGTTGCTTAGAGAGCTTTCCTCTACCTCAAATGCATGCACACGTTCTACTAAAGCTTCTTTTATTCCTCTCTCTCCCAACATCTTACAAATGTGTGTGTGTGTGTGTGTAACTAACCAAATGTTTTGTTGTATTTGGCCCATTAATTAACCAGAATTTCTTTTTTTATTTAAAATGAGATAGAAATCTTACTTCTTCAAAGTTATATTAGTTTTTGACTGCTGCGTAAGAAATTAGCAAAGATTTGTGGCTTAAATCAGTACTAAGTTATTATATTACGATTCTGTAAATCGGAAGTCCAACAGTGGTCTCACTGGACCAAAATCAAGATGCTGGCAGGGCAGCATTCCTTCCTGGAGGCTCTAAGAGAGGATGTATTTCTTTGCCTTTCTCAGCCCATAGAGGCAACCTGCGTTCCTTCCATCTCCTGACCCCTTCCTTTATCCTCAAAGCCAGCGGCATCTCATCTCCCCGACCTTCTTCAAGGGTCACTAACTACAGCCAGGAAAGCTCAGGTTTTAAAGGCTCATGTGATTCATTTGGACGCACCAGGATAGTCCAGTTTAATCTCCCTATTTCAAGGTCTATAACCTTAATCAAGTCTATGAAGTTCCTCCTGCCATGTAAGTTAATAGAGTTTAGGGAGTAGGATGGGGGCATTTAGGGGACTATTACTCTGCTTACCACAAATGTACGGAACAATCTGTCTTTCCCGCACTGTTCCAAATACCATGGGTATATCATATATGGATCTGTTCCTGCGCTATCTATTCTCTGTCATTCATCTATTTGTTTGACTCTGTGTTAGCACCACACAGCTTTCATTACTGTAACTTTATACCCTGCTTCAAATCTGGTAGGGCAAGTGTCTCATTAATATTAATATGATAAAAACCTTAATATTCTTTTATATTGTCTTTTCTGTATTAATTTATAGACACCTTACCAAGGTTCATTAAAAATTATCATAGGATTTTGATAAGGATTATTGGTTTACTGATTAATTTAAGACTATTTGCATTTTTATAGTACTGGGATTTCCCTTATAGGGACATGGCACATTCTACATCTATTCCTCTTTTTAATGTTGCTCTGTAAAGGTATTTGTAGATATGTGTGGATATGGATTTTTGTAACCAACAGTCTATGCATTTCTTAATTTGTTTATTCCTAGGTATTTCATCATGTTTTCACTCTTTTGAATGCAATCTTTTTTTTTTTTTCTTGATCATTTCCAGCAAACAAAGCAGTTGGTTTTTATATGCTGAGCTGTTGTCAAGCTGCCTCATTCAATCTCCTTATTAGTTCCACCACTTGGTCAGTTGATTCTATTGGAGTTTTTAAGTAGACAAATATTTGGAGTTCGAATTTCAGAAACAGAAATTAAGGTTGTTAATCATTTCCTTTCCATTGAACAATTTTGCCTTAGGGCTTTTTCAGAGTCAGGGAAAAGGCAGAGTTGAATAATTTCTTTAAAAGAATGTGCTTCCCCGCATTCCCAATTTATTCAGGAAAACAAAAGACTGGAAATAAGGAAAATAACTTTTTAAGTTAGAGCAGGGCAGACATTCCTGCTCCTCAGGGAACCCCAGAGTGGGTGGTCTGCTCCTGGTGGTTATCCCTTCCGGTTTCCCAGTGCTCCTTAGAACCAGCTTAGGACTCAGACTCGTGGGGGATAGTCCTCCTCTTTTATCCTCTCTATACATCTTAGTTCTCTCCTCACTCGTCCTGGGTATAGTTAGAAGACACATGTATGATATTACCGTACTGTATGCTGTCATGGAATAGCAAGAATCCATGTATTCTGGGTTCCTTGGTGTTTTCACACTTGGTAGCCTCCCTGTATCTCCGCACCTTGTAAACTGTGATTCTAGTTAGTGGCTCAGCAGCTGGTGGTCAGAACTCTTTGTTGCCTTTGCTTTAAGCAAAGCTGCAAGGAGGAAAATTAGCCAGTGCTTGAGAGGAAAGAGTAAGATGGATTTCTTAGGAGGTGGCTGGACATAAGAGGAGAGATCTGTGTTCTCAGGTTGAGCATCTCTACTGATTGTGGAAAATATACAATTTCTTTTCCTTTTTTCTTTTCTTTCTAGAAGAATGCTTCCTGGTTGTGATGGGGTTTTGGAATATAGGTGAGGTTCGGTGGGGTGAGGTCCGGAGCTGACGACCAAGAAAGAATTCTTGGTGCAAAATGGTGGTTTATTAAAGCACCGGGACAGCACCCGTGGGCAGAAAGAGATGCTGCCCCGGGGTTGTGAGGGGTGGCTGATTATTTACTATGGGGTTGGGGGAGGTAAGGTAAAAGGGAGGTTTCAAAAGAACTTTCATATGCTAAAGAAGACCTACAAGATACCAGAGGTCTTGCCATTGTCAAGTTAAGGTTGTTTTCCCTATAGCAAGGCATTAACATGAAGATAATTGGGAACTTTCTGGAAGAACATTACACTCTGCCCGGTTCAAGTATCTGTCAATGGGCTGCAGGTTAATTGTATCTACATTTCCTTCTGGAAGCTGGGTTATTGATAGAAATGCTTTGTTCTTTTTTTTTTTTTTTTAAGATTTTATTTATTTCTTTGACAGAGAAGGACACAGCGAGAGAGGGAACGCAAGCAGGGGGAATGGGAGAGGGAGAAGCAGGCTTCCCGCGGAGCAGGGAGCCCGATGTGGGGCTCGATCCCAGGACCCTGGGATCATGACCCGAGCTGAAGGCAGACGCTTAACGACTGAGCCACCCGGGCGCCCCGAAATGCTTTGTTCTTGTAGATCATTAAGACATTTGTAAACTGAGGGAGACTCACTTCTTGCAGGATTGTGACCTCTATAAGTTGTTTTTCCTTTCCTTAGCTTTAGGGCAGCCAGGAGTGCCTGAGGAATGTCCTGTCCCATGGGTGGGGGGCGGGTGTTGTGGGGTGTCAGCTCCTCAGCTAGCCTTCTGTTCCCTCATCAGTTGTGTTTGTATCTGTTAATTATTGTCCATTCTGCTCTTACACACATACATCCATACCTATGTATGCACATGTATATAAATTATTAGCAATAATGTTTTAAATTTTGTCAGCCTCTTTCTTGTTCTCCGATTGCTCTTTTTTTTTTTTCATTTCATCTGTTCTTGTTTTATGGGTGTGATGTCTTTATTGTTCTGACTACTGATCACCAAAAATGAGAAGTTTTTTTAGGTTGATTTTTTCCTTATATTTCTATTTCTTCATATATCTATATCTATATCTATATCTATCTATCTATCTATCTATCTATCTATATATATATATAGTTTCAGTGGGTTCATTTGGTTAAGCTTGATTCCACTCTTTGAGAAATGAGGTGTTATGTTTCATACACTCTTTTGTGTATAATATATATTTATATATATCTGTACATATAACTATATGACATATGCTATTATATTTATGGGATATATAACATAATAACTATAGATGTGTAAGTATATTATACTTATCTATTATGTCCAATTTTACTAATTGGTTCATTTTACTATTAGCTCTTAAATTTTATTTATTTATTTATTTATTTATTTATTTGACAGAGAGAGACACAGTGAGAGAGGGAACACAAGCAGGGGGAGTGGGAGAGGGAGAAGCAGGCTTCGCATGGAGTAGGGAGCCCGATGCGGAGCTCGAACCCAGGACTCTGGGATCATGACCTGAGCCGAAGGCAGACGCTTAACGACTGAGCCACCCAGGCGCCCCAGCTCCTAAATTTTTTATTTCTCACTTCCATCTAGGCAGCTTCCTTTGAGGTAATCAAATTGTTGACATTTCATTTTAGTTGTCCTCTATAATTTGAACTTTTAGTGGTTGTTATAGGAATTTTAGTATGCATTTCATTCATGCATTAACAATGTATCACTTCATATAAAATGTTCAAATATTACAACAGAATAATTCCATTTACCCCACGTAATTCATACTTAGTATCATATATTTTCTTATAAATGTTATAGCCCTGAGCATCATGTTATTATATATTCTTTAAACATTCAAGTATCTTTTAAGAAACTTATAAGAAGAAAAATATATAATCTTTTATACTTAATCATTTATTTAATATTTCCAATGCTTTCATGCCTTTCTTTGGATTCATTTATCAATCTGGTATCATTTCCCTTCAGCCTAAAGAATGTCATTACCATTTACTACTGTCAAGGTCTGCTGGTGACAACTTTTCTTGGACATTATTTTGCTGTATATAGACTATGAATTTACATGTACATTTTTTTTTAATCGCCTTAAAGCTGTCTTCCCATTGTCTTTTGATCCATTGCTTCAAAGAGGAAGTCATCATCATTTCTTTCACTGGTTCCCAGTGGATAATGGATCTTTTCCCTCGGGATACTTCTAAGATGTATCTAGGTCTGATGGTTTTCCTTGTATTTGTTCTGACTGGGATTTGCTGAGATTCCTTCATCTACAAGTTGATGAAGTTTTTGTTCATTATTTTTTCAAATATTTTCTACCTCTTCTCATTATCTTCTCTTCCTGGAATTCCAGTTACTGAAATGATATTATGCCACAGATCATTTATGCTCTGCTTATATATTTTTCAAACATTTTTTCTCTCTATTCTTCATATTGCATAATTTCTATTGATCTGTGATGAAGGTCACCAGCTCTTTTCTTCTTCAGTCTATAATATGCTTATGTAACCTAAGGAAATTTATAATTTAGATACTATAATGATCAGTTTTGGAATTTCCATTTTGTTCTTTTTTTAACAATTTCCATTTTTGCTGACATTCTCTATCTGTTCAATCATGACTATTCAACTTTTCCTTTAAGTCTTTGAATGCATTTATAAGCATTGCTTAAATGCTTTTATTGCTAATTCTTACATCGGGGCAACTTTAAATGTGTTTCTATTGATTTTGTTTTTCAAAGTTATAGATCATAATTTCCTGCTTTTTTACATGTCTAGTAATTTTTAATTGTATGCTAAGTATCATGAATTTTACATTATAGGGAGTCTGAATTATATACTCTTTGAAAGATACTAGTTTTTTTGTGAAAAGAAGTTAAATTGCTGACAGAGCCTCTGGTCAAGCTTTCTGTCAGGCTTGATTTTATTTTATTTTTTTTAGACTTGATTTGTTTCAGTAGTTTCTTCAGTTTTAGAGCATGGGCCTTTATCTAAGACATAGTTCTGTTATACATATGTCTTTCCAGGTTTTCACTTGAATGCCTTTTCACCAAAAGCAAAAATTTAGAATGGCTCTAGCTGGTTCTGGGAGGTTACTTTTAATTTATTACTTTTCTGTATGTTTTAACCATGTTAATATATACTTTTATCATTAAAAAAACACAAGAAAATGTCATAGTTAATTCTATTTATGGATTAAACTATTTAATGTGTCATTTTCTTCTACTTAACATGCTACATGCATTGTGTGAACTCTTTATGGCTTTCCACAGAAAATAGCTTTCTTTAAAATATCAAGAAATATTGGTTTTTAGGTTATTTAACAAAATCCCAAGGAGCTCAGTGCCTGACAAACCATAGGAAATTAATTAGTATTTTGAAATGAAATGTCAATATGCTTGCCTTAAAGTCTTCAAATAAAGGGCCACACATCACCATATTTGTTTTACACTTTGTTTATGAAAATGGAAAATCTGTATTTGAAAGATAGACACCTTGACACCTACATTTCTAACAAATATTTACTCTATACAACATTGTCTTGAAGCAATCCCTCTATATGATGATTTTCTGGGGCCTAGAAGGCTTTTCATCTGGAAATCTGGTGTGATTGGATAGCACTAGAGCTTAAGGGGCAGAAACTTGTTTCCAGGCCTGGTTCTGCTGCAGCAGACAGACAAGATGCCCAATGACTTGGCTTCCTGTGTGTGTGTGTGTGTGTGTGTGTGTGTGTGTGCATGTGTATGTGTATGTATGTAGTCAAATGTAAGATTAAATATGATAGTAAATATAGGAAAGTGAAGTTTCAAAATTGATTAAATATAATTTACTAATTTATGCGTCAGAATTATCCCTTCAACAAGAACACTTCAGAGAAGACACTATGGGGATTTAAGCAACCAAATCTTCTCAGTGGACTACCATATGCTTTATATTCAGAGTGACCTATGTCCTGGTTTGCCCAAGACAGTCCAAGTTCACATCTGCTGTTGGCAAGTTACTAAAAGCATCCCCTTCATTTGCATTGTTGTCCTGGTTGGGGCTCTTGTGAGATCTCCACACTTACTGCTAAATGTACCCCCCATTGTAGTGATAAGTCCCAGTACAAAGGACAAGAAGAGTTTTGGTTCAAGAGTGTACAATTTCTTGAATACTTTTTATGTATAAAAACCTTTCACTTTTCTTAATATGGAATTAAGACAAGCTCAAAAGGCCTGGTTATTTTGCATGCTTATTAATTGAACTCTAGTACATAAAAGGGAATAACAGCTCCAAACTTAGCATACATATGATCAAATTCACCAGAAGGGGGAAACATACGACCTTGAAAATTAAGATGACTTGTTTCACTGTTGACTTGACACTGTTTTCTGTCCTTTGAAGTCCATTAAACTATTATACCTGTGAACAAAGATAACAAAGCATTCTCTAAAGTAGGAATGAAGGGCAGGAGTAATTGGAAGCTTTCTCTATAAAGCACAAGACAAAGAAGCCCTATAAGCAAAAAGTAGCCCCAGGCAAATAGTGATACCTATGGTACATTTGTTTATACCTACTGTCATGTCTGGGAACAGTAACAATAAAAGGTGAAGCAACACAGACAGCAGAAAATGGCATTTGCAAATGTCACCAATGTGCCAGAAGGAGTGATATCTACCACTCAGTAGTACTCTCTACCTCACGTTAAAGGGAGTCTTGATGGCTGGAAATATTGTGGACTGCAAATGAATCACTCTTCCAGAAAGAGAGCTACAGAATATAGTTACTCAGTGGCATAGAATTCTATATAATACAGCCTTACTACAAATAAAGAAATTACCTTAATACTCTCTCCACCATCTGATTTCTAGAGAGGCCAACACCACATGTAGTAGTCCCTTTGCTGTCATACATAGAAGTGGGTATAAAAACAAGGACAACTATTCATTATAAACATTTTCATCATAGGATTAAAAACTGTCAGGTCAGAAAAACTTCTAAGGAAATCTCTTCACCTGTGCCAAGAAACCAATTAAAACTAAAAGAGGATGGACAAAGTGGAAAAAAAATTTAATTGGAGATCCAAGTCTCCAATTTATTCATAGTGCAGCTTTGAAGAAGTCACATAACAGCTCTGAGCCTCATTTTTCTACCTGTTAAAAGGAATAATATCCTTAAAACCCAACATGTTGCCTGGGACATAGGAGATGCTCAATAAAAGTCCACTGAAATAAATATTGGTTAGGACATAGTGCTGTGTATGCTCCACACATTTCCTCTTTTTGGACACAGAGGAGGCTCTGCTTCCCTGCTCCCTTGGCTTGGGCGATGCTGCTGACTTCTGGAACATGAGCTGAAGCAATGTGAGCCCTTCCAGAACCAGCCCATAAAAATATATCTAGTGTAATCTTCTAGCCCTTACCTTCAGTGCTGTCCTGAGAGGCCCTGTGTTCCAGATCATGTAGCTACAAGATGGAGGTAGACTACCTAACCTACATTAGACTATGACAATGGCTAAACCATTGAAATATTGGGGTTCATTTGTTACTGAAACAAAGCCTTGCCTATCCTCCCTAATATAACTATCCATCAAGTTGTTCTTAGAATTAAAAGAAACAATGTTATTTGGAGACTACCCAACATTATTAAAAGACAAAGTGGTTAAATCAGTATATTTATATTAATTTATATTCACTTGGAGGGCATTCTGCTTTGGAAAAGCTAACCTAACACAACATATAAGAGTTGGCCCTTGGGAACTTTTCATTGAGAACACAATGAATCCAGAATTTGATTTACATTTCATGCTAGAGCTGTCCCAGTGGGAGACCTTGCAAATTTTAACCTCACCTGACTTAAGGCCAATCTTGACAAAGGAGAGCAGGTGTTTGGTTTAAAGATGAAGGGGCTGTTCCCTGGATCCCCAGTGTAAACACAGCCTGTACTTGGCATGAAACACCTGCCTTGAAATCTAGGGATCCTGAATGAATTATTAATGTTGGTCATTTACATTATCTCAAAATTTGGACACAAAATGAACAACTTCATTAATATTTACCATATTAATCCAGGGCAATGTAATTAAAATTTGTGTAACGTATGACCACACAGTACTGTAACAACATGAAAATGAGGGGGTGGGAGAAAGCAATATAAGGAGAGGCGGAAAAAGGTGCAGTCCTAACACATTCACACTGTTAGAGTCTAAGTACTGGGCAGTGGCATTACCTGGAGGTAAAGGAGGTAAAGAGCTGTTCAGCAGCCCTCGGGTCTGCTGGAAGCCCTCCGTTCCTCCACAAACCCACCGGCTCAGGGTCAAAGGAGAATAGCCTTGTGCAAGGATGTCCCTGAGATTCTGCAGCTCCATATATGTCTTTATTGTGAAAAAGAGTTTGCTTGATTTGATATGATTCTGACTTGGTGTCAGAAATCCTACCTTTTCCAAATCCAAGAATGTATTTATGAGAGTGTATTCAGACTTGTATACGCTTAGCACCTTCTCCCTCTTCCTCTTTCTTGTAGCCCCTCCCCCACCCATTCACCATCCCAAGTAGGGGGAGAAACTTGCCCACAGGCAGGATGTGTACTGAAAAATGACAGTAGAGAGTAATTCTAACAGAATCGTCTCCCCTGAAGGGATTGCCTGTGACAATCGTATCCTGCGCCTGATTTCTTTTTTTTTTATTTTTTATTGTTATGTTAATCACCATACATTACATCATTAGTTTTTGATGTAGTGTTCCATGATTCATTGTTTGCGTATAACACCCAGTGCTCCATGCAGAATGTGCCCTCTTTAATACCCATCACCAGGCTAACCCATCCTCCCACTCCCTTCCCTCTAGAACCCTCAGTTTGTTTTTCAAAGTCCATCGTCTCTCATAGTTCGTCTCCCCCTCCGATTTCCCCCCCTCCATTCTTCCCCTCCTGCTATCTTCTTCTTTTTTTTTTTTTTAACATATATTGTATTATTTGTTTCAGAGGTACAGATCTGTGATTCAACAGTCTTACACAATTCACAGCACTCACCATAGCATGTACCCTACCCAATGTCTGTCACCCAGCCACCCCATCCCTCCCACCACCCCCCACCACTCCAGCAACCCTCAGTTTGTTTCCTGAGATTAAGAATTCCTCATATCAGTGAGGTCATATGATACATGTCTTTCTCTGATTGACTTATTTCGCTCAGCATAACACCCTCCAGTTCCATCCACGTCGTTGCAAATGGCAAGATCTCATTCCTTTCGATGGCTGCATAATATTCCATTGTATATAAATACCACATCTTCTTTATCCATTCATCTGTCGATGGACATCTTGGCTCTTTCCATAGTTTGGCTATTGTGGACATTGCTGCTATAAACATTGGGGTGCACGTACCCCTTCGGATCCTTACATTTGTATCTTTGGAGTAAATACCCAGTAGTCTGCGCCTGCACCTGATTTCTAATCCTGATTGTTCTACTGTGCCTGTGATCTCCTAAGCACTACAGAGCAGGGACTTGTCTATACTATTTCACCGATGTGACTCCAGCCCCTAAAACAATAACGAGAGCACAGCACAGCAGTACACTTAAAATGGATGTATTTGTCACTCTATAGAGGAGGGCTAAAATTCTTAATTTTTATTTTGCAACAAGAAGAAAAAGAAAGAAAGGAGGGAAGGGGGGAAGGAAAGAAGAAACAACTATTTGAAAGGAGGAAAATATATTTTCAGTTTACATCATGCTTTTAGTCACTTTCACTGGTACTTAGAGCTCCATTTATTTTAAAACTTCATGTCAGAGATGGAATTTTTATTAATTTAATCCACATTTTGAAGCAGCACAATGAAGGCCCAGATGGCAAGCAGTGCCTCACAGAGCCTGTTAGCAGGGTCCAAGCTCCTGCCCCCTGCCCAGGGCTGGAGGGTCACCACCTTCAGCTGCAAGCAAGAGATGCGGGCAGCTCTAGCAAGTCTCTGTAGGGTTGAGAAGAGTTCTCACTCCCCACTAACCTCACACACATCACAACGCAAAGCAAACAATGGGGAGAATTTGACAGAGGTCACTCTGTGGGATTTCAGGTTTTGATTTTGGATTGAAAACACTACTTCTTTCCTAAGCAGCATGATTTACTAGCCAGGCTCCCTCTCTTGGTTGGGCTCTATCAGAGATTGAGGCAGAAGTGCTGGGCCCCCAGCCATTTCAAAGGACACATTGGCCATCTTGCTGGTCAGTCCTCTGCAGACAGAAGATGGGCACGGGCTGTCTACTTGACATCAGCAATTCCAATAAACGTTCCTGAGTCCCCGGAGAAGCTTTTAGTCAATAAGAAACAAGATTTCTCCCCTGTTTGGGAAGTCAGTTGCCAACAAGGTCAACGGAGACCCTGGGGGTGGCTTAACAACATCCCTGCTCACAGCCCAGTTTCCTCTCTTCTCCCCAGCTGACCACTCCCACTTCCCTGGCCGCTATTTCCTGCTAGATTCTGTCCTAATTCAGTTCAATGATTGGGCATGGAGCCAACATGCAGCTTTGAATTTGTGGTCCAGCCCCTGTCCTGGGTCTTCGTTCTGTTCTATAATCAGTGTTGGCCATTATGGCCCGGTTGCTGCTCAGCATAGGACCACCTCTGATGCGATCATTCCCTTTGTGATCTTGTAAAGTCCAGAATATGCAACCATTGTCTTTGGCTCCCTGTACACAGTGTGGTCAGCTGCTGGTATGGAAGTGAGGTCTCTACTGGGGGGAGGTTGGCAGTCCTTGGATGCCCCCTGTGACATTCCCATTGCTTATGCTCAGGTGGTATTTGCTAGCTGCTGGGAGCCCTTTTGAGGAAGAGGAGTCAGAGTGTGAGACTCCAGAGAGGGCATGGGGGAGCTGCAGTCTTGGTCCCCCTCTGCTAACTCTGTCCCTGCCCACCTTGCGGAGGAAGAGCCAGTGCAGCTGCGTGAAGCTTGGTGGCAGGGCCTTCCTCTGGGCTGCCCTTGGAGAGCCTTCCTGCCTCCTCCTCAATGTGGTGAGCTTTACTGGGCCAGTGAGGAGCCCAGGATGAGAACCAGATGGGTACCTGCTACCTCCTGACCTGGAAAGCCCAAGGATTCTGAGGTCGGCTGTCCCGTTGCCAGCAGCATCATCCAGCTGCTTATTAAATAAAAATCAAAGGAACCATGCCCTTCCTGAGCTCCCCCAGCCTCCAGAGTCTGAACTAGGACTGGCTGGGTCCTCATCTGAGAATCTATGAGCAAAGCTGCAAGAGTCACATGGGTCCTGGTACATGTGGAGTCCCTGCTATCTTCCCTTTTTTGTAGTTGCTCATGGCTCCCTGTGGCTGATTGTTCATGGACCAAGTATCTGATCATGCTCTGGACAACCTGGACCTGCCACTTAACAGTGTTCTGTCACCACAGGGGCCACCAGGCCTTCTGCTGTTCTCTGAGTAGTTCCACTCTTCTTCCTGCCTCAGGGCCTTTGCACACATCATTACCTGCCTCTGCCCTCACCCACCTCCCTCTGTGGACTCGACTTGACTCTGTGTCTGGATCCAAATCTATATGAAAGTTTCTTTACTCCTACCCCTGCCTCCGCCAAGCTAGGTCAGGATGCTATGTTCTATTCTTGGCATGATTTTTGGCATGGCACTTGTCACAGTTTATATGTGTGTTTCTTAGCATCCCGGTTAGTGTCTACTTCCCCTATTATATTGTAAACTCCATGAAGGCTGGGTCTTATCTGTCCACATTTCATCCTAGTAACTAACAGAGATGTGACTCATAGAGGAGGTTTAATAAATGTATATTAAATAAAAAAAAAAACCTAAGAAATGTACGTTCTGATTCTAAGGATCAGAACAGTAAAGTGAGTGCTGCAGTCCAAAAAACTTTCTTTCAGGGCAAAGTCCTTACCATGGAGCTGACTGCCACTTGTGATAGCTCCCCACGGAGTTGTCATGGGTGCAGACCGACTCCAAAGCCAGATGTAGGCTTTGTGCCTGGATTACAACCTTACATTCTCAAAAGAACACTCAGATCAAGGACTCCACACACCTTGCCAGGGCTCCCTCCAGTGGGAGGAAACAATGCGGGTGTCCCCGAGGGCACTGGGTTCCTGGCCTTGGGGATAGTCCAGAACTAGTTCCTATTGCTGCAGTCACTCTGACCAAGTGTGGACTCTATCTAGCGGCTGGAATTACTTGCTGGTATTTGGAGACAGTCCACGATGAGTGACATTAGGATAATTGGGTCAAAGCTTGCGGACTTGGCCTGGGCAGAAAGGAAGAACACTTTGAATTTTATTTTATTATTATTATTTTTTAACCTTTATTTCTTAAGTAATCTCTGCCCCCAATGTGGGGCTTGAACTCACAACCTGAGATCAGGAGTCACATGTTCCACCAACTGAGCCTGAGCCAGCCAGGTGCCCCCACTTAGTGTGGGTGCCGAGTTTAGGAGCCCAAAGAAATGCAAGTAGTGCTTTCATTACGATTTGCTTAAATGGAAACTTCAGAAATCTATTTCCCTGACAGATACAGATACATTTTTTTTTCTCACTTGCAAAGCCTAAAGCATGGGGCTTCAGAGGTTTGAAAGAAGGGGTTTGATCTAGTTCAGCTCTCCTCCAGATGATCATTGTGGTACTCGTGTGATTCATGGTGAAACGAAGGCTAAGAAGGTTCAGGAGTTTCCTACAATAACACAGCCAGAGGTGGAACGAGTGGAAGCCCGTGGCCCTCCCTCTGCACACTGTTTTACTAGCTGTTGGACCATTTTCAGCCAATATCCCCCATGCTGCACCCTGGAGAAGAGGAGATAAGATATGTTTTCAATCTAAAATTCAAGATCCCTGTCTCTGTAACAGGCACCTTTTCAATCCAATGTTGAATATCAAAACTTTCCACCAGAGCAGTAGCGCGTCAGCTCAGGGTGTCCAAGTGTTGAAAGGAGAGCTTGGCAAAAATGCAGTTTCTTAGGGCCCAGCCCCACAAACCGGCTGTGGGTGAGCCCACGTGCAGATGAGATATTTATGACGAACAGAAACTGCAAGCACACTGTTCCATTGTCGCCTCCAAGCACATCAATCAGCGCAGAAAACCCTCCACACACTGTCCCTGGGTCTGAAGACAAATGTGCTTGGGCTCCAATGCCCGAGACAGAAAATAAAAGACTGAAGTTGTTAGAACTCTGGCTTCTGATAATTCTCAGAGTATACCACGATTGCAACGTTTTACAGGTGGAAAATCCCCAGAGCCCGCACACAAGTCTTTGAGGTTCGCGTCTGCAATTTTGCATACTGAATGATTGCCTTCTTTGTAAATCTGACCTCAGGGAGAGGCAGACGTCTCCACTCTTCTCTCTGAGCCCTAGCAAACTTGAGTTATTTTGTGAGGGCTCAACTGTTCTACCTATTTACTATGCAGCAGTATCATTTTTATATTTCTGTTAATATATGAAGGGATTGTGAATAATGGATACTTTAAAGTCTGATCAGTTTTGATATGTAATCAGCTTCCTCCTAAAGACCGAACAGTGAAAACTGGGAGGGGCTATGTCATGTGGTGAGCTGAAAGCACATCCCAGCTCCAGCACTTGCTATTTGCAGAAATTGGGGAAAATTATTCTATCTGCAATAATGGGTACCTTGTCCATATGCATGCATTTCACTGTAATGGTGAAATGAGGTCTTACAGTAAACTGTTTAAGATTATCTGAGGTCAGTTCCGTAGAAGCAGAGCCTGAGCACATGATTTACTGAGGGAGAGCTCTCAGGAGAAACCTGTAGAGGAATGAGGGAAGCAAGGGAGGGTTGGGGAAGAAGATGGGCAAAGATGTGGTTTAGGAGAGGTCCAACCTCAGCCTGGTTGCACAGGGTTCTTTGGACTGAGAATTGTTCCAGGGTAGTTATCCACCTGGAAGCAAGGGTCTGAACTGCTCACTCCCACATCACTAGTCGGGGGTTGTGGGCTCCTTTTGGGTAGGGGCTGGGGCAACCTCTCAGTTCTCCAGGTGCAGGGGTTTGCCTGAGCCAAGGTCAGTCCCACAGAGAAGTTCCCGTGCCTGATAGCAGCTGGGCTGGGATGCCTAAGCCCAGTAAAATGTCACCAACAGCATCTGCTGACAGTCAGTGGTACAGAGTAAATGTTCAATGACTGCTAGCTTGAGAATGAGAACAATAGCAACACAACAATTATTCACCCTAAGCTGCTGAGTTAATCTCAGGTCCTTAGTTAACTATATTAGCAAGAACAAGTACAGATTTTTCCAAATGCATTTCCATGTGACCTACCTGCTGATAAATACAAATAGCTTGGTTACATGCAGGTAAATAAAAATTGCTCTACTTTGCATTTGTATCATGTTTTAAAGTTTATTAAATACTTTCTTACCTCATTTATTATCAAAGCAAAGCACAGTGTACCATTTTTTTTTTCTTTCTGAGAAACATAAACCCAAAGATGGCTGGGACAATGGAACTCAGATCTGAAAGATGAGTGGGTCATAATGGGCTACTCCCTCTTCTCTGGCTTCTTCCTTGGGAAGAACCCCACATCCCTCAAGACCCAACTCTTATCTTCTCACTTGTCAAGGGTTCCCCACTGTTTGGCTAGATTCGGTCATCCTCTTCCTAAGCTTCTGCGGAGCATTGTATATGGCTCTGTTTGACCTCTGACACTCTATCTTGCCTGGATTTTTGAATAAGCCACTGATGCATTTTCCAAGGGCCTTTTCTGGCCCTGCTTCCCCAGCTGAAAACAAACACAGACACCATCAGAGACAAGGTGGAAAAATCCACAGCTCCTCTAGGTCAAAGCTCTCTTACCAGGATGGACTAGAAACTTTGCTATGACATTCTCAGTGCCCAGGGCCCAGAGTGCTCCTGAAACTTACTTACACTGACCTTGGTGGAGGTCTGTACTAAACCCTGAGGGGTTCAGGTCATTCCAAGGGCTAGATGCAGCTCCAACTGGTCTTTCTGTGTGAGCTAACCTCCAAATTCTACTAAGTTTTTTTTTTTTTTTTAATACTCTTATCACTCTTCAAGTTTGTAAGATCTCCCCAGGACCTTCCTTCCAGAGTTTCCAATTATATTCTTAGTCATAATAAGGTCTCACCAACTTGGCATCTGGAGCCCCTGGAACCTTGCTATTGCCAGTGCAGACCCCAGACCAGCACCATGGGCAACATCCGGGAGCTTGTCAGGAAGGTAGACTCAGCTCCCCCCCAGACCTGCATCTGAAAGTGCATTTGAACAAGAACCTGCACTTTTAAAGAAACCTATTAGTGATACACACCAAATGTCAGAGCTCTTCCATTTTATTTATTTATTTTTAAATATTTTACTTATTTATTTGACAGAGAGAGAGTGAGGGAAAGAGCGCACAGGCAAGGGGAATGGCAGGCAGGGGAGAAGCAGACTCCCCGCAGAGCAGGGAGCCTGATGCAGGGCTGGATCCCAGGACCCTGGGATAATGGCCTGAGCTGAAGGCAGCTGCTTAGCCGACTGAGCCACCCAGGCACCCCATCTTCCATTTTATTTATTAACATTTATTTATTAATTAACATATGTGGCTACATAGCACTTTTTTGGCCAGGCAAATAGCATCTATATATGCAAATGGAGAGGAGAATATGTAGACCGCATGAAAGCAGATGGGCCGCTCATGCCCTCCTGCTTCCCATGAGGCTCCTGTAGAACCTCCGTAGGATGTTTAGGTTCCAGGAGGAGTTGGTTTTATTTCCGTAGAGTTCCCAGATGCACATGAAAGCTGTCATCCAGTCCATGTCATCGACAGCACCAGCAGGTTGGACACAGAGGTAGAGGTCCTAGGGATCTTCTTCTTTGGAATTGGATGTTAGCACTGCAAAAGAACAACAGTGGACTTGGCTTCATCCTCCTGAGGTCAGGATGGGGCTGGACTTCAGCTAAAAGACATAACCAAGCAAGCCTGGCCCTCTCCATTGATTCTTGTGTATGCAGGAACCCCATGTTCTAAAGCTGATGAGAGCTGGTCCTGAGCCTGGCGTGTGCTTGGTGGCTAATGTCACTACACTCCAGACATGCCTGGTATTCTGCCACCAACATTATAGGTCACCTTTCATTTAATCCTCGTAACCACTCAATGACGTAATTCCCATTGTCATCTCCATTTACCAATGAGGACACTGCAGCTTGGGTATGTAACCTACCCTGGGTTGTACAACTGGTATATGCCAGGGTCAGCCTTCAAACTTAGGGCCAACCCCAGAGCCCAGACTCATAGCCATCTTCCACATGAGTTGTTTTAGATACAGATACAGCCAATGACATATTTTTAAATAAAAATTTTAGGGGGTGGTAGAGGTCCTGCATTCTTGTGCTATAATACACAATGGGTTGGAGAAATTCCAAAGGTTTGCACTGGCTGGAAACAGAGAATGAAGGAGCCTCAGAATGGAGCCACTACCATGATATTCTGGAGTGAGGTCAAGCAGTCAAAAAAGATGGGGTTCCTCTGAGCTAGGATGTGGGTAGATCTTGACACCAATAACCACATGGGTGGGCTTACTATCCGGCCTGAGTTGGGCTGTGCAGAACCCTCCCAAACACCCAAGGAACTTGTGATTTAGGGTGAAAAGCAAACAATTGGAGAACTGCTCATCACAGGCAGCAACATGGGGGGAGACTTCAGCCTCATGCTCTGGAGTCACTCAGGAGCCCCCATTCCAGCCACAGATATGTCCACACTCTCCTGGGCCCCAGCACATCACAAGTAGTTCATCCCTAAGTTGTGGCAAGTAGTAGAGGCAGAAGGGACTTTTGTGAACATCTTGTCCAATATTTGTATGTTAAAGATGAAGTGAGAGAGAGAGCACAGAAGTTAAGGCATGTCTGAGATTCAATGCTGACCAGTGGCAGAGCTGGTCTTGAACTCAGATCTCCTGACTCCTAACCCATATAGACAGACCTTCAAAAAAGGAGGTGAAAGAGACTATTCCAGGGCTTAGCCCTCATCCTTGCAGCTCTTTTGGTAAGATGTGCCCTGGGAAGTAACAGGGGGTAATTGCCCATCACCTAAGAATATGAGCACAGTATGATGTCAAGTGGGAAATGGAGGGTAGGGGAGACAGGCCCCCAAATTCTTGACCCTTATGCTTGTCTTGGGCAGTGGTTCTCAGTCTTGACTCCACATTAAAATCACTTGAGGAGCTTTTCAATCCCCAGGCCAATGAAGCCAGAATCTCTGGGGTTGAGACCCAGGCACAAGAAGTTTTCAAAGCTCCCCAGGTGATTCCTATGAGTCTCCAAGGTTGAAATCAGCAAGCCTTGGAGATGGCATTACCTTCCATCTCTGTGCAGTGACGCCAATGTGCTGTTAGGTGGACATCCACTTTGGTGCCACTGCTGACTCTGGGTGGCCTTCTTATTCCATTCTTGGCCAGGCAATGACAGGGCACGAGGTTGCCATCCCAGCTAGACTGGCAGATAGGCCTTGGGCAAGAAGACCAGAAGGTGATAAGGTAACATTGTTAACAAATGCGAGACTGAAGGTCATCATGCAAGAAGTACATACACAGGCCAAGGTAGATCCAGGTCAGTGCATTTAGGGCAGGGTCCTGAGACCTTGCATATCAGGTCAGTGCAAGAGCCTGGAGTCTGGATTTACCAAGGGCAATTCCCTGACAGGGGCAGTGGACACTGAGCTGTGCTCAGTGCAGCTCAGCTCTGTCCTGCCTGCCTGGCTTCCTCCTATTCCAATAGAGAGGCTTCTCTTGAGACAGTTCTGACCTTGGGGCAGTTCTGACCTTGGAGAAGTTCTGGAGCCAAGCTCACTCCAGAACCACTCTTGCGTCCGCCACAGGTATCCTGGTAGCTGGAGATTTGGTTGAGGCCTTGGTGTCTCTTAGCTTCTCTAACACTAAATACAGGTTTAGGTTTGCCTATCACTTCCAACTTAAAAGTCACTTTTGGCCAATCATGTCATAAGAAGTAGACATCCTTTTCAGCAGGAAAAGCTTGGGCTCCGTCTGCATACATTTATTCCCCTAAATAGATAATGTTTCAATTTTAAAAATGAGAAAAACAGCCAAGGAGAGCTGCCAAAATTCATGAATAATCTGGTTTTAAGACTAGTAGGAAAATCCCATACGGCACAGCAAAGGTACTCAAATTAATTATTTTGGCATTAAACGTTATTTTTCAGCTCCACAGAGTCCAGCTGAGGGCAGAATTCTTTTTTGTCACCTGTCGTATATAAACGTGAGGAAGGTTCCTGCTTCCTGGCACAGACTTCAAAGCTCCGACTTTTTCTGGGTGTGATGTTTAATGTTGGTAACTGAAATGAAGGGTAGATTTAGGTGCTGTCTGGGGGTCCAGATGCTTTCTGAACAAATATATACATGATGAGTAAAGGCTTGGGAAACAGTGTGCCAGCTTTCTTTATTTGTTCCTGAGTAATTTGGTTCATTCAGTGGGACGTGTGAGTGTGGATGCTTTTTCTTCACCATATGGCTTCAGCAGCTTAAATGGCGTTTTCTACTCCAAGCTGTGTATGTAAATCAGGTGTGAATGTGTGTGTGGATGTTAGCATTGGCTGTGTTCAGGCGAGAAGCTGTGGCAGATGTGTTGAGGCCTGAGCTGTATCCCACTGGCTCATGTCCAAAGTCACCTATAGCAGTGATGGTCAATTGCATGTGTATTGATAGCACCCCAACCTACACACCTGCGTGGGTCTGCATCCCTGCTTTCTGCAGCATTATGGCAGCTTGCCCAGACACTTGTCGGAAATCCTGGAAATGCCAAGGATTTAATACCCCCAGGGGTAACCCTCAACCAATGAGGGACAAGAGTCATTGAATAAATATTCCAGGTTCCCTATCCCCCAGAAAGGAAATTCTGAGGCTTTCACGGAGGGTCCCGAGCAGGATGGAGCCTCATCTTCCCTTTAACGTAACTCATTAACTCCTTTTGTTGGCTTTCAAACCTTCCTTCTCCCTCACTCTTCTCCCTTATCGAGGCTTCTGGGATCACCTCCCAAATAAACTACCTGCACTTAAATTGTTCTCCCAAGGTCTGCTTTTGAGGGGAACCTGAACTAAGAGAAAGCTTGATCTGGAACGGAGAAGAACGAGAAGCCTTGTTCAGGTGTTGTGTTAGGGCTAGTCGCAAAGCTCAAGGCTCAGATCCCCAGCAGAATGTATAATCCGATGGATTTATTGTTGAGAATGGAGAAAGCTGGTTATATTCCACTTATCTCTAGCAAAGAGGCAAGAGGAAGGAAGTCAGAGCTGTTCTTTCTTGGGGGTTAAAGGATAAATAAGGGAGTCTCAGGTTTCTTAAAAGACAATCAAGCTGGGCCAACAGGCAAAAGGGAAGAAATTATGTGGTTTAGAAAAAGCTAGTTTAATGTTCTTTTAATGTGTTTGCTCTCTCACATGATATATTAAGAAAAAAGCTGGAGGATGCCCATTTGTTGCTAAAGAGTAGAAGTTTGTGGGTTTAACACGATGGTAGTTATTAGAGACATTCCCAAGCCTGCCAATGTGTGTTCTAGACTGCTGGCTCGAGGTATTGGCTGTATGAGAATCTCCCACCCACCCAGGAGTTTGCCAGATCATCTCTTGCAGTCTTGGGGTATGGAATGTGGGAGTTGTTACACCTCAGACACTGTTATAAGTGGTAAGTAACTCACCATCATCTGGCCTTTGTGATGATGTTCCTTGTATCATGAAATGAACAAAGGAGTGTAAGGACTATGTCCTTAAGGCCAAAGGAAACAACAGGAATCATTCAAGTTCAGGCAAATAAAAAAGGAAAGCAGAAGCTGAGATTTGAGAAAAGTTGTGATCCTTAAAATCTCCATAATTTGTAAGTTTCAAAATAGTTGACTATCATGTCTGGCTTAGCCAAAAATAAAAAGAGGTGCCCATGTGTATGTATGTGGAAGGTTGGCACTGGTTTACAGTTGGGCAAGGGGAGGTGGTGAGGACATCAGGGAGCTGCCTTCTAACAAAATAAAAAGGATTGCCTGTCCTGTGAACTGCAACAAAAATCATGCCCCCTGGATTTTTTTTTTAGGACAATTCTTTTATCTTCTTAAAAAAATCAACTATGAAATTCATGGTTAAATGTGATTTGATTGATATAATTTCACAAATATTTTACTAATACACATTTAATGCATTACTACTAATAATATGCCAATGTCTTCACTAATTAAAAATTATCAAAGCACATGTTCTCTTTAAACTTTCCTTTTGATATGAAATATAGATGCAGCATGCACACAAATCATAGATGTATAGCTTGATTAATCTTCAGAAACAGCACACAACTGAGTAACCAGCACCCAAATCAAGAAACAGAACATCAGCAATACCCCAGAAGCCCTTTATATGTCTTCTCCCCATCACTTCCCTGCTTCCCAAAAGTGGGTCACTATCCTGATTTTGGCAGCGTAAATTAGTTTGTATTTAAATGAAATGATACAGCATGTACTTTGCAATCTTACCCTGTGTACTTACTTTTATTTAAGTTCTTTTGCTCAACATTTAAGTTCTTTTGCTCAATATCTAAACATTAGAAAATATGTTTACTGTCCCTAAATCCTACTGGTTCTTACCAAGTGTTGCCTGATTTCTTCCCTCCATAACCTGGAATCATAAGGATGAAGGAAAGATAGATCTGGAATCTTTTGCTTTGGGTCAGTAGCAGTATCAAGGGGCTCCTGGTGAGGGTCTTGGTTCTCTGCTTGTAATGACAGAAGGAAGCAAAGCCTTGTGCAGATTTGAAGGGTCTCTTTGCTGACATCCTCTTGGTTGTTCCAATGACAGAACCCACAGGTTGTCAGGGAGCATTTATCTAGTATTTCCTCTAAACTCTGCTATTTGGGACCCTGGAACTATGTGACTATCAAGACACATCATTATGGCACTACTGGGGACCTGTTTGTCACAAATATTTACCTGCAATGCTAATCGTAATAACAAAATAAATAATCAATATAGCCACCATGTATCGAGCACATGTAAGATGTGTGTTAGCACTTTCCATAGCTTGCCTTATTCAGTCCTTATAAGAGCTCTGTGAGCAAGTACTTATCCCACACTGTATTAATAAGAATAAATAGACTGCTGTAACAAGCAGCCCCACTTTCAGGGGCATAGTGCAGAGGTTCACTGGGTGCACGCATCACACTTGAGTGTAATCAGCAGGGAGGCTTGGAATGTTGCTGTCTTGTAACCTTGCCCTCTTCCCTGCATGATGTTGTGGTAGATTGTAAAAATGAACATGATTCTTTGTAACTTGTCTCATCAGCAGGTGGAAACTATTTTCTTACCCCTTGAACCTGGGCTTGCTTTGGGACATGATTTGGCTAGCACGTGGTGTAGAAGGTATGTTGCTGGGATTCTGAGTTGGGACTTAGGAGTCCCTGCTGTCACTTTTCAAACCCTGCCACTTCCATGTGAACAGACATAGGCTCACCTGCTGGATGATCAGAGATACATGGCCTGGTCATCTCTGTTGCCTCCAGCTGACAGCAAAACAACCACCAGTCAGGTGAGGGAGACCATCCTAGACCACTGGGACCTGGGCTGAGCTGCTAGCTGACTCCAGAAGCATGGACAAGCCCAGCCAAGATCTGAGGCTGGCCCAGATCTGCAGAACTGCCCAGGGGACCCACAGCTAGATGAGCAAAAATGACAGGCTGTTGTTTTATGCCACTGAGTTTGAAGTGACTTGTTATTCAATAAAAGCTAACTGATACAGTTGCTATGGGCAGGAAGAGCTAATGGAGAGATCTTGAAGGGGAGTTTATGGTCAGGGCGGGAAGCAGCATATATCACTTCCCAAAACCCAGTCCCATGTTCCCAACAGAACTGCAGGGGGGCAGGGTGGAAATGTAGCTTTATAGTGAGTCTCAAAGGAAAAGGGAACTGGTTTGGTGAATTTTAGCTTCTTCACAGTCACACCCATTTTATAGATGAGTACAGTGAAGTTCAGGTAAGTCAAATAACTTGTGTAGGACCACACAGCAAGAAGTGGAAGACATAGGATCTGAGCCATTTCTATATGACCCTGAAACCTGAGCCCTTTGTGTGGTGCCTGTGCTTCCCATCTTAGCCTTCTCGCCTCCTCTAAGCTCCTCATTGCTGGGTGCAAAAAGAAGCACATTCACTGTGCAACTGACTTGTTGCAAATGAGATTAGGTGTTATACAGACATTTAATAAAGTCACAGGACTCAACTGACCCTTTCTCTACAATGTAATCAGATGAATTAATGATGATCATATTTATGTTATCTATTGCAGCCCTTAAAGGTCTTTTACAGGCATTGTCTTCTTTGATCTTAACAATAGTCCTGTAAGGTTTTTATTATTTTCTCACCAAACTAATGAGAAAACTGAAGCTCAGAAAAGCCCCCAGTTAGTAAGGGATGGAAGTGACTTACAAACTCATGCTTTTCAAGTAAAAGTTCCAGTCCTCTTTCCATTAAACACAAATGTAACTCTTGAGTAAACTCTTGATCAAATGACAGCTTTGAGAAGAAGTGGGAAACTGTCCCAAGTGTTTTATGTAGAAGACACACAATGGATTGTATATCTGTCTGCAAGGATATCTGTATCTATTGTCTCTGAATAGGGAGAGTATATTGTATAGTGAAATCATTTTTATTGCTATTTTGAAGGCTATAAATGTTATACACATTTAGAAAAAGAAATGCCAGACAAATTAGCTTCAGAGAAGACTTCTTGACCAAGAGGGGTTTGAGGTGTGTCTTAAAAGAGAAGTCAGGTCAGATGGTTAGAGAGATTAAGCCAGACACAACTGGCAGGGATTTCAGGGGGAAGCACAGTGGTTAGACATGGTCTAGCAAGCTGGAGAGGAAGGGAAAGCCTTCACTTATGATTATGACAAATGCAGGTGAGCGAGCAGCAGGGATGTGCTTCAGTCCAGGGGTGGATTGTGGGATGCTCTTATCCCATTACACAGATTCCTGACTCACCTGTGAGTGGTGCAAAGGTCTCGGTCTTTCTGTCTCTTTTCTCTGTCTCTCTTTCATTCCACCTCAAACTCTGGTCCTCAGCTAAACTGAAGGAATGGAGGACAGGAGAATGAGAACTCTCATTGTTATTATGTTTTATTATCACAGTGAAAACCAACGTAATAAAAAGCAATGCAGTTCAACTACTAGACAGAGATAATATGGAAAATAAGCAAATAAGTCTTGTAAGTGTGATGAATTAATAATCGATGTGCTTAATAAAACTCCAGCTGCCTCTTGTATAAAACTTGAAATGTCCCATAAAATGAATGGTTTTTACCACTGAAGCTTGGTTATTGAATTATATTCATAATATATTTCCACATGTCAATGGACATGTCTTAAAAGGAATAGAAAGCAGACCCATCACAAATTGAAAAAGGTACCTAAACTAAGGAAGAGACATCAGTCAAAGAAATTTTGCAATAATCTGGAGAATTCTTACATACATGTCCTATGTATGCCCTATGCTCATCTGCATAAGAACCCCCAGGAAAGAGTGATTGGTTTGATAAAAGTTTGAAAGAAACAAACTTTTTTGTTTGTTTATGTTTTATGTTTATGTTTCCCATAAACCATAATTTATTAATCTCATGCTGTTCCTGAAAATTTAATCTTCAAAAAGCCCATTTACAATGGGAAATTTAATTATTTTATGGCACCTTCTCTGGAAATTTAGTTGAGGCTTACTGAATTAAATTGACAGGGACTCTGAGAATCTTCTCCAGTTGTCCGTTCTTGTGCACAGGGTTTTGCAGTTAGTAAGCTGGTCAAAAATTAGGCAAACGTTTTCAGAGCTGAACAAGTCATGACTCCTTAGATCAAAATGGTCAACTGAGCATTGTGTGTGGGACATGAAATAGGGCACAGTGTAGAGAATCTTAGAAACCTAAGAATGGAGAGATGCTCTAAAGTCTCTGGGTGGTGAGGATGAGAAAGAGAAACAGAGAATCTGATAGACACCAGGAAACTTCTCGTTGACAAGAACACAATGGAGAAATATGCTCAAACAATCTCGAGGTGGAAAAAAAGAAAGAAGACTATGAACCTAAAATTGTACAGCCAGATAAAGTATTATTCTAGTAGAAGTACTAAATAAAAATTGTTTTAAGAGAAAGAAATTCAGAAAATTCACCACCTCTTTAAAGGAAATCTTCTTTAAAAGAACTTTAAAAAAAAGGGATCTTTCTTTAAAATTATTGAAGGATGAACTCCAGAAGAAGGACATTAAACTCAACACTTAAAAATGGGACAGGGGCGCCTGGGTGGCTCAGTCATTGGGTGTCTGCCTTTGGCTCGGGTCGTGGTCCCGGGGTCCTGGGATTGGGCCCCGCGTCGGGCTCCCTGCTCCGCAGGAAGTCTGCTTCTCCTTCTCCCACTCCCCCTGCTTGTGTTCCCTCTCTTGCTGTCTCTCTCTCTCTGCCAAGTGAATAAATAAAATCTTTAAAAAAAAAAAAAAAGGACAGAAGAGTCAGTAACAAGAAACATAGAAACCTCTTTTATTGGTACAATCGAAATTAATTTTGTTCATATATATATTTATATATTATATTCTATATTTATTTATATCTATACCTATATTTCTTATAGAAATAAGGAAAAGCAAAGAATAATTCTGTGATTAAACACCACCAGCAAAACAGAGAAGGAGATTTTCTCAATCTGATAGAGGACATCTATGGAAAACCTACGGTTAACAACATGTTTGACGATGAAAGACAGACCACAGTACTTTTGACACTAAATGTGTTTTCTTTCCCCCACACTAACCAATTCTCCAACTCTCTGGATACCAGATGGGCATCCTACAAGTGAATTCAGTTTGGACACTGACTACTGAGGATCAGCACAGACCCCACAGGATAAGGGCTCAGCCCCACAAGCCTGCCCCCACTTCAGACGCCAGTCACAAGTTAAGTTCTATAATTTCTAGAACAGCTCACAGAACTTGGAAGACACTCTACTTACTATTACCCATTTATTATAAATGATCCAGGTGGAGCAGCCAGCTGAAGAGGTAGATAGGGTGAAGTCCAGAAGAGTCCCCAGCATAGGAGCTTCTGTCTACAGTGCTGGAGCTCCCACCCTCCTGACACATGGGTGAGATTATGACCTGGAAGCTCTCTAAAACCCTGTTGCTTGAGCTTTCATTGCATAGGCACAATTGATTAGATTACTGGCATTGGCAATTTGACTCAACTTCTAGGCTTTCTCTCCTTAGAGGTTGGGTGGGGCTGGAAGTTCCCACTCCAGAATCATGCCTTGGTCTTTCTGGTGACCCTATCCTGGAACTATCTGAGGGCTTGCTAAGAGTTACCTCAGTAGAACAAGAGGTGTTCCTATTACTCCTATCACTCAGGAAATTCCAAGGGATTTAAAAGCACGTCATCTCTCTTTTTTATTATTGTATCACAGCCCCTAAAATCAGGAATAAGGCAAAGATGTCCACCCTCACCACCTTTCCATCATTGTAATGGGGGTTCTC
This sequence comes from Halichoerus grypus, assembly GCF_964656455.1. Taxonomy (NCBI): domain Eukaryota; kingdom Metazoa; phylum Chordata; class Mammalia; order Carnivora; family Phocidae; genus Halichoerus; species Halichoerus grypus. Next base: position 90,548,632 of record NC_135721.1, read on the forward strand.
AGCCATGCAGTCAGACAAGAAAGAGAAATAAAAGACACACAAAATGGAAAAGAAGCAAAACTATATTTATTCACAGACAGGATCATCACATTATTCTCTGTGTAGCAAATCCTAAGAAATTCACACATTTAAAATCTTACTAGAACTGGTAAGTGAATTTAGCAAATTTGTAGGATACAAGATCAATATACAAAGCTCAATTGTATTTCTATATACTAGCCATGAACAATTTAAAACAAAGGCAAGCACAATGAGATATCACTTCATACCTGTCAAAATGGTTTGTATTAAAAAGACAAGAAATAACAAATGTTGGTAAAGATGTAGAGAAAAGACAACTCTTGTACACTGCTGGTGATAAATTGGTGCAGCTAATATGAAAACAGTATGGTGGTTTCTTGAAAAACTAAAAATAGAATTACCATATGATCCAGCAATCCCACTTCTGGGAATTTATTCAAAGAAAATGAAAACACTGATTTGAAAAAACATATAGGCAGCCTTATGTTCATTGCAGCATTATTTATGATAGCCAAGCTATGGAAGCAATCTAAGTGTTTAACAATAGATGAATGAATAAAAGGGACATGGTACACACACACACACATATACATACACTGGAATATTACTGAGCCATAAAAAGGATGGAATCTTGCCATTTGCAATAACATGGATGGACTTGGAGGGTATAATGCTAAGTTGAAATAAATCAGTCAGAGAAAGACAAATACTACAATTTCACTTACATGTGGAATTTAAGAAACAAAACAAATGAACAAAGGAAAAAAGAGACAAAAATAGAGTCTTAAATACATAGAACAAACTGGTGGTTGTCAGAGGGAATTGGGTGGGGGATGAGTGAAGTAGATGAAGGGGATTAAGAGTACATTTATCATGATGAGGACTGAGAAATGTATAGAATTGTTGAATCATTATATTGTATACCTAAAACTAATGTAACACTGTATGTTAACTAAACTTGAATAAAATTACTATAGAACTTTCAGAAGAAAATATAGGAGAAAATCTTCATGACATTTTGTTTGGCAATAAATTCTTAGCTATGACACGAAAAGCTAACCCATAAATAAACATTGATGAATTAGACTTTCTGCAAAATTAAAAATGATTTCCCTTCAAAAGATACCATGAAGAAAATAAAAAGACAAGACTGGATTGCCTTTCTGATGAATCATGTCTTATAACAGATTTGTATCCAATATATATAAAGAACTCTTACAATTCATTTTGAATACAACTGAATAAAAATGAGCAAAATGTTTGAACAGACACCTTACTAAAGAAGATGTGTGGATGGCTAATAAACACGTGAAAGGATGTTCAGCATCATTAGGCATTGGGGAAATGCATTTTATTTTTTTAAATTTTATTTATTTTATTTTTTTAAGATTTTATTTATTTATTTGACAGAGAAACAGCAAGAGAGGGAACACAAGCAGGGGGAGTGGGAGAGCAAGAAGCAGGTTCCCCACTTAGCAGGGAGCCTGATGTGGGGCTCGATCCCAGGACCCCTGGATCATGACCTGAGCCGAAGGCAGATGCCTAAGGACTGAGCCACCCAGGCACCCCAGGAAATGCATTTTAAAACCACATCTAGGGGCGCCTGGGTGGCTCAGTCGGTTAAGCGGCTGCCTTTGGCTCAGGTCATGATCCCAGGGTCCTGGGATCGAGCCCCGCATCGGGCTCCCTGCTCGGCGGGAAGCCTGCTTCTCCCTCTCCCACTCCCCTGCTTGTGTTCCCTCTCTCTCTGTGTCTCTCTCTGTCAAATAAATAAATAAAATCTTTAAAAAAAATAAATAAAGCCACATCTAGATGGCTGTCATAAGAGGCTGACAATAACTAGTGTTGACAAGGCTATGGAGCAACTAGACACCTCATACATTGCTGGTGGGAATATAAAATGGCACAGTCATTTTAGAAAACAGATTCATAAGAAGTTATATGTAGATTTTCCATATGCATCAATAATTCTTTTTGTAGGAATCTACTCAAGAGAAATGAAAAGATGTCTGCCCAAAGATATGTATGCAAATGTTTATAGAAGCATTATTCGCAAATAAACAAAAGTTGGAAATAATCCAAATGTCTATTAGTTGGTGAACAGATAAAAATTTTGGCTAGCCATACATTGGAATATTACTTGACAATAAAAAAGGAATGAAATATTGACACATGCTACAACATATAGAGGAACCTTAGTTCATTACACTAAGAAGTCAGATGTAAAAGACTACATTTATGATTCCACTGTGTGTGAAATGTCTGAAACAGGCAGATAAGTGGTTGCCTGGGCCTGGGAATGGGGATGGGATGGACTGAAAATAGTCATGAGGGTTCTTCTCACAGTGATGGAAATGTCCTAAAACTGGATTGTGGTGAGGGTTGCACAACTCTGCAGACTTACTAGCAATCACTGAGTTGTACTTTTACCAACAGCAAATTTCATGGTATGTAAATTATACCTCCATAAATCTGTTAAAAATAGACAACATGCTATCTGAAGACAAGTATTTGCAGTGCATATATTAAATATATAAACTATAAATGTCTAAATATTGTAAGAGAAAGGGAGTCAGCACAATGAAAACACATACAAAGGATATCCATAGGCAAAACACAGAAGAATAAATACCCAGTGGCTGAAAAACACATTGGAAACATCCTCAATTTCACAATAATCAGAAAATGATAGCAGCAAGGAGGTGTCACGAGATGGTTAAAAAAGAAACAGATTAATGAGAATTTATGTTGGCAATTGGTTCTGAGAATTAGCTGTCCTTACTCATTGCCAGTGGGACTGTGCTTCTGTTTACACACACACACACACACACACAATTAAAAGAGGGGCCCATTTCAAAAGCAAGTAAGTGCCAGAAGATCCATGGAAGGAACAGCATTCTCCCCAAGGTGTCCCTTCGCTGTCACAGTGTCCCATCAGAGGGTGGTGAGCACTGGAGCCCCCATCACGTGGTGCTGGGCCCAAAGCGAACCAGCTGGGCCCATGGGCTGGGGCCCGAGTGTGCAGACTGTTGGCACAATTGTGTTTATACTTTCATAATAGATGTTAAAACAGGATTCTTCCTGCACCAGAGTTGACTGAGGGGCCGAGTAGATAGATATGAATATAAAATTGTTGGTTAATTGGTTCACTGGATTCCAACTATTAGCAGTATCCTATATATAAAAAGAGCTATTCCTGGGAGAAGCACCCTGCCCACACTGGTTACCTTGGGAGTTTGGCTAGGGGCCCTAAGACAAATGCACGTGGTATATTTGTATTGTTCTCCTTGTTACAGGAACCACACTCTTTTTTCTTCTCCACTGTGAATTACTTATTGTTAAAAACAATCTAATAGAAAAAAATTAAAAGGCAATATAATAAAAAAGATTACATTCATAAAACTAACAAAATTATAAAATGCTAGTACTAAAGTGAGAAATAACATGTAAATATTATATCTCTAGAACTACTAAACTTAGCCAGAGAATATTAAAGAAGGCCCAAAAAAAATGAAGTTATTTACCATGTACTTGGATAAAAAAACTCAATTTTTCATGAGGTCATTTCTTTCAGAATTAGTTCATAGATTTACTGCAATCCTAATTAAAACTGCATCAGTAATTATCATGACCTTGACAAGCTAATTCTAGAATTCATACGGTAAAGGAAATGAACAAGAATATTCAGGATAATTTTCAAATCATACATAATGAATGTGGACTTGACCTACTAACCATTGCAAAAACAATGCTGGAATAATTGGCTTCTGTTTTGTTACAGTCCTACTCAACACCACTCATGAAAACAAATCCAAGGTGTACTAAATAGCTACATGTAAAAACAAACGGAACAAATCCAAATCTATCTCTAAACCAAAAAAAAAAGTAGTAAATACAAAAGTAAGAGAATATTTATATCATTGGGAATAAAGAAAGCTTTCTTAAAAAATACACAACTCAATTGTTACAAAGAAAAATTAATACATTTGATGGCATCAAAATTCATGTTTTCTCTATACCTAAAATCAGCATAACAGATCCTAGAGAGAAAATCTTTGTGAATGTACCACAAAATATTAATGTTGGGCTGTAGAACGAAATCCTACAAATTCCTGTGAAAAAGATAATTCTTAATTATCTTTTTAATAAAGTTTAATAAAGATACAGACAATTCAAAGAAAAAAAGTGGGAAACAAATGGATCTACCAACTGAGAGTGTCTGTATGGATTGGTGTATAGTTATTCTAAGAAAGAACAGGCAGTAGTTTTAAAGAATGTGGTAGATCTTAATATACCGATGTGGACAATGTCTCTAAGATAAATAGTTAAATTAAATAGACAATGGAAAATAGTAAGACAATGCTTATAATATCAATTACCAAAACTAAACCAACCAAACAAAAAAATGCAAATGAACAAACCTCAAAATTCCTAAAAAGAATATGTGTGAATATATAGAAAAATGAATACATAGAAAAATGTCTAGGAGAACAGTCAACAAATTGGTTACAGTAATGTATTCCTAGTCTTTCCATTTGTAATTTCACAAACCTAAAATCATGACTGTTTTAAGCTCCTGAGTATAAGGAGTGGATGCGGCTGTCAGCCACCTGCTTCCATTTTCCCACCTGTTCCAGGCGGATGTCACATGCTGTCCTCATCAGAGAAGTATTGTGAGAAGCCGCTCGAAAGAAACTTCTCAAGAGGCAGCCCCCAGGATCATCACACCAGCAGGTTCAGAGCCTGTGAGTGCTTCATTTGCTTGCTAGGAGTGAGAAATAAAAGTGTCACCTCCCCAGGTTGGAGCAGCTTGCTACAATGCTCACCTTATTACCAACCCCATAGGCTCATTGTTCGCACTTCCAGAACATCTTGTTTGCCAAAAAAAAGGAGATTCACAGGACTTTATCCTCATAGGCAAATGGGTATGTTCCCAGCAGGAATAGGCTTCAAGTGGAGGGAACAGCTTCCCACAAACAAGAGTTATTCTTTCTATATTCCCAAATCCATGAGAATATAAACAGCAAATGTGATTTAACCTACTGAACTCACAGCAAATAAAACACCTCCTCATATGTCAAGAATAAAGCCATCCCCAGGCTCCTGACTGGTGACATTAATAAATAAATAAAAGATAACCGTGCTCTGTGGCCCAAATTGAATGAAGACATTCCTCCTGATTCCAATGAGGCATTTACTTCTTGAATGTGGAAAACTTGCTTTTTCTTTCCAGCCAGCTCCTGTCAACAAAAACAAAGGAGTACAAACAGTCTCAAACTCAGGGCAATAACCATTTGCCTTCCTAGAGCACTGCAGAATTTACCAAGCATTTGCCACACACCTTTGTCTTTGAAACTGAAATATCCCTGAGAGATGGAAAGCTTCAGAAGAAGAAACTATGATTTACAAACCTGTGGAGATTTAAGTACCAAATCAGGAACTCAAACCCTAGCCTGTGAGTTCCTTACCCCCCAGGGCCCCTCCCGTTGGACAGGAATGTCCCTGACTTTCTTCTTTTGGATGGCTGGGAGGATGCATTGGGAACATAAAGAAGAGGAGAAATAGAGCCTGGGCCTGTCTCCTCTGTGCCTTCCCTGTGTTAGACACACTAGAGGTTGCCAGGCAGCATGGCACCCCGCCTGCAGCTGGGGCTGAGACCTGCCATCACCAGAGCTCTGATGACCCGCCCGCATGCTCTCTGCCATCTCTCTATGCCCCTGTAGTGACGTGGGCATTTCTGGCACCCAACAGATGCCACCCCAGACACCAGGGCTCTTAGCTTTTCCTGGCTCCACAGAAGTCTGCTCAGCATACTGGAGTGATTAATGCCCCCAGAGGAAAACCCCCCAACTAAGGAGGGCTCAGAGTCAGTGCCCCCCACGCTGTCCCTTGATGGGACAATCCTAAGGTGTGTTCTGCATACTCCTTAGTAGGTGCTGGTGGAAGTGAACCCCGAGGTCCATCACAGCAACTATTCTTTAAATCATCCTTTATGTTGGCTAGTATCCTTTGTCTATCTCCCTCCAGCTGCTTGCCATCATCTTCCAAATAAATGATCTGCACCCAAATCCTGTCTCAAAGTCTGCTTTAGGAGCTAAAATAAAACAATTGTTATGTTTTTATCTTGTTCTTGTGCCTGGAGTAGAGTGGATATTTGTCCAAAGACTAATTGCCAGCTCCACTTCCTTTAATATGTGTGTTTCTAAGTAGAAGGCAAAGTCAAGTTAGACAAAATGACCATAAGAACAAAACAAATGAATGATAATATCCATGCGTTTCCCCTCATGTACGCTGGCTTCACAAGAGTAGGAGAGAGAGCCAGATCTTGAAATTTTTGTTCCGATTATTTTGGTTAAGTAGCTACCCACATCCATACTTATGCCACAAAGCAGTACATTAAAATTGGTGTCTAAGTTTGTGTTTTCTATTTTGCAGAGGGGATGACACAGACCTCCTGAATTTCCATCATAAAGATCATTTTTCTTTCCAAAGTCAGTTCCGTTGCAACTTCTTTCCCTTCCTCGAAGTGATGGTCCTCAGGTTCTGTGGCCGTAGGATTCCATCTAGGGTGCAAGGAAGCTGGTGGCCAAGGAAAGGAGGCATGCCTTTGTGAATTAAGAATTGACCTATACTAGCACTGGGAAGGTGTACCCCATGCTTGCGGGGAAAGCTCTGCTCAAGCAGTCTAACCTTTTACAGAGACAGCAGGCTGTAGTGGAAAATCACAAGCAAAACCCAAAAAGCAAAAACGCACTTGGTTCTCCGGAGTCAGGAGAGCTGAGCAGTGCTTCAAGCTCTGTCCCTGACTATCACTGCAGCTGCTGCATTCCTACTACTGTAAGTAATCATGAAATTGTTGGGCGCCAGATTCTACACGAAGCGCCTTATGTACCTTTTCTCATTTTACTTTCAGAAAATTCCTGCACTGTTGTAATGTAATAGGGATTTTTTTTTTTCCTGTTCTGGAATCAGCAACTAGGTCCAAAGAAGGGTCCATCAGGTACCCAACATTCTAGAGAGAATTTGGGGGACTGACTTGGCTAATCTAGAGCTTTTAAAGATGGGCTTCAGCTGACTCTGCCATGGGCAACCATCGCCTACCTTCTTAGTGCCCTGGAAGAGAGTTCAGAGGGGAGGAAAGTGTGGGGTCAGGCTCCTCATCCCGTGTGTGGTTTGGGGACTGTTGGGGCACTCCCCCGGAATCCAGGTGGCATCATCACAAGAGAGCCTCTCTTTGTGAGCCTCTACAGAGTGAGGCGCCTATGTGAGAGGGGAAGGGAGCACTGGCAACTAGAGGCAGGGCTGAGAGAGGCAGCAGTCGGGCAACATGAGCTGCGGCCGGGGGTCATCAGCTGTGAAGGCAAGGGTAGGTGAGGGGCTTCCTGGGGAGAAAGCCAGGCTGAAGCCAGCCAGCAACACTGCAGTCAGGGGCAGGAGTAACAGACTGAGGGCACAGAGGTAGAGAACCCTGATAAGGTGTAATGGGTTGTCATTCTTGCATCAGGTCTCCATGATGAAATAGTCTCCTATTAGCTGGCACATGCTACTCCTTTCATTAGAACCTTCAACCTACCCAATACGTGTGTTTTAAATTCAATTCTCTGTTGTCGCCTATTTTACAATGAAGTTTTAAAAGAAAATTTAAAAGAAAAAAAAGAATCCTCCTATAAGTAATATTGCACTATATGTTAACTAGCTGGAATTTAAATAAAAACTTGGAAAAAAAAAGAATCTTCAGTGCTGTCCTTATTTTTTTTTTTTAAGATTTTATTTATTTATTTGACGAGAGCGTGCGCACAAGCAGGGGAGCGGCATGCAGAGGGAGAGGGAGAAGCAGGCTCCCCACTGAGCAGGGGGCCCAATGGGGCCCAGGATCCTGGGATCATGACCTGAACTGAAGGCAGACACTTAATCAACTGAGCCACCCAGGCGCCCCAGTCCTTATGTTTTTTTTAAAGCTGTCTTGGGTAGCTTCCCTCTGCTCTCCCTCCTGCTCTGCTTTCTCCCTTCCCTTTGCTCCTCCTTCTCCCTTCCTATTGTCCCTTTCCCTCTCCCTTCTCTCCTCTTCTCCGTCCCCTCATGCCCACTTGGATGTTTCTGAAACACTGGTCTTCAGCCTCATGCTGCTAGCACCATCTGAAACTGGGCTTGAAGTCTGGGGCATGTGTTCAGCCAGACAAGAAAGGGACATTTTGTTTCCATATGCCATCAGCCCTACATGTCCATCCTCCAGACCCCACTGCAGGTATGGCTTGGGGCTATGCTCAGGACAGAATTGAGGCATTTGAGGGTTTCTGGGCCATAGTGCCACCATATCCATGATGACTGAAGAGTTGGGACAACAGAGAACAATGAAGGGCAGTGGGTTACAGGATCCTTGATGTCCAGTCCACAAGATAGCCTTGTCCTCTTCATGGGCCCCCATCCTGCCACAGATGTTGCACTAGGAATTTGTCATCTAAATCTCTGGATGGCAAAGGTGAAGTTTCTGGAAAGACAAAGGATGCCTCCACTCCAAAGCTACTTCTGTGTCCAGGCTCCCCATGATTGACCCAAGAGCCCTGTCCTTTCAGGGGTGTTTGTACCTTGCCCAACAGCCAGGAACATAGCTAACCCTCCAGCTGTGAGAGTGTGTATAGCCCCGCAGTGCCAGGAGGCTACTGCTAAGCACAGGAAGAGAGGAGAGGTGAAAGGGGAGGTGAATGCCTCAGTTTCCCCTTTCTTCAGTAGCACATGCTGACATGTTGGAGGCCATCTACTAAGGGCAAAGCTGGGATGGACATGTACCAACCACTGTAACACGTATTACAAGGAAGCCTGAGGACCCAGATGGTCAGGCAGCTTGCAGGCCTTGCTGAGTCACCCTGAGAAAGATCTCCAGGCAGTAGGTTCCTGGAGAACCATACTGTGGACTATTTAAAACACAAAGCAAAACAAACAATTCCTCAAGCATGATTGTGCCTGTGTGGCTCAACTGTCATGCCTTTCAATGCCTTCAAAGTCCCAGTAAGAAGGAAGAGTTATTCACAGTACAGACCTAGTTCTGGGTGTCAGAAACAGAAGTGGATATGACTTTGCACTGTCCTCTGCCTGGACGTCACCTGCTGAGGCAAACCTGGGCAAAGTATCGTCACAGCCAGCGATTCCTTCCTCCTTTTGGGGGATGGGCCCTATGTTAGTGCTTTGTTCCTAACAAAGCTCTCCCATTTGGCTTCTAGAAGAGAAATTGTTGGCTAGCTTTGAACTAGGAGAGGTCCAACAAATGCAGGGGCAGTTTTGGAGGAGCTGGGGTAGATGCAATACCAATGGAGAGCATCTGGGTTGTTCTGTTACCCCTGGTAATAAATGTCAAAGCAGGCATTTCTGTTAGGTAGATAGTCGTTTGTATTTTCCAAGTACAAGGTGGTACAGGAAAGTTAGGATCACCGGAATCAGCCAGCTTGTAAGAGGCAGAGGCAGGACCATGTGGACCAGGGTTCCCTGATTGGTCCTAATTCACTGTAGGCTTCTGAGGTCAAAGAGGGTGTGTGGATGACTGAGACACTGAGGTGGCTCAGGAGTCCACAGGAGCAGGGCTGTAAGAACAAAATTCCCCTGAGAGTGAAAGAAGGTCTAATGCCCGAGCAGTCTTCAGGAGAAAATAGAGCACCCTTACGTTTCCAAGATGAGTTCTTAGTGGGCAACAATGTAACAACAAAAACAACAGGCATGCAACTGTGGCCCAGAGACCCACCTCTTTCCCATGTTTCTCTAGTTGGAGTGGGACAGTCTCCAAAGTGGGGCTTTCAGGAGGAATGGAGCAAACCTGCAAATCCAGTGTGATCCCCCACCATGCCTTACTGTAGGGCTCACCCCCGTTAGCTGAGGCAGAGCAGCCAGGCTGTTTCTAACTGAGAGAGAATCTGTGCAGCTGGAGCCACCTGGGAGTGGGTCTCCAATGAGGCAGGGTCAGGATCACCAGTGGAATGGGGTCCAGTCCTCTCCAGGTACATTATGGGTACTGGTGGGGTTTCCTGGAATCTTGGGGGGCCTGACCAGCCCTGAGTTCGGGATGCCCATGGAGCAGTCTGGTGCTTCCACAAATGTCCCCTTGAGCCTGTCTATTTGGAGACACTGTGTACACCCATGTCTCTGACCCACCCACCACTCTGGTGTTCTGGTGCCTCCTGGGAGTGGGCACAGTGACCTTGTGGGGAAGAAGAAGGCAGTGAGGGTGTGGGCCTGATAAGGGAACATGCCTGCATCTGTCAAGCCCACTGCTGCTGAGAACCACTCACTGCATCAGCGTTCAGCTCAAGATTTGCAAAGCCATTGGAGACTTGGCTTGATAAAGCCATAGTTTACAGGGTGGTCCTTTATTCTCGTATCTATACTCTGGTTTCTCTTCAGATCGCATAAATCTTTTGCCTTTTACTCTGCATTTTACAATTCAACAGGAAAGATGACCCGAGAAACCTCTGGTTCTGCCTGCAGTAAGTACAATGAGAGAGAGGTAGAGGCTGTGACACCATGCAGTGGGGTGAGGTCTGGTGCCCCAGGGCCAAGGAAGGTTATCTGAGGAAAGGATGCTGGAGTTGGCACTGACAGGTGAGTCAGAATTACCTGGGCAGGGATACTCTTGAAGACAAGGAGACCAAGCTGTGGTTCTCCCTTCTATGTGCCTCAACAGAGGATCCACAGATCTGTGGGGTGTATCTGGGCAAAAGCTGTGGAACGTTCTGTAACACAGAATGGACCACATAGACCCAGACTTAATTCTGACTTGCAAAGTACTCTGTTCAGTGTTGATAGTCCTTATACTCTTGGACATTCTCACACATGCTGCCAGGTGGTACTGGGCTCTGCAGGCTGGCTAACTGTCCTCTTTGGTTAATACATTTTCAGTAATTTTGGCATTATTTTTTATATTTGCTATTTTTTTTCTGATTGTGTTGTGATGTTATTTCCAATGTCCAAAGTGACTCGCTAGTTGTGCACTGAAGTGGAAAATACTGAGTTAGTTGAGGTTGTGAGAGTGGCTGCTGAATGGGCATCTGTGGCCAATGATAGCAGCAGAGGGGCTGGTTATGGGAATGCATCTAATGAAAGACCATAATCACAGGGCTCATGATTGTTTCACATGCTTTACAAATATTAAGTTAGTTATCCCCCAACTCTATGGGGTGGGTAATATTACTGTCCCTCTTTTATAAATGAGGAAACTAAGGCACAGAGAGGTTAAGTAATTTTTCCAAGGTCTCACAGCTCAGAAGTGGTAGATCTGGGATTTGAAGCAAGGCAGCATGTCCCCAGCCCAAGCTGCCTCCCTAGGGGTACAAAACACCCTAAGAAGAGCCGTTTGAGGGGAGCACGATCATGGGTGCCTGAGAGGATTTTATTGGACAGGCATTACTTCTGCCTTCACGGCTTTCTTGTCAAAGAGGAACACAAAGCGACAAGACTATTGGGTCAGATTTTTTTTCTTAAAATGATTATTAATAATTATAAGGTAGCACTGCAGTTTTGCAAATAATTCAAATAATACCAGGAAAGCTAGTCTCGGGGATGGACACACCTAATCCCCATCTTCCCCCTAGACAAACCCTGTCATTTTCCTCAGGATTAACTTCCAGACCTTCTTCTTTGCCTTTGGATATAATAACTGGTAATTTGCTATAGTTTCTTTTCAGCTCAATCCCACTGTGGCTGTTTTACAAGGATTTTTTTGAAGTTTCCTCTTCATTTCTTTTCCCTCCTTTTCTATCATTTCTAGGGAGATGATTAGAGGAAGGGGCAACTGCAGATAAGCCATCTAGTCTGCCATCTTGATCCTAGGTGTCCCTTTCCTTGGTGTCACACACAGTGGCATTTGTCTAAACCAAGCAAGAGTCTCCAGGTCCAGCTCAAAATAAGGCTTTTTAGTGCAAGGTGGCAAAGAAGAGGAGGACAAAACAATGCACTTATCATATAGATCTCTACTCTTCGGAGTGATCAATCAATCAGTCAGTCAATCAGTCAACAAAAGTGCACATCTCACTCTTGTGAAGATGCATTAAAACCAGTCACAAAATTCATGACTAATGAGAAAACAGCTAACTATAAAATTCTATTATCAAATAGCACTGCTGTGTATCACATGACATCAGTGGTCTAGAATGGGGAAGAGAAAATGCAAACAAACACACAGGCATTTTGGCAAATATTCTATATTGCTATGAATACCTCTAATCAGCTTTTGCTTATGGGACATGCATATTTGGGATAGAATTACTTGGCACATTTTGCTCCATTTATCACTCAAAACACACACTGAAATAGAAGAAGAGAGTTATCTGTGAGTTCTGTTGTCTACTGGAAGCTGCACATCTCAGGATCGGTTCTCAGGGGTTCCAGTTACTTGGGGAGAAGCAAGGGCAAAGCCAGAAAAATGAACGAGGTTCTGTGGGGATGGCCAACCACAGACTGACTTACTCACAAAGAATGCTGGTTGTCAATGGTTGACTTAATCTGGATTCTGGATTAAAGGAATAGTGAAAAAATAGGTACAACATTCCACCTCAACCATGAGAACCCATCTTTTCAGAGTGTCACATGAAGAAATGAGCAACCAGCCAGCTCCTGGTTTGTCCTCAAATCCATCCTCACTCCTCCTGCTCTGTCCTGCGGAAAACTACATTTCTCATGCTCCTCTGATAACCAGCTACCGGGCCAGCTTGAATGATGGGAGGTGCTGGTGGGAGGGTGGAGGGGTAAGAGGAAGGGAGAAACCAGGGTATTTCTCATTCTTTCTCTCTGCTTCCTGTGTGATCCTCGGTGGTGGATCCATACCTCAAGAATCTCTAGATCCTGCTGGTCACCCTCTCCAGTAGGAGGCAGACCCATTGTGGCTCTGGCTCCTACCAGGATCTCTGGCATCTGTGCTCTGGTCACATCACCAACTTTCTGTGTCTCTTAGTCCCATGGGTGATAGTGATTTCCTTGTGTGGCCAGTCTCTGGGATTCTTCACTATCCAGCACCTGGCTTCTCATCTCTACCATATTCATTTAAACAAATTCCTCCACTGCAACATTCAGGGGAGTTTCTCTTTTCATGGCAGCCCCTGACTGACACAGGCAATGGTGACACATCTATGGTTTTTACTCTAAAGTAGGTTATCCTCAAAGATAAGTTTCTTCCATGGGTTTTTGAGATGATGAAGGTAAAAAACATTTCTTCACAGCACATAATGCCAGTAAGGGTGATCTTATTTTTTCAAGTGCCTTGCTTCTGTGGTGTCACTCCAGTTATATATTCAATTTCTTGAGTAGCTGAAAACCAATGCTTTATAGCTGAATTATGCAGAATTTTAGTATTAATGATGAGGATTTCTTAAGAAGACTGCATGGCTTAAACACCAAGATTTTAAGTCTTTCCCACCATCAGAAAATCTCTTCCTTTACTGAAGAAATAAATTGATATATAAAAACATTGCGAGAGATCTGAGGAAATACTCCCCAGGCTAAGTATGATCAAAGAGTAGATTAGAATGCATTTGCTCACCTCTTCCAAAGTGAAGCATTCATGTGTCCACATTTAACTGTGAAATGCTTTTTACTTTTTGAATCTACCTGAGGATTCAAAGTAGACTTAGTACAGAAGCTTTCTAAATTTCTGGTCCATATTTTTGCTGAAAGATTAGTACTTGTGGCAGAACCAGACATTTTCAATTGCCTAGAAATGTCTTGTAATTTAATAAAAGTAATGAGTAACAATTTGATTTGGGATTTGATCTTTGACTCAAATTATCCATCATTAAACTGGATATTTATGCCTTTGTTAAATAATGCAAATAATAACATTTTGCTTAGGTGCAATAATGGTTTTTATTGATTGTAAACTAATATACTTTATTTAAAAAAAATCATGACAAATCTGTAAAGTGTATGTATTTATTTACCCTAATTTGGTGCTCCCCTGAGTTCTATCTATGCACTCAATGATATGTGTTGAGAAACTTTTAAGAAATTGAAACTTTTATTTCACCCAAGCAACATGGAATGGTAGAGGCTGAGAGGAACCAAGAGGCTGGGAAAAGAGAGAGAGACAGCCTCAATCCTTTTGGAGGACTTGGGTCTTTAGCAGGTGAATGCTGGAAATTATGTTAGATTTGTTTTGAAAGACCCCATTGGCTGTAGTATAAAGGTTCTACTGGAATAGGATAAGAGTAGAACCAGAGAGAAGATGGGAGATACATCAGTCAATATCCCAATAGGAAGGATCCCATTGGCCAAACCCAACTGGAAGCCAGCATGCAAGTGATGGCATAGGTTGGCCTCCTGAGAATGAGGACATGGAGAAGGTGGAATATATCTAAAGGCTTGAACAGAAGATCTCTGCACAGAAAACCACAGATCTGGCCTTGGAGCAAAAGAACTTGAGAGATATGGAGGGTAAACAACAGCAAGAATAAGGCAAGGGCAAGGAGGAAAGTATAGGTTAACTTCCAAGTTTTTGGCTGGCTCCTTGGATAGATGGTGACACCATTCACTGAAACTGGAAACACCTATTAATGCCAGGAACTTCTTAAATATTCTTTACATTATTCCCAGAAAAAAAATTGAAGTAGGTATTATTTTCCTCATTTTACAGATGGGGAAACTGAAGTTGATAAATTAACTTACCAGAGTCAAACAGCTAAAGAGTGATGGAATCAACATGATGACTCATTTATTATAGAATCCCAAAACAATGCTTTTAATCATCTTGATATTCTACCTCCCTGGCTATATTAGTGGAGAAAAAATATGGGCTAATATTTTGGTTAAAACATAAGGCTCCATGAAAGCCCCAAGTTGAAGGATCCATTTGAGCCTTCAGAAGCCAAGGCTAAGGTTAAACACAATGTCAAGAGAAGGCCCAGATGGTAGGTGACTTTAGCACAGGGGTTGACAGCCTTGCTGGTGTAGAAATTACTCTGCATAAAACAGCTCACCACAGTAAGATTCATGAGATTCCCCTCTTGTGAGAGTCTGGAATTAGATGCCAAGAAATCAGGTTTCAAAATTTTACCAGTTTCTAGAACTTTCTAGAATTTGTTCTGGTCTCTGTGACCATCTTGGTTAAAGACCCCCATTGGTCTCGATTGCTCCATAATAAAGCCCATGTGAGTTGAATTGGTTTTCAGCCCCTCTGGGATATACTCCTGTGGGATTGGCTGGCACAGGGGCTTTACAAATCTCCCCGGGTGGTTCCAGCATGCAATCATGGTGAGAACTTCTGCATTTAATAGTCTAGACTGTGTATTAACAGCTCTGGGAGCTTAAAATCTTTCCAGTCTCATGCACGCTCCCAGAGATTCTGATTTAACTGATCTCAGGGGCCTGAGTCTGGATATTACCAGAGCTTCTGGCTGATGCTCAGCTATGCCCAGGGTAGAGAGCCAATGTCACTATAAATTCCCTTTACCTCTGTTACCAGTGCTTCCTTTTCATTGTAGTTGGTTATGCACAGGTCTCATCTTCCCTGTCAGATTATAAACACCTGAACCATGTGCCCCTGAGGGTTTCAGAAATGAAGTAAATATCACAATAAGAGTTTATTTTAAAATGAGTCACATTGGATGCACAAAGCACCCTGTTTGCATTTGCTGAATGCATGCAGGAGCAGAGATCTTACCCACTTATCCACATGGCCTTCATAAAGAGCTCAGAAGATCCCAGAGAAACTGACACCAGCTCAGGAGCTCCCTGCAGAGACCTCCTTCCTGCTCTATGCTAATCCCCTACATTCCAGGCCTGCCTCTGCCCTGCAGCATTTACTGTCTTTGTCCACAATTTGGGAGTAAATGTCACCTGATGAAGCCTTCAGAATATAAGGCAGTCTTGCCTTCCATCTGTCAGCAATGAAGCTCATTCACACTGACTTCCCCGCACTTGAAATTCACCCCATGCTTTGCCCCCAGCTAAATCATCAAGCTGCAAGACAACTTCTCCAGGTAAGTCGCTCTTCCCTAATGTGTGCAAACCCTGCCCAGAGGAACCTGGGCACAGTCTGCACCTGCAGGCAACTCAGAGAAATGCAGTTCTGACCTTCACGTGTGATCAGTTGAGGGCTTATGGGGGTCAGAATTGGAGCAAAAATGAAGGGTGGTATTCATTTTCCTGGGAACCTGACATGACAGAAATGGGGAATTACTCAAGATAGTTGCAACTGATCTGCAATTCTTTAATCAAGGAGCTTTAACTCTTGAGCAGTAATAATGTGTTCTCTGTTATAGTCTATTCATTTCATTTATTAGCTGCTCTTCCCTCCACCACACTGTGGGGATGTTCCTCCCTTCACAGTTTCATAACCCTTTGGATCTCTTTAAAATCCACGCGGGGATACAGAGGTTTCAGGCATCCTGGTGAAAAACCACGTAACTTTTCCCCAGAGACACTTCTCAGAGGATCTGAAGGGAAGGGACCAGTGTTTATTGATCACCTGCTCCGTGCTAAGTAGTATCTATGTTTTAATGTGAGTTAGTTACAATTATCCCCCATTTAATTGGAAAGAAAAGAAAGACTCATAAAATTAGCATAAGTGTCTGAACATATTTGCACCCAGATTTCTCTGGCTTTGAGCCTCTTTGTCATATATCAGTGCTTGACAAAAAATGATGCAGGTGACCTGATGACCCAGAGCAGTGTTTGTGAATTTCTCAAAGTGTGGCCCTTGAATAAATTAAAATTAAAAAAAAAAAAGTGTGGCCCTTGAGCATGGATCAGAGCTGCCTGCCTTGTTTATGTTATAAACATGTAGATTCCTAAGCCCTATTCTGGCTTCATACCCAGTAAGTCTGGAGAAGGCTCAGGAATCTGTGTTTCTAACAAGCAGTCCCTTCCTTATTTTTTTCTGAACACTGAACTTTAAAACTATTGGCTTAGAGGATATTTGTGAGAAAAATCTTCACTTAAAGTTACAAAAATTGAATAGATCTCACAATGAAATTCATTTTGGGAGTTAAACCAAAGTGAATACATCCTCTGAGCTATTCAAAAAATCATGTTTGTTTAGAATTGAACTGAATGCAATTTCAAAAATCCAATCATGAACCACTAGTGCAGTCTTGTGTCTGTTGCTATGAAATCCAATGAGCTTGGGAAATAGGAAGAATTGAAAGGGGTCCCAACTCTTCCCCTGGATCCTATAAGAAAGGAGGTGCATAGAGTGGTCTCTGCACCACAGAGTTGCTTCCAAAAATCCTGCAAGTGGAGGAGCTAGTGAAGGAGTGATATTGTTATTTCAAATGTTTGTCAATCAATAGCTGTGGTTTGAGAATGTGCTCCATCAAACACTCCTTTGGTCCTGGGGACTCCCTTTGAAACCAAGAGTATGGTTAATGTATGTTAATCACCATACATTACATTGTTACCATACATACATACATGTTAATCACCATACATACATTACAATGTATGTTAATCACCATACATTACATCATTAGTTTTTGATGTAGTGTTCCATGATTCATTGTTTGCATATAACACCCAGTGCTCCATTAGGTACATGTCTCTTTAATAAAGAATCCCTTTTTGATTTTGAGATCAAGAGACTAAATTTAATATCTTGAAAACTTTGTTTAAAGGACAGATTGTACAGTTCCATTTCCAAAAGTATTTGTGGATTGCTAATGAAAACTCAAGCACTGGGGCGCCTGGGTGGCTCAGTCTGTTAAGTGTCTGCCTTCAGCTCCAGTTATGATCTCGGGGTCCTGGGATTGAGCCCTGTGTTGGGCTCCCTGCTCCCTCTCCCACCAGCTCTTTCCTCTCTCTCAAATAAATAAATAAAATCTTTAAAACAAAAGAAAAGAAAACTCAAGCATCACGGTGGAGCTGTCTCATAATAACTGTGTGCCACCACAAGGTCACTGAGTGGGTTACCATCTGAAGACAGGTTAGAAATATACTTGATGTCTTACTGAAGAATCTTTGTATGTGAAAGGCCAAGAGAGCCTTCCCCACTCTGGATCAGGTAGGGCTGATTGGAAATAGAAATACTTTGATGGGAGAGTGGGAAGGAGTCATCCAAGATAGCCCTCCCCCTGATGCATTACCAAGAAGAAAAATGGACTCTCCTTGGGATGATTTTACTAGGAATGTGACTGGAGAAGAGATAAGAGGTTGTAGGAAAAAGTCTGTGAGCACCTGGGAAGATGGTGGACTAACATCTCAAGAACCATCTTCCCCATGCAGGGGAAGAATAAGGCCTGGGAAAAGGGATGGGGGCTACATGCAGGAGAAGCAGGTGCCCAGGCAGTTAGTCCTATGTCTACATGACCCTGAGCAGATTTGCTGGCATCTAATATTCTCTATAACATGAGTTCTTCATGTTTTTGCTAGGAGCTTTGGAGATCCCACATTACTACATTTTATATATCAGAGACCTGGCTTCACCTGTAGTGGTGAGGAAAACCAAACCAGCTTTAAAGCAGTTTAGTTGAGGGAACAGCAAAGGCCTGAAGATCAATAGGAAGGTCCCATACAAAGATGTGGCTGCCAAGTGGTAAACGATTCCAACTTTTAGCCCAACTGATCCAAGTAAGGGTTTTGTTGTGTTATATACTGTTTGAATTTGGGCAAGTAGATTGGTCCCACTGAGGTTTAAAATATGGAGAGTAGAGAATACTGTTGGAAAGTTTCCCTTTCATGGGATAGTTTTAAGGCTTAAATTAAGTAATGCATGTAAACTAATTAGCATAATGCCTGGAATAAAGTAACACTTAATAATCATTAAGGCTTGTGGGTGACGAAGCACATTCCTGCTGGATTCATAAATGCCCTGCTCAATTTTCCCGAATATAATAGACCTGAGTGTGATAACCCTTGCCAATTGGCATGCCTGGCCAATACTCTTTGACAGAGGTGAACAAAAGAATACAGTCCCAAGGAGTGGGGAAAGATGGCACCTGGATGGGATGGGGAGAGATGTCCAGGTGGATGGACCTGGAGAAGTGGAATACCAGAGGAAGAGTTGGGGTGGAGAGCAGAGAAATGTCAACTTCCGATACTGCTACAGATGCAAGTGTCTCTTGGAGGTGACAGCAATGAAATGTTCTACATTTTTAGATAAGAGAAATAAGATTTCCCTCTGAGAGTCAATGAATAAAACTAGCACAAAATGAATGATATTCAAAGATGAATACAACATCTATAAGAGATGACAAGATTAGTCCCATATCAGTGCAACATTTGCCTTTAAGATATTAATAAAAATTTAAATAAGATGTGTTAATCAGTAAAGAGAGGAAAGGGTTGGTCAGCAGAAAATATTCAGTCAACACTGAATCAAGAGTCACAGAAGCAAATGTTAGTGTCTATCTATGAATAGCACAAGACCTGTAAGAGGACTCTGGGTTATTGACTCTGCTTAAATGACCTAAATAACCTTTTCTGATTTCATACGCCAAGCAGCCTTCACATGTTGATTTTGTTCCCTTTTATCTATAGGAATAGAGTGGGCTAGAGATGTTAGGGCGAGCCATCTGGTCAAACTGAGGAATACTTTTTTTATTACATTTTCCCCAATAGCATCCTTATTTATATAAGGAACAGGTAACTTGTGAGGTTGGCAATTGTGGCTCTATTCTGGAAGGACAGGTTAACACTCTAGTTGCTGATAAGATCAGATTTCTGAGCCTACAAAGCATATGGACATGAGGCTCAATGAAATGCCATTTAACAGACTTTTTGGCAGCTGGCTGGCTGGGGAAGGCAGATTCACCCTACTTTCATTCACATTTTAGGTCAAGATTGAGTCCCATCACAGATGCTCAAACTATGCTCTGGAACCATTACCAAAAATCTACAATAACTGATTCTCACTGTTTTGTCTTGCAAAGTATAGATTCTTCTCTTCTGTGTGTTAACTAGACTATCATATACACTCCATCTTGCCCAAGCACCACCCAAATGTCACAGCATCTGCAAGAGAACAGCAAAGCAATCTTGCTTAAGAAGAATAATAGAAAGCCCTCGGTCTGTAAATCACACAGAAATCTGGCAATGCAGAGCATATCCTAACCAAAAATGAAAACATAAATTACTCTGTAGGAGGTGGCATGTATCTATTACTGCCCGCCAGTGTCCTATGCTGTCAGATATAAATTTTTCTCAGTCCCACATAGCCACTACGTCATTCAGGCACTCATGCCAGTATCCAGGCCACGTCTGTGGCTCTTCAGCATACAGGGGCAGCCGTCCCAGCCCCAGCAGATGGAGTTGCAGGAACCCAGAGCCCTGGCATGGATTATTCATCAGAGGAATCTGTGGGTCCTATCCATGGTGATGGAATAGGTGGCCCATAAGGAGAGTAGCAAGATTAGCAATAAAAATGGACCCAATTATTTTTAAGAAATTACTTACGTAGGTACGTGAAAATGTTTTCAAAAGAAGGTACCTAAGGGTATTGTGTGATTCTTTCTTCTCCTGTTGCTTGTCTTGGCAAAATGTACAGTCAGAACACCCAGGTTTAGGTAAAGCAAACAATCAGCTCCAGAGAAAGCCAGAAGCTGGAAACAGCTAAAGATGGGTCTCTGAGCCTGCATGGACTCCCACTTCTTGTTTCCCAAGAACTAGAACTACTCAGCTGTTGTGGTTTCTATTTTATGGAGCTCAGGAATCTTTTTAGGTGCTTTACTTCAAGGATTTTTCTTCTCCTGAATGTGCCCAACCATTCAGGCATGCAGCAGGCTTTGCCTCTCTGCCTCAGAAGAGGAAGTCAGCACAGGCAGAGAGATTTCTTGGCTTTTGTGTCCACTCATTGAGGATTTTTCAAAGCTGGTAAAAGAGGTGGAGAGAGAGACCTTTTGTGGAGGAAACAAGGTGTCTTGGAAGCAACAGGAAGGAGAGAGGAGTTCAGGGTCCTTGTAGCATGCTGGGGGGAGGCAGACTGACCTCAGGGAGATGCATCTAGGAAAATAAAACCATGGGGGAACCTCACAGAAGATTCCTCTCCCCCCTGTGGTAATGCACATGAATGAACACTTAACAGCACTCCAGATAGTCTTAAGGGTTAACTTGCTTTAAGCTTATGCACTCCTTTCTTGCTGACCCAAGTCCCTTGTTCTGTAGCAGAACTTACCTACTTTCCTTGAGATTTGCAGACCATTGGCCTTGAGGGGTGAAGGACCAGACTTTCTCAGAAGATAAGGCCTGGTTATATTTGAAAACAGCTGCTGCTGATGTCAGCAAGTCTGCTCAGGGTCATGTAGACATAGCAATAACTGCCTGGACACCTGCTTCTCCTGCACATAGCCTCTGCCCCTTTTCCCATGCCTTCCTCTTCCCCTCGACAGGGAAGATGGTTCTTGAGACGTTAGTCCACCATCTTCCCAGATTGCCGGCTTCCTGAATAAAGCAACCTTTCTTTTCCCAGCATGACTTGTCTCTTGAGTACTGATTTTTAAGCAGCAAGCAGCCAAGCCTGAGTTCAAAACTGGTTCTCTGTTGAGTAACAAATAACAAAGACAGGGGAAGAGGACTATAAGTGGAAACCTGAATAGGTAGGTAATGAATACCCAAGAACCTCCCCCCACACATGAATCCTTTCCAGCCATTTGTAACTCATGATCCTAGAAACATGGCACATTCCTATTGGCACTCCAAGATTAAATGAAGTACATTCCCTGCCAAAGCAGTTGGGTGGGACCTTGGAGGTTACAGATGATTGATACCCCCCCTTACCCAAACCTAAGTGTTCACATTTCTTAGGTCAAGAAGAGAACACTTCCTTCTGGTTTTTTCTCTGACAGGTGGGGAGGGATTGAGATGAATGCTGAGGGGGACTTACTTGAGTGGATTTCAGGGACTACAGCTGGATTCAGGGATGGGGTTCCTACTACAGAAAGTTATGAGGTATGTAGCCAGAGACCTAAAGAGATTTGGGGAACAGCACTATATCCAAGTTTACCCTAGATGGTTCAATGAAGAGACTTTAATGAAAGAATCATTTAGAGGTGAGGAGCAGGACCATGGGACAAAACCAGACATGGTGAAGACACTTGGAGCCACCATGGGACAAAACCAGACATGGTGAAGACACCTGGAGCCACCACGGGACAAAACCAGACATGGTGAAAACACCAGTACAGAAGCAGGAGGCTGTACTGTCCTTGGAGACACATGCACAGAAGGATGAAGATAGTAAGATGTAAGCTGTGGAGAAAGGTCCTTTCATGGGAGCTGTTATTGCAGATCACACAGTTCCTCCCAGAACAAGCTGCTAGGACAAAGAGGTATTAGGGAACAAATACCCAGTTCCTCACTAGTCCTAACCTCCCACCTCTTTCTGGTGTTTTCTATTGGTGGCACATAATCAGAAACCCACTAGCCTGGTGACAACCTTCTGGTCGTCTCATTTAAGTGGGACAGAGGTTGGGCAATAAGTCTGGGGTAGGAAACAAAACACAACAAAGGCAGCTGCTATGGTCTAAGGCAAGGTGTGCAGTCTAAAGCAAAAGCTTCAGTTGCTATGGGTAGCTCAGGAAGAGAGGTGTCAAGTCACAGAACAAAGATAGCATTCTATGGAGCAGTAAAGCAAGTGGATAAGAAGGGCATCTGGAGAAGTTTGAGGATTTCAAAGAGCTATAGTCCTAGATTGGGCTTGTTGGATGTCATTTTGCTTGTGCTGTGGAGACAATATATTTTCAGGGAGGTTGAACATTCGGTTTCTCTTATGTGTTGTATTCAGAATAGTTGCATTTAAATCTGCTGAACAAACCACTCATGTGGCATGGAGTCAAAGACCTGCGGCCCTTGTCTTTGTTCTCAGCTAAGCTGGAATTTGTCTCCCTCACCCCATGGCCCAGATTAAAAAGAAATTTTTTTACACATTTTTTTTAATTGAGGTCTAATTCACATATTACATTGTATTGTTTTCAGATGTACAATGTAATTATTCAATATTTATATATATTGCAAAATGATCACCACAATAACTCTAGTTAACATCTGTCAACATACATAGTTGCAGATTTTTTTGAGTTGATGAAAACTTTTAATATCTACTCCCTTAGCTCTCATCTTTCTCTTCTGATAAGCAGGAATGGTACAACTAATCTCCAGAAAGTCTTTATAATGCAAATAACATCTAGTCCAAAAGTTGTTCTAGCCAAAAATTTTGTAATCTCTAAAGCAATTCAGTCACAAACAAAAAAGTTTAGTTCTGACCTGACCTTTACTACCCATGAAATACCAAATTTTATTAAAACAAGAAAGAGAGCAAGAGATTTAGCACAAGAGGAGAATAGAATGAGAGTGATACAGCCCCCAACTGGAGGCATTCAGGATCCCTGCTCTGACCCTCCTTCATGTTCCAAGGAGCTGAGGGGCCAAGGAAACATGCTATTTGGATCCCCTTCTCCACCACAAAACACACGCCTCTCCCATTATCTTTCCAGCAGGGTTGTTGGCCTTCTTATTCCAACACTAAGTATTCCAAGGGGCTAAGGTGAATATACAGGGCTTCTTATCACTTAGCCTCAGAAATCCCAGAACATCATGTCCACCCCATTCTATTGGTAAAGAAAGCTCCTAGGGTCAGCTCAGATTCAAGGGGAAGGGAGGAGGCCCCATCTCTTGAAAGGGGAATGTATACTGGGAGCGGATAGCTTAATGACCCACCCTAGAGACAAGCTACCATTTCAGGGTTCCAGAATTTAGAGTTTAGAACCAGACAAGTCTGAGTTCAACCCCAGGCTCCTTCACTTACCCTCGGGACTTGGGGCTAGCTATACAATTCCCGTAAGACTGTTTCATCATGCGTAAACTGAGAGTAATGATACTACATCTTTCTTTTTTTTTTTTTTTTTTGAATTAAGAATTACTTTATTAAGGGACGCCTGGGTGGCTCAGATGGTTAAGCATCTGCCTTCGGCTCAGGTCATGATCCCAGGGTCCTGGGATCGAGCCCCGCATCGGGCTCTGTGCTCAGCAGGAAGCCTGCTTCTCCCTCTCCCTCTGCCTGCCTGTCTGCCTACTTGTGATCTCTCTCTCTGTCAAATAAATAAATAAAATCTTTAAAAAAAAAAAAGAATTACTTTATTAAGTACTTAGAATGCACTTAAAAACTATGTGTACATCAGTAAAACTACCACTCACATCAAGATATTGAACATTTTACAGATGAATGCCATGTTATTTACCACATAAAGCTTCTTAAATGCTACATCCTACACTGTTTTATACTTTGTTATAGCTTAAATTCTGATAAAAATGTTGCTCCCTATTTCAATTTCTATGCCTTAACAGTTTTCATTATCTTTAAACTCCTTTATCCTTTGTTTTATACAAATGTGAACATCCAGGTTCAAAGATCGATTTTTGACCCAATTTGAATCTTTTTAACAGGGATATTTAGCCTGTTTATGAGTGTGATAATTCACCTGTTATCTCTGTTAATCTATTTTATGCTAATTTTAATGTTTCCTTGCTGTTTTTGTTTTTTCACCATTTCCTCTCCAATTTTATCTGTAACACTTATCTCAATGTCAAATTTACTTAGAATGAACTACTACATGAAGTTGTTACTACTGATTTTCCCTAGGCAAGATGTACATAAAACAAGGTTTTCATCTACCACCTCCCCAGTCAGGGATTTGGAAATTTTCTTTACACTGTCGGCATTAACATTATAAACAAACTTGTTACTTTTCTCCCCTCTATAATTAAAAATAAAGGACACAAAACTGTACCAATTTCCCATTTTATCAGATTAACACTTGGAATGCCTTTACTCTAAGTGTCCTGTCCACCACAATAACAAAGACCTTTTTATTTGTTTAGCTGAAGAGCATGCATATCTTTATCTACATTACATACTAAAAACAGTAATTACTTGCTGTCTACATTGAACATTTAACACACCTTTTTGGTTTAAAACAAGACAAACTGAAATTTTAGACCCAACTTAAGAATTATCTTTGCATTTAGTTTTATAACCCTACATATAACAATTTAATCTTAATGATATTTAACTAGCTTTAATGTTTACCCGCCATTTTTTTGGCATACAATTGCCTCACTACTCTTGAGTTGTTTTTGTGTGCTGCAGTAACAGCATTTAGCAAATTTTTCAAGAATGGTATTTGGCTGATATATTTTCTTAACCCCTGCATATCTAGGAATGTCTTCCAGTTGCCTTCATATAGAAACGATAACTTGGCAGGATATATAACTCTTAGTTCAAAATCATTTTCCCTTAAAATTGTAGATGTTGCCCCCTTGCCTTTTGGCATTTAGAGTTGCAAGAGAAAAATTGCGTCAGTCTGACTTTTATCCCTTTACAGGTAACCTGCTTTCTCTGAATACTTGTAGAATTTTTTTCTTTATCCTTCCAGTTTAAAAACATCACTAGGATATGTCTAGGTGTTGCTTTCTTTTCATTGTTTTACTGGTACTCTATGAACTTTTTCTATTTGCAAATTTATTTCGTTCTTCGAATCTGGAATATTTTCTTCAATTAGTTCCTTATTGTTTCAGCTTCATTTACTTTCCCCTGTTTCAGGTATTCCTATTATGTGTAGATTGTATCTCCTGGACCAATCCTGTAGATTTCTCTTCTTCTCTTTTATTTATTTTTCCTTTTATTCTTCATGTTTCTCTTGTTTTGCATCTACTTCAGTAATTCGATTTTGTGACCGATTAGGCTTGTACATTTCTGTTATCCATACTGCATCTTTCAAAGTATTGCTGACAGGACTTCCTGTCTGTTTAACAGCTTCATGTTGAAGATATCTGGCCAGTGGGGTTCATGTGCCAGATCCTGTGAGAGGAGAGAGTTTGCTTTACTGTGCCACAGAGTGAACCAGTTATGATTGGGAATTTCATTGTTTATGAGTGTTAATCCCTCTGTGCCTTAGTTTTCTCAACTGTAAAATGCACATAATAATAGTGTTGGCTTCATAGGAACTTTGTGAGATAAAGTCTACTTTTTGCATTGCTAGAATATCATTGCTGCTCAATAGATGTTAGTACCTGTTATTATTCATATGAATTGTCTCTAATCCATGCAACAAAAATGCAAGATAGGTATTTTGTCCTCATTGAATGCATAAGGAAACTGAGGCTCATGGGAAAAATAAAATTATCTTCCCCAAGGTCACAATGCTAATAAGTTATGAAGTTAAACTCAGGTCATGGTGATAAGAGGAAAATGAAAGAGAATGTATGATTTGGGAGCAGAAAATAGAGTAAGAATAATTGGGAGAAAGAAAGATAAGAGTGTGGGAAGAGATGAGGGAAGCAAGCAAGTCTCAGAGAATGTTGGTGGACTGTGTGTGGCACTGAGAGCGATGTGGGCACAGGTAAGAGACAGCTGAAAGTCTCAGAGGTTCACGACAGAGAAAAAGGTCACAAACCTGAAAGTGAGGTCACAGGACAGAAAGAGAAAGAAGGGGAGGAAGATTCTGGAAAGAGTGCTAGAAAAGGCTGAGAGAGGCAGAGAAATCGGGAAAAGTATTCATGGTGCAGTATTTCTGTAAAACAGATATTTGGCATGGGCTCCTTATGGAAGTGCATCCAATTGTAACTCCTATATTAAGTTAAAATTCATTCATTTACAAATGTTACAGTTTGGGGATGAATATCATTTCTCTGTAGAACTCAAGTAGTAAAGAGCTGGGCTCTCCAGGAAATAATTAGGACAATAATAAAAATTTTAGAAAGGTCATGCACTAAGACTGACTCAGAATTGGAATGCTAATGTGGGATCAGATGGCGCCACAGTTGGGATGTGACTTCAGCCTCATCTGTTTATCTGTCTGCCTGTGAGGCAGCTAGCAGCACACAGGGCTCTGAGCTCAGGGCACTCACTCGAGGAGAAACTAAGAGGAACTGACAAACACAAGACTGTGTCTTCAGATTCCCAGAAAGATAGATATCTTTGTTGTTCAGGCAGAGAATTACCAACTCAAATATATATACACACACATACATATATTCAATCTATGCCTTATGTCCAAATTATGGACTAAAAGTTATTAAGATAAAGAGAGGCTTCACAAAATTAAGACCTTTTTGCTCTGCAAAAGAATTCGTTGAGGGGATTAAAAAACAAGCTAAAGACTGAGAGAACATATTTGAAAATTACATATCTGACAAAGATCTCACAGAAGATATGTAGCCCTTTCAAAACTCAGTGGTAAAAAAAAAAACAAAAAAAACCCCAAACAATCCGGTTGGAAAATGGGCAAAAGACACGAAGACACATTTCACCAGAGATCACATACAAGTGTCAAATAAGCCTGTGAAGAAGAGCTTAACATCATTAGCTATTAGGGAGAGGCAAATTAAAACCAGGGGTTATATCACCACACACCTATGAGAAAACTAGAAACAACAACAACAACCAAAAAACCCCAAAACACTGCCAATACTAAATGCTGTTGCAGATATAGAGAAACTGGATCATTTATCTATTGCTGGTAGGAATGTAAAGTGGTAAAACAGTCTTAGTTTGGCAGTTTCTTAAATAAAAAATAATAATAAACATACACTAACCATTGCATTCCTGGGCATTTATCCCAGAGACATGAAAACTTATATCAACACAAAAGTCTCCATACAATTCTTTTTTTCTTTAAATTTTTAAAAATATTTTATTTATTTATTTGACACAGAGAGAGCACAAGCAGGGGGAGCAGCAGGCAGAGGGAGAGGGAGAAGCAGGCTCCCCGCTGAGCAAGGAGCCCGATGTGGGGCTCGATCCCAGGACCCTGGGATCAGGACCTGAGCTGAAGGCAGACGCTTAACCAACTGAGCCACCCAGGCGCCCCTGCATACAATTATTTACAGGAGCTTTATTTGTAATAGCCAAAACCTGAAAATAACCAAAAACTGAAAATAACCAAAATATCCCTAATAAATGATGGCTAAATAAACTGTGGTACACCCATACAGTGGGCTACAACTCAGCAATAAAAAGAAATGAATACTGACACACACAGCATCTTGAATCAATCTTTAGAGAATTACACCGAATAATAAAAGCCAATATCAAAGTTTACATGCTGTATAATTCCATTTATATCACATTCTCAAAATAACAAAGTTATAGATATAGAAAACAGATTGTGGTTGTCATGGGTTAGGGATCATTGGGGGGGGTGGGTAGGCATGATTATAAAGGAATAACACAAGGGGACCTTTGTGGTGATGGAGTGGTTCTATATCTTGATTGAGGTGGTGGTTACACAAATCTACACATTGAATAAATAGCATAAAAAAACATTTTGTACCAATGTTGATTTTCTGGTTTTGATTTTGTACTATAATTATTTAGGATGTAATCACTAGGGATAGTTGGGTCATGGGTACATGGGACCTCTCTGTACTATCTTTGCAACTTGTATAAATCTATAATTATTTCAAGTAGAATTTTTTTTAAAGATAAAGATAGTCAACTGAATATAAAAATGGACAAAGCCTTGAGAACGTACCTCATAAAAGAATATTTGAGTGGCTAATGGGCTTATGAAAAGATAAACTGCTACATTGATCATCAAGGAAATGCATATACATATATTTATATACAATATGTAGTAAAAAAACATTTCATATATATTTGCATTTCCTTGATGATTAGCATGGCAGTATTTCAAGCAATTGTTGAAAAGGATGTGAAGCAAATTGAATTCTGACACATTCCTAATGTAAATTTAAATTTGTAAAAATAAATAAATAAGAAATAAATTTGTGTAACCACTTGAAAATGTGTTTAGGACTGTCTACCAAAATAGAACATATACATAATCTATGACTGAGCATTTCTATTCCAGAATTTTGCCATATTTGTACTAAAGACATGTACAAGAATTTCTATAGTAGCAATTTTGAAATAATAACAAATTGGAAACAACTCAAATGCCCATCAATACTAAAACTGATAATACAGTATATTTTTACAGTAGAATACTACATAACATTAATGAAACACATTACTATTACATGCAACTATGTGAATGAATCTCACAAAATATTAGTATAAAAGAACAGATACAACGTAATGTATAATCTATGATTCTATTTGTATAAAGTAAAAAAGATACAAAACTAATCTCTGATGATAGAACCCAGGGTAATACTTACCCCTGGAGAGAGGGGTTACTGAGCAGAAGGTGAATGTGGGGGTATTGGGGTGCTGGAAATGTTCCATATCTTGATCTGGGTCAGAATTACATCATATGGGAACTTCATCCAGCTGTGTTTGTGCTTTTTCCTTTTTGTATGTTATTTTTTGATACAATGTTAACTTAAAAAGAAAGCAAGAGGATTGATGAATTGATTTTTATGTGCGGTGTTCTAGGTTATGCACTTTTGTCAAGGATACCACAGAAGTCTATAACTTTCTTAGTACCTCATACCTGTGTGTGTGTGCGTGTGTGTGAACACTATATT
The DNA here is from genome assembly GCF_964656455.1 of Halichoerus grypus. Taxonomy (NCBI): domain Eukaryota; kingdom Metazoa; phylum Chordata; class Mammalia; order Carnivora; family Phocidae; genus Halichoerus; species Halichoerus grypus. The sequence goes on from NC_135721.1 coordinate 90,578,044, forward strand.
AATGTCTTATGTGAACCTTGACCATCAATTGGTTAAGAGATATCTTTCAGATTCTTTAACTATAAAGTTATTATTTTCTTCTTTGTGATTAATAAAATATCTTCTGGGATAATACTTTGAGACTATGAAAATATCCTGCTTATCATCATATAGTTTCTTATTTATTTACTTAAGATTTTATTTATTTATTTGACAGAGAGAGCGAGCACAAGCAGGGGGAGCAGCAGAGGGAGAGGGAGAAGCAGGCTCACCAAGCCGGAAGCCCGATGTTGGGCTCGATCTCGGGACCCTGGGATCACGACCTGAGCTGAAGGCAGATGCTTATGGACTGAGCCACGCAGGCACCCCTTATATTTAAATTGTATTTTTGTACTAAAAAAGTCATGCTACCTATATTACCATTTTATGATTATTATTGCTAAAAGTCTGAATTGATATAATTACAACAAAATAAGCAAAAGAAATAGACATTTTAATTAGTCTATGTGGCTTTATGATGGTGAATACTTCATATATTTAAAATAGTTCACAGATATCCTCACTCCATTTTGGGGCACCTGGAATCTCCAGGTAGGAAAGTATTGAATTTGTTTCATTTTTCCTCTCTAATTTAATCTTAAATAAAAAAGACATTTTTAAAACCTGTTATGAACTGACTTCACAGATAGCCCTCAAAATGACCAACTAGTTTTCTTTTGGCCATGAAATTGCAGGTGTTTTTAAAAACTGTGTTTGTTCCATAGACCCTGTTTTCCAAGCATTCAGAGTCTCAATAAATTTCATTCCCTTTAACTGATGACCTATAACTTCCCTGACCATGACTTCTCTCCATGGACCCAAATCTAACATGGGCAACAAGAGATTAGTATTTGGAAGCATTTGGAAATTTAAAAAAAATGTTAATTGGAAAATAGAAGTAATTATAACTCTCATTTTTATCCTAGATAAATTGAAGCATCTTAAGAATGATTCTCTATGTTCCACACTTGTCAATTATCTTAAGTAAAAATCTTCCCTTCTGGGGTGGGGGAAACAGGTACAAATAAATCTGTAATTATAAATAAATCAACAGATAAATATAATTTGACCAAATGCATCAGTGACATGACAAAGATTTTCAAATTAGATGATAAAATAAAGTCCAGATCTATCCTGTTTGCAAGAAACACACCTAGAACACAATTATATAAAGGAGTTGAAAGCAAGATAATGGGAAATTCATATCAAGCAATTACTAACCAAAAGAAAGCTGGATCAGTTACATCAAAATCAGACAGAATATACCTTAAGACAAAAGTATTAATAGGAAGAGAGAGGGCCACTACAAAATGGCAAAAGACTCAATGCATCAAGAAGACTCAATGATTCTAAATATGTATATGCCTAATAAGAGAGCCTAAAATTGTATGAAGAAAATTGATAGAACATCAAAGATAAACCCACTCTTATTCTGTGAGTTATCAATGCATCTCTTTGCATTACCTATAGATCAAGCAGACAATCTAATTAGCAAGTATAGAGAATTTGAACAAAAGAGTTAGCAACCTTAACCTACCAGCCCTGGGTAAAATCTCACTTTTTATTTCTATTACTTCATTTTCTTATACTGTAAATATATCTCTTATTATGACTATAGTTGCAAAAATTCAAAAAAAATAGTAGCAAATTGAACCCAATGGTTTATAAAAAAGAAATTAAATTGAGTTTATCCCATCTATAGAAGATTTAATCTTTGAAAACTTATAAAACTAATTTAGCACATTAACAAATTAGAAGAAAATAATGAATGCAGAAAATTGAAAAAAAGGAATAATAAAAACTCTTTTAAAAGTAGGAATAGAAGATAAAATTTTAACCCGATAATTACTTTCTATTAGAAAAGAAAAATAGAGTGAACATTATCATCCTAAATGGGGAAGTATAAAAATAACACACTTGAACGTCAGGACAAAAATAAGACTGCCTTAATAAGACGGCATTGTTGACAAAAGCAAAAACCTATAAACTAGCTAATCCACACTACAAGAGCATGGGCAAAAAACCATGGTGTGTTTACACATTGAAATATCAATATGAATGAACTACAGTGCCATGCAACAGTACAGATAGATCACAACTATGTAACAATGAGTAAAACAGAATAAATGATAGGTGTAGATATGACTATATGGATCCTTTTGGAGAATATAAAATACAAGCAGAGGAGACCCATTTCTAAATGGTGACATGAATAGCTCTGTGGAACTGTTCCTCAGCAAAACAAACATGATGGGTAAAAATTCTTAAAGAAACAACCACTTGAAGTATCTGGAAATTGTCCCAAAGACATACTTATTCAAGAAAACCTACTAAAACTAGATAAGAACAGTGAGTCTGTGACACTTGATATAATATTGGTTCCCTACTGCCTTTCTCTCCAAGTTAGAGTGAGAGACACTCCTATTTGGATGCGTGTAGCCAAGAACATAGGGCTTCCTCTGCCTCCCAACCCCAGGACCCAGTTGAGGGCTATATTATATTATATATTATATATATATATATAATATAATATAATATATATATATTATATTTTAATTTAATTTAATTTAATTTAATAATTTAATTTAATTTTATTTTATTATGTTATGTTAGTCACCATACAATACATCATTAGTTTTTGATGTAGTGATCCACGATCCATTATTTTTGTATAACACCCAGTGCTCCATGCAGTACATGCCCTCCTTAATACCCATCATTGGGCTAACCAATCCCCCCTCCCCCCTCCCCTCTAAAACCCTGTTTGTTTCTCAGGTCCATAGTCTCTCATGGTTCATCTCTCCCTCCAATTCCCGCCCCCCCCATTTTTCCCTTCCTTCTCCTGATGTCCTCCATGTGCTATTCCTTATGTTCCACAAATAAGTGAAACCATATGATAATTGACTTTCTCTGCTTGACTTATTTCACTTAGCATAGTCTCCTCCAGTCCCATCCATGTTGATGTAAAAGTTGGGTATTCATCTTTTCTGATGGCTGAGTAATATTCCATTGTATATATGGACCACATCTTCTTTATCCATTCATCTGTTGAAGGGCATCTCGGCTCTCTCCACAGTTTGGCTATTGCGGACATTGCTGCTATGAACATTAGGGTGCATATGGCCCTTTTCACTACATCTGTGTCTTTGGGGTAAATACCCAGTATTGCAATTGCTGGGTCATAGGGTAGCTCTATTTTTAAATTTTTGAGGAACCTCCACATCGTTTTCCAAAGTGGCTGTACCAATTTGCATTCCCACCAACAGTGTAAGAGGGTTCCCCTTTCTCCACAACCTCTCCAACATTTGTTGTTTCTTTTCCTGTCCATTTTTGCCATTCTAACTGGTGTAAGGTGGTATCTCAGTGTGGTTTTGATTTGAATTTCCCTGATGGCTAATGATGATGAACATTTTTCATGTGTCTGTTAGTCTTTTTTTTTTTTTTTTTTTTTTTTTAAAGATTTTATTTATTTATTTGAGAGAGAGAGCACATGAGAGGGGGGAGGGTCAGAGGGAGAAGCAGACTCCCCGCTGAGCAGGGAGCCCGATGCGGGACTCGATCCTGGGACTCCAGGATCATGACCTGAGCCGAAGGCAGTCGCTTAACCAACTGAGCCACCCAGGCGCCCTCTGTTAGTCTTTTTTATGTCTTCTTCAGAGAAGTGTCTTTTCATATCTTCTGCCCACTTTTTGACTTGATTATTTGTTTTTTGGGTGTTGAGTTTGAGAAGTTCTTTATAGATCTTGTATACCAGCCCTTTATCTGTAGTGTCATTTGCAAATATCTTCTCCCATTCTGTGGGTTGCCTCTTTGTTTTGTTGGCTGTTTCCTTTGCTGTGCAGAAGTTTTTATCTTGATGAAGTCCCAAAAGTTCATTTTTGCTTTTGTTTCACTAGCTTTTGGAGATGTATCTTGAAAGAAGTTGCTGTGGGCGATGTCAAAGAGGTTAGTGCCTATGTTCTCCTCTAGGATTTTGATGGATTCCTGTCTCACAGAGGTCTTTCATCCACTTTGAGTTTATCTTTGTGAATGGTGTTAGAGAATGGTCGAGTTTCATTCTTCTGCATGTGTTCCCAGCACCATTTATTGAAGAGACTGTCTTTTTCCCATTGCATGTTTTTTCCTGCTTTGTCAAAGATTATTTGACCATAGAGTTGAGGGTCCATATCTGGGTTCTCTATTCTGTTCCATTGGTCTGTGTGTCTGTTTTTGTGCCAGTACCATGCTGTCTTGGTGATCACAGCTTTGTAATATAGTTTGAAATCAGGCAACGTGATGCCCCCAGCTTTGTTTTTCTTTTTCAACATTTCCTTGGCAATTCGGGGTCTTTTCTGACTCCATACAAATTAGGATTGTTTGTTCCAGCACTTTGAAAAATGTCATTGAAATTTTGATTGGGATGGAATTGAATGTATAGATTGTTCTGGGTAGCATAGACATTTTAACAATGTTTATTCTTCTGATCCATGAACATGGAATATTTTTCCATCTTTTTGTGTCTTCTTCAATTTCTTTCATGAGTGTTTTGTAGTTCCTAGAGTATAGATCCTTTACCTCTTTGGTTAGGTTTATCCTGAGGTATCTTATGGTTTTTGGTGCTATTGTAAATGGAATTGTTTCTCTAATTTCTCTTTCTACAGTTGCATTGTTAGTGTATAAGAAAGCAACTGATTTCTGTGCATTGATTTTGTATCCTGCCACATTACTGAATTGCTGGATGAGTTCTAGTAATTTGGGGGTGGAGTCTTTTGGGTTTTCCACATAAAGTATCATGTCGTCTGCGAAAAGAGAGAGTTTGACTTCTTCTTTGCCAATTTGAATACCTTTTATTTCTTTTTGTTGTCTGATTGCTGTTGCTAGGACTTCTAGTACTATGTTGAACAACAGTGGCGAGAGTGGGCACCCTTGACGTGTTCCTGATCTTAAGGGAAAGGCTCTCAGCGTTTCCCCATTGAGGATGATATTTGCTGTGGGTTTTTCACAGATCAATTTTATGAGCTTGAGGAATGTTCCCTCTATCCCTATACTCTGGAGAGTTTTAATCAGGAAAGGATGTTGTATTTTGTCAAATGCTTTTTCTGCATCAATTGAGAGGACCATATGGTTCTTCTCCCTCCTCTTATTAATGTGTTCTATCACAGTGATTGATTAGCGAATGTTGAACAACCCTTGCATCCTGGGGATAAATCCCACTTGGTCATGGTGGATGATCCTTTTAATGTATTGTTGGATCCTATTAGCTAGGATTTTGTTGAGGATTTTGGAATCCATATTCATCAGGGATATCGGTCTGAAATTCTCCTTTTTGATGGGGTCTTTGCCTGGTTTGGGGATTCAGGTAATGCTGGCCTCATAGAATGAGTTTGGAAGTTTTCCTTCGGTTTCTATTTTTTGAAACAGCTTCAGTAGAATAGGTATTATTTCTTCTTTGAATGTTTGGTAGAATTCCCCAGGGAATCCATCAGGCCCTGGACTCTTGTTTTTGGGGAGGTTTTTGATCACTGCTTCCATCTTGTTACTGGTTATTGGCCTATTCAGGTTGTCAATTTCTTCCTGTTTCAGTCTTGGCAGCTTATAGGTTTCCAGGAAGGCCTCCATTTCATCCAGATTGCTCAGTTTATTGGCATATAGTTGTTGATAATAATTTCTAATAATTGTTTCTATTTCCTTGGTGTTAGTCGTGATCTCTCCCCTTTCATTCATAATTTTATTAATTTGGGTCCTTTCTCTTTTCTTTTGGATAAGTTTGGCCAGTGGTTTATCAATCTTATTAATTCTTTCAAAGAACCCACTTCTAGTTTCATTGATCTGATCTACTGTGTTTCTGGTTTCTAATTCATTGATTTCTGCTCTAATTTTAATTATTTCTCTTCTAATGCGTGGCTTAGGCGTCGTTTGTTGCTTTTTCTCTAGTTCTTTAAGGTATAGAGTTAGTTGGTGAATTCGGGATTTTTCTATTTTTTTGAGTGAGGCTTGGATGGCTATGTATTTCCCCCTTAGGACCGCCTTTGCAGTATCCCATAGGTTTTGGACCGATGTGTTTTTTTTCTCATTGATTTCCATGAATTGTTTAAGTTCTTCTTTGATTTCTTGGTTGACCCAAACATTCTTGAGCAGAGTGGTCTTTAGCTTCCAAGTGTTTGAATTTTTGCCAAATTTTTTCTTGTGATTGAGTTCCAGTTTTAGAACATTGTGGTCTGAGAATATGCAGGGAATAATCTCAATCTTTTGGTATAGGTTGAGACCTGATTTGTGACCCAGTATATGGTCTATTCTGGAGAAAGTTCCATGTGCGCTCGAGAAGAATGAGTATTCTGTTGTTTTAGAGTGGAATGTTCTGTAAATATCTATGAGGTCCATCTGGTCCAATGTATCATTCAAAGCTCTTGTTTCCTTGTTGATTTTCTGCTTAGGTGATCTGTCCATTGCTGAGAGTGGAGTATTGAGGTCTCCTACAATTAACGTATTGTTATCAATATGACTCTTTATTTTGGTTAACAGTTGGCTTATGTAGATGGCTGTTCCCATGTTGGGGGCATAGATATTTACAATTGTTAGGCCTTCTTGTTGGATAGTCCCTTTAAGAATGATATAGTGTCCTTCTGTGTCTCTAATTACAGACTTTAGTTTAAAATCTAATTTGTCTGATATAAGAATTGCTACCGCAGCTTTCTTTTGAGGTCCGCTGGCATGGAAGATGGATCTCCATCCCTTCACTTTCAGTCTGGATGTATCTTTAGGTTCAAAATGAGTCTCTTGTAAGCAGCATATGTATGGGTCCTATCTTTTTATCCAAAATGCAACCCTGTGCCATTTTCTGGGAGCATTTAGGCCATTCACGTTGAGACTGAGTATTGAAAGATATGAATTAATTGTCATCATGTTGCCTGTGAAGACGTTGTTTTTACAGATTGTCCCTGTCAATTTCTGTTGTATATCACTCTTGGGGTCTTTCTCCTTTTATAGAACCCCCCTTAATATTTTTTGCAGGGCCGGCTTAGTGGTCACATATTCTTTCAGTTTCTGCCGGTTGTGGAAGCTCTGCATCTCTCTATCCATTCTAAATGAAAGCCTTGCCGGATAAAGTATTCTTGGCTGCATGTTCTTCTCATTTAGTACCCTGAATATGTCTTGCCAGGCCTTTCTGGCTTGCCAGGTCTCTGTGGATAGGTCTGACGTTATTCTGATGTTCCTCCCTCTGTACGTAAGGAATCTCTTCCCCCTAACTGCCTTTAAGATGGTTTCCTTGGTTCTAAGATTTGCAAGTTTTATTATTACATGCCGGGGTGTTGGCCTGTTTTCCTTGATCTGGGGAGGGGTCCTCTCTGCCTCTAGGACTCGAATGTTTGTTTCATTCCCCAGATTAGGGAAGTTCTCAGCTACGATTTGCTCAAATACATCTTCTAGTCCTCTCTCTCTCTCCACTCCCTCCGGGGTTCCAATTATTCTGACATTGGAACACCTCATGGTGTCAGTTATTTCTCTGATTCTATTTTCATGGATACTGAGTTGTTTTTCCCTGGCCTCCTCTTTTCCCTTTTTATCTATTATATTGTCTTCCAGGTTGCTTATTCGTTCTTCTGCTTCACTTACCCTAGCTGTTAGATTATCTAGATTGGATTGGATCTTATTGATAGCATTTTTAAATTCTGCCAATTCACCTTTCATTTCTGCCCTTAGAGACTCTATGTTGCCATTAATTGACTTCTCCATTCTAGCCTTTGTCTTCACAATTGCTAGCCTGAATTCCATCTTCGACATCTTGGTTATATCTGCATCCATTTGTAAATCTGCAGCATAAGTCATAATCTCTGAGTCTTTTCTGTTTTGGGGGCTCCTCCTCCTAGTCATTCTGTTGATGGGTGTTTGAGGGAATGTATAGAGTCCAAATTATTGACCAGAACCCAAGCAAGATGCACCTGTTTTCTTGGGACCTTAGGGTTGCTGGCCTCTTGTTTTCCCAGTCTGTCTTCTGGGGGAAGCGCCTGCCGCGCTGTTACTCAGGCAACCCTGTTTGGGCAAGTTGCCCTGCCCCCCTGTGGCGGGGAATGGGCTCAGCGGGAATCAGTTTTTGGGGCTTTGGTGCTCTGGCGGCTTTCCCTGGCGGCTTTCCATGTCTCTTCCACGAGTCAGAGCAGAAGAGACCATTTCCAACCCTCTGCCTCAGACCAGAGAGACTGCAGTCTGTTCTTTAGTGAGCTCTCCAGGCCACACCGTCTGTGTTTCTGTCCGTGCTGCTATAAACTGCAGTGTCCTGGGTTGTGTGCCCCTCCGCAGCGCCCCCAGTCCTGCCTCCAGGTCGGAGCAGGTCTCTGCCCTTTGTTCTTCTAAAACCGCCAGCTGCTCCCAGTTCGCACGCATGACCCCACTGCTCCGGGTTTCCATCCCGGGGGCTGCCCTAAAGTCCTTTCCCCGCTGCTACTGGTCTGCGAGTCTATGCTCAGTCCCCAGTGCGAGAGGCTGTCGCTCACCGGTGGTGTAGGATCCCCACGGCCAGGCACCCTCCCGTTGCCATTTATCCTTTGATATCTGCCCGTGGAATCAGGGCTCCCTGCTTTGTACCTCAAAACCAACCACCTGTGATATTCTGCTTGTAGAGATCCAGATCTTCTTACATCTCAGGCTGGTTTCGTGGGTGCTCAGAGTGGTCTGGTAGATATCCAGCTCAATTCCAGGGACCAGTTGAAATAGGGTCCCCTACTCCTCTGCCATCTTTCCTTCTCCAGAAAAGGCCAAGTTGATGAGTTTTGACATATGTATACCCCCATGAGACCATCACCACAATCGGGATAATGAACCTATTTGTCACTCCCATGCCCCTTGGTAATCCCTTCTGTCTGCCCCACTCCCTCCCCAAGCAACAACTCATCTGCTTTCTGTCACTATTGATTAATGCACATTTTCCAGAGTTTTATATAAATGACTCATATGGAATGTAACCTTTTGATTTTGGTCTGGCTTCTTTCACTCAGCACAGTTATTTTGAGATACACCCATGTTCTAGTCTGTATTAATAATAAATTCCTTTTTTTATTGCTAAGTAGCATTTCTTCTCTCTTTTTTTTAAATATTTTATTTATTTATTTGACAGAGAGAGTGAGAGAGCACAGTAGAGGGAACAGTAGAGGGAGAGGGAGAAGCAGGCTCCCTGCCAAGCAGGTAGCCGGATGTGGGGCTCGATCCCAGGACCCTGGGATCATGACCTGAGCTGAAGGCAGACGCTTAACCATCTGAGCCACCCAGGCACCCCACTGAGTAGTATTTCTTTGTATGAACTTATTACAGTTTCAGTCTTTACACCTTATTGGACATATCTCAACTGGGCACATGCCCCCAGGTGGATGTTTTAGATGAAAAGCCTATTCAGAGCCATTTGTGCTCAAAGCTGGGGCTGGTCTTGGCCTGAAGGTTTAGTAAATTATAGTCCATGGAGAACAATGGTTCCTGGCATGGCTCTCTCAGCTGCCAATGTGAAGCACAATGTTTATTCTGATTTCCATTAGTTAAAATGTATCTAAATATTGGCCAAAAGGAATGTAATGTTCTGTGGATGTGACAGCTGTCTTCACCACCAAGGTGGAATAAGTGATTTAGAAAGTGATTGGTCTAAGTGAAGTTGGGGCATGCTGATGGGCTTCTGTGTCCTGTTACGTATCAGCCTCCAGTTACTTGTGTTTTAAACAAAAATGATTAAGGAGACTCTGTAGAAATATAATTAATGCAAGTATTACACCAGTTGAAATAACATATTTACTATGCTTTCTCAACTAATTACAGACTATCCTTATTAAGTGACTATAGCAATTTACTGAACACCAGATTTCCAGCACTACCTACATAGTACTGAGGACTTGTGCAAAACTTTTTGTGTTTCTAACTCTCAGAGTGATTGTGCACTTTTGGGGCTTTGTTCTCTAGTTAGGATTTATCACCTTATGTTTCATTGCAAAAATAAGAACATATATCAAGTCTGCAAGTTCTTCACCAGCTTTAAATGCCTTTGCCTATGATGTTCCATAGCTTTGAGGTCACTGGAGAGGAACAAAACTGTGAAAGGCCTAAATTCGGGCATGTTCAGGGAAGTGCCCTAGAGAAGTAAGTGCACATTCCAGAGAAAGGCTCCCTGAGCATTGGCACCCCCAGCTGGCCTGGGACTCCAACCATCAGAACACTGACTTCAAAGAGGAAAACAAGAAAATAAAAGAAAAACCCATACCTTCTGGGTCATCATTTCACAATGATGAACTGGCTAAGGAATGTCATCAATTCATTTAAGATTAGTTACTGAATAAAAAAAATCAAAATGCTCTAAATTATACAGCCCATAGATGAAAGAACTTAACAGATGTCTTCTAAAACTTGCCAATAATTCTAAAAATGTGCATGATATTACTAATTATGAGCTATAAAGCTAAAAGACATGTTTAAAATTAAAAATATAACAAATTTTAATCAATCATGTTAGGAAAACAACTGGCTTGTCTTCCTATTTTTGCTATAAGGAATCATATTATGAAATCATCGTCAGGGGAAGAGGAAACCAACCAGCATTCACCAAAAGAAATTACAATATAAAGGTTGCCAGGCAGTGAGTTAATAGCAATATTAAGCTGTTTTCCTGAAACTCATGATATTCATGGTACCTGTCAGCTTTTAAGATGCGTGATTTGTTGTAGTTTCTTTTCTTATTCAAAATAGATCTTTTCTTTATTAAGGAAGATGCTCAAATTGGAGAAATTTCAGATCCCACAAAATCTGGGCCACCACTGGCTTTCAATCTCTTATTTTTGCTAAAAGTAATGACATTAAATATTAAATCACACTCAAACAATGTAAACAATCTACTTGCACCATCAATTCATATAAGTATATTTTAACAAGAATAGGAAAAACATACCAGAAGGAAAGAACAATCCTTAACATAAGATTCCTGAAAACAAAAAAAATGTATACTGCCCCCATTTTCCTCATTTTGCTGGGAAACTACAACACAGGTGATGTCTGCACATTCTGGGCAAATTTCCCCATGAGCATTAGTTGCCCATGAAGCAGAAGGCAAGCATAGCACCCTACACTTGGGGCAACCTGTCCATGTGCCTGCCAGCAGGCTTCAGGACCAGAGACCCACTTGGCCCCAGCATGGCCCCAACTCAAGACTGGTCTCACATCCTTCCCTTTTGGGGGGACCCAGATGAAGGCCTTAGTGTTGGCATCCAGATGGTGGATCCTGCATTTTGGGCTTACAGAACAATAGCTCTTTCCTTCTGGCAGGGTGATTTTGTGATCAAATAAGGACCCTGATCATCTCCAGGAATCCCAGGCTGAAGAATTGGCCTCTACTTCTAGCCCCATTTTAGTTTAGTACACAACCTGATTAGTCAGTGTCCTTAGGGAGCCTCAGGAACTGATATGAAGGCCATTATTTGGTTTAAATTCTTGGATGCAGACAGTATGATCTAAGTGAGTGTGTGCCCTAGTTACCATGTCTACTGTAGGGGCAGGTACAATAACTTGCTCTGGTCAGGGCTTTTTCTGGGTGATCAACTACCATGGGACCAGAATCCACCCTTTACAGGAAGCTCCCAGAGGTGGCTGGTTTTGCTAAACAGTGCAATGGTTGAGAGGAAGGATCTCTCATTGGTGATCTTGGTGGTTCTCAAGAGGGCTGGGTTGTCTAAGGTATTGTGGACACCAGGCCTTTGATGGTTATGGTTTTCAAACCTACAGTTCTGGGGGCTGCTTGGTTGTCCCTAATCCTGGTCCAGTCACTAGATGAAGGATTCTTAGTGGACGTCCTGTAGATGAGGCACCAAATTCTCCATTTGGGATATAATTGTATTTGCCTTGGATGAACTTATATCCAAGATGTTTTCAGAATACTAGAAAAATCCGAGGCTGAGACTCTCCTGGGTCTGCTTACTAATAAGAATATGAATAGGCAACCCTCACCTACTTCTAACAATGAGTCAGCATCTTTCAGTTTATAGTGAAATCTTGCTTGTTCTTATAATATGGGAACTGTACTTGATTCTCCCCACTAGGGCATTGCTGGATATGGGCAAAGAAACCCAAGAGGTCCTGGTGGCTGTGCCCTTCCTACCAGCTGGGATGAGACTTGGACTGTCTCATCTCATCTCTTGGACATGGGCTCTAGCATGCTGGAATGTGGCTATGTTGCTTACACCTGTGAGCTGCCTACCTGGCTGGATCCACTTTGGCATCCAAGGCTGCTGAGTATTTTGACAGAGTATTTTGCCCCAGGAGTAGGTATAGGCTCTGGTAATCCGATAGCTGCAAGCAGAACACCAAAGCTGCATGGATTAACCAGAACTACACCCCCAGGTTGGCAGTGTGCCCTCCGTAGGCCCAGTCACTGAAGGAGGGTATGGATGGCACCAGACACCCTCTGTCTGGGATGTATGGGGTCTAGTCCTATGTCACAACATTCATCTTTTAGTAGGGAAATTTAAAAATAATAATAGAAGGAATGACATTAGCTGTGATTTATTGAATATGGCATGTAGCCTTATTTCAGAGGTTCTCAATGTAGTCTGAGAATCCTGGGGGGTCCTAAGACCCTTTCACGTGTCCATAAGCTCCTTCTTTTCCCACCCACATACCTCCGAATGGCTGGCTTTGTGCACAGACTTCAACCAAAGCAACATTGTTACCTTTTTTTGAAAATGTAGTTATTTTTCATAAAAAATATGGTATTTATATTATCACATAATGGGTTAGCATCACTGTTTTAAGATAGATTAATATATCTTTAAAACATTTCTCAGGGGCGCCTGGGTGGCTCAGTTGGTTAAGCGGCTGCTTTCAGCTCAGGTCATGATCCCAGGGTCCTGGGATCGAGCCCCATGTCGGGCTTCCTGCTCGGTGGGAAGCCTGCTTCTCCCTCTCCCACTCCCCCTGCTTGTGTTCCCTCTCTCGCTGTCTCTCTGTCAAATAAATAAATAAAATCTTAAAAAAAAATTTCTCAATGTAACTATGAATCTGGTAAATATTGACAGATATAATACATAAACAAAGCTTTTAGAGGTCCTCAAAGATTTTTAAGAACGAAAAGGGATCCTAAGCTGGACATGTCTGTGCACTGACCTCCCATGGAGAGCTCCCTATGCTCCAGGCTTTCTGACCATCCCTTTTCTCTGAGAGGTTTCTAAAATACTCAGCACAGAGTCTACTAGGTAGTGACATTCAATACATATCAGCTGTCATTTTTGGTTGCTGTTTCTTCATATTATTCACTGATGAGGTGGCTCTCATCAGACTGAAGAGAATAGGAAACAGAGAGAACTGAACTAACACCCAAGGTCATTCATGGTGTGTCATTGAATGTCATTCATTCCATTCAAGGGATGGAACCTGAAATTCCAACCTCAGCTTGTCTTACTCTAAAGGTGATATAGAACCACTATTTTATAATTGGACAAATCTCCCCAGTCCATGAAGCTTTTAACCCAGAAATGTTGAAATTATCTACATACTGTATAGTGCCATGTTTTAACACATAAACATATATACATGGTAAATAACATGGAAGTGAATTCTAATTAAAGAGACTAAACTCATAATTTGTCCTGGGAACACAAGCATATCTTAGATGGTATTTTTGTACAATACACACTTCACGTGGCTGTTGGTAAGGTATTTAAGGTCAGGGCTGAATGATGAAGAATTATGGATGTGAACTGAGGGCAGGAGATTAGGTTTGTATTCTACCAAGTGAAATATGAAATTGAAGAGTTCTTTTTTTTAAAAAAGATTTTATTTATTTATTTGACAGAGAGAGACACAGCAAGAAAGGGAACACAAGCAGGGGGAGTGGGAGAGGGAGAAGCAGGCTTCCTGCTGAGCCAGGACCCCGATGCGGGGCTTGATCCCAGGACCCTGGGATCATGACTTGAGCCGAAGGCAGACACTTAACGACTGAGCCACACAGGCACCCCTGAAATTGAAAAGTTCTTTAAGGATACAGAAGCTCTACTGGGTAGAATATTATAGAACAATAAGGTCAACATCAGGTATAAATACTGAGTTCTTGCATCCAACATGTGGAGGGATGGGAAGTAATTCATAGAGTGAAATATCTACATTTCATCTCTAAGGGCATAGCAGTTGATTAAAAAAAATAAGTCAAGATGGCCTGATTGGTTGTATCGCTAGAAGTCACTTCAAGGATGGGTGAGCCCAGGGAAAACCTGGCTAGACATTTCTCAATTTCAATAGTAGCAGTAGCAATTGTGTCAGGTCTTTCTCTCTTGGCCTCTTTAGAAGAACTACAAGTCAAGAGAGCAGCAAACTCGCCATAGCCCTTATTTTTCTGGGAGTGGAGATGGCATGCCCACCCCCTCCACCTCCAAGGGCAGATTGTATGCCAAGAGGAAGAAGCAGAGTAAAACAGAGAAGAAGAGGTAGTGGTATGGGTCTAGAGGTTGCCTAGGATACTCCATTTAGCTGGGAGTGAGGTTACTCAAAACTGGGGCTCACTGTCATTCAGCGGCTGAGGTGGGTGGTTAGTATAAGGGCATGTGTCGCTCCTCCCTAAGAAATGGCCATGAGTGAGGCCAACTGCCTTCAGGCAGAGTGGGGGTCTCTATACACAATCAGTGGATTTGATGTGTGTTCAAATGCACATATACACATACATGTACACATGCATACACACATACACAATTGAAAGAGAAAGGCATTTCAGAGCAAAGTAGCCCGCAGGAGAGGTCTGGAAGGAACAACACTCTTCCTGGGGTGTCTGTTCTCTTCACAGTGTTCAAAGAGAGGGTGAACACTGAGCATCTACCACCCTCCACAGCCTGTCTCTGGTCCCAAAGCAAACCCGCTGTGACTCTGCCAGACCCCAGGTCTGGAGATCCAAGTGTATAGACTGTTGGCACAACTGTGTGGATGCTCTTGTGACAGATATTACAGAGACTCTTCCTGCCTCTATATTGACTGACACATTCAAATGGATCCATCAGACATAAAATTTGTGTGGAACTTGTAGAGGAAACTTATAGAACCAGATCTACTTTTCTGAAACCCTTCAGTGGAGAGAGGTTTAAAAGGCAATCAGTGGTAACCATAAGATTGTTCTCTGTAATTAAGAATCTGTTTCTTGCTTTTTCTCTCTCTCTCTTATTTTTTCACCTTTGCTTGTTTGTTTTGTTTCTTAAATTCCACATACGAGTAAAATCATATTGTATTTATGTTTCTCTGACTGACTTATTTCACTTAGCATTATACTGTCAAGCTCCACTCATGTCATTGAAATGGCAAGATTTCATTCTTTTTTTATGGCTGAATAAAATCCCATTGTATATACATACCACATCTTCTTTATCCATTCATCAGTCGATGAACTTTGGGGCTGCTTCTGTATCTTGGCTATTCTAAACAATGCTGCAATAAACATAGGAGTGGGTATATCCCTTTGAATTAGTATTTTTGTATTCCTTGGGTAAATACTCAGTAGTGATTGCTGGATCATAGGTAGCTCTATTTTTAACATTTTTGAGGACCTCCATACTATTTTCCACAGTGACAGTACTAGTGTGCATTCCTACCAACAGAGCACCAGGTGTTGTATGGAACTGTTAAATCACTATATTGTACACCTGAAACTAATAAAACACTCTGTGAACAAACTGGAAGTAAAATAAAAACTCAAAAAAAAAAAAAAAAGGAATCAATGGGTGGGGCCTGGGTGAAGGACCTCTATGGAGATACTTCTTTGGAGAGTGGACTGCCCATCAACTGCCACCAGTGTGTCCCCTCCCCCAGGGAACTACAGGAGAATTTGAAATATGTTTGTTGCTGCCTAGCCACACCAATGGCCTGTCTGGAAAATCTATCAGGCTTTAGATGGCTCACAGCTTTGATGACAAGAGTCAGGAGCCAGCTGCCTCGTGGGGCATCATCTGAGATTGTCCTGGCAAAGAGTGTGTGTGCTTCCTGAGATCCAGGCAGGGGTTCTGCAGGAGAGGGAGCAAGCATGGAGGACTGAGGGTGCTCCTCTTGTCTGGAGGGTTCTTGCCTGAGTCCAGAGGGCCCCCTCACAGGCAGGGCTAGGAGTACAACACCCTGGGAACACATGCGGAGGGCATCAGAAGAAGCCAGCCAAGGAAAATGTCTCCCTTTCATCTCGGGGACTCCAGAGGGAGCAGGGCCAGCAGGAAACCAGCAAAGGCCCAAGAAAATCCTCCCATAAAAGAAAGAACACCTGGCCCAGAAAGCTTGGAATCAGCCAAATTTGATGTTAAATCAAATGGGGAGTTTTGACTTCTACCTTGGACTGAAAGTTCTAATTTCTGAAATGAGCTTTGTTTGTGGCTAAAATAACCCTGGACTTTATAATACAAAGGGTCAGCTGAAAATTCGTGGGCTGGTGGGAGGTTTTCCCTAAGAGTAAGAGAATATTACCCTTACTGAGAAGAATCTGAGAAGACAGGGAGAGAGGGAAAAGAATGTTTTTGATTTCAGCTCCTTCAAAGCTTCCAGCTTGTTCAAAATCTTGGTTATACTTTAATTTCTAAAACAACCAGCAGACAAACCAGCAAATCTGGAGCATTGCTCAGAGATATACTTCTTGCTTTAATTTAGTTTATTTATTATTAACCTTCTGATATTTTAGATATCTGCTTTTAACCTTCTTTCTGTATTTTTACTATTTTTATTATTATTATTAAAACTATTTTAAAAATCCGTTCCTCCTAATCACTTCTAATTTTGGTTTAATCACTTTTACTTCCATATCTCAGTTTTGTATTTTTTCTTTTAGTTATCTTTTAGATTTATAATTTTATAAATTATAATTATAATATAACTTATACACACATATATATAAAATTTAGAATATATTTATCTTTTAGTTTTATTTATAATTTTCATCTATGGTTTGTTTTTATTTTATTTGCAAGCTAAGGGTTTTGGTGTGAAGTGCCAGGCAGAGGATGGGGGGCAGAATTTGAAGAGACAGGACTTCAGAAAGCAGAGAGTGGGCCTAGTTGTTCCTGTTAGCCACCCCTGAAGAGAGCCTGCTGGGATACTTAGCAGTAATGTGACCCCTGGGTGGGTTTTTTACACTAATCCCAATGTGTTTAGCTTAAAGATGACCCAGGGAAATTCTGCAGGGCTTGGAACTCTGCCTCTGCCGGGTGTTAACTGAGTGACACTGGGTGGTAATTGAGACGTACTGAAGCTGAGCTTGATTTTCTTGTGTAGAAACTGAATGAAGTAACACCCACGTCACAGGGCTGTTGTGAGATTTGTTGTACTAAAGCACATGGGTTCCTCTAGACATAGCTCTGTGGGTATAGGCTAAATAATCAGTTATTATATGTCTAAACTATAGTGGCAACACATTTTTTTAATGTTTTATTTATTTATTCATGAGAGTCAGAGAGAGAGAGAGAGAGAGAGAGAGAGGCAGAGGCAGAGGGAGAAGCAGGCTCCCTGCTAGGGACTCGATCCCAGGACCCTACGATCATGACCTGAGCCGAAGGCAGATGCTTGACCATCTGAGCCACCCAGGCGCCCCTAGTGACAACACATTTGTGTGAATGTGCACAGCTCTACATACATGCTTACCTGAATATATTTCTTCTAATCTTTGTAGAAATACAAACAAGAGCTTCAACAAATTTACTTTATATTTTAACCTTTAACTGAGACTTTGGGTGGGGTTAAGGGCACCACCTTGGGCTGACAGGGAAGGTGTAAAATTAAAATGAGTTCCCTAGGGAACTCACCTGGGTGGCTCAGTCAGTTAAGCATCTGACTCTTGATTTCTGCTCAGGTCATGATCTCAGGGTTGTGAGATCGAGCCCCGCATCAGGCTATGTGCTGGATGTGGACACTGCTTAAAATTCTCCCTCTCTCTCTTTCCCTCTTTAAAAATAAATGAATGAATGAATGAATGAATGAATGAATGAATAAATAAACAAACAAACAAATAAATAAATAAATAAGAGATCCCTAAAACCAGTGGCCTGGTGAACCTATTAATTCAATCATTAAAGAAAAAAGTCTACATGTCAAGGTCTGATATGGGCTATGTGATCTACTTGGTGCTGAGGATCCTCTCTTGAGAGAGCAGGCATGATCTTGGTTTCTGCTCTTGTGAAATTTGTGGGTCACAAAGTATGATCAGCTCTGGGAGAAGGAAATGGTGGGTTTAGCAGAGAGTCATCCTACTGGATGGACTCTTTCTTTTCTTTTTATAACTTTGTGCTGTCTGCTTCAAGTGCACGTACACCAAATGAAGGGGCAACTCCACAGCATGACACATCACACTTAGACTGGAAGTACTACCTCTGCACATTTTTTCTAGACTGTGTTGACTCCCCTGATGTTCAACCTCCTCTGGCTATGATGGATCGGAAGGGATGTGGGGCCCCACTTAGATCTCCTTGGCTCTCCCTCAATCCCTTACCCACCCAAGTTTCTCTCTGTCTGTGTAGTTAAGGGCAGCTCAAGTTTGGGGAGGGTGCTAGACCTAACTGGGTCTCCCCACTTGTCTTTGACCTGCAGTACATCCTTTCTTTTCCATCTTCATCAGTAAGGAGTGTTACTTATGCATCAGGCCACTGGAACATCTCCAATGTCATATTTTAAGTTCTCTCTACCAGTGGCTCATCACAAACTCCCCTGCCTGATGTATAAGAAATCCCTTTTCTCTTTCTATAGTTTGCCTTCAAGTCTATGATTTCAATAGACTAGAGACTTCAAAAAAACTAATTGCATAGCCAACACTGATCAATGACTCTATTGTTTTGTTGACTGATATCCATTTTTATGCTGAAACAATGAAATTCATTCATTCAATGGTGGAGGAGCCATAGTGCATTATCTAATAAAGCATATGAAAAACACATTGGTGTTAACAATTTCATCAATAATGTATCCATTGCATAACATAAAAACTAAAATAGCAGAAAATGGAAGAGTTAACTGAAACTCAAAGAGATGGAAAATATGTAAAAACAGATTCAGTGTGTGAGGGAAGAAAAATAGATAAAAAAAAAACCCTATAGGAATAGCTTTGAAAATCTTAGGTAACAAATGTAATAATAGTCTTAGAAAAATATCAAACAGAACAATAAACTGCAAAAAATAAACAACACAATAAATCTTCAAAACAGATATGGTAAAGGATATAGTGCCTAGAAGAACTGGTTAAGAGTGCAAAAAGAGGATGTGAGGGCGATCTGGCTGCGACATCTGTCACCCCATTGATCGCCAGGGTTGATTCGGCTGATCTGGCTGGCTAGGCGGGTGTCCCCTTCCTCCCTCACCGCTCCATGTGCGTCCCTCCCGAATCTGCGCGCTCGGTCGAAGAGGACGACCTTCCCCGATAGAGGAGGACCGTTCTTCAGTCAAGGGTATACGAGTAGCTGCGCTCCCCTGCTAGAACCTCCAAACAAGCTCTCAAGAGTGCAAAAAGAGAAAGAGGCATCTACCAGGATTTTGACACCCGGTAAAGACTGAAGGAGTCAGTGTCTTTGTGGTTGATAGAAAAGCAGCTTCCTTGTCATAGTAAGATCAAGTTGATAAGAGAACAAGTGTTCCAGGATGTCACACACCTACAGATTAGAGAATTTTTGCAAGACTCCTGCTGTCAAACAGCAGAGGGCGAGCTGTGTCTACACAGAGGCCAGAGAACTGGGTAGGGCAGAAGGGCTAAGCCCTCTAAAGCCTTGAAGTCTTGACGAGGTTTCCCATAAAAAGCTGAGTAATGCTGGAGCCCTATTCCTGTCTCTGAGCCAACCTGTTCCTATCTCTGCATCTATAGATGGGCACGATAAGTCTGCCAAACTAGCAGTGTTTAATGAGGATTAACTGGGATCGTGAGGAAATGCTTTGCAAACTCCATGTACATGGAGGCAATTGGAGCACCAGGACCCAGGCATGTCAGGAAAGAGGGAAATGTACTTATACTCGGATCAGGAAATGGCATTTGGTTGCTCCTGCCCTGATTTTCCCTTTAGGACCAAGCAGTGGGGAGCAGTCAGTATTGCTGCTGAGATAGGCAGGGCAGGGTGCACTGGTGGGAAGTGACCAAGCAGATAGAAAGGCTGGAAGTGTCACTGCCAGCTATTAACAGCTGACAGAGGGGTTAAGCCTGCAAAGGAGGAATATCTATTTTAAAAATAAGAAGGGAACGCTAATAGTGACAAAGACTGTGGCTATTTGAAACCAAGAAAAGGTGTGAGAAAGATCAGAGCCTCCCGATGACTGGAAAAGTTCTCTGTCAGAGCATTAGTCTGGATGACCAGGCACAGAACTGACATGAGGCTGGAACCCACTATCTGGCAAATAGTCAAAGGTCAAAAAAAAAAAAAGCACAGATATGAATGTACCCCATTCACAAGAAGTTCATGTGCAATGCTCAGCAATACTGGTGGTTTCAGTGGTAGCAGCAGTAGATAAGGAAATACATGCAAGAAACAAGACAACAGGCCTAAAATGGAATCACTTATGCTCAGCTCCTCATCACCAAACCAAGACTTAATCACAGCTTTGGCTTTCTTCGAAATGGACTCTTAAACCAGTCAGTCAGGAATTGCCTGACCAGCACTAGCAAGGTAATCTGCCTGACAGACCCCTGGCATCCCCTAAAGGGGAGTGACCAAGCAATAACCAGCCCATGTTTTGCCCAGTGTAACTTCCTTGTTCCTGCTCACTTCTGCCTATTAAAACCTTTTATATTGGGGCGCCTGGGTGGCTCAGTCGTTAAGCGTCTGCCTCCGGCTCAGGTCATGATCCCAGGGTCCTGGGATCGAGCCCCGCATCAGGCTCCCTCCTCCGCGGGAAGCCTGCTTCTCCCTCTCCCACTCCCCGTGCTTGTGTTCCCTCTCTCGCTGTGTCTCTCTCTGTCAAATAAATAAATAAAATAAAATAAAATAAAAACCTTTTATATTGTACAGCTCCTCAGAGCTCCTTTCTGTCTGCTAGATTGTATGCTGCTTGATTCATGAATCATTGAATAAAGCCAATGAGATCCTTAGAATTTACTCAGCTAAATTTTGTTTGTTTGTTTTTTTAACAAATTTAATATATAAAAACCTTCAAGGTATTTTTGAAAGCTTGCAATTCAGTCAAAACCATAAATGTTTTTGGGAAAACATTTGTGAAAAAAAAACCTAAAAAGAGCTATAAAAAACAAGAACTTCAACATTATTGTTAGTGCTTTTGCTAACAAATTTTGAACGTGTTTGTGGATAAGTTGTATTCAAGTTTCCCAGTGCAGCTGAGTAGGTATGAGATATTCACAGTATAGACACTACTTCTTTGATTTTAAATGGCCCCTATATAATAAGTATACAAACCAATTTGATACATATGGCAGTCTATAGTTATTAGTTAAAATAACTTCTTTGTATAGTTCTTCACATTCTAGTGCACTTTACAAGTTCATCGTTCTCACAAGACCATGGCGAGTGTATGGGGGAGTATATGGTGGAAGGAGAAATTGAGGCAAAAGTGGGGTTTTTATCATTCCTCACAAATACTGGCTTATGGGTGTGAGCAGAATGTATATTCCAATTTGTTTTTATTTAAGCTGGGCTACCTTCCTAATTACTCATTTATAATCAACACTCTTGGCCTCTGGGTAACAGCACACTTTCTATAAAGTCAGTGACTTTTAGGCATGGATAAAATGCCACCTATGTGTACATTTTTGTAGAATTTTGGACAATTTGGGCTGTGGGGGAGGAAAAAAATTTACTCTACCCTTCAAGATTCTTCTAACTGGACTAAGAAATTGACATGAGACAGATTAACAGGAAAAAATCAAACTTAATTTTGTATGCAAGGGGAATCCACACAGACATGGGAATTCCAAAAACAGGCAAAATGAGGTATATATGTCATCTTGAATTAAGGAGAAGAGAGTAGGGATTTGGAACTTCAAAAGGAAATATTGCAATTCACAAGAAGATGAAAGAGAGTACATGTTTGGTAAACACATGTTTGCTGCACAGAAACAGTAGGACAAGAGAGACTTTGATCAAACAGGCCTTGCTAGGTTCCTCCGTTTACCATGCCTGGTTCAGAGTATAATGTAGTTGTCTGTGGTGCTAGCTTTCTTCCTGGAACAGGTCATTCTAAATTCTTTTATGAAGTTGTGGGGATGAGGTTGCAGTTTCTTCCTGAGTCTTTGAGCCTGATTGTTTTTAGCTCAGCACAATCTGCGTGCCAAAGTGGGGAGGACTGCCCTTGTCCCCTATAGGGACAATGAGGAATCCATGTCTAGGTTCTTCTAATATTTTTCCATTTCACAAGTCAACTCAAACCTTCAAAATGCACCCAGAGGCCTTGTGCTCTTTTTATTTTTTTAAGGTTCTTTTCTGTCAAGAGCTAATTCCCAAGGATGTTTTGAACATACCAAAAATACAGCAGTTTTGTTAACCATTGAATACATGTGCTTGTTATGGAAAATAGTCAATAGAGCAGTTTTTCCCTCACATAGGTGTTTTCACACTTCCAGAGTCTAATGTGAGTCTCAGAGCCCCTGTGATGCCCAGAACAAGCCTCATTTGTCATCACTATTCAGCATCTGGTCAGCTCTTCCTCATTCACATTTCCCCCAGGGGAGTCTGAGTGGTCATCTTCTTCATGAAGTCTATGGCAAAACTCCTTCATGCCTCCCCACATGGCTCTGATTCATTAAAGTTCCGTCCAGCTTCAGAAAGGCCTTTTTATTGAAAGGATATGGCTAAGCTCTCTATCTCTGTGTCACAATCCGTTTTTCAATTTATTTCAGTAGGGCAGTACAGTTAAAATGTATTTGTGTCATGGCTTGTTAGCAAGTACAAAAGGATACATCTTAGCTGAGGTGGTGAATTGAAGACTTAACACAAAAGCTAAAATTTGATATGTTTCAAGACTGTACAGTAGAATACATTTGCTATCATTGGATAGTAAAGAATTTTGTAAAGAAGACAGAAAAAGAGCAAACCATAAGAAAAAGCAAGAAACAGACTCTTAACTATAGAGCACAAACTGATGGTTACCAGAGGGGAGGGAAGTGGGGGATGGGCCAAACAGGCGATGGGGATTAAGGAGTGCACTTTTGTTGAGCACCAGGTGATGTATGGAATTGTTGAATCAGGACATTGTACACCTGAAACTAATATTACACCGCATGTTAACTAACTGGAATTAAAAAAAAAAAAGAGCAAACCATAGAAAAATCATTGTTGAGTTAGACTGCTTTAAAATTAAGAACATCTATTCTTCTAATGACCCTATAAACAAAAGCACAATCCCTGTCTTCATGAAGTTTATATTCTAGAGGACAGGAGATAAACATAAACCAACAAATAAATACAGGAATCATCCACATGCAGAAAGTGATGTGTACTGTAAGGATGTCTAATAGGAAGGTGGCACAGGGAAGGGTCAAGGGGATATAGCATGGGGGGGGGGTTTCTCTCATATATCCTTCTAGGTTATCTCTTCTGCTTGAATCAATCTGGGACTTCAGGCTTTCTCTGAATATTGACATTGAGTCAGAAACCCTCTTAGGCTCCTTTTATTTGATAATCTCATCACTGTAGCCTGGAGCAGCTGCTTCATACGCATTTGTCTTTTTGGATTATTCTTTTTGCCTTCCCTTCCTGATTCAGTTTCCTTCTTGGTTTGCTAAGTTTCTAGATAAAAACAAGGAAAATGCTACCCAGCCACTTTCCACATTTTCTAGATAAAAACAAGGAAAATGCTACCCAGCCACTTTCCACATTTTCTCCCTCTACAAAGAAAATCAATATCCTGACTCCCTTGACTATAGTCCAGTGTTTGTAAACTTTCTATAAATGGGATCATTTAATGTGTATTTTTTATAAGATTTTATTTATTTGAGAGAGAGAGAGAAAGAGAAAGAGAGAGCAGGGGGAGGAGCAGAGGGAGGAGAGAGAATCCCAGACAGGCTTGCCACCGAGCTCAGAGCCTGACATTGGGCTTGATCTCATGACCTTGAGGTCGTGACCTGAGCCAAACTAGGAGTCAAACGCTTAACTGACAGGAGCCCCTGATGTGTATTCCTTTGAATCTGGCTTCAATATATCTGTGAAGTTGATCTAGTTGTTGCATATAGTGCTAGTATATTCTTTCTATTTGTTATGCCAGCATTCCTCTGTATGAATAAACCATACTTTTTAATTCATTCTACTATTGACGTATAAGTGCATTTTCCCCAATTTCTTGTTACTTAGAGTACTACTATAAATATTCTTGTACAAGTCATAAAGACTTGATAAATAAGTCTCTGTGTTATAAGGTATATGTAAGTTTAGATTAAATAAACACTGTTCACCAGTTTTCCAAAATGTTGACCAATTTGTATCCACAAGCAGTATGAGTTATTGCTCTGCACCTTCTCACAAACACATGGTGTGATCCAGACTTTAGCTGTGTTTTGTTTTGGCCATTCTGGTATATGTCTAATGACATCTCATTTTTCTTTTGGTCTGCATTTCCCTTAGGACTATTGTTATCAGCACTCTGGATAATTTCTTTTATCAAGTGCTTGCTCAAGTCTTTCATTCATTTTTTGTCTGTCTTTTTATTATTTACAGAAGTTTTTAGTACACTTTGTTGGCCTCATTCTTCCACTCTGCAGTTTGCCTTTTCACCCATTTTATGGTGTTTTGATGAACAAACTGCTAAAGTAACAGTCTAATTTAATGATCCTTTCTTTTATTGCTGGTAAGGGTTTTTAGTCATGTTTTAAAAATCCTTCCCTCACTCAAAGTGATCAAAATATTATTCTACATTAACTTCTAGGAGCTTTCTGTTTTTCAAAGTTACTTTTTTAAAGAGGGGGAATATTATTTTTTTTCCCTTTCTGTAAGTATATATATCTATCTTGAACATAAGAAGGCAGAAGAATGAAAAGAAATGTTTATGCTCTATATGCCACACACACCTGGAAACAACAGCTAAGATTACAGCTCAACTGAAACCATTGCATAAACTATTGTTCAGGCACATTTTGAAAACCAAAATGGAAATATGTTAAGAAGTAGAGAGCTCTCAGTATTTTACAAAAAGAGCAGTGAAATAAGTTCCTTCAGAAATAGAAAGACCAGTCAGCATATCATCAAAATAATCTCTAGGCAACCAAAATCAGTCAACTTAAAGCATGCCTTACGTTAGAAAAGCTGAGAGCCTTGCTTATCAAAATTGAACAGAGCCTTGACAAGTGTGCTGGCACTTGTGGAAATAAATGCTTTTCAAAACATGTGTATATACACATATACCATGGTCTATTATCAGAGTTTCTACTAAGTTTTTTTTTTCTTTTTTGTTACACAAAAGAAGGAGGTAAACCAAAGAAGCTAGCTTTTCTGTCTCATTATTTCTGTTCACATTCTACATTTGACATACTGGTGTCTATAGGTGTCCAAGACTGTTTTCCTTCTGAAGTAAATACAGAGGTGAGGATTTGGTTGCAAACAGATCACTTGTCTGGGGATCCCAAGAAGTTCCTTCAGGGATGAGGACAAGTGAGACAGGGATGAGAAGCCAACCAAAAAGGGTGCATTATCTAGAAATTTATAGCTGTGGGCCACTGGAGCTTAATTCCTCTTGGAAAATTTAAGAATCAGTGCGGAACATGCATTTCAGAGTTATTTTCTCTGAGGGGCATAGGAGCTGAGGCATCTACCCACCAAATCCATCAGTCATCGGGGGGAGGACTGCTGAGGGGAAGGCATTGATTCTCCCACACTTTTTGCTTGCTGTGGGCACAGCTGACTGGCTGCCAGAGAAAGTCCTTTGACCTCTAGAAGTCTGGCTGCCAGGCTCCTTAGTGGCAAAGCCTGTGGGGACCTGGTGATACTAGAGCATCTGCTAAGGGAAAGGGATCTGGATGAGGCTCCTGGGAGGACTGTTAACCAGCTTAGAGCCCTTTTGTGGTAACCCAGAACAGTGGCAGATCATGAACTTGCCATACAAAGAAAGAGGATCATGGGGGGGGGGTGTTTTCAGAGAGATTTCTGCTGGATTGTGACTTTTGTCAGAGCCCAGGTGACAAGGACCCCCTCAGGGCAGCCTCCAGGCAGGCTTTCCAGGTAGGCTTCTGTGGTCACAGCTAGGTATAAGTCCTGAGAGACGGAGGGCTTCAGCTCTAAGAGGCCAAGGTATATGCCTACAGTAGGTAAAATTCTGTACAACAGAATAAACCACTGTCTGATGCACCAGCTGGATTAACATGAGAGACAAAATATTTGAGTGGAAAAGCCCCTGAACATAAAGGACTACATAGTAAATGACTCAATTTATGTTAAATTCATAAGAATCAAGCTATGTGGATAGAAGTCAGAATTACTTTAAGAGGGGAGGGATAGTGTGAGGGAAGGGTCTTGTCTCTTTGTTGATGTGTTTAATTTGTATATTTAGCAAAAAAAAAAAAAAAAAAAAAGGAAGGAATAAAAATAAACCAAAAAACAAACGTTTATGAAGCAAAGTCATGGCCTTTCCACCCTTCACCCCAGAGTGCCTGTTGCAGTCGGGCAGCACAGATCAAGGAAACAAACAAATGTAAGCTGGAAGTTCACTGATCTGGGTGTGAAGGAGCTGGGACCCAGCCCTGAATCTCTCACAGGCCCCGTCTCTTCCTAGACAAGCACCACTATTTCTCTGGGAGTTTGGCTGTGAGTCAGGCAAACTGAGAGAGTCCCCCCAGGGAATTCTCATGACTCTATTTATGTATCAGATCCAAAGATGGCCTCTGTCAATCCCTTCAGTTCTTTCCATCAACAAGGAGGTCCTTGCCCCTCCCAATCCCACCACCAATGGAGGCTAGCCTTGTGACTTGCCTTGACTAACAGAATCTCATGGAAAGGACACCTGCCTGCTCTGGCATCGGCCCTGAGAACCCTGTCAGCAACCACTTTTACTTCCATACTCTGTGGGGAAACCAGCACTGTGCTCCAAGGATGCTTTGACTAAACTTTTGAGTGATGAGACACTTAGAGGAAAGAGACAGACCCGTGAAGGACCAGGAAGGTGGCAGACACCTGAGTGGAAGCTTCTTGGTCCTTCTAGCCCAGGCAGCTACTGAACACAACCAAGGGAGTGGTCCAAGCTGATGCCATAAGGAGAGGAGAACTGCCAAGTCAAGCCCTGCCCGAGTTACTGACCCACTGAATTATGTGGAACACACATTGTTGCTGTGTTAATCCGCTAAGTTCTATAGTGGATTGTGATGCAGCCACATAAAATGGAAAAATTGGCAAAATACAGAGGCGAAGTATATGTAGGCACACCCTGGAGATACTGTGGCTCAGTTCCAGACTACTGTGATGAAGTGAATATCGCAATGGAGTGAGTCAGATGAATTGTTTGGTTTCCCAGTGCATATAAACATTATGTTTCACTATACTGTAGTCCATTAAGTGTGCAATAAATAGCATTATGTCTAAAAATGCAATGTATATACCTTAATTAAAAAATAGTTTGTTGCCAAAAACTGCTAACCATCACCTGGGCTTTCAGCAAGTTGTAATCACTGATCCCACATCACCATAACAAATATAATAATAAATTAAAAATTTTAAAATACTGTGAGAATTACCAAAATGTGACACAAAGACATAAAGTGGGCAAATGCTGTTGGAAAAATGGTGCCAATGGACTTCCTCGATGCAGGGTTGCCACAAACCTTCAATTTGTAAAAAACACAGTATCTCTGAAGCACTATAAAGCAAAATGCAATAAAACAAAGTATGCCTGTACCCATTGTTCTTCAATACACTCATAACTTGCTTCTTCTAACACTGTGGCCTTTCTAGCTTGCTCTTGGTGTACTCCCAGATAGGCCTATTTCTTTCCCAGTATTGCCCTCTGGCCTTTGCAGCTAATTCACTTCTAGTTCTGCCTCAGCAACAAGCGGAATAGACTGTGCTCAGTGGGCTGTTGGCCATCACCCACAGATTTTGTCTTTACTAAACCTCCCAGTGTCCCGGCGTCTCAGCTTCCATTCCTCCAATGGCTCTTCAGCCAACCTGCTGTGTAGAGTCTCCTCCACCACTCTTGAAAGGAGGGCCCTGAGTGAACTTAACTCTGGAGGTCGCTGGTTAAACCTTCGTTTCCTTCCTCCACTGCTTCCCTCAGACCACGCCCTGGCAACTATTGCATAATAGGCACTGAGTAGACGTCTGTTAATTAAAAAAATAAATGCTTAAGACACATAGAAGTGTTCCTTGCATATGGTTGTTGGTATATAAATATGGAAAGCATTAAAAATAAAACTTTTCCCTCAACACCACCAAAAAATCCCCTATTTCTGTGAAGCTATGTTTATGTTACTCTGTCTTGAAATGTTTTTCTTTCTTTCCAATATTTGCATATTTAAAAATTTCTCATGCTTAAAACTAGACCTAAAATGACCCATTCTCATGAAGCTATCTCAATTTTCCAGCTGGAAGTTATTTCTCTCCTTTTAACTTCCCTGAGCTTTGTATCTGCACAGTTTCAAAATCACCCATTTATGTTTTTCTACATTCAGGCAGTTCACTCATTAATTTACTTGTTCATTCATTCAACACATACTTATTAAGTGCCTAATATCTGCCAGGCACTTCCATTCACAGTTACTTTTCAATGCATGAAAACATTAAAGAAGAGGCCTTTTGTTATAACTTCAGAAGTATTAAAATTCACCATATTGGCCATGGAAAATGTCAGCAGGCTATAGTCCAATCACTTAAAGACACCCTCTGCTCCCCAGACAACTTCAGATCCTTTATTCCTACTACTCTCTTAACACAGAATGTCCCTGACCCTGCGTGCTTCCCGCCCTTCCCCCTCTGTGCCCTGCTCCTCCTCCTCTGTGCCCTGCACTGCTTCCTGAGAAATTTCTCTCCTAGAGGACCAGCTCTAATGCCATTTTCTCTCTGAAGCCTTTCTTAATACTTGTTGTTTTAGAACTAAATACCGTGTTGGCTTATTGTATTTCGTACTGATATTTAGGGGGCATCCCTTTCGGTCTTGTGGGGCTTTCCCTAGGAATCTCTCAAGGTTTGCTATTCAGATTTTAGGTTCTTATAGAGAAGGGCAAGGCTTTCAGCTTTGCAGGTCTCCCTTTACACCTTTCCTTAACTAAATCTAAGATGTAGTATTTAAAAAAGTAAAGCTAGAAGAGATATGAGAATCGACTACACACTCATTGGAAGGGCACACATGAAAAAGATAGTCAGTCCACATTAACAGTTGGCAGGAATGGGATTCTCCTCCATTGCCAGTGAGAATGTAAAATGGTCCAGCTGCTTTAGAAAAGAGATTGGCTATTTCTTTTTTTTTTTAAATTTTTTTTATTGTTATGTTAATCCCCATACATTACATCATTAGTTTTAGATATAGTGTTCCATGATTCATTGTTTGTGCATAACACCCAGTGCTCCATGCAGAACGTGCCCTCCTCAATACCCATCACCAGGCTAACCCATCCTCCCACCCCCCTCCCCTCTAGAACCCTCAGTTTGTTTTTCAGAGTCCATCGTCTCTCATGGTTCTTCTCCCCCTCCGATTTCCCCCCCTTCATTCTTCCCCTCCTGCTACATTCTTCTTCTTCCTTTTTTCTTTCTTAACATATATTGCATTATTTGTTTCATAGGTACAGATCTGAGATTCAACAGTCTTGCACAATTCACAGCGCTTAGAGATTGGCTATTTCTTATAAAATTAAATTTATACCTACCATAAAACTCTGTCCTTCTACTCCTTGGTAATTACAGAAAGGAAAGGAAAGCCTATATCCACACAAAGACTGTACGCAAATGTCCATAGCAGCTTTTTCCATAATGGTCCCAAACTGGAGACAACTCACAATTCATCAACTAGTGAATGAGTAAACAAATTGCGTATCCATGCAATAGAATCTTTCTTAGCAGTAAAAGGGGCACAATTACTGATATGCACAACAACACAAAAGTGTGAATGCCACATGATTCCATGCATATGAAATTCTAGAAAATGCAAATCTAATCTATAGTGGAAATAAAACAGATCTGTTGTTACCTGGGCTTGGGGGTAGGGAGGGAATTAACTGCAAAGTGGCGAAAAAACATTTTGGGATGATGAAAATGTTCTGTATTTTGACTGTGTGGTGGGTACGCATATATCATTAGTTTAAACTCATCAAGCTATTTCTTTAAAATGAGTGCTTTTTAGTCTGTGTAAATGTTACCTCAATACAGTTGATTTAAAGAAAGTGCCTCCGGCGGGGTTGCCATTTTGCAGGCTCTCAGCTCAATTACCTGCAGATTCTCAGCTCTCAGCTGAATTACTTGTGACTTAATGGAACTCCTGAGAACCTGGGATTTGGGGAAAAAAATGGGAGGATTACATGGACTGTCCAGTCTAAGCTAGGTCCTCATTTAATTTTTACAGCTGCCTTGTGAGGTGCTTTCCAGAGTGGAATCTGAAGTTAAGAGTTTCAGTATCTATTCCTCAGTGAATAAGTAGTATATTCAGGTTTTTAAAAAAATATTATTTTATTTAAATTAAATTTATTTAAATTAACATATAGTGTATTATTAGTTTCAGAAGTAGATTCATCAGTTGCCTATAACACCCAGTGCTCCTTACATCATGTGCCCTCCTTAATGTCCATCACCCAGTTACCCCCTCCCCCCACCCCCTCCCCTCCAGCAACCCTCGATTTGTTTCCTATAGTGAAGAGTCTCTTATGGTTTGTCTCCTTCTCTGATTTTGCCTTATTTTATTTTTCCTTCCCTTCCCCTATGATCCTGTTTTGTTCCTTAAATTCCACATATGAGTGAAATCATATGATAATTGTCTTTCTCTGATTGACTTCTGAATGGATAAAGAAGATGTGATATGTATATATATATATATATATATATATATATATATATATACACACACAATGCAATAATACTCAGTCATCAAAAGAAATGAAATCTTACCATTTGCAATGATGTGGATAGGGAGAGTATTATGCTAAGAGAAATAAGCCAATAAGTATATTCAGATTTTACACCAAGAGTTTGCTCGAACACAAATCTCTTGCTTTTATTTAGTTGAGTCCACTGTCTCTAGAAGAGGGTGGTACAGTGACAGCTGCAGAGGGAAGACATCCAACAGAGGGTGTCTTTACTGCTCTTCCCTGCAGTTAGTTACATGGGAAGGAAGGTGCACGAAGAACAATGTTTACGTGGGAAACTAGCATTTTTGTTGGCTTTACTCCAGACAACACAGGACCTAGAATCCAGGTGGGGTAATGTGAATGAAGCTAAAGGAAAAGACCTCTTCTTCAACAGATGGGCCCATTGCAAGACAACCCTACATGGGAGTTCTTGGACATAGTGGGTACTTAATAAACAGAATGAATGAATGATCAAATGAGCTGACTAGAATAGGAAAATAAGTATAAGCAGTAAGATCAGAGAATTTATAGACATTTAGAGAAGTCACCTTCCTATAGGACAATTCAGAGATTTGTGGGGCTGCCCTATACATGGACCACACAGTGGCCTGGGGCAGAGAGGTACAGCTGGGCTGAGATGGGGGTACACCCTGCCTCCACCCCGTGGGAAAGGGAAAACATCTGTCAAAACAGAATGAACAAATATGAAGCAAACTCCCCCACCCCAACCTAGTTCTTACTGTTTGTGTTAATCACGCATAAATTTCATAATAACTTTTTAGAGATGGGAACTACGTGTTTATCATTCAGTTTTAGAAACCTCTCCAAAAAGGGCTGCAGAAGGCTAGGGGGTTATTACACATTCTAGCTGTCAGGTACACGGAATGCCACATCCTTCCTTTTAACGACACATATCTCAAGAATTATACCCCAAAGTATAAAATAAAAGTCAACTTCCTGTCCTAAGGAAATAGGTTATTCCCTGAGAATCGGGGGTGGCAGCAAAGTAATTGTAAAACCCACACTGTCTGCTGGCAGAGCAATTAAAAATTACCTTGGAGACAGAAAAAATAGCTTGTTTCCACAATTCCAAAGCATTCTTTTCCCCCAGTATTTTACATTTGGGACATGTCTTATCGTTGATCTATGCATTTTTTGGAGATCACCTTTTTTTCCTGTTTTTTCCCTGGAAAGCTGTAAGTACATTACATCACATTACATTAGTAGTGAGCCCAAGAAATGAGGGAATAAGATGCACAGCAGCTGCCAGGCACAATGGTGGGATTTCTGTCATGCTCTGTTCCCTTCTCATGTGGACTCTCCCCCTCTCCCTTTTCTGCAACAGAGTATAAGAAATTGTGCTTGTAAAACAATCTTCTTGAAGGACTTATTTCATCACAAGGCAAAGGAGGGAAATTAAGTTTGGGGCAAAAGTCTTAACATTTGATTTTTTTTTTTCCTCTTCGAAAGCACCTCAAGGGCTCTGCTTTATAGGGCAGGTCCAGGGCCTGCTTGATGAGCAAGTTTGACCCCAAGCAGAGCACCACTACCTTGCTAATTTAGGTCACAGGGGTGGTATTTCACTCATGTTTTACTCTCACTGGTAGGGAAGGAGACCCTAGAGAAAGAGTAAGAGAAACCAATGGAGAAAAAACAGGGGAGTGAGGAGGACCCCAGCAGCACAGTGACAGGTGGGTCTCAGGGAGAATGTAGCCTGCTGGGGCCTAGGGGCTGTAGTATTGGATAGTGGTTTTATTCATTAAAAATATTTTACTTTCTCTTTAAATACCCAAACAATGTATGAATAAAGGCATGTTTTGTGCAATTTAAGTGACAATTTGAATGTCAGTTCAACATTCCAAAGCACTGTTTGTGGAATGTGGAATGAATAAATGGTCAAAGGCAGAGGGACCACTTGATCCATTCCCTCCCTTGTCTTTGACAAGGCTAGAGGACACCGGCAGGCAGGTGGAGGCCTGGGGAAAGGTCAAGTCACCAAGATGCTGTCTGCAAATGTGAGAATCATTTCTACCTCAGAGGAGGGTGGCTTGACAATCTGGAGGAGGGAGCTCCACTTCAAAGCCACTAGCTCTATGTAAGTAAGTGACATGGTCAAATATAGAACCATGGACTCCTGTGAACAGCACTCATCTAAACAGGGACAGTCACACTCAGATTGTTACCTTGCAGCATGTTGACCAGTTTAATAAATTTTGAAGGTTTTCAAGAGACACTTGGTAAAATTTCTCCAGTTTTGCTTGCTTTTTTCTCAGGGGGCTAAGCAAAGAATGTCTTCAGAGTGATGCTATTAGTGGAGGGCCATTTGTTACTAGTGACTTCAAGGAGCATGGCCCAGATTGGGACAGCGTGACTGAGCATTCAGTGGAAAGGTAATCCATGGATCTAGCATGCCTCATGGAGAGACAGCCCCAGGAGCTTCAGATATCTCTCCTAGACCACAGTCTACTCTGTGATGCTTCCAGAAGGAAGACTGCGCAGAAACCATGCATCTAAGATGTTAATCAATTTATTTTTCCTTCTCCAAGTGGTTGTGGCTCTAACAAAAGTCTGAAACCTTTGATTAGCTATTGCATTCAAATGTGAATTTTCCTGAGTGGCTCACACATGCTCTGTAATGGTGGACATTGGAGACCCCAGACAGGTGGCTGCTAAAAGTTGTCCTTCACTCAGATTCAGTTCCATGGATGGGGGCCCAGGAGTGAGATTCAGATACCAGAAGCTGATCCTTGCCCTCGGGAGGACCCAGTGATTGGCCTTATTTCAGGCAGTGGTGGGATTCCTGAAGAATTGGGTACACTGTAAATACTGGTAAACCAAGCCTTTGAAATGATTCTAGGGCACCTGGGTGGCTCAGTCAGGTAAGTATTTGACTTTGGCTCAGGTCATGATCTCAGGGTCCTGGGATCCAGCCCTGCATCGGGATCCCTGCTCAGCAGAGAGTCTGCTTCTCCCTCTCACACTCCCTATACCCCCACTCATGCTCACTTGCACTCTTTCTCTCAAATAAATAAATAAATACAATCTTAAAAAAAAATAAATTGTATATGTTGGATGATTGCCTCTTACTTTATTGAATAAGTTCCAATCCCTCTTCTATTAGTTGTGAACTCTAGGTACCTCAGGACACCAATGTGCACTGATGTTGGCCAATGGTTCTTGCCTCATCTCTCCTGTCCTTCCTGGGCCAGCCCAAAAATGCTGTCTGGAAGCATGACTCTCTTCCCATTTTTTTTTCAGGTTTGTCCTCAGGACCGTGTCTAGGCAAAGCCTGTTTCACCATGAGTTAGAAATAGTCGACATCAGGGCTTATGGTGTCAGGTGGTCTGGTTGGCATAACAGTCGGTGTGAAAGGACTCCAAAGTTCTCTCTCTCTCTCTCACACACACACTCACACACACACACACACACACACACACACACACACACACACACGTCTCCATGTGTTATGCTCTCATTTCTGCAGAGAAGTGGAGCCTAAATTCCTACTTTTGTTAATTGTATATACCTCCTCACAACAATGGCTGTGTTAGTCTGGGTTCTGCAGAGAAGCAGAATCAGTAGGATGCACATAAGCAGAGTTTTCTAATAAGGTGTTACATCAAATGTATGGTACAGTAACATTAATTTCTTGTCTTCCTAATTCAAAGTCAGAAAACAGTGACAACACTGAGTTGTAGAGTACTGAGGGAAATGGGTAGATCATACCACAGTCAGAATATTTTTGTGAATAGGGTAAGCAAAAGACATTTTTAAAAAGACACCAAAAACACAAACTATAAGATGAAAACTTGATACATCTGACAACATGAAACTTCATGATTTTGGCTTAAAAATAAAACACCAGAAATAAAGTTACCATATGGTGACACAATAACAGAAGACATTTGCAAAACCAAAAAAAAAACAAAAAAAACAAAAAAACCCAAGGGAGATAGGGACTTTTATTTTTAAGATAGAGGCATAAACTATGCATTTCCTTGTTTTATTCATGGAAAATCTCTGAAAAGCAGCCAGGAGAATGAGGAATGAAAACACAAATTCTACCTCCAGTAAACCAAGGAGAAGCCTAACTGCTTCTAAACTGCAGGTGGTTAGAAATGCCACTGAGAATGGTGGGTACAGGGCAGAGGCACTCTGAGGGAATGCAGAGGCAGGATAGTTAGTTGCAGGGCTCAAAATTAGCAAGGAAAGTAAACTAAAAAGCTGAGAGACGCACCTTGAGGTTTAAAACGCAGATTCCTTGGATGTTGTAGCCTGAACAGAGCATATTGCTAATTGCAGGAGCATCTCTGAACTCTATTTGATTCCAAGAGGGAGTGGAGGCAGGGCTAACTGAGGATCCCATGTAGGATCCTCTGCAGCTGGAGTAGAGAGGAGGGGTTTGGTCCTGTGACCCAGAACCTTCCATACTTTCTGTTCTATTCCTGTCCATACTTAAATATCTTGCCAGTACATGGGCCAGAAAAAAATTTATGTGAGAAAAAATCGATTTGAACAGGGCAGCATCCAGTCCAGCATATAGAAAGGAGCTCAGAGGAGCTGCACAAAATGGAGCAAGAGCAAGGAAGTTAAAGTAGGCAAAAAAAAAAATGAGCTGGTTTTTGTAAGGTTACTTGTTTTTAGGGGATGGCAGGGGTCTGTCAAGCAGATTACCTCACTAGTGCTGATGAGGCGTTTCCTGAGTGACTGGTTTAAGATTCCATTTCTGGGAGAGCTGAAGCTGTAATTAAGTTAGGTCTCAGTTTGGTGACATGGGACTGAGCATAAGCGACGCCGTTGTTGGCCTGTGGTCTTGCTTTTAACAGAAGGCAATCCAGTAATATCAAAATACAAATCTTCTTTATCATTAGAAAAAAACATACACTGGAAATGACTACATAGGAATAAACATAAAGTGACAGAACTTACACTAAGCATATCTGTCATTTCAATAAATGAAAACAGGCTGAAATAATCTACTAAAATGAAAGTGACAAGAGCCATGGATAAAATTAGTGATTAAAATATGAATACAGAAGTATGGGCAGTTGTAAGCTAGCATACATGTACAAAGAGAAGGCAAGTAATTCATCTTAACATCAGATAAAATTGAATCCATGCCAAAAGTCATTAATCAAAACAAATAGACACTCTAAAATGCTAAGGGGTGGAGGACAGAGTTTGATAGTCATGGAATAGCATGAAACCGTGTTTATAAGATGGCATGTTCCAGAGGTTTAATGAGCAATAGACACTGCAAGACTCTCTAACTTAATCCTGCAGTGTAAGGCGGACACAGAAGGCTCAAGTATAATGATTAATAAGGATTATCTAATTACTATATTAAAAAATGTATTCTGGGGGCGCCTGGGTGGCTCAGTCGTTAGGCGTCTGCCTTCAGCACAGGTCATGATCCCAGGGTCCTGGGATCGAGCCCCACATCGGGCTCCCTGCTCTGCAGGAAGCCTGCTTCTCCCTTGCCCACTCCCCCTACTTGTGTTCCCTCTCTCGCTGTGTCTCTCTGTATCAAATAAATAAATTAAAAAAAAACGTATTCTGAAAACAAGGAAGAATGCTTTTTATGTGCTCAAAGAACAGTCATAAAATAGGATGATATGCTCGATCAAAAAAAACCAACTTCAGTAAATTCTATTTTTATTTATTTTTTTATTGTGTTATGTTAATCACCATACATTACATCATTAGTTTTTGATGTAGTGTTCCATGATTCATTGTTTGCGTATAACACCCAGTGCTCCATTCAGTACGTGCCCTCTTTCATACCTATCACCAGGCTAACCCATCCCCCCACCCTCCTCCCCTCTTGAACCCTCAGTTTGTTTCTCAGAGTCCATAGTTTCTCATGGTTCGTCTCTCCCTCCGATTTCCCCCACTTCATTCTTTCCCTACTGCTATCTTCTTCTTCTTCTTTTATTTTTTTTTAACATATATTGTATTATTTGTTTCAGAGGTACAGATCTGTGATTCAACAGTCTTGCACAGTTCACAGCGCTCACCATAGCACGTACCCTCCCCAAGGTCTATCACTCAGCCATCCCATCCCTCCCACTCCCCACCACTCCAGAAACCCTCAGTTTATTTCCTGAGATTAAGAATTCCTCATATCAGTGAGGTCATATGATACATATCTTTCTCTGATTGACTTATTTCGCTCAGCATAATACCCTCCGGTTCCATCCACAACATTGCAAATGGAAAGATTTCATTCCTTTTGATGGCTGCATAATATTCCATTGTGTGTGTGTGTGTGTGTGTGTGTGTGTGTGTGTGTGTGTGTATATATATATATATATATATATATATATACCACATCTTTTTTAGCCATTCATCTGTCGATGGACATCTTGGCTCTTTCCATAGTTTCACTATTGTGGACATTGCTGCTATAAACATCGGGGTGCACGTACCCCTTTGGATCCCTACATTTGTATCTTTGGGGTAAATACCCAGTAGTGCAATTGCTGGGTCGTACGATAGCTCTATTTTCAACTTTTTGAGGAACCTCCATACTGTTTTCCAGAGTGGCTGCACCAGCTTGCATTCTCACCAACAGTGTAGGAGGGTTCCCCTACTCCACATCCCCGCCAACATCTGTCGTTTCCTGACTTGTTAATTTTAGCCATTCTGATTGGTGTGAGGTGGTATCTCCTTGAGGTTTTGATTTGGATTTCCCTGATGCCGAGTAATGTTGAGCACTTTTTCATGTGTCTGTTGGCCATTTGGATGTCTTCTTTGGAAAAATGTCTGTTGATGGCTTCTGCCCATTTCTTGATTGGATCATTTGTTCTTTGGGTGTTGAGTTTAAGAAGTTCTTTATAGATTTTGGATACTAGCCCTTTATCTGATATGTCATTTGCAAATATCTTCTCCCATTCTGTCGGTTGTCTTTTGGTTTTGTTGACTGTTTCTTTTGCTGTGCAAAAGCTTTTTATCTTGATGAAGTCCCAATAGTTCATTTTTGCCCTTGCTTCCCTTGCCTTTGGCGACGTTTCTAGGAAGAAGTTGCTGTGGCTGAGGTCGAAGAGCTTGCTGCCTGTGTTCTCCTTTAGGATTTTGATGGACTCCTGTCTCACATTTAGGTCTTTCAACCATTTGGAGTCTATTTTTGTGTGTGGTGTAAGGAAATGGTCCAGTTTCATTCTTCTGCATGTGGCTGTCCAATTTTCCCAACACCATTTGTTGAAGAGACTGTCTTTTCCCATTGGACATTCCTGCTTTGTCAAAGATTAGTTGATAGAGTTGAGGGTCTATTTCTGGCCTCCCTATTCTGTTCCATTGATCTATGTGTCTGTTTTTGTGCCAGTACCATACTGTCTTGATGATGACAGCTTTGTAATAGAACTGGAAGTCCGGAATTGTGATGCCGCCAGCTTTGCTTTTCTTTTTCAACATTCCTCTGGCTATGTGGGGTCTTTTCTGGTTCCATACAAATTTTAAGATTATTTGTTCCATTTCTTTGAAAAAAGTGGATGGTATTTTGATGGGGATTGCATTGAATGTGTAAAAGGCTCTAGGTTGTATTGACATCTTCACAATATTTGTTCTTCCAATCCATGAGCATGG
Organism: Halichoerus grypus; assembly: GCF_964656455.1. Taxonomy (NCBI): domain Eukaryota; kingdom Metazoa; phylum Chordata; class Mammalia; order Carnivora; family Phocidae; genus Halichoerus; species Halichoerus grypus. Next base: position 90,616,547 of record NC_135721.1, read on the forward strand.
AATGTTCTTCCATTTCTTTGTGTCTTCCTCAATTTCTTTCATGAGTATTTTATAGTTTTCTGAGTACAGATCCTTTGCCTCTTTGGTTAGATTTATTCCTAGGTATCTTATGGTTTTGGGTGCAGTTGTAAATGGGATCGACTCCTTAATTTCTCTTTCTTCTGTCTTGTTGTTGGTGTATAGGAATGCCACTGATTTCTGTGCATTGATTTTATATCCTGCCACTTTACTGAATTCCTGTATAAGTTTTAGCAGTTTTGGGGTGGAGTGTTTTCGGTTTCCCACATAAAGTATCATATCATCCCAAAGAGTGAGAGTTTGACTTCTTCTTTGCTGATTTGGATGCCTTCTATTTCTTTTTGTTGTCTGATTGCTGAGGCTAGGACTTCTAATACTATGCTGAATAGCAGTGGTGATAGTGGACATCCCTGCCATGTTCCTGACCTTAGGGGGAAAGCTCTCAAATTTTCCCACTGAGAATGATAGTCACTGTGGGTTTTTCATAGATGACTTTTATGATATTGAGGTATGTACCCTCTATCCCTACTCTGAAGAGTTTTGATCAAGAAAGGATGCTGTGCTTTGTCAAATGCTTTTTCTGCATCTATTGAGAGGATCATATGGTTCTTGTTCTTTCTTTTATTAATGTACTCTATCACATTGATTGATTTGTGGATGTCGAACCAACTTTGCAGCCCAGAGATAAATCCCACTTGGTCATGGTGAATAATCCTTTTAATGTACTGTTGGATCCTATTGGCTAGTATTTTGGTGAGAATTTTTGCATCCGTGTTCATCAAGGATATTGGTCTGTAATTCTCCTTTTTGATGGGGTCTTTGTCTGGTTTGGGGATCAAGGTGTTGGTGGCCTCATAAAACGAGTTTGGAAGTTATCCTTCCATTTCTATTTTTTGGAACAGTTTCAGAAGAATCGGTATTAATTCATCTTATATGTTTGGTAGAATTCCCCTGGGAAGCCATCTGGCCCTGGGCTTTTGTTTGTTGGGAGATTTTTGATAACTGCTTCAATTTCCTTAGTGGTTATAGGTCTGTTCAGGTTTTCTATTTCTTCCTGGTTCAGTTTTGGTAGTTGATACATCTCTAGGAATGTATCCATTTCTTCCAGATCATCTAATTTGCTGGCATATAGTTGCTCATAATATGTTCTTGAAATTTTTTTTTATTTCTTTGGTGTTGGTTGTGATCTCTCCTCTTTTATTCATGATTTTGTTGATTTGGGTCATTTCTCTTTTCTTTTTGACAGTCTGGCCAGGGGTTTGTCAATCTTGTTAATTCTTTCAAAGGACCAGCTCCTAGTTTCGTTGATCTGTTCTACTGTTCTTTTGGTTTTTATTTCATTGATTTCTGCTCTGGTCTTTATTATTTCTCTTCTCAGGTTTAGGCTTTATTTGGTGTTCTTTCTCCAACTCCTTTAGGTGTAGTGTTAGGTGTGTATTTGAGACCTTTCTTGTTTCTTGAGAAAGGCTTGTATTGCTATATACTTTCCTCTTAGGACTGCCTTTGCTGCATCCCAAAGATTTTGAACAGTTGTGTTTTCATTTTCATTGGCTTCCATGAATTTTTTAATTCTTCTTTAATTTCCTGGTTGACCCATTCATTCTTTAATAGGATGATCTTTAGCCTCCACGTATTTGAGTTCTTTCTGACTTTCCTCTTGTGATTGAGTTGTAGTTTCAAAGCACTGTGGTCCAAAAATATGCAGGGAATGATCCCAATCTTTTGGTACCAGTTGAGACCTGATTTGTGTCCTAGGTTGTGATCTATTCTGGAGAATGTTCCATGGGCACTAGAGAAGAATGTGTATTCTGTTGCTTTGGGATGGAATGTTCCAAATATGCCTGTGAAGTCCATTTGGTCCAGTGTGTCATTTAAAGTCTTTATTTCCTTGTTGATCTTTTGCTTAGATGATCTGTCCATTTCAGTGAGGGGGGTGTTAAAGTCCCCCACTATTATTGTATTGTTGTCGATGTGTTTCTTTGCTTTTGTTATAATTGGCTTGTAAAATTGGCTGCTCCCATGTTAGGGGTATAGATGTTTATGATTGTTAGATCTTCTTGTTGGATAGACCCTTTAAGTAGGATATAGTGTCCTTCCTCATCTCTTATTATAGTCTTTGGTTTAAAATCTAATTTGTCTGATATAAGGATTGCCACCTCAGCTTTTTTTGGTGTCCATTAGCATGGTAAATGGTTTTCCACTCCGTTACTTTAAATCTGGGGGTGTCTTTGGGTCTAAAATGAGTCTCTTGCAGACAGCATATCGATGGGTCTTGTTTTTTTATCCAATTTGATACCCTGTGTCATTTGATTGGGGCATTTAGCCCATTTACATTCAGGGTAACTATTGAAAGATATGAATTTAATGCCATTGTACTGCTGTGTTCCTTTCTGGTCTATGTTGCTTTTAGGCTCTCTCTTTGCTTAGAGGACCCCTTTCAATATTTCTTGTAGGGCTGGTTTTGTGTTTGCAAATTCCTTTAGTTTTTGTTTGTCCTGCAAGCTTTTTATCTCTCTTTCTATTTTCAATGACAGCCTAGCTGGATATAATATTCTTGGCTGCATATTTTTCTCATTTAGTGCTCTGAATATATCATGCCAGTCCTTTCTGGCCTGCCAGGTCTCTATGGATAGGTCTGTTGCCAATCTAATGTTTCTACCATTGTAGGTTACAGATCTCTTCTCTTGAGCTGCTTTCAGGATTTTCTCTTTGTCTCTGTGACTTGTAAGTTTTACTATTAGATGTCAGGGTGTTGATCTATTTTTATTGATTTTGAGAGTGGTTCTCTGTGCCTCCTGGATTTTGATGCCTGTTTCCTTACCCAAATTAGGGAAGTTCTCTGCTATAATTTGCTCCAATATATCTTCTGCCTCTCTCTCTTTCTTCTTCTTCTGGATATCAATTATTCTAATATTGTTTCATCTTATGGTATCACTTATCTCTCGAATTCTGCCCTCGTGATCCAGTAGTTGTTTATCTCTCTTTTTCTCAGCTTCTTTATTTTCCATCATTTGGTCTTCTATATCACTAATTCTCCCTTCTGCCTCATTTATCCTAGCAGTTAGAGCCTCCATTTTTGATTGCACCTCATTAATAGCCTTTTTGATTTCAACTTGGTTAGATTTTAGTTCTTTTATTTCTCCAGAAAGGGTTTCTCTAATATCTTCCATGCTCTTTCCAAGCCCAGCTGGTATCTTTAAAATCGTCATTCTGAACTCTAGTTCTGACATCATACTAATGTCCATATTGAGTAGGTCTGTGGCAGTCGGTACTGCCTCTTGTTCTTTTTTTTGAGGTGATTTTTTCCATCTTGTCATTTTGTCCAGAGGAGAATAGATGAATGAGAGAACAAAATGCTAACAGGGTAACAAGGACCTCAGAAAAATATACACTAAACAAATCATAAGACACCTGAAACTGGGGAAAAGAAAGGGAAAGAAAGAAAAAAGAAAAAAAGAAAGAAAAGGAAAAAGAGAAAAACAAACAAACCAATAAATAAACAAAAACAAAAAAACCCAGAATATGATCAAATATGATCAGGCTGGTGCATAGATCAGTGCCACACACTAGATTTTGGGTGTATTTTGGTCTGTTAGAAGAAAGTGCCTCTCAATATTTTAAAGAAAGATAAACTTATATATGTACAAAAGTAAGGGTAAATATGATGAAGGACAGAATATGAATGTAAAGATGAAAAGTATAAAAGATTTTATAGAAGGAATTGATAAGGTAAGAATTTGGTTGAAAAAAGAAAGAAGATAATTAAAAAAAAAAGAAGAAGAAGAGAATGTGATCAGGCAGGAGACTAGAACAGAGCCATGCACTAGATATTTAGGGTATATTTTGGTCTGTTAGAAGAAACTGTATCTCAAAATTTTAAGGAGAGAACAACTTATATATATATACCAAAAATAAGGTTAACTACTATGAAGGGGTGGAATATGACTCTAAAAATGAAAAATAAAAAAGATTTTTTAAAAAAGGGATTGATAAGATGTTGGTTGAAAAAGGGAAAAAGAAAAATTCAAAAAAAAAAGAAAAAGAAAGTTAAAAAAAATTAACTTTGAAAGACTAAAGAATCATGGGGAAAAAAGCCATGAATTCTATGTGCAATATTCCCCTAGCACTGGAGTTCTGCCGTTCTCATTGATGGGTAAGCTTGGTCTTGGCTGGCTGTTCTTACGGATATTCTGGGGGAGGGGCCTGTTGCCGTGGTTCCCAAATGTCTTTCCCGGAGGCGGAATTGCCCTGCCCTTGCCGGTCCGGGCTAAGTAATCTGCTTGAGGTTGCTCCTGGGAGCTTTTGTTCCCAGCAAGCTTTCTGTTCAGCTTTGGAGGACAAGAGTGAAAATGGCGGCCTCCCACTTTCCACCCTGGAGAGGAGCCGAGAACTCAGGGGCCCTACTCCTCAGTGTGCCCCCAGAGAAAAGCAGTCAGTCACTCCCATCTCCCCGATCTCTGGCCGCACTCCATACCCACCCGGCCTGTGACCGAGCATTTCTATCTCTGGCACCCGACCCCGTGTGGAGTCTCCAAACCCAGCAGATCCCTGTGGTGCACTCCCACGCCGCTCCTCCTGGGGGAGGAAAGGGAGTCTCTCCAGATCTGCTGCTTGTTGGGTCTCTGCTGGAAGAGCAGTGGCCTGACTGTGCCGGGGATCATGGTTTATGGCAACCCCGAGCTGTGAGCCCACTCCTCTGCTCCGTCTCTGCAGCCAGCTTCCCCACTGGGATACCTGGGAGCTCTGCCGCACTCAGGCATCGCCGGTCTTTCTGTGACCCCAAGGGTCCTGAGACCACACTATCCCAGAGAGGGTTCTACCCCCCGCTTAGCCACTGGAGCGATGTCCCTCAGCGGAGCCAACTTCTGAAAGTTCCGATTTTGTGCTCCGTTGCTCTATCACTTGCTGGTAGAGGCTGATGGAGGCTCCCTCTCCCCACCATCTATCTTCCTGAATATTGCCTCAGATTCACTACTCCGGGCATCCTACCTTCCAGAAAGTGGTCGCTTTTCTGTTCATAGAACTGCTGCTATTCTTTTCATCGATCTCCTGTTGAGTTTGTAGGTGTTCAGAATAGTTTGATCCCTATCTAGCTGAATTCCTGGGACCAGATGAAATTTAGGTCTCCTACTCCTCTGCCATCTTGCTCCTCCCCCCCAACTTCAGTAAATTCTAAAAATCAAGTGTAGCAATTATCCTATCTCTTGTAATAACACAGAATTTAATAGAAGAACAAAAAAACAAATAGTGCTTACCACCTGGATTTTAAGGTGTTCTCAAACAATTATTGGGCACAAGGAAAAGCACATAAAAATGTTGAAAGTATAAATAACAACAACATAATAACAAGAATACCAAGTCCATATATCAAACTTTAGGTATGTAGCTAAAGAAGGAGTCAGGAGTAAAATCACAGATTTTATTATAGGGAAGAAAGTTTCAGGTGTACAAGATAGCAATTCAATAATTCTATACATTACTCAATGCTTATTATGGTAATTGTCATCTTGATCCTTTTACCTATTTCACCCATCCCCACCCATCTCCCCTCTGGTAACCATCAGTTTGTTCTCTATAGTTAAGAGTCTATTTCTTCATTTGTCTTTTTTTCTTTGTTTGTTTTCTTTCTTAAATTCCACATATGAGTGAAATCATAAGGTCTTTCCCTGACTGACTTATTTCACTTAGCATAATATTCTCTAACTCTATCCATGTCATTGCAAATGGCAAGATTTCATTCTTTTTTTGCCTGAGTAATAAGCAATAGATACATGATAGATAGATAGATCTCACATCTTCTTTTATCATTTACTTACTTAAAAAATGTCAAAGTCATGTGATAAAATTAAATTTCTATTTTTAAAAAAAATTCTCTTAAAAATAAAGTGTTGATAACTAATGAATCATTGAACACTACATCAAAAACTAATGATGTACTATATGTTGGCTAACTGAACATAATAAAAAAAATAATGTATTGATCCTTATAGGGGTCAATGCATTATTTTTAAGAATTTTTAAAAACAGGAATGAAGATACACACATAAATGTATACATGTGTATATATATTTCAAAGAAACATTGTGCTTTGTAGGGAAATACTAAAAGCATATCCACTGAAGTTGTAGGAAATACAAAGCTGTCAAGTCTCATTTATCTCTAATATTATTTGCTATTATTGATCTTACATTACCCCAAAAAACTTAGAAAAGTGAATTAAAATGTACAGATGTGGGATGAAAGATGTAAAATAACTATTATATTTGATTACATAAATTTTTTTTAAAGATTCTATTTATCTACTTGACAGAGACAGTGAGCACAAGCAGGCAGAGTGGCAGGCAGAGGGAGAGGGAGAAGCAGGCTCCCTGCTGAGCAGAGAGCCCAATGCAGGACTCGATCCCAGGACTCTGGGATCATGACCTGAGCCGAAGGCAGACACTTAACCAACTGAGCCACCCAGGCGCCCTGAGATTACATAAATTTTTATCATTGAAACCAATGATGATCAACTAAATATTTTAGCAATGATAAAAGACTTCAGAATTCATGTATATGGGAAAAAATAATATACAATAATCAGTAGCTTATGTGTATATATTATATATAAAATAAAATTTTGGAAGATGTAAATTAAAAAGTTCCTTTTATAATAGAACAATACAAAGTAAAATATCTGGGAATACATATAGTGAAATGCACATGGTTATTTAAATAATAGCCATTTTTTCAATTTAATCTAAAACACTCCTGAGGGCCAAAAGAATATTTAAGCCAGCCGAACATACAGCCATTGTCATTAGGCAGGAAAACTCAACATCAAACAGATTTCCATTCTCCCTTAGTTAATTTATGAATATGATGAGAGCCCACTAATAGTATCAATAGTTATTTTCAGGAGTCAAGGTTCACATGAAAATATCAAGTTCTGAAAATAGAAGAGTAATAAGGGGCTAGGGAAGCAGGTATTATAACCGGATAAAGCTGCAATAAGTAAAGCAGTGTGGAAAAGAAGCAAGAATAGGTGGGCAGATTAGTAGAACAGACTATATAGACCAGAAATACACTTAAACACAGAAGCTAGTATAGGATAGAAGCCATCTGAAGGCAGCATGGAAAAAAAGATATATTATTTAATAAATGGCAATGCGACAATTTGGTAGTAATCTGGAAAATGAAATAAGCTGGATGCATATCTCATTATCTCAGAATGAATTCCAAATGCTTCAAATATTTAAATATAAAAGTGAAATGAAAAAAAACCTAGAAGTAACATGGAAGAGCTAGTGTGTATACACACACACACACACACACACACACACACACAGAGTATGAGAGGACTTTCTGACTACATAACAAAGCTCAGAATAAGAAAACAATAATTAATAAATTTAGTTACATAAAATTAGAATTTTGGCATTGCACACACAAGACAGTGAAGTCAAAAGCCAAATAATTATTTAGAAGAAATTGGGATACGCTGCCAATATCGTAGAAATAGCTTACTGCCCTAGCATATTAAGTACTCTCCAAAACAAAAGACCAGCAATCTGATAGAAAGACAGGCATAGCAGCTGAGGGGACAGAAGTGCAAACGGGTGCTGTGTCAGTAAAGGACTTGCCCTCTCCCACAGTGCCAAGCTTTCACCAAGCAGTGCAGTAACGTGCAGAGTGATACCACCCACTTTGGCTGTGAGGAGTGAAAACAGATGCTCTCACACATCCCTGATGGAAGTTCTCACTGGTACAGTCTCTAAAAAAGACAATTTGGAAATAAATGTCAAAATTAAAAATTTATGCACCCTTTGATCCAGCAATTTCACATCTAGAACGGAGATAAAAGACTGGACACAAGCTAGATGTCTCTCAATAGTAGATTGGTTAAATAAATTATGAAACGCCCCATCAAGGGAATGCTCCACAATCTCAAAAAGAAATGAAGGAATTCTTTATGTATTGGATATGGAATAATTTCTAGGATAGAGTATTAAGCAAATAGAGCAAGGTCTGGAAGAATCCTTAAATAATCTATCATTTGTGTAGAAGCTGAAAGGGAAGAATATTTGTGTATGTGTGAATGCTCATATGATTTATTTGTTTTCACATGCATAAAATATCTCAAGAGAGATACATAAGAAATGAGGTGGTTGAGGGTCAGAGACAGAGGTGAGATTTTACAGAAGACTCTCTTTAGTTGTTGAAATTTGAACCTCATGAGTGTATTACTGGTTGCGAACATACATAAAATTAAAATAAAAAACCAAAGAAATCAATCCATAGAAACTAAAAGGAATTCTGCAATTCAAAAAGATAATGACAGAGAAATCAATAGAAAGGTAAAAGTTTTATAAAATGAAAATTTTCACAAACATGTTAGCTGAAGGGCTTAGTAAGTATGGAGAGAAGATGAACCTTTCCAGTAATCAGAGACATCTGACATCTGGAAAGCCCACCAAGTAGGCACAGAGGAACAGGGAGCTGCACATGGTGCAGGAGAGGATGAGGATAGAGGGGCCCTCCCTCAGGGTAAGCGGGGCAATCTACCAGTGGATAGTAAGGCTAAGTCCAGAGCATCCTCCCTGAGACCTGGCAGTACTACTCCGGCTTCACCATTTGCTATGAAACCCTAATCTCCCTGAGTTATGTGCTAGCTTCCCAGAGGCTTGGCTAGTTTTTTTGTTTTGCTTTTAGTTTACTTCCTTTGTCAATGTCCAGCACCTAGTAATTTGAAATGTAGGACTCAGGTTTGTCAGTCATTCCCAAACTTGACATATTAACATGACCTGGAAATTAAAAAAATAATCTGAAAACCAAGTCAAACTCAAGACAAATTATTCAGAGTCTTGGGGAGGGGTGGATTTCAGACAAGGGTGGAAACTGTTGATGTAATTTTATGGGGCCAATAAAGCCTTCTCTGTTTCCTGTTCTTGAGACAGCCATCAAGCACGATGACAGCTCACACAGTGGGTACATGCTCTTTCACTGGGAGATATGCAGTAAGCCCTCCCCTTTCTGTGGTCTCCCCATATCCTAAATGACACATCCTACCAAAGGGAAAAAAAAACACAAGAACAATAAATAGATGGAGAATTCAAATGCAGAACATTTCCACAGGGCTGACAGAGTTGCTCTTGTGGTTTTTGCATCATGCTTTTTTGTTTTGAGTTGATTTTTACATTACTTTTTGTTTATGGGAAGTTAGAGGTCAGCTCTGTTTCATCACTTATCTTGTGGAATGGCAACGTTTTCGAGAACATTCTGTTTTCACCAAAACAAATGACCTGTCTTGAATAGATTTTTATTATGAATGAACTATCTCTGTGCATTCTGTTCAGGCTGAAGAAAACCCACGGGAGGCCTGGATAAGAGCCCAAGAGTGCCGCTCACTTGGAGTAATAGCTGCATCATGCATATATATTGGGGGCCAGACAGAGTCTGGGAGGTCGCGTCCCACAGACGGGGCTGCTACCTTAATCAGTTATTTGGGCATGAACATCTCTTCCTTTATCTCCTGGGAAATAGGCTTTAGCTTCATCCCTTGTCCTTGTGAACTTGGCTGTGAATGATGTGTCTGCCACGCTAGGACAGGAAATCACTCAGTGACCTGGAACGCCGACATGTTCTGACCGATGCTGGCCTTGGGTCTGGCTTCTTGGAATGGCAATTTTGAAAAGATTTCACTGTGTCCTTGATTTGAAGATTCTCTTGGCTCAACTAAATTGCTTAGTCGTCATCTTCAAATTGGTGGTGTCCCAAAATTATGTCCCCTTTTGGGTCAGAATTTCAGATTACTCGGACTTTTCTTAGGCTAGATTCTAGGTTAACTGTGGTTCTTGATTGATCAGTACAACACCCTTGTTTTTCACACATTTGATAGGATGTATGATGGGAGGGAAGAAGTAGGGTATAGGCTGGGGAAACCTTAGGAGAGAGTTTTGGAACAGTAAGCACATTCTGGTTAACTTTCCATTTCACTTTGTTATGGTGTCCCCAAAATAATTCATAATGATTCTAATACATGAATTGAACATTTCTTTTGCATCTTTCTGTATTTTCACAATGTTTATTTCATGCACCCTCAATAAACAGATGGCTGGTTCCCACAGGTTATGGGGTTCAGGGCAGTTAGTTTTGCTGGAGAGCTTGGCTTGATTTGTTCAGTCTAGAAGTCCAGGCCTGCCTTGGTGTGGAGAAACTGTGTTAGACTCATGCAGATCCAACATGCTTTCATGACAGAGGCCTGGGAAAAGACTGTGATTTCCTCATGGGTCTCCTGATTAGTGAGAACCTCCTCCATCTTGTCTCACACTCAGAGCCCATTGTACCAAGTCCATCCCAACCACTCAGTTTGATCTGAGTACCATTTACAATAGATTCCATTGAGTGTTCTTGTTACAAATGTGTGCTCCTTGATCTTACTGAGTCATAAGCTCTGAGCCTAGAGCCAGGGAGTCTGTATTTTCAGCAATATTTTATGCACTGTAGTCTAAGAATTGCTGATCTAAAGGGACATGTTCTCCAGATCACAATTTGGGAAATGTTGAAGAAATATCCTAGTGTTCCCCAAGTCTATTGTTCATCGGAACCTTCAGAAGAAATATTTAGAAATTCAGATCTCAGCTACACCAGATCCTTACTTAATCAGAATCTTTGAGAGTGAGGCCAGGGCATTGGAATTTGAACAAGTTACAGATGATTCTTCAGTAGCATCTTGGTGCCTTGGTGAAGTATCTCAATTTCTGGCATCTTCACAATTTTTGTCATACATGTCTTTTTCTTTATTGAATTATCTTATCATTTAAATTACTTTTTATTCCTCTTTTAATTTTTAAAAATCGTAGTATATCTTAAATATAGTAAAATTCATTATTTTTGATATATAGTTCTATGAATTTTGATAGATACATGCTGTCATATAACCTCCACCACAATCAAAATACAGAACCACTTCATCACTTTCCAACATTCTCTGATGGCCTTTATAGGTATCCCATCCCCAAACCCTAGCTCCTGGAAGCCACTGATCTAATTACTTACCCCCATATAGTTTTGGTGTGTAATACATATAATACTGAACATTATATAAATGGAATTATAAGTGTAACCTTTTGAGGTATCCCATCCCCAAACCCTAGCTCCTGGAAGCCACTGATCTAATTACTTACCCCCATATAGTTTTGGTGTGTAATACATATAATACTGAACATTATATAAATGGAATTATAAGTGTAATCTTTTGAGCTTAGCTTTTTTCACTGAGAATAATGCATTTGAGAGTCTTTCCTATTGGTGTGTATCAGTAGTTTTCCTTTTTATTGTTGAGTAGTATTCCATGAAAAGCAAGTAAATGGATTTGTTTATCCATTCACCAACTGCAATACACGTGGGCTATTTCTAATTTTTTCTGGCAACTATGAATAAAGCAGCTCTAAATATATATGTACAAGTGTTGTTTGAATATGTTTTTATTTCTTGTGGAAAAATCTCCAAAAGCAGGGTTGATACATTGTATGGTAACCTGTGTATGTTGAACTTTATAAGAAATCATCAAATTGGTTTCCAAAGTGGTGATATTTTTGAATTCACAAAAGCATTGTATGCAGGTTCCAGTTGCTCTGCTTTGCTTGTTTATTTTGTTTCACTTTTTAGCCAGTCTAACAAGTATGTAGAGGTCATTGTACTTTTAATTTGCATTTACTAGTTATTAATTATGTTGAACATCTTTTTGTATATCTTTTTTTTTACCAAATTCAAATCTTTGATGAAGTGTCTATTTAAATATTTTGCCATTTTTTAAAAAGATTTTATTTATTTATTTGAGAGAGAGAGTGAGAGAGCACGAGGGAGGGGGGGTCAGAGGGAGAAGCAGACTTCCTGCTGAGCAGGGAGCCCGATGCGGGACTTGATCCTGGGCTCTGGGATCATGACCTGAGCCAAAGGCAGACACTTAACGGACTGAGCCACCCAGGCGCCCATATTTTGCCATTTTCTAACTGAACTTTTCTTTTCCTTTCTTTTCTTTTTCCTCCAGTTTTATTGAGACATAATTGACGTAGGGCACTTTGTAAGTTTAAGCTGTACAGTGCAATGACTTGACCTACATGTATTATGAAATGATGACCACATTAAGTTTAGTTACATTCATCATCTTGTCACCAGCTAGACCCCAAGACCTGACCTTTACTGCCCACCTGCTTGTGCTCACTAACCTCTTCCATTTTCCCTAAGCTCTTCTTTCAGGCTTTCCTCTTAACTCAGGCTAATGAAACTGGAACCCCCACCCCCCACCCCAGGTGATGGGATTGCCCTGACAAGACCACCTGCTGGCCCAGACAACCCAGACTCTTTGAGCCTACCCCTACCCCCAACTCATGCCTATGCAGAGGGACCATGGAGTGACCCCTGGAATGACCTACAATTATGTTTACCTCATTATAGTACTGATATCTCCACCCAAGGAGGAACACAAGCCTCATTTACATGACATACAGTATGTGTATAGGCATGTTTCCTTAAGGCACATGCAGGACCTTATCCCCACCTCTGCATACAAAGACAAGACTTCCCTATCTAAACATTCATCCTAACCCTAACCAAAAGGAACCCATTCACTCTCTCTGGGAGAGTCAGGGCTTTGGAAGCCATTCACTGTGATCTCCTTATTTGCTGCAAATAAAGTTTTCTTCCTGGGACAACTCACCTGGTGCAGTTTTTGACTCACTGAGGAGCAAACTCACGTGGGTTCAGTTAAAATTACACATAGATTTTAAGAAAAAGGAAAAAAAAAAAGTTTTTTCCTTGTGTTGAGAACTTCTAGGATCTACTTTCTTAGTAACTTTCCCAAATGTACCACTAGCAGTGTTAAGTGTAGTCCTCATGTTGTACGTTACATTCCCAGTACTTACTTATCTAATCACTGGAAGCTTATACCTTTTGCCACTTTCATCCAGTAAAAATATGGAACACTTCATGAATTTGTGAGTAATTCATGCAGGGGCCATGTTACTCTTCTCTGTACCCTTTCAATTTTTAGTGTACCTGCTGCTGAAGCAAGCACTTTTTTCTTTTTTGGAATTTTGAGAGTTTTTTAAATATTCTGAAACAACAACAAATCCCTCCTCAAATATAGGTTTTGTAAATATTTTCTCTGTTTTGGCTTCCTTCATTTTCTTTCTTTTTTTTTTTTTTAATATTTTTATTTATTTATTAGAGACAGAGAGATTGAGAGTGCAAGCAGGGGGAGCAGCAGGCAGAGGGAGAAGGAGAAGTAGGCTCCTTGCTGACAGAGAGCCCACCTTGGGGCTTGATCCCAGGACCCTGGGATCATGACCTGAGCCAAAGGAAAACACTTAGCCAACTGGGCCACCCAGGCACCCCTGGCTTCCTTCATTTCCTTAGCAGTGTCTTTATAGAGCAGAAGCTTTTTAATTGATAAAATTTTATTATCACATTTTCCCTTTTATGTATTGGATATTTGGGATCATAATCTAAGAAATTTTACCAAATATGCAGTTAGAAGTTTTGTATGTTTTCTTCTACACATTTCTCATTTTAGATTTTACACAATACATTTTGAGTTAGTTTTTGAATACAGTGCAAATTGTAGGTCAAGGTTTATTTATTTTGCACTTGAATTATAACTGTTAGAGCAACTTTTGTTGAAAAGACTGTCTTTCCCCACTGAATTGTTTTTGTACTTTGTCAAAGATCAATGGTCCATACTTACATGGTGTAAATCTACTTCTGCGCACTCTATTCTGTTCCTTTGATCTTTGTGTCTATTCTTTCATCAAAACCCACTGTAGCTTTATAGTAAGTCTTGAAATCAGGTAGCATGAGTCCTCCACTTTGTTCTTCCTGTCCAAAATTGTTTGAGCTATTCTAGTTCTTTTTACTTTCAATGTAAGTTTTACAATCAGTTTGTCAATATTAAGAAAAAAAAAATGTATATATATCCTTCAGGGATTTTCTTTGGGATTTCTTTGGGATTGCATTGAATCTATAGATCAGCTGGTGGGGAATCTGACCACTTAACAACACTGACACTTCCAATTCATGAAGTGATTTATAGTTTTCAGTACACAGACACTGTACATATTTGGATGAATTTATACTTTGATTTTTCATGCTTGTTTTTAGTTCTATTATAAAGAGTATTGATTTTTAAATTAACATTTGACCATTGTTCATTGGCAATGCAAAGAAATATAGTTTATTTTTTATTATTTACCTTGTATCTTGCCTCATTAAATTTACTCATTAGTTACAGTGGATTATTTTTAGATTCCTTGGGATTTTTGACATAAATATATAGGGATTTTTATTTCTTCCTTACAGTCTGTAGACCTTTCATTTCTTTTTGTTTTCCTTTATTGTATTAGCTAAGACTTTCAATGTGTTGTTGAATAAGGATGGTGAGAACATCATTTTAAGGAGAAACACTCATTCCTTCTTTTATTATTAATTATGATGTCTCTTATGGATTTTATTTTTTTAAAAGGTATCCTTTATTGGGTCAGCTAAGTTCCCCTCTATTTTTAGTTTACTGAAAGTTTTTTTTTTTTTTTTTTAAATTTTATTTTTTTTTATTTTTTTATTTTTTTTTAATTTTTTTATTGTTATGTTAATCCCCATACATTACATCATTAGTTTTAGATTTAGTGTTCCATGATTCATTGTTTGTGCATAACACCCAGTGCTCCATGCAGAACGTGCCCTCCTCAATACCCATCACCAGGCTAACCCATCCTCCCAACCCCCTCCCCTCTAGAACCCTCAGTTTGTTTTTCAGAGTCCATCGTCTCTCATGGTTCTTCTCCCCCTCCGATTTCCCCCCCTTCATTCTTCCCCTCCTGCTACATTCTTCTTCTTTTTTTCTTTCTTAACATATATTGCATTATTTGTTTCAGAGGTACAGATCTGAGATTCAACAGTCTTGCACAATTCACAGCGCTTACCAGAACACATACCCTCCCCAGTGTCCATCACCCAGTCACCCCATCCCTCCCACCCCACCCCCCACTCCAGCAACCCTCAGTTTGTTTCCTGAGATTAAGAATTCCTCATATCAGTGAGGTCATATGATACATGTCTTTCTCTGTTTGACTTATTTCGCTCAGCATAATACCCTCCAGTTCCATCCACGTCGTTGCAAATGGCAAGATCTCATTCCTTTTGATGGCTGCATAATATTCCATTGTATATATATACCACATCTTCTTTATCCATTCATCTGTTGATGGACATCTTGGCTCTTTCCACAGTTTGGCTATTGTGGACATTGCTGCTATAAACATCGGGGTGCACGTAGCCTTTCGGGTCCCTACTTTTGTATCTTTGGGGTAAATACCCAGTAGTGCAATTGCTGGATCATATGGTAGCTCTATTTTCAACTTTTTGAGGAACCTGCATACTGTTTTCCAGAGTGGCTGCACCAGCTTGCATTCCCACCAACAGTGTAGGAGGGTTCCCCTTTCTCCGCATCCCTGCCAACATCTGTCCTTTCCTGACTTGTTAATTTTAGCCATTCTGACTGGTGTGAGGTGGTATCTCATTGAGGTTTTGATTTGGATTTCCCTGATGCCGAGCGATATTGAACACTTTTTCATGTGTCTGTTGGCCATTTGGATGTCTTCTTTGGAAAAATGTCTGTTCATGTCTTCTGCCCATTTCTTGATTGGATTCTTTGTTCTTTTGGTGTTGAGTTTGATGAGTTCTTTATAGATTTTGGATACTAGCCCTTTATCTGATATGTCATTTGCAAATATCTTCTCCCATTCTGTCAGTTGTCTTTTGGTTTTGTTGACTGTTTCCTTTGCTTTGCAAAAGCTTTTTATCTTGATGAAGTTCCAAGAGTTCATTTTTGCCCTTGCTTCCCTTGCCTTTGGCGATGTTTCTAGGAAGAAGTTGCTGTGGCTGAGGTCGAAGAGCTTGCTGCCTGTGTTCTCCTTTAGGATTTTGATGGACTCCTGTCTCACATTGAGGTCTTTCAACCATTTGGAGTCTATTTTTGTGTGTGGTGTAAGGAAATGGTCCAGTTTCATTCTTCTGCATGTGGCTGTCCAATTTTCCCAACACCATTTGTTGAAGAGACTGTCTTTTTTCCATTGGACATTCTTTCCTGCTTTGTCAAAGATTAGTTGACCATAGAGTTGAGGGTCCATTTCTGGGCTCTCTATTCTGTTCCATTGATCTTTGTGTCTGTTTTTGTGCCAGTACCATACTGTCTTGATGATGACAGCTTTGTAGTAGAGCTGGAAGTCTGGAATTGTGATGCCGCCAGCTTTGCTTTTCTTTTTCAACATTCCTCTGGCTATGCGGGGTCTTTTCTGGTTCCATACAAATTTTAGGATTATTTGTTCCATTTCTTTGAAGAAAGTGGATGGTATTTTGATGGGGATTGCATTGAATGTGTAGATTGCTCTAGGTAGCATTGACATCTTCACAATATTTGTTCTTCCAATCCATGAGCATGGAATGTTTTTCCATTTCTTTGTGTCTTCCTCAATTTCTTTCATGAGTATTTTATAGTTTTCTGAGTACAGATCCTTTGCCTCTTTGGTTAGATTTATGCCTAGGGATCTTATGGTTTTGGGTGCAATTGTAAATGGGATCGACTCCTTAATTTCTCTTTCTTCTGACTTGTTGTTGGTGTATAGGAATGCCACTGACTTCGGTGCATTGATTTTATATCCTGCCACTTGACTGAATTCCTGTATGAGTTCTAGCAGTTTTGGGGTGGAGTCTTTGGGATTTTCCACATAAAGTATCATATCATCTGCAAAGAGTGAGAGTTTGACTTCTTCTTTGCCAATTTGGATGCCTTTGATTTCTTTTTGTTGTCTGATTGCTGTGGCTAGGACTTCCAATACTATGTTGAATAGCAGTGGTGATAGTGGACATCCCTGCCGCGTTCCTGACCTTAGGGGGAAAGCTCTCAGTTTTTCCCCATTGAGAATGATATTCGCTGTAGGTTTTTCATACATGGCTTTTATGATATTGAGGTATGTACCCTCTATCCCTATACTCTGAAGAGTTTTGATCAAGAAAGGATGCTCTACTTTGTCAAATGCTTTTTCTGCATCTATTGAGAGGATCATATGATTCTTGTTCTTTCTTTTGTTAATGTATTGTATCACGTTGATTGATTTGCGGATGTTGAACCAACCTTGCAGCCCAGGGATAAATCCGACTTGGTCGTGGTGAATAATCCTTTTAATGTACTGTTGGATCCTATTGGCTAGTATTTTGGTGAGAATTTTTGCATCCGTGTTCATCAGGGATATTGGTCTGTAATTCTCCTTTTTGATGGGGTCTTTGTCTGGTTTTGGGATCAAGGTAATGCTGGCCTCATAAAATGAGTTTGGAAGTTTTCCTTCCATTTCTATTTTTTGGAACAGTTTCAGAAGGATAGGTATTAATTCTTCTTGAAATGTTTGGTAGAATTCCCCTGGGAAGCCATCTGGCCCTGGGCTTTTGTGTTTTGGGAGATTTTTGATGACTGCTTCTATTTCCTTAGTGGTTATAGGTCTGTTCAGGTGTTCTATTTCTTCCTGGTTCAGTTTTGGTAGTTGATACATCTCTAGGAATGCATCCATTACTTCCAGGTTATCTAATTTGTTGGCATAGAGTTGCTCATAATATGTTCTTATAATTATTTGTATTTCTTTGGTGTTGGTTGTGATTTCTCCTCTTTCATTCATGATTTTGTTGATTTGGGTCATTTCTCTTTTCTTTTTGATAAGTCTGGCCAGGGGCTTATCAATCTTGTTAATTCTTTCAAAGAACCAGCTCCTAGTTTCGTTGATCTGTTCTACTGTTCTTTTGGTTTCTATTTCATTGATTTCTGCTCTGATCTTTATTATTTCTCTTCTCCTGCTGGGTTTAGGCTTTATTTCCTGTTCTTTCTCCAGCTCCTTTAGGTGTAGGGTTAGGTTGTGTACTTGAGACCTTTCTTGTTTCTTGAGAAAGGCTTGTATTGCTATATACTTTCCTCTTAGGACTGCCTTTGCTGTATCCCAAAGATTTTGAATAGTTGTGTTTTCATTTTCATTGGTTTCCATGAATTTTTTTAATTCTTCTTTAATTTCCTGGTTGACCCATTCATTCTTCAGTAGGATGCTCTTTAGCCTCCATGTATTTGAGTTCTTTCCGACTTTCCTCTTGTGATTGAGTTCTAGTTTCAAAGCATTGTGGTCTGAAAATAGGCAGGGGATGATCCCAATCTTCTGGTACCAGTTGAGACCTGATTTATGACCTAGGATGTGATCTATTCTGGAGAATGTTCCATGGGCACTAGAGAAGAATGTGTATTCCGTTGCTTTGGGATGGAATGTTCTGAATATGTCTGTGAAGTCCATTTGGTCCAGTGTGTCATTTAAAGTCTTTATTTCCTTGTTGATCTTTTGCTTAGACGATCTGTCCATTTCAGTGAGGGGGGTGTTAAAGTCCCCCACTATTATTGTATTGTTGTCGATGTGTTTCTTTGCTTTTGTTATTAATTGCCTTATATAATTGGCTGCTCCCATGTTAGGGGCATAGATATTTACAATTGTTAGATCTTCTTGTTGGATAGACCCTTTAAGTAGGATATAGTGTCCTTCCTCATCTCTTATTACAGTCTTTGGTTTGAAATCTAATTTGTCTGATATAAGGATTGCCACCCCAGCTTTCTTTTGGTGTCCATTAGCATGGTAAATGGTTTTCCACCCCCTCACTTTCAATCTGGGGGTGTCTTTGGGTCTAAAATGAGTCTCTTGCAGACAGCATATGGATGGGTCTTGTTTTTTAATCCAATCTGATAGCCTGTGTCTTTTGATTGGGGCATTTAGCCCATTTACATTCAGGGTAACTATTGAAAGAGAGGAGTTCAGTGCCATTGTATTGCCTGTAAAGTGACTATTACTGTATATTGTTTGTGTTCCTTTCTGGTCTCTGTTGCTTTTAGGCTCTCTCTTTGCTTAGAGGACCCCTTTCAATATTTGTTGTAGGGCTGGTTTCGTGTTTGCAAATTCCTTTAGTTTTTGTTTGTCCTGGAAGCTTTTTATCTCTCCTTCAATTTTCAATGACAGCCTAGCTGGATATAGTATTCTTGGCTGCATATTTTTCTCATTTAGTGCTCTGAATATGTCCTGCCAGTCCTTTCTGGCCTGCCAGGTCTCTGTGGATAGGTCTGTTGCCAATCTAATGTTCCTACCATTGTAGGTTACATAGCTCTTCTCCCGAGCTGCTTTCAGGATTTTCTCTTTGTCTCTGAGACTCGTAAGTTTTACTATTAGATGTCGGGGTGTTGACCTATTTTTATTGATTTTGAGAGGGGTTCTCTGTGCTTCCTGGATTTTGATGCCTGTTTCCTTCCCCAAATTAGGGAAGTTCTCTGCTATAATTTGCTCCATTATACCTTCTGCACCTCTCTCTCTTTCTTCTTCTTCTGGGATCCCAATTATTCTAATGTTGTTTCGTCTTATGGTATCGTTTATCTCTCGAATTCTGCCCTCGTGATCCAGTAGTTGTTTATCTCTCTTTTTCTCAGCTTCTTTATTTTCCATCATTTGGTCTTCTATCTCACTGATTCTTTCTTCTGCCTCATTTATCCTAGCAGTTAGCGCCCCCATATTTGATTGCACCTCATTAGTAGCCTTTTTGATTTCTACTTGGTTAGATTTTAGTTCTTTTACTTCTCCAGAAAGGGTTTCTCTAATAACTTCCATGTTTTTTTCAAGCCCAGCTAGTATCTTTAAAGTGATGATTCTGAACTCTAGATCTGACATCGTACTAATGTCCGTATTGCGTAGGTCCCTGGCAGTCGGTACTACCTCTTGTTCTTTTTGTTGAGGTGATTTTTTCCGTCTTGTCATTTTGTGCAGAGGAGAATAGATTAATGAGAGAACAAAATGCTAGCAGGGTAACAACGCCCCAGAAAATATACTCTAAACAAATCAGAAAAGACCTGAAGCAGTGGGAAAAGAAAGGGAAAGAGAGAAAAAAGAAAAGGAAAGAAAAAAAGAAAAAAGAAAAAGATAAAGATAAAAACAAACAAAAGCAGAACAAAACAAAACAAAACAAAAACAGAATGTGATCAAATATGATCAGGCTGGATTATAGATCAGTGCCACACACTAGATTTTGGGTGTATTTTGGTCTGTTAAAAGAAAGTCCCTCCCAAAATTTTAAAGAAAGAAAAACTTATATATGTACAAAAATAAGGGTTGATATGATGAAGGGATGGAATATGACTGTAAAGATGGAAATTATAAAAAATTTTAAAAAAGGATTTGATAAGTTGTTTGAAAAAAGAAAGAAGAGGATTAAAAAAAAAAGAAAGAAAGAAAAAAGGGAGAGAATGTGATCAGGCAGGGGAGTAGAAAAAAAACATACACTAGAGATTTAGAGTATATTTTGATCTGTTAGAAGAAACTATCTCAAGATTTTAAAGAGAGAACAACTTATATATATATGCCAAAAATACGGGTAACTACTATGAAGGGATAGAATATGACTTTAAAAATGAAAAATAAAAATGTTTTTTTTAAAAAAGGGATTCATAAGATGTTGGTTGAAAAAGGGAAAAAGAAAAATTCAAAAAAAAAGAAAAAAGGAAAAAAGAAAAAAAGACAGTTAAAAAAAATAATTAACTTTGAAAGACTAAAGAATCATGGTAAAAAAGCCATGAATTCTATGTGCAGTGTTCCCCTAGCGCTGGAGTTCTGCCGTTCTCATTGATCGGTAAACTTGGTCTTGGCTGGCTGTTCTCGCTGATCTTCTGGGGGAGGGGCCTGTTGCCGTGGTTCCCAAATGTCTTTGCCGGAGGCAAAATTGCCCCGCCCTTGCCGGTCGGGCTAAGTATTCTGCTCGGGTTTGCTCTCCGGAGCTTTTGTTCCCTGCAAGCTCTCCGTACAGCTTTGGAGGCGGAGAGTGAAAATGGCGGCCTCCCAGTCTCCGCCCCGGCGGAGCCGAGAACTCGGGGTCCCGCTCCTCAGTGAGCCCCCAGAGAAAAGCAGTCAGTCACTCCCGTCTCCCCGGTCTCCGGCCGCACTCCGCGCTCACCCGGCCTGTGACCGCGCCTTTCTATCTGGCACCTGACCCTGGGTGGAGTCTCCAAACCCAGCAGATCCCCGCGGTGCACTCCCGCACCTCTCCTCCCGGGGGAAGAAGGTGAGTCTCCCCGGATCTGCCGCTTGTTGGGTCCCTGCTGGAGGAGCAGTGGCCCGACTGTGCCGCGGATCACGGTTTATGGCAACCCCGAGCTGAGAGCCCGCGCCTGGGCTCCGTCTCTGCAGCCGGCTTCCCCGCTCCGATACCTGGGAGCTCTGCCGCACTCAGGCACCCCCGGTCTTTCTGTGACCCCGAGGGTCCTGAGACCACACTGTCCCGCGAGGGTTCCACCCCCCACTTCGCCACCAGAGTGACGTCCCTCAGCGGAGCAGACTTCTAAAAGTTCCGATTTTGTGCTCCGTGGCTCTTTCACTTGCCAGAAGCGGCCGTCGGAGGCCCCTCCCCCGCCGTCTATCCTCCCGAATATCGCCTCGGATTCACTTCTCCGCATGTCCTACCTTCCAGAAAGTGGTCGCTTTTCTGTTCAGAGAGTTGTTGCTCTTCTTTTCTTTGATCTCCTGTTGAGTTTGTAGGTGTTCAGAATGGTTTGATCCCTATCCAGCTGAATTCCTGAGAGGAGACGAAATCCAGGTCTCCTACTCCTCCGCCATCTTGCTCCGCCCCCTACTGAGAGTTTTTGATCATAAATGGGTGTGAAACTTTGCTTTTCCTGCATCTATTGAAATGATCATAGGGTTTGTCTTCTTTAGTCTCTTGATATAATGATTTCTATAGATTGATTTCCAAAATTGACCCAACTTTGCATTCTGAGGGCAAATTTCATTTAGTCATAATTCATGATTCCTTTTCTGTGTTACTGAATTTGATTTGCTGTTATTATTATTATTAATTATTTTTGAGGATTTTTGTGTCTCCTGTTATGATAGGTATGGTAATATCTGGTTTTGATTTCAGGGTAATGCTAGCCTCGTAGAATGATTAAGGAAGTATTTCCTTCTCTTCTGTTTTTTGGAAAATTCTATGTCAAATTAGCATTATTTCCTCCTTAAATATTTGACAGAATTTTCCAGTAAAGCCATCCTGGGCCTGGAATTTTCCTTGTTAGAAGAGTTTTAAGAAAACATTCAATTTCTTTAATAGAGATAGAACTATTCAGATCATCTATTTCTTCTTGAATGAGCTTTGTTAGTTTGTGTTTCTCAAGGAATTTGTTTATTTTATTTATATTTTCACATTTAGTATATGATGAGTAATATTCCCTTATTAACATTTTAATGTCTTTAGAAAATATTTCTTTCCAGATGTTGACAATTTGTATATGTTTCCTAGTCAGTGTGACTAGATGCTGATCGGTTTATAAGTCTTTTTGAGGGGCGCATGGGTGGCTCAGTCAATTAAGCGTCTGATTCTTGGTTTTGGTTCAGGTCATGATGTCAGGGTTGTGAGATCCAGCCCCATTTTGGGTTCTGCATTTAGAGTGGAGTCTGCTTGAGATTCTCTCTCCCTCTGTCCCTCCCTCCCCTGCTCTCTCTCTCTAAAATAAATAAATCTTTTTTAAAAAGTCTTTTTGAAAAACATGTTTATATGTTATTTTCTCTATTTTTTTTGTTTTAAATTTCAGTGATTTCTGATTTATTGTTATATTTCCCTCCCTCTGTTTGCTTTGAGTTTTTTTTTTTTTTAAGATTTTATTTATTTATTTGATATAGAGAGCTTGAGAGTGAGTGAGAGAGAGAACACTAGCAGGGGGGAAAGGGGAAGAGGGAGAGGGAGAAGCAGACTCCCTGATGAGCAGGTATTCCCAAAGTGGGGCTCAATCCCAGGACCCTGAGATCATGACCTGAGCTGAAGCCAGACGTTTAACTGACTGAGCCACCCAGGCATCCCTGTTTGCTTTGATTTTAATTTGCTCCTTTTTTTTTTCTATTTTCTTGAGATGCAAGCTTAGGTCATTGATTGGAGACTTCTCTTTTTAATGTAAATATTAATGTAATAAAGTTCTGTCTGTGCTCTGCTTCAGCAGATTCCATAGTTTTTCATAATATTGTATTTTCAATTTCATTCAATTCAAAGTATTTTCTTTTCTTTTTTTTAAAATTTTATTATGTTATGTTAGTCACCATACAATACATCATTAGTTTTTCATGTAGTGATCCATGATCCATTGTTTTCGTATAACACCCAGTGCTCCATGCAGTACGTGCCCTCCTTAATACCCATCACCGGGCTAACCAATGCCCCCTCCCCCCTCCCCTCTAAAACCCTGTTTGTTTCTCAGGTCCATAGTCTCTCATGGTTCATCTCTCTCTCCAATTCCCCCTGCCCATTTTTCCCTTCCTTCTCCTAATGTCCTCTATGTTATTCCTTATGTTCCACAAATAAGTGAAACCATATGATAATTGACTTTCTCTGCTTGACTTATTTCACTTAGCCTAATCTCCTCCAGTCCCATCCATGTTGATGTAAAAGTTGGGTATTCATCTTTTCTGATGGCTGAGTAATATTCCATTGCATATATGGACCACATCTTCTTTATCCATTCATCTGTTGAAGGGCATCTCGGCTCTTTCCACAGTTTGGCTATTGCGGACATTGCTGCTATGAACATTGGGGTGCATATGGCCCTTCTTTTCACTACATCTGTGTCTTTGGGGTAAATACCCAGTAGTGCAATTGCTGGCTCATAGGGTACCTCTATTTTTAAATTTTGAGGAACCTCCACACTGTTTTCCAAAGTGGCTGTACCAACTTGCATTCCCACCAACAGTGTAAGAGGGTTCCCCTTTCTCCACAACCTCTCCAACATTTGTTGTTTCTTTTCCTGTCCATTTTTGGCATTCTAACTGGTGTAAGGTGGTATCTCAGTGTGGTTTTGATTTGGATTTCCCTGATGGCTAATGATGATGAACATTTTTTCATGTGTCTGTTAGCCATTTGTATGTCTTCTTCAGAGAAGTGTCTGTTCATGTCTTCTGCCCACTTTTTGACTTGATTATTTGTTTTTTGGGTGTTGAGTTTGAGAAGTTCTTTATAGATTTTGGATACCAGCCCTTTATCTGTAGTGTCATTTGCAAATATCTTCTCCCATTCTGTGGGTTGCCTCTTTGTTTTGTTGGCTGTTTCCTTTGCTGTGCAGAGCTTTTTATCTTGATGAAGTCCCAAAAGTTCATTTTTGCTTTTGTTTCACTAGCTTTTGGAGATGTATCTTGAAAGAAGTTGCTGTGGGCGATGTCAAAGAGGTTAGTGCCTATGTTCTCCTCTAGGATTTTGATGGATTCCTGTCTCACAGAGGTCTTTCATCCACTTTGAGTTTATCTTTGTGAATGGTGTTAGAGAATGGTTGAGTTTCATTCTTCTGCATGTGTTCCCAGCACCATTTATTGAAGAGACTGTCTTTTTCCCATTGCATGTTTTTTCCTGCTTTGTCAAAGATTATTTGACCATAGAGTTGAGGGTCCATATCTGGGTTCTCTATTCTGTTCCATTGGTCTGTGTGTCTGTTTTTGTGCCAGTACCATGCTGTCTTGGTGATCACAGCTTTGCAATGTAGTTTGAAATCGGGCAACGTGATGCCCCCAGCTTTGTTTTTCTTTTTCAACATTTCCTTGGCGATTCGGGGTCTTTTCTGACTCCATACAAATTTTAGGATTGTTTGTTCCAGCACTTTGAAAAATGTCATTGAAATTTTGATTGGGATGGAATTGAAGGTATAGATTGTTCTGGGTAGCATAGACATTTTAACAATGTTTATTCTTCCGATCCCTGAACATGGAATATTTTTCCATCTTTTTGTGTCTTCTTCAATTTCTTTCATGAGTGTTTTGTAGTTCCTAGAGTATAGATCCTTTACCTCTTTGGTTAGGTTTATCCCGAGGTATCTTATGGTTTTTGGTGCTATTGTAAATGGAATTGTTTCTCTAATTTCTCTTTCTACAGTTGCGTTGTTAGTGTATAAGAAAACAACTGATTTCTGTGCATTGATTTTGTATCCTGCCACATTACTGAATTGCTGGATGAGTTCTAGTAATTTGGGGGTGGAGTCTTTTGGGTTTTCCACATAAAGTATCATGTCGTCTGAGAAAAGAGAGAGTTTGACTTCTTCTTTGCCAATTTGAATATCTTTTATTTCTTTTTGTTGTCTGATTGCTGTTGCTAGGACTTCTAGTACTATGTTGAACAACAGTGGTGAGAGTGGGCACCCTTGACGTGTTCCTGATCTTAAGGGAAAGGCTCTCAGCTTTTCCCCATTGAGGATGATATTCACTGTGGGTTTTTCATAGATCGATTTTATGAGCTTGAGGAATGTTCCCTCTATCCTTATACTCTGAAGAGTTTTAATCAGGAAAGGATGTTGTATTTTGTCAAATGCTTTTTCTGCATCAACTGAGAGGACCATATGGTTCTTCTCCCTCCTCTTATTAATGTGTTCTATCACAGTGATTGATTTGCAAATGTTGAACAACCCTTGCATCCCGGGGATAAATCCCACTTGGTCGTGGTGGATGATCCTTTTAATGTATTGTTGGATCCTTTTAGCTAGGATTTTGTTGAGGATTTTGGAATCCATATTCATCAGGGATATTGGTCTGAAATTCTCCTTTTTAATGGGGCCTTTGCCTGGTTTGGGGATTAAGGTAATGCTGGCCTCATAGAATGAGTTTGGAAGTTTTCCTTTTGTTTCTATTTTTTGAAACAGCTTCAGTAGAATAGGTATTATTTCTTCTTTGAATGTTTGGTAGAATTCCCCAGGGAATCCATCAGGCCCTGGACTCTTGTTTTTGGGGAGGTTTTTGATCACTGCTTCAATCTCGTTACTGGTTATTGGCCTATTCAGGTTGTCAATTTCTTCCTGTTTCAGTCTTGGCAGCTTATAGGTTTCCAGGAAGGCCTCCATTTCATCCAGATTGCTCAGTTTATTGGCATATAGTTGTTGATAATAATTTCTAATAATTGTTTCTATTTCCTTGGTGTTAGTCATGATCTCTCCCCTTTCATTCATAATTTTATTAATTTGGGTCCGTTCTCTTTTCTTTTGGATAAGTCTGGCCAGTGGTTTATTGATCTTATTAATTCTTTCAAAGAACCCACTTCTAGTTTCATTGATCTGATCTACTGTGTTTCTGGTTTCTAATTCATTGATTTCTGCTCTAATTTTAATTATTTCTCTTCTAATGCGTGGCTTAGGCATCGTTTGTTGCTTTTTCTCTAGTTCTTTAAGGTGTAGAGTTGGTGAATTCGGGATTTTTCTATTTTTTTGAGTGAGGCTTGGATGGCTATGTATTTCCCCCTTAGGACCGCCTTTGCAGTATCCCATAGGTTTTGGACCGATGTGTTTTTTTTCTCATTGATTTCCATGAATTGTTTAAGTTCTTCTTTGATTTCTTGGTTGACCCAAACATTCTTGAGCAGAGTGGTCTTTAGCTTCCAAGTGTTTGAATTTCTGCCAAATTTTTTCTTGTGATTGAGTTCCAGTTTTAGAGCATTCTGATCTGAGAATATGCAGGGAATAATCTCAATCTTTTGGTATCGGTTGAGACCTGATTTGTGACCCAGTATATGGTCTATTCTGGAGAAAGTTCCATGTGCGCTCGAGAAGAATGAGTATTCTGTTGTTTTAGAGTGGAATGTTCTGTAAATATCTATGAGGTCTATCTGGTCCAATGTATCATTCAAAGCTCTTGTTTCCTTGTTGATTTTCTGCTTAGGTGATCTGTCCATTGCTGAGAGTGGAGTATTGAGGTCTCCTACAATTAACGTATTGTTATCAATATGACTCTATTTTGGTTAACAGTTGGCTTATATAGATGGCTGCTCCCATGTTGGGGGCATAGATATTTACAATTGTTAGATCTTCTTGTTGGATAGACCCTTTAAGAATGATATAGTGTCCTTCTGTGTCTCTTCTTACAGACTTTAGTTTAAAATCTAATTTGTCTGATATACGAATTTCTACCCCAGCTTTCTTTTGAGGTCCACTGGCATGGAAGATAGATCTCCATCCCTTCACTTTCAGTCTGGATGTATCTTTAGGTTCAAAATGAGTCTCTTGTAGACAACATATGGATGGGTCCTGTCTTTTTATCCAATCTGCAACCCTGTGCCGTTTTATGGGAGCGTTTAGGCCATTCACGTTGAGAGTGATTATTGAAAGATATGAATTAATTGTCATCATGTTGCCTGTGAAGACGTTGTTTTTTATAGATTGTCCCTGTCAATTTCTGTTGTAGATCACTCTTGGGGTCTTTCTCCTTTTATAGAATCCCCCTTAATATTTCTTGCAGGGCTGGCTTAGTGGTCACATATTCTTTCAGCTTCTGCTGGTCGTGGAAGCTCTGCATCTCTCCATCCATTCTAAATGAAAGCCTTGCTGGATAAAGTATTCTTGGCTGCATGTTCTTCTCATTTAGTACCCTGAATAGGTCTTGCCAGGCCTTTCTGGCTTGCCAGGTCTCTGTGGATAGGTCTGACGTTATTCTGATGTTCCTCCCTCTGTACGTAAGGAATCTCTTCCCCCTAACTGCCCTTAAGATGGTTTCCTTGGTTCTAAGATTTGCAAGTTTTACTATTACATGCCGGGGTGTTGGCCTGTTTTCCTTGATCTGGGGAGGGGTCCTCTCTGCCTCTAGGACTCGAATGTTTGTTTCATTCCCCAGATTAGGGAAGTTCTCAGCTACGATTTGCTCAAATACATCTTCTAGTCCTCTCTCTCTCTCCACTCCCTCCGGGATTCCAATGATTCTGACATTGGAACGCCTCATGGTGTCACTTATTTCTCTGATTCTATTTTCATGGATTCTGAGTTGTTTTTCCCTGGCCTCCTCTTTTCCCTTTTTATCTATTATATTGTCTTCCAGGTCGCTTATTCATTCTTCTGCCTCACTTACCCTAGCTGTTAGATTATCTAGATTGGATTGGATCTCATTGATAGCATTTTTAAGTTCTGCCAATTCACCTTTCATTTCTGCCCTTAGAGACTCTATGTTGCCATTAATTGACTTCTCCATTCTAGCCACTGTCTTCACAATTGCTAGCCTGAATTCCATGATCAAAATCTTGGTTATATCTTCATCCATTTATAAATTTGCAGCATAAGTCATAATCTCTGAGTCTTTTCTGTTTTGGGGGCTCCTCCTCCTAGTCATTCTGTTGATGGGTGTTTGAGGGAATGTATAGAGTCCAAATTATTGACCAGAACCCAAGCAAGATGCACCTGTTTTCTTGGGACCTTAGGGTTGCTGGCCTCTTGTTTTCCCAGCCTGTCTTCTGCGGGAAGGGCCTGCCGCGCTGTTACTCAGGCAACCTTGTTTGGGCGGAGTTGCCCTGCGTCCCTGTGGTGGGGGATGGGCTCAGTGGGAATCAGTCTTTGGGGCTTTTGTTCTCTGGCGCCTTTCCCTGGCGGCTTTCCACGTCTCTTCCGTGAGTCAGAGCAGAAGAGACCGTTTCCAACCCTCTGCCTCAGAGCAGAGAGACCGCAGTCTGTTCTTCAGTGAGCTCTCCAGGCCACACTGTCTCCGTTTCTGTCCGTGCTGCTATAAACTGCAATGTCCTGGGTTGTGTGCCCCTCCGCAGCGCTCTCAGTCCTGCCTCCAGGTCGGGGCATGTCTCTGCCCTTTGTGCTTCTAAAACCGCCAGCCGCTCCCAGTTCGCGCGGGACTCCGCCGCTTGGGGTTTCCACCCTGGGGGGTTGCAGTTCACCAGCGCGACCCTGGTGCACCGGGTTTCCATCTCGGAGGCTGCAGTTCATGTGCGCGCACCGTCGCTCCGGGTTTCTGTCTGGGGGGCTGCGGTTCGTATGTGCATGACCCCGCCGGTCTGGTTTTCCACCCTGGGGGCTGCCCTAAAGTCCTTTCCCAACGATACGGGTCTGCGAGTCTGTGCCCCGTCCCCAGCGTAAGAGGCTGTCACTCACCGGCGGTGTAGGATCCCCACGTCCAGGCACCATCCCGCTGCCGTTTATCCTCCGATATCTGCCCGCAGAATCATGGCTCTCCAGTTCGTACCTCAAAACCAACTGCCTACGGAAAAAAAACAAAAAACAAAACAGCTGCCTGCGATATTCTGTTTGTAGAGATCTAGATCTTCTTACATCTCAGGCTGGTTTTGTGGGTGCTCAGAGTGGTCTGGTAGATATCCACCTCAATTCTGGGGATCAGTTGAAATAGGGTCCCCTACTCCTCCGCCATCTTTCCCCCCTCCCAATTCAAAGTATTTTCTAATATTCCTGGTAATTTTCTCTTTGAACCATGCATTATTTAAATGCAAGCTTTTAAAAAAATTTTTATTGTTATGTTAATCACCATATGTTACGTCATTAGTTCTTGATGTAGTGTTCCATGATTCATTGTTTGTGTATAACACCCAGTGCTCCATGCAGAACGTGCCCTCTTTAATACCCATCACCAGGCCAACCCATTCTCCCACCCCCCTCCCCTCTAGAACCCTCAGTTTGTTTTTCAGAGTCCATCATCTCTCATGGTTCGTCTCCCCCTCCGATTTCCCCCCTTCATTCTTCCCCTCCTGCTATCTTCTTCTTTCTTTTTTTTTCTTAACATATAATGTATTATTTGTTTCAGAGGTACAGATCTGTGATTCAACAGTCTTGCACAATTCACAGCACTCACCATAGCACATACCCTCCCCAGTGTCTATCACCCAGCCATCCCATCCCTCCCACCCCAATCCCCACTCCAGCAACCCTCACTTTGTTTCCTGAGATTAAGAATTCCTCATATCAGTGAGGTCATATGATACATGTCTTTCTCTGATTGACTTATTTCGCTCAGCATAACTATACCCTCCAGTTCCATCCACGTCGTTGCAAATGGCAAGATCTCATTCCTTTTGATGGCTGCATAATATTCCATTGTATATATATATATATACCATATCTTCTTTAGCCATTCATCTGTTGATGGACATCTTGGCTCTTTCCACAATTTGGCTATTGTGGACATTGCTGCTATAAACATCGGGGTGCACGTACCCCTTCGGATCCCTACATTTGTATCTTTGGGGTAAATACCCAGTAGTGCAATTGCTGGATCATATGGTAGCTCTATCTTCAACTTTTTGAGGAACCTTCATACTGTTTTCCAGAGTGGTTGCACCAGCTTGCATCCCCACCAACAGTGTAGGAGGGTTCCCCTTTCTCCGCATCCCCGCCAACATCTGTCCTTTCCTGACTTGTTAATTTTAGCCATTCTGACTGGTGTGAGGTGGTATCTCATTGAGGTTTTGATTTGTATTTCCCTGATGCCAAGTGATGTTGAGCACTTTTTCATGTGTCTGTTGGCCATTTGGATGTCTTCTTTGGAAAAATGTCTGTTCATGGCTTCTGCCCATTTCTTGATTGGATTCTTTGTTCTTTGAGTGTTGAGTTTGATAAATTCTTTATAGATTTTGGATACTAGCCCTTTATCTGATATGTCATTTGCAAATATCTTCTCCCATTCTGTCGGTTGTCTTTTGGTTTTGTTGACTGTTTCTTTTGCTGTGCAAAAGCTTTTTATCTTGATGAAGTCCCAATATTCATTTTTGTCCTTGCTTCCCTTGCCTTTTGTGATGTTTCTAGGAAAACGTTGCTGCGGCTGAGGTCAAAGAGGTTGCTGCCTGTGTTCTCCTTTAGGATTTTGATGGACTCCTGTCTCATATTTAGGTCTTTCAACCATTTGGAGTCTATTTTTGTGTGTGGTGTAAGGAAATGGTCCAGTTTCATTCTTCTGCATGTGGCTGTCCAATTTTCCCAACACCATTTGTTGAAGAGACTGTCTTTTTCCCACTGGACATTCTTTCCTGCTTTGTCAAAAATGAGTTGACCATAGAGTTGAGGGTCCATTTCTGGGCTCTCTATTCTGTTCCATTGATCTACGTGTCTGTTCTTATGACAGTACCATACTGTCTTGATGACGACAGCTTTGTAATAGAGCTGGAAGTCCAGAATTGTGATGCCGCCAGCTTTGTTTTTCTTTTTCAACATTCCTCTGGCTATTCGGGGTCTTTTCTGGTTCCATACAAATTTTAGGATTATTTGTTCCATTTCTTTGAAAAAAGTGGATGGTATTTTGATGGGGATTGCATTGAATGTGTAAAAGGCTCTAGGTAGCATTGACATCTTCACAATATTTGTTCTTCCAATCCATGAGCATGGAACGTTTTTCCGTTTCTTTGTGTCTTTCCCAATTTCTTTCATGAGTATTTTATAGTTTTCTGAGTACAGATCTTTTGCCTCTTTGGTTAGATTTATTTCCAGGTATCTTATGGTTTTGGGTGCAATTGTAAATGGGATCAACTCCTTAATTTCTCTTTCTTCTGTCTGGTTGGTGGTGTATAGGAATGCCACTGATTTCTGTGCATTGGTTTTATATCCTGCCACCTTACTGAATTCCTGTATGAGTTCTAGCAGTTTTAGGGTGGAGTCTTTTGGGTTTTCCACATAAGGTATCATATCATCTGCAAACAGTGAGAGTTTGACTTCTTCTTTGCTGATTTGGATGCCTTTTATTTCTTTTTGTTGTCTAATTGCTGTGGCTAGGACTTCTAATACTATGTTGAATAGTAGTGGTGATAGTGGACATCCCTGCCATTTTCCTGACCTTAGGGGGAAAGTTCTTGGTTTTTCCCCATTGAGAATGATATTCGCTGTAGGTTTTTCATAGATGGCTTTGATGATATTGAGGTATGTACCCTCGATCCCTATACTCTGAAGAGTTTTGATCAAGAAAGGATGCTGTACTTTGTCAAATGCTTTTTCTGCATCTATTGAGAGGATCATATGATTCTTGTTCTTTCTTTTGTTAATGTATTGTATCACGTTGATTGATTTGCGGATGTTGAACCAACCTTGCAGCCCAGGGATAAATCCCACTTGGTCGTGGTGAATAATCCTTTTAATGTACTGTTGGATCCTATTGGCTAGTATTTTGGTGAGAATTGTTGCATCCATGTTCATCAAGGATATTGGTCTGTAATTCTCCTTTTTGATGGGGTCTTTGTCTGGTTTGGGGGTCAAGGTAATGTTGGCCTCATAAAATGAGTTTGGAAGTTTTCCTTCCTTTTCTATTTTTTGGAACAGTTTCAGAAGAATAGGTATTAATTCTTCTTTAAGTGTTTGGTAGAATTCTCCTGGGAAGCCATCTGGCCCTGGGCTTTTGTTTCTTGGGAGATTTTTGATGACTGCTTCAATTTCCTTAGTGGTTATAGGTCTGTTCAGGTTTTCTATTTCTTCCTGGTTCAGTTTTGGTAGTTGATACATCTCTAGGAATGCATCCATTTCTTCCAGGTTAC
Source organism: Halichoerus grypus (assembly GCF_964656455.1). NCBI lineage: Eukaryota > Metazoa > Chordata > Mammalia > Carnivora > Phocidae > Halichoerus > Halichoerus grypus. The sequence continues at coordinate 90,648,902 of NC_135721.1, forward strand.
CTAATTTGCTGGCATAGGGTTGCTCATAATATGTTCTTATGATTGTTTGTATTTCTTTGGTGTTTGTTGTGATCTCTCCTCTTTCATTCAAGATTTTGTTGATTTGGGTCATTTCTCTTTTCTTTTTGATAAGTCCGGCCAGGGGTTTATCAATCTTGTTAATTCTTTCAAAGAACCAGCTCCTAGTTTCGTTGATCTGTTCTACTGTTCTTTTGGTTTCTGTATCATTGATTTCTGCTCTGATCTTTATTATTTCTCTTCTCCTGCTGCGTTTATGATTTATTTGGTGTTTTTTCTCTAGCTCCTTTACGTGTAGGGTTAGGTTGTGTATTTGAGACCTTTCTTGTTTCTTGAGAAAGGCTTGTATTGCTATATACTTTCCTCTTAGGACTGCTTTTGCTGCATCCCAAAGATTTTGAACAGTTGTGTTTTCATTTTCATTGGTTTCCATGAATTTTTTTAATTCTTCTTTAATTTCCTGGTTGACCCATTCATTCTTTAATAGGATGCTCTTTAGTCTCCATGTATTTGTGTTCTTTCCCACTTTCCTCTTGTGATTGAGTTCTAGTTTCAAAGCATTGTGGTCTGAAAATAGGCAGGGAATGATCCCAGCCTTTTGGTACCAGTTGAGACATGATTTATGACCTAGGATGTGATCTATTCTGGAGAATGTTCCATGGGCACTAGAGAAGAATGTGTATTCCATTGCTTTCGGATGGAATGTTCTGAATATGTCTGTGAATTCCATTTGGTCTAGTGTGTCTTTATTTCCCTGTTGATCTTTTGCTTATATGATCTGTCCATTTCAGTGAGGGGGGTGTTAAAGTCCCCCACTATTATTGTATTGTTGTCGATGTGTTTCTTTGCTTTTGTTATTAATTGCCTTATATAATTGGCTGCTCCCATGGTAGGGGCATAGATATTTACAATTGTTAGATCTTCTTGTTGGATAGACCCTTTAAGTAGGATATAGTGTCCTTCCTCACCTCTTATTACAGTCTTTGGTTTCAAATCTAATTTGTCTTATATAAGGATTGGCATCCCAGCTTTCTTTTGGTGTCCATTAGCATGGTAAATGGTTTTCCACCCCCTCACTTTAAATCTGGGAGTGCCTTTGGGTCTAAAATGAGTCTCTTGCAGACAGCATATCGATGGGTCTTGTTTTCTATTCCAATCTGATAGCCTTTGTCTTTTGAGTGGGGCATTTAGCACAGTTACATTCAGGGTAACTATTGAAAGATATGAATTTAGTGCCATTGTACTGCCTGTAAGGTGAGTGTTACTGTATATTGTCTGTGTTCCTTTCTGGTCTATGTTGCTTTTAGGCTCTCTCTTTGCTTAGAGGACCCCTTTCAATATTTCTTGTAGGGCTGGTTTCGTGTTTGCAAATTCCTTCAGTTTTTGTTTGTCCTGGAAGGTTTTTATCTCTCCTTCTATTTTCAATGACAGCCTAGCTGTCTATATTATTCTTGGCTGCATATTTTTCTCGTTTAGTGCTCTGAATATATCATGCCAGTCCTTTCTACCCTGCCAGGTCTCTGTGGATAGCTCTATTGCCAATCTAATGTTTCTACCATTGTAGGTTACATTTCTCTTCTACTGAGCTGCTTTCAGGATTTTTTCCTTGTCTCTGAGACTTGCAAGTTTTACTATTAGATGTCGGGGTGTTGACCTATTTTTATTGATTTTGAGAGGGGTTCTCTGTGCCTCCTGGATTTTGATGCCTGTTTCCTTCCCCAAATTAGGGAAGTTCTCTGGTATAATTTGCTCCAATAGACCTTCTGCCCCTCTCTCTCTTTCTTCTTCTTCTGGGATCCCAATTATTCTAATGGTGTTTCCTCTTATGGTATCACTTAGCTCTCGAATTCTGCCCTTGTGATCCAGTAGTTGTTTATCTCTCTTTTTCTCAGCTTCTTTATTTTGCATCATTTGTTCTTCTATATCACTGATTCACTTTTCTGCCTCATTTATCCTAGCAGTTAGAGCCCCCATTTTTTATTGCACCTCATTAATAGCCTTTTTGATTTTGACTTGGTTAGATTTTAGTTCTTTTATTTCTCCAGAAAGCATTTCTCTAATAACTTCCATGCTTTTTTCAAACCCAGCTAGTATCTTTAAAGTGATGATTCTGAACTCTAAATCTGACCTCATACTAATGTCCATATTGAGTAGGTCCCTGGCAGTCAGTACTACCTCTTGTTCTTTTTGTTGAGGTGATTTTTTCCGTCTTGTCATTTTGTTCAGAGGAGAATAGATTAATGAGAGAACAAAATGCTAACAGGGTAAAACATCCCCAGAAAATATACTCTAAACAAATCAGAAAAGACCTGAAGCCGGGGGAAAAAGAAAGGGAAAGAAAGAAAAAAGAAAAAGATAAAGATAAAAACAGAAAAAAGAAACCAGAACAAAACAAACAAAATAAAAAACGGAATATGATCAAATATGATCAGGCTGGTACATAGATGAATGCCACACACTAGATTTTGGGTGTATTTTGGTCTGTTAGAAGAAAGTGTCTCCCAAAATTTTAAAGAAATAAAAACTTATATATGTACAAAAATAAGGGTTGATATGATGAAGGGATGGAATATGACTGTAAAGATGAAAATTATAAAAAAATTCTATGAAAGGTATTGATAAGAAGTTGTTTGAAAAAAGAAAAGAGGATTTAAAAAAAAAGAAAGAAAAAAAAAGGAAGAGAATGTGATCAGGCAGGAGAGTAGAACAAAACCATACACTAGAGATTTATGGTATATTTTGATCTGTTAGAAGAAACTATCTCAAAATTTTAAAGAGGGAACAACTTATATATATATGCCAAAAATACGGGTAACTACTATGAACGGATAGAATATGACTCTAAAAATGAAAAATAAAAATGTATTTTAAAAAAGGGATTGATAAGATGTTGGTTGAAAAAGGGAAAAAGAAAAATTTAAAAAAAAATGACAGTTAAAAAAAATTAACTTTGAAAGACTAAAGAATCATGGTAAAAAAACCATGGATTCTATGTGCAGTATTCCCCTAGCGCTGGAGTTCTGCCGTTCTCACTGATCGGTAAACTTGGTCTTGGCTGGCTGTTCTTGCTGATCTTCTGGGGGAGGGGCCTGTTGCCGTGGTTCCCAAATGTCTTTGCTGGAAGCAGAATTGCCCCACCCTTGCTGGTCCGGGCTAAGTAATCTGCTCGGGTTTGCTCTCGGGAGCTTTTGTTCCCTGCAAGCTTTCCGTACAGCTTTGGAGGCTGAGAGTGAAATGGTGGCCTCCCAATGTCCGCCCAGAGGAGCCGAAAACTCAGGGCCCCGCTCCTCAGTGAGCCCCCAGAGAAAAGCAGTCAGTCACTCCCGTCTCCCCGGTCTCCAACCGCACTCCGTGCTCACCCAGCCTGTGACAGAGCATTTCTATCTCTGGCACCCGACCCCGTGTGGAGTCTCCAAACCCAGCAGATCCCTGCGGTGCACTCCCGTGTCTCTCCTCCTGGGGAAGGAAGGTGAGTCTCCCCAGATCTGCCGCTTGTTGGGTCCCTGCTGGAGGAGCAGTGGCCCGACTGTGCCCCGGATCATGGTTTATGGCAACCCCAAGCTGAGAGTCCACTCCTCGGCTCCTTCTCTGCAGCCGGCTTCCCCGCTCTGATACCTGGGAGCTCTGTCGCACTCAGGCGTCACCGGTCTTTCTGTGACCCCAAGGGTCCTGAGACCACACTGTCCCACAAGGGTTCCACCCCCCGCTTAGCCACCGGAGCAACGTCCCACAGTGGAGCCGACTTATAAAAGTTCCGATTTTGTCCTCCGCTGCTCTATCACTTGCCAGAAGCGGCCAATGGAGGCCCCTCCCCCGCCGTCTATCTTCCCGAATATCACCTCGGATTCACTTCTCCGCACGTCCTACCTTCCAGAAAGCAGTCGCTTTTCTGTTCAGAGAGTTGTTGCTATCTTTTCTTTGATCTCCTGTTGAGTTTGTAGGTGTTCAGAATGTTTTCATCCCTATCAAGCTGAATTCCTGAGACCAGACGAAATCCAGGTCTCCTACTCCTCCGCCATCTTGCCCCGCCCCTTCTCTACATGGAAGTTTTAAAGATTCCTAGTATTGGGGTTTTTTCCAATTTTCTGTCTCTCCTTCTATGGGTGATGGTATCAATATTAGTAGTTTCTGAAATCTTTGCTGTCCTGCATTTCGTCTGTTCTGTACGTGTGCCATTCAAGGGTTAACATGAGAAACCTATGTAAGGGATTTGCCAGCTTACAGAGTCAGTCTCAGTAATGTAGATAAACTTACATAAGCTCAATCATTATGAAGTACTATCTCCAGAAACTGTGCACTTGGTCTACATTTGACTTAAAAAAAGAGAAATTAATGGTAGAAAGCAGAAAATACAGAAGGTACACTCATCTAGAAGACCATCCCCATGAAGCCAAGTACCTGCAGGAAGAACCAGTAATCATTTTTGTAGTCAGTGCTCATCTTTGTCCTGTTAGAGGCTTCAACCCTGCAATCATGCATCCTTCTCCTCACTGGATCACTCCAGTGCTATGCATGCATCATTCTTATCACTCAATAGTCACTGAAGGTAGTAAGAGTATGGGATGCTACTGGTACCTCAAGAGGATTGTCCCTAGGACCTTCCTTCTCAGTTGAACATGGGGCTTCTGACAGCACAGGTCTTAGTTTTCATTGATATAGTACCTTCTGTATTTTCTGCTTTCTACCATTAATTTCTCTTTTTTTAAGTCAAATGTAGACCAAGTGCACAGTTTCTGGAGATAGTACTTCATAATGATTGAGCTTGCTTAGGCTAAAGGAGACAAATTACTTTTGTGATTGACTTAATGATTTTTTAATCTGTGGGAATGTGGGCATGCTGCTTAACCCTTCTGTATCTCTTCTTTATCATCATTAAAATGTGGGACATAATAATAATTGTGTTTCAGGATTAAGTTAGCTAATCGATATAAGATGCCCAACACAGAATGAGATCTCACTAATTTTTCTGTATTATGCTCAATATCACTGTTGTTTCCATATCTGTCTGTACATTATGACTTCAACTTGTAGTGATGAGGGTCTACCCACCAAGCTTTAATGAGCATGGACAGAGGGGATCATACATACCAAAAATGCCAGTTAATTTCCTGCAGGAAGGCAGAAAAATAGTTAGTGTTCAAGAGGATCTAATCAAAATCAGGACCTTTCAGAGTGCCTCAGTCCCGCATGCCTAGGACCAAGCAATGTTCAGAGTTCGAAGTTTGGTGATTCCTGGTACTGAGAGATGTTGGGACAGCCATGAAGGCCCCAGGAACTGTGGTCTTTACACATGAGTTATTTCCATTGAAGAGGCAGTAGTGTCATGGAGACCATGTGGGGTCCTGTCCACACTCTGGCATTGAGAGTACAGCCTTGAACACATGTCCCCATGCCTGTTCCATCATGAGGTATGGTTGGAGAGCATCTCATGTACTTAGTCCTAATAGAAGGCCACATTTACAGAATAACTCTATCTGATCCTAAGCGCTTTAGCTGGAAATCTACCAAGAGACACTTTAGGCTAAGGTTGACACACATTTGATTAGTGTGACCTGCCTGAGCCATTATTCACTTCGCACACATAGTAACTACTAGGAGCATCAAACAGTTAGACCAGATTATGTTCAGTCTCTTCCAAACAGTTGTTTAATTATTAGAATTAAGTATTTAGAAACTTGGTAACAAATATTTGGAAACAAGAGATTGTAATTCTATTATTTTTTCAAGCATGAGCCATGAAGATTTTTTCAAAAGAAGCATATCTTCCTTGATTCCTGCAAAACAAATTATAGGACAAATGGCACATTAGCTATGTCATGCTTGATCTAAACTCTGCTGCCTCCCTTAGTGGATTTTTGCAGATTAATGAAGTGATGTTTTTAAAGGTGACAAAATCCCATGCATTAACAATGCAACTGAAAAAAACCTACAACAAAAAATGCAACCAAAATTTTTTCAAATCAATCTTGGAGGAGGGTGTGAAGAATATTATGTAAGGCCAATATATGAGAGCCATGCTACCAATAGAAATAAAATGTAAGCTAAATATATAACTAAATTTTCTAATAGTTAATTAAAAGAAGTAAAAAAAAAGTGAAATCAATTTTAATATTTTATTTAATGTAGAATATTTCAAATTATTTTATTTCAACATGTAATCAATGTACAAATATTAATGAGTTATTTGCATACTTTTTTCATATTGTTTTCAAATACATAATATATATAATATTTACATATTATAATATTTACATACCATATATAATATATTGGGTATAATATATAATATAAATAATAAATATATAAAAATATATGTATATGTCATATATTTATTATATATTTATATATAATTATTTATTATATATTATAATGTATAATAATATAAATTATATATAAATATATAAATATATTTATATATTTATATATTTATATATGTATTTACATTTATATGTTTATATATTTATAATATGTATTTTATAAATATATTTATAAAGTATATTTATATTTTATATATAAATATATAAATAAGATATATTTTATATAAATATATTTTATATAAACATATAAATATATATATAATGGAATACTATTTAGCCATAAAAAATAACGGACAAGGCAGTTTTTCAAGAGAAAAGTAAGGAGAATTTCTTTGTCCTTTTCCTAGTTACTTCCTGGCTTGTGTGTGCCCCCAACAGTTTCTTTAGACACGTGTCACTGTAGGTCTTTATGACTTTGCTTTCTGCTCCACCGTTCTAGAGCATTCTGCCTGACCTATGGAGTGAAGATTATTATGGTGGGAAAGGCCAAGTGCAAGCCCGTAGAACTACCTATACCTAGCAAAACAGTAAACCCCAAACACTACCACATTCCTGGAGGGATTTCAGAATCAGTGCCCAAACAAGGCCTTGAAAGATGCAGGGGTGGTGCTTTGTACCATATCCCCATTCAACTCATTTATTTGGTGTATGCAGAAGAAAGATGGATCTTGTATAATGACAGTGGATTATCACAATCTTCACCAGGGTGACTACAATGGCAGCTGCTATCCAAATGCCGTTTCATTGCTTGAGCAAATTGGCATATTCTTTAGTACCTGGTATGCAGCTGGGACATATATTATTTTCCATCCTTGTTAATAACAACTACTAGAAGCAGTTTGCTTTCAGCTGGCAAGGCCAGCAATACACCATCACTCTCCTACCTCAGGGGAATATTAACTCTTCTGCACTTTGCCATAATTTAGTTTGTAAGCCCTTGATTGACTTTCCCTTCTTAAGATACCACACTGGCTTTTTACACTGATGACATTATGCTGATTGGACCTAGGGAGCTAGAAGCCTATATTACTGATAACATTATGTTGACTGGACCTAGTGAGCAAGAAGTAATAACTACTCTAGACTCTGCTAAGGCATATAAGTGCCAGGAGGTGGGAAATAAATCAGACTAAAATTCAGTTTTCCATCTCAATGAAATTCCTATGGGCCCAGAGATATGGAGCATGTTAAGCTCTCCCTTCTAAGGTCTTGAAGGATAAGTTATTGCATCTGACCCCTCCTTCAACCAAAAAAGAAGCACAATACCTAGGGGGACTCTGGATTTTGGAGGCAGTACATTCCTTGTTTGGGTGTGTCACTCTGTCCCATGTGCCAAGTGATCTGAAAAGCTGCTAGTTTGATAGGACCAGAATAAAAGAAGTCTTGCAACAGGAAGAATGAAGGGGGCTGAAATCGGAGGGGGAGACGAACCATGAGAGACTATGGACTCTGAAAAACAAACTGAGGGTTCTAGAGGGGCGGGGGGTGGGGGGATGGGTTAGCCTGGTGATGGGTATTAAAGAGGGCACGTTCTGCATGGAGCACTGGGTGTTATATGCAAACAATGAATCATGGAACACTGCATCAAAAACTAATGATGTAATGTATGGTTATTAACATAACATAATAATAATAAAAAAATACACTTTAAAAAAAAAAGGAGAAGGCTTGCAACAGACTCCAGCTGCTATGTTATCTGCCCAGCCCTTTGGGTCATATGATCCAGCAGATCTGCGCTGGTTGAAGTGTCAGTGGCAGATAAGGACGCTGTTTGGAGGCTTTGACAGGCCCTCTATGCATCAATAGCAGTGCAGGGCTTTGGGATTCAGAGTGGAGCACTGCCATCCATCAAGGATAGCTACTCTCCTTTTGAGTGACAGCTCTTGGCTCATTACTGGACCTTTGGAGAGACTGGAAGCACAAGTAAGTTACATGAATGAGTGGTCCAGATGGCCATGGTTCCCTCTCCTGCCACACTGTCTTCTCTCTCCCAGCCTCACCTATGGCCTCATGAGGAGCTCCCTACAATCAGCTGACAGAGGAGAGAAGTCTCAATCCTAGTTTACATGTAGTTCTGCATCATATGCAGGTACCACCTGAAAGTGGTCAGAATATATATATTCTGGAAAATCCTGACTAGTACAGGGAGTGAGCCCAGTTAATCCCCTCCTGAGCTCTCCATCAGTGAGGAGAGCTCTCCTCACAGTATCTCTCTGTGTGACCCCAAGAATGGAGAAAATTGTTCTCATGTTCTCATCAGTACAAGAGCATGCTCTGTCAGCCCATCACACTACTGTGACCCTTACGTGCTGGGCCCTGCTGATGGTCTGAGCTGGCAGGATAGCTGACCACCAGTAAGCTCTGGAGATTGCTGGGTGTTCGTCCCATGCTGGTCCCTACCTAACAGCACAGAGACCCTGACCAGGGAACTGTAAGTGCTGCTGGGGGAGGCACATTGGCAGAGCAGTGCACCTCTTGCTCATCGGGCTTCCTGGACCACAGGCCAACCTCTGGCTGCCAGTCCCTGTACACAAGCCTAGTGGAACCCTCGGGAGTGCTGGAAATCCCCTCCCTGTAACAACCCACTACAACCCAGCCCTCTGTCCCTTGGTAGGATGACTCTTGGAGCATGTTCTACATAGATTATCAGGTGGCCTTGTAGGATTGAGCTCCTGTCATCACAGTGCTAACTGCCTTAACAACATACACTTCCTTGTCATCCATCTCTTACTTGTCTCCCTTTCCAAATGGGTGTTTCCATTACTGATGTTTCTGTGTCCTCTGAATAAACTGTTAGCACTTGGGTCTGTGTCTCAGGTTTGCATTTAGGGGAAACCCACATGAAGACAGGCAGGCTGTGGAGAGGGATGTTATGATGTGAGGCATCTCATCCTTGTGTCCATCAGACTCAGGCGGAAGGAACCAAGGCCCACAGAGCGGACATGCCATGGCACCCAGGCCCAGCAATATTGCCCCTCCTGAGGATAATGATATTCATTTCAATAGCAGCAATGGCACCTATTGTGAGGCCACTACCTTTCAGATCTTGTTACACTTAATCCATATGACAATGCTGACTCTCCTTGCTGTTAAGGGAACTATAACCCAGGGATGTTAAGTAATTAAAGTTCTCAGCTAGAAAGCTGTGTAGATGGATTGGAATTTAGACATAAGTGACTTAATGAAAGTTCTTTCTTCTTTCTTGAAGTCTTTCCCAATCTGTCTAGTCTGAGATAACACAGAAGTACTTAGACTTCAGTGTCAGACAGATGGGGCACAGTGGCGACTGGATAAGGGCAATTCATGGCCTGCCAAAACTATGCAGACACGTTGATGCATGCAGTTTTGGCACACGGTGAGCTTGCTCCTGATGCAAAAGCCATTATTGATGAGAGGTGTTATATATAGAAGGCTCTATCTAAAATAAAGTAATCACAACATAGTTTATCACAGGAAGTACTGGACACAACCCAAATGCTGTGTATTTGGTGATTAGACAAATAAACTACTAAATTCACCAGCACAATACTAAGCAAGTGTTACAATGAAATGTAAAATTATTTAATGGCAGGGGGAAATAAACATCACATGCTAAGGGAAAAGACAGGTTACAAAAGACACTAATAATGACATGTTATGAGTATGTATTGAACAAAATATTATATCAATATACATAAGAATGTATTGATAAAAGTGTCAGGAATCCCTTGGGTCATGGGATTTCTAGGGACTTTTATTTTCATACTTGGTCTTTACTGAGTTTTCTACAATGAATACATAAATATATATTTTACAAAACATTCTCTGTTCCTTAACCAAAACTCAAAAGTAATTTCTGAAAGATAGTTTATTAAGGTGGAAAACTATTGAGACAAAGGATGTATGAAGTCATGTAGTGAAGGGATCAGAACAGGCAATAAAATACCATTAGTTAGGCTTAGTGCTGAGCTTAACGTGCTACAAAGATGGCCTTTTATCACTTGTTTTCTGCAGAGAGGAAACCATTCTGATCCTATGAGAAAAGAAGCCAGAATGCCTACTTCCCGAACTCTGATGTGCCCTGTGCTAGAGACATCAGCTGCTCCAGAGGGTTCCTTGGGATATGTCTTACTGTGTAGGGCCTCAGGAAGAGCGAAGGATCCTGGTATTTCTGGCAAGAATATCCCATCTGACCTCTGCTGGGATTCCTACTGGCCCCACAGGGCAAGGATAGATGCCATCATTTTCACCCAGGTGGCTCATGGCTCAAAGTGCAATTAAGTTTCAATAAATTCAGTGATAAGAGAAGGAATGAAAACAATATAGAAGAGGATTCATTGTCTGTACAAGGTCAGGGAACTAGTCCCTGTTTTCTTAAAGAATTAGTTGCAATCCCCCCCCGAGCTTGATTCAGGCGCAAATGCCCAGTGGAAAGAAGGTTGAGAAAGTTAAAGAGGTTTCCTCATCCATATCTTCACCCATCCTCTGCTACTTAATCCATCCCTTTGAAACTCTTGGGCTTGGACCATGAAGAGTGGGCCATGCCTCTATAACTTGGAGTCCTCAGTTGAATTATATCTTTTGGGAATGTTCTTAAGGTAAGAACAAAAACATGGCAGGATTCATATCCATACCTACAAACAATAGTGAAGACTCTTGTTATACACATTTTGCACCCTTCTCTTCCCCTGCCCCTAAGAAAAATATGGGTCAATAAAAGATTGTCTCTCAAAGACATAATTCAATGTGAATATTGGGGAAAAGAGAGAAAAAAAAAAAACCAAACAAACAAAAACGGGCTGACCTCAGCCAGATCAGTACTCTCACTAAACCCCTTCTCCCAACATTTAATTCAAGTATGGTTTGACTGCAAACAACATAGTTAAGTATGCTTGTTCAAAGATTCATAATTGGAGATTCTCCATAACTTGTTCAAAGGGAAGTTAGAACATTTTCTCCACTTATGCTGAAGACTAGGGAAAGATGCAGTATGGGAAGGTAACGACATAAAGAACTGATCTTTCTGAGGATGCTCCAGTGGGGCCCCAGTGTTGGGGTGATAAATAATTACATTCATCCCTCTCCCCAGATTGTTGCATAGATTACTGTTGTTCCTATCTGGGATAAAACAGAAGGACAGAGTGTGAAATGATTCCCCTGAAGCCACACAGGTTGTTGATGAAGGTGTTGGGTCTGTCACCCAGGTTCCCTGACCCTGCCCACTGTTCTTTCCTGCATACCACCCTGGTCTCCCCACATCGCATCCACTTCACAAATTTTTGGTTTTGTCAAGAGTTTTTGCAATAACAGCCATCTCACTAATGGTCCAAAGGAGAGAGGTGTTCTGGTCAGCCTGTACAAGAATGGCCCTCATGACAGGCTCTTAGCCTTAACCAACAAATCACGCAGTTCTGTGAGCAACACAGCCTGCCCAGATGTTGTTCGTAGCTTAGCACTTCTTTATTTATTAAATAAGAATATCAGTATTATTATTAAATAATATGAATCAAAATAATAGTAATCAAAATGAACAGACTTCTTCCTGTTGGATATTGTGTTGTTCAACTTATAATTAACAAATGTCCTTCACAAATCCAGTAACTGATTAGTAATTGATTCATTTGATGGGGGCAGCTGTGTCAATTTGTGTGTGCAAATGTTTCAGAGGAATGAAGCCCTTTGGAAGAAATCTATGACCATCTACACTTCTCAGGTAACAATGATACAAGGGCCTATTCTTTATTCAGACCTCCACTATTTGGAAACTGAGAAACCAGCTGTGTATCTACCTTGAGTTGTTGAACATAGAGATGGAAAAATGGGTGCACATCTACTCTTCTTCACTTTATAGATGAGGAGACTGAATGCTGAAGTCATTAAATTAATTATGAATAGATCCAAGTCCAGAACTCAGACCTCATTCCACACTTGTACTCACTGCTGTGTGAAGGGGAAGGAGCTGAGGGACTGTGAAGAAGGATACTGAAATGCCTTTCCACATCACACAGTTATTTTTTGAGCAGTTGCCCTGTGTACAACTCTGGCACAGACCAAAGTGCTTTAAAAATTCTCCACTTGTTCTGCATTTCCCAGCATCTTCTGCAATTAGATTGGAGTCATATGATTGATTCTGACCAACGGGTTGTGAATAGAGTGATGCCTGAGACACTTCTGGACCCAAACATATAGGATCTGCTGTGCAGCCTTCTACTGTCTCCTGCCCAGTGATCCTATAAGCCATCTGCCTCTGTAGTGGTGCTACAGCCAGAGGGAGCTTGGATTTCTAGGTCATAGAGTAGAGGATGATCTCATCAGCCTACCTTAGACTTTGAGTGTATGGGGAAAAAAAAAAAAAAAACAAACCTGGGTGTTCTAAGCTACTGAGTTTCAAGAGTTCTTGTTACTGCAGTGTGTCTTAGAGTAACCTGACCAATATAACAATACTGTCCTCAGAAATATGGGGAGTAATAAAAGGCATCAGTGTAACTCACTATTTGATCTACTATAATGGTTCTCAGTCTGTAGTTCTTGGACTAGCAGCATCATCATCAACTGGGCAAGCATTAGTTTTCAGGCTCCATCCCAGCCCTATAGATTGCTGCAGCCTAGAATTTGAGAGCCATTGATCTAAAAGGTGACACATGCACAGCACATCCACAGTTTTTCCAGGTACCTGTATTTGCAATAAGTACCTCAGGAGATCAAAGACCTTCTGACTGAATTCACTGGTCCTTTTGTTGATGCATTCTCTTCTATCTCTGACCACATCTGAAAGCAAGAGCATCATTCCACATTTCCAGCTGCTTTCTGTCTCCCCCCAAAAACCTCATCAACTGATAATGGGTCAAACCCTAGACCAAAGGGAACAGGTCTAATCCCTCTTCCATATGGGACATATGGAAGATACATATTTGAGGGCAGGTCTTGGGTTCTCTTGACTCCTGTCCATCTTTTCCGCTGGCTAGAGCCCCCGTTCATCAAGGGCAGAAATGCCATATTTCTAAAGAGCTGAAATTACATGCTTTCCAGGGAGGGTCCATAATTTACTCCCACAATTGGGTATTTGGAGTCAAAGTTTAGAAATGACACAACAGAGTACATGGGAAGATGCTTATGATGCCACCATACTTGGCAAATCTCAAACCACCTTCTGGACATGGTTACAAGGGAGAGCCAAGCAGGTTCCCTAGGCACAGATAAGCGAATCTTCCACCAGACATGAAGGTCCACGGAGCCCAATATTTCTTTTGATTTTTAATTTTTCCCTTGAAACACTTGTTTCTCATGAAACACAATGGTACTAATTAGTATTGCATGTAGAAGAAATGTTCTCTTGTCAAAAGTTAAAGCAAGCCTTCAAACACCTAACATCATGTTTGGAGTAAGAAACAGTGAGGCTGAAACACAAGACAATTACATAAGGCTAATGTCCAGTTTAGGTCATTGCCTTTAAAAAAGAGATTGGTATGGGGAAGAGGTGGGGATTGGAGAGGGGATTAAGAGAGGAACAGACCAAGTGATTAAAAAAAGAGAGCCTGGCAATTACAGGAAAAGGTTAATGGCGTGGAGGCCACTTTTCTGGCAGAGAGGGTCCAGGGGACAGATTAGTGATGGTCCTTGAGGTTACGAGAGATTATGATGAGGAACTCTGCAATGATTTGCTTCCTCCCCAGAAGCACAGAAAGGGAAGAAATGGACTGGCATTGTAACAACAGCAACAAAAATGTTCAGTTAAAAAGATAAGAAAGAAATTCTTGACAGTAAAAGCATTTTAATTATACAATAGGCTCCAGAGAGCAGGCTCCAAACCTTGAAGAGAAATGACCCATCTTGGACACTGGGGCAGACAACACTAACACTCCCAACACATGCTTCTGAAGCCCTTTGCCACCTAGTACAGACAGAGTCTGGTGCATCCTCACCCCCACCAGCCAGGACCCAGTCTCTTGATCAGAGGGCTGCACATACCATGAGTGAGGTCCACTTTGCTTGTGCCCACAGAAAACCACAAGTGCCTGGAAATGCATACTCCCAGATTTTAACCAATGACTAATGGGGGCAGAAACAGCAACATTACAGCTTCCTTGTCCCTGATTGAGATAACTCTGGGGTGTGAACTACACTGTTCGCAGAGGTTACTGCAAACTAAACCAAATCTGCTCTCTTCTGTGGGCTTTGACTGATATCTCATCCCTGCTGGTTCCCATTCTTCATCCCACCACTGGTATTTCTTGGGAACTCTTCCTAAAACAATAACTTTCATGTGAAACCTCATCCCAGCATCTGCTTTAGGGGAATCCAACCTTTGACAAAACATTGGCTAATTTTTGCTGCATAACAAACTATCCCACTTTTGTGGCTCAGAACAGCTACCTTTTATTGAGCTCATGATTCTGTAGCTTCGTGATTTGTGCTGGGCTCAGCTGAATGGTTCTTTTGGTCTGGAAAGGACCTGTACACTGCAAAATGGACATGATACTTGCTGTTCTTCCCATTTATAAGTGGAATCTATTTCCCACACCTTTAATCTGGGCTCGTCTTGTGACTCGTCTTGGACAATAGGATACAAAAGTTTTCAAGATATGAAATCAACTCAGGTCATCTACTTACTCAACACACAGGGCAACTTCTTGGTGTTGGGCATTGGCCACTTGTTGGAGTAACCCTGTGCCCTGTTTGTTTTTCACGTGTTTCTTCAATATGCAGTTATAATGTCTGCATAGTATGCTTTGATATATAGTTTTAGTCTAAAATAGTAGGTCTTACATTTCTCTTAAATTTTTTTGGACTCAGGATTTCCTTTTAGAATTTTAGGAAAGTTCTCCCCCAGAAATACACATACTTAAAAATTTTGTAGACAGTATAATTCTGAACTTCCCTGAAGTCTATCCATGGTCTCCATAAATCCTCAAGTTAATAATATCTACCCTGGAGGATCTAATGTAGTTAAACAAGAGAAAGCCTGGCCTTTAGAACCTTTTCCCCCAAATGTGCCATATTCCTCAGTTTTCCAAAGGACTCAACTGCGAGGTAAGTAGGAGACTTGGCAGCCTGTCAGGGGACCAGGAGGGAGAGAGCTGACAGGAGTACTCCCAGGTTGAAGAAGGCCAGAGGAGAAGGTGCCAGCCTAACTCGGAGGGCACATGAGGACCCCAGGCTGATACAGCATTGCCAGTTCCTAGGACCTGCTCCAGCAGATGCTGCCAGTGCCCTGCACTCTTCCTTCACCTCTTCCACAGGAGTATGGTCCCCAAATGCCCACCTCTGTATCTTTTTGCCTGTCAGTCTCTTGGGATGGCAGCTGGAAGGGCCAGGGAACCAGTACCCCAGGAGCAGTCCTCAACTAGTGACAGATGTAAATCAGTGGGCAAATGTCCAGATCTCCCCTGACTAGGAGGCACAGGTTTCCATGAAGGATTCCCACAGTGGGAAGCTTCCTGATAATAGACACTTCTCTGACTGCCCAGCCAGGCTTGTCTCTCTCCCATCCCTGCCCCATATATGAACAACAGCACATGTTGAAATAAGCCACATGCACCTGTCTCAGGGTCTATTTCTGGGGAACCTTAAGGAAGGCAGCAATTTTCTAGCATCACCTTCTAGTGTGTCAGGTGGGTGGCTGATAGGGTCAGTGTGGTTGGTGACATGGGTTTCCAGGTAAGCTGTCTTATGTGAGTGGTTCTCCAGGCAGAGCTGGGGTAGGCAACAGGGTCAAGCTCTTGGTAGGCACCAGGCTGGTTGTAGCATCCAGTGTGCTGGAGTTCGGAAAAGGGCTCCATCACCCAGTGGGAAATGGAGAATGAGATCAGGAACCCAAGTTCCAGTTTCACCTGAGCTGGGGCCACTTGAGGGGTCTTGTGGAATAAGGCAGCTTGGGAGTAAGACTGGGTGTTCAGGGACACAAGAGGCCAGGTGCTGGGCAGTGGGACAGATGGCAGCCACTTTGCTTGGAGCAGGTGCTTGACAGTGTCAGGACTAGACAGGGCAGGGCTTGAGGTATAAGCACTTGGTGTGCAGGTGGCATCTGACAACAGCAGCTTAGGGTTTGTTTTCCTGGTGCTGTGGGGTGGGGACAGGCAGCATGGATCAGAGGCAGCACAGGCTACCAGCATGGCCTTGGCTGCAGGCTGGGCATCTGAGGGTCATTTTGAGGGTGGGGGGAGCCAATGCTGAGCAAGGGCTGCAGTGCCTGCCTGGGCTGGGGGCGGTTATAGCAGGATCCAGGGAAATCTTTTCCCCACAGTGACATGTGACCTCCAAGTGCAAGGATCCCACACCAAGGGAAGTGTCTTCTTTTCTCCAATAAACATGACCCCACAAGGGAAGGGAGGAAAGGAATGAGGCACAAAGAAGGAGAAGACTATAGGACACCATTGTACACACAGGGTGACAGCAAACAGAAATAAGGTAAAATGGAAGATTGGTAGAATAGGTGGTAGAACAACTGGTATGTCTGGCCCTGAGAGCAGCCCTCCACCTGATCCTTCTGCATGGT
The DNA here is from genome assembly GCF_964656455.1 of Halichoerus grypus. Classification (NCBI taxonomy): domain Eukaryota; kingdom Metazoa; phylum Chordata; class Mammalia; order Carnivora; family Phocidae; genus Halichoerus; species Halichoerus grypus. The sequence continues at coordinate 90,665,711 of NC_135721.1, forward strand.
TGGAAGACCCAGGAGTGTTCTAAACCCTTATTCCATAAAACAAATCCTCACAGGCTGACAGCAGTATTTATTCTCCGTAATAATTAGCATGGTTTTTAAATCTTTCCAGGAGACACAAAGGAGAGTGAGGACCAGACACAAGGAATGGTCAGCTGGGATCTAACATTTATTGATCAGTGGACACCTCCCTTCTGGTCATCTGCTGTCATCAACATTGTTTTTCCAATCTAGTAATACATCTGTGTCCTAAGAGCTGACATTTGCCTAAACCCAGCAATTAGGAAATGTCAGTTTGCATCTGATATGATTTATGTGGGTCGCAGGCTCCCTCAACATTCATTTAAAATTCTCATGACTGTCTCAGGTGGGACAAAATCAGACATGGCATTTTCCACTTGACACCCTGCCTGTGATTGTGGCCTTGGTCTTATTCCAGGAGTCCACTGTGCAGGCTGCAATGGCCTCTCAGCTTGCCTGTGGCATTTTCATGAACACTAATGGGGAATAGGGCTGCCCTCACTTCCTGTCCTCAAGAAAACCCTGACATCTGATCAGGCACAAATTCACTTCTGCCCCATGTTGCCTTTAGAACTCAGGGCCCACATCCACACTGGGAGGATCATATGCAAGTGTCCCAGGAGCTGAGCCTCTCTCTCTGTCTCTTACACACAGTATGCAGCACACAGCACACACACACACATACACACACACACACGAATTTACATGCATTTTTATCATTCCCCTCCTGTAATACATGGTGGCAGGTTGAAACTAGCAAGGATCACACATTGCACACAGGAGTAAAAGTGAGGGCTGTTTTGGAATTAGCCAGAACTGGGGTCAATATTGATTGGGTCTGTCACATTATGTGACCTCTTTAGGTCACACTGAATTTGCCGTATAATGGAGAACATTTAAGTACTTGCTTCCTAAAGTTGTTATAAGAATTAGAGATACTGTATGAAAAGGGCTTAGTGCGTTACCTAAATCATTGTTTTTTTCTTTTTACTTCATTCATTGTTTTAACTGATTTTTTTTAACTCTTTAAAACATAACCCGTGAGTTGGTCATGAAATTAGTTTAGTGCATTATAGCCAACATTACTAAAAAGTGACAGATTTAAATAGAAGATATCAGAGTACATTGCATATTTACAGCATGTTCTATTTTCAAAAATAGCCTCAATAAAATCTTACATCCCATGTGCTCCTCTATGGCAACTTTTTGCTCTTCTGCCAAGAGGTGAGGTCTAATTTCCCCTCCTCTTGAATCAGAGCAAGCCTATGATTACTTGGAGCAACAAAATGTGGTAGAAGTGACCTGTGATTTCTAAGTCTGAGTTATAAAAATGTCACGTCTACCTTGTCAGCTAGAACCTTTAATCTTGGAGCATGAAACTGCTATGTTACAAGTCAGGCTACCCCGAGACTGCCACGTTATGATGAAGCCCATGCCACATGGAGAGGCCACGTGCAGGTGCTCTAGTCCTAGGCACTGAGTCATCCCAGCCCAGGCACTGGATGTGAGTGAAACAATTTTGGAATCCTCCAGATTAACCTATATGCCAGCTGATAACCATTGAGTGGTCATGGTTGGTGCCACAAGGAACAAAATAATTGCCCACCTACACCCTGCTTGCATCCCACAGAATTCATGAGTATAACACAATGGTAACCATTTTAAGTCTACATTTTGGGGTAACTTGTTATTTCAGTGTGCATCCTGGCTAAGAAAGTAAAAAGTATTCTTTACTGTGTGTCTAACACTTAAAAAAAGTTTGAAAACTTCTGGTTTAGACCAAAGTGAGTGTGCAAGTGTTCAATACATGTTAGTTGTTATTACCTTAAAATTGTTTTAGGTATGCCAAGGTTTCTGACAATCTTTATTATGTTTCCACCCTTAGAGGAGTTGTATATGTAACCTTGGGCAAATCACTTAACTTCTCTATACTGTTCTTCACCAGCACGCTGACAATAACAGGACCTACCTTACAGGGCTGTTTCGAAGTTTAAAAGAGTTAACATTTGTAAATTTCTCAGAGCTATGCCTAGAACAGGGCAAGCCCTATATAAAGGTCTTTTAAATTGAATACATAAGTCGCTGGGTGGGAATTATCTTTGTGGTAGTGATAAGGGAAATAGGGGTGAGAAAAAAATAAGAGACTTGTCTGGGACAAGAGTCAGTAGTGGGGAAAACAGGATTTGAACCTAGGTCTTCTGGATGTACAGTGGGTATTCTTTGCAGCATTTAGTGGGCTCCCTAGGCACCCCACTCAATAGTGTGATGGAATCAATGCATTTTATAGCTCCCCATTTGGAGCCTGAGAATTCTGAATCAGCCAGGTCCTCCAGAGAAACAGAGCCAGATACATGTATAAGATCCTATAGAAGGCATATAAAAGAAAATGCATTATGAGGAACTGGTTCCTGAAAATGTGGAGGCTGAGAATTTCCATGATCAGATGTCTACAGAGTATAGACCCAGGAAAGCCAGTGATGTGAAGATGAAGACCTAAGAACCTGGGGTGCTTATGGTATAAATCCCAGTCTGAGGGCAAAAGAAGATTAAAGAGAAGAAATCACATTCTTCTTTAGGACAGCAACTACCTGCTACATCTCAACCCAGATCATAGTGATTGCAGCACCATAAGTCTTAGATGCCAGAAACAGCATTCACTAAGGGACTGCACATTTAATTTTCAAATGAGAAACTAAACAAAGCCAAGATCACACACCTGAGACTGTGTTTTGTAGGTTCAGCAGGAACATCTTGTTCATGCTCCCTTGATTTGGGTCCAAATGTCCATTTTGTCCTGTCATTGAATTTTGCACTCTGACTCAATGTGACATTTGCCTTTTGGATCCACACAGCAGTGATGCACACCGACTCCAGTATCTGGAAAGCAAACACAGCAGATCCTGCTACACTGACCTGGCAAAATTCTAGAAATGCCTCTAGAAGATGAATTTTTCCTGAAGATACCTGAGCATGTGTGTTGTGGTCTCCCTCTGAGCACAGCTCACACTGATTTCTGGAAACTACAGAAAAGAAAAGAAGGATGGGGCTTACTGAGCCACACCAAGGAGAAACAGAAGCAGACGGCAGTGTGAATCTGGGGAGCCTCTGTGTCATTAGAGCCCACAGGCAAGTCCATTTCCCAAACCTCACTCACCAGGTTTTTGGGGAGGGCTGACTCAAAAGCTGACCTCTTGCTTAGCTCTGTCCTCAGGGAAGAGCAGCCTGGCATTCTACAGGATTTGCTTCTGGAGTCAGAACATTTTTTCTCAGTTGCAGCCTAGTGCATTATAGTCCCATTTATTAAATTGCAGACCTCCAACACCTGACTCAAAATCACCTGGTAGGGGGGCAAAATGAAATATAAACTGTCAAATCAACAAGTATGTTTATTCCTGACTTTGTGGAAAGATTCTCTAATATTTAAGACAGAACTTTCCCTCTTTGAATCTTATAGGTTTGGCACAATAAGCTAGGAGAACATAATAGAAGAGCTGTTACACTCAAAGAAGGTTTGATGATGAAGACAAGGCTTGAGCATAACTTTGCAACTTTCCACTAATCAGAATTCAAAGTATGAGTATTGATGGAAGCCAAATGGAATCTCTTGTGCAAGATTCTAGAAATATCCTCTCCTTCATCTGAAGCCTTAGGCTCATTTTGTCCTTTACTGTGAATAAAGTTGTCAGCAGATGCTTAATAGATTTGCTTATAATGATGTAATGTATGGGGATTAACATAACAATAAAAAATTAAAAAAAATAGATTTGCTTAAATTTCACATTCCTGGCTTTGGATGGTTTTAGATCAAGCCCGGTAAGAAAACCCCACAAAATACAAGAAAAGGTTTGCTGAACTAACCTTCAGAGAAGGAAAGCAGCCCCTCAAATGATAAATCTATTCTCTATTCTGATATCACTGCTTGGGGTGTTCATTTCTCCCTCTGAAAACAGGGATGCCATCCTTGTTCTTCCTCAGTAAGATTGCATGAGTATCTGCATCTGTGAAATCTCTGAGGATTCTCTTGAGGAAGGGGTTCCATTAGCGCCAGGAGCCTTCCTGTGGGAGGAAGCTGGGGCTGACATGGCTGGAACTCCACACTACATTAGAGCCATCCAGAGACATCAATTAGCCATTAAGGTGAGTCATTAAAATGCATTACAATGAATCTGAGTTTTGGTAATCATCATAATTAAGTGTTCATATTCTATCAGGATGCTGATTAAGTGGCTTCAATTTTATAGGTATGACTCTTAATGATCTTTCTTTTGACTGATAAGGATGCGTTAAGCGTCAGAATACATTGGGGATTCCTACACTCTTGGCAGGAATTATACAAAGCCACCAAGTGTCTGGGGACAAAAACTTCTCCATTGGTGATCAGCAAAGAGCAAAGGAAAGTATTCTAAACCAAGTTTATTCCAGAGATGCCAATGTGCCAGATAAGAGATGACTGCAGCAAAGCCAGCCTGTTTTCTGGAATCTAATGGTTGGAAGTGGTAGTGGAAATTGTTTTGCTTTTTCTAAAGGTATGTCAGAGAGGCTTCAAATTTTTCTGCCTCTCAAAATACTGACAAATCCAGTGGATGCCTAGTGAGCAGGGGGAAGTAGGCGAGAACCAAATGCCCAAGAAGCCAGAAGTAGAGTATTCTGCCCTTAGCTCCTGCCCCATCCCTGTCACTGCATTGTGTTGACTCCATGATTATCAGGGAACTTCTGCTGGTGCCCTCCAGACATCACCTAATGCATCCTGCAAAATGCATGCAAAGAAATAACATAATGTTTAATTTGAAATCAACTACAGTATTCCTGAAAAAAAAAAAGATAAAATATGTATTCTTTTGTCCTTTTCATGCTTAAAATGCCCATAGCTTCCATTATCTAACCCAGAAAAGGGAGGTCACAGCCAAAACATGGAGAGAAAGAAATTTATGTTGGCTTTTCATTTTTCTGGTGAGCTAATGGAGGTTTATGGGTTTTTTAGCTAATTCTGACTATATACAATTTTTGTCTTACATACAAAGACCTGAGAACTTAGGCCTATGAATCCCACATGCTCTCCCCCTATCTCCCCCCAGAGCTTTATGACTAAACTCATCATAACCCCTCTTGATATAAGAGATGACCACTCTCCTGAAAGTCACCCACCCCAGAAGCAGGAAGGTCATCATTATTTCCTCTTGCTTTTTCACTGCCTCACCTAGTCACCAGGACCATGTTTCCATGTCTTTCCTGTGCATCCCCTCCTCTCTGTCCTCACTGAAATGGCCTTAACAGGGTCATTGTCTCTGACCTTGACTATTGCATTTTCTCCTAATTTCTTTCATGATTATAATACTTATTCTATTTAGTTACCAGGATGGATATTGTGTTATACAATATGATAATATTTACCCTTTGTTTAAAATCAATGCATTTAATTCTCCCAGTAAAAAGCAAAAATTCATTAGCCTAGTTTAAAATGTTTTCCATGATTATCATCTATCTCTCACCTGCTAAGCACTCCCGAACTCCGGTTATAAAGAAGTTACACAGTTACACAATGTTTCCATGCTGTTGAACACACATAGGACCATGTCAGCTGCTTAAAGTCTTCAGTGGCTTCCCACGTTCTTAGAATGAATGCCCAAGTTTTAACATGATCTATTAGCCATAGCGTGGCCTAAACTCTGCTTTTCTGCCCAATGGCGTGTTATACCTCATCTTCTCCCTGTATTCTAGATGTTCCAGCCTAGCCTAGACTTACTTTCTTTTGAGAGATCAGTTGTCACCTCCTCAGGGAAGACTTTGCTGAATTCTTTCACTGAGTCAGAGTATCACATATGTCTGCTTTGTGGTACTTAAACTATAGCTATAAATTTATATTTATTTTTTTATGCATAAAAATAAAACTTTTTTTATTCCCACTTCTACAAACAGAAAATGATTCTAAGATTAAGAAAAGTCTTCCTAGTAGAGGTCAAATCCAGCTAATTGTCAGGAAAACATAGTCAGAAGAAAGAGCCAAGGGTATGACTATATAACATTTTTTAAAGACTTCAGCAAGACTGAAGGTGATGTCTCACAAACTCTTTTACTTTTTTTTAATTTTATTATGTTATGTTAGTCAACATACATTACATCATTAGTTTCTGATGTAGTGTTCCATGATTCATTGTTTGCATATAACACCCAGTGCTCCATGCAATACGTGCCCTCCTTAATACCCACCACCGGGCTAACCCAACCCCCAACCCCCTCCCCTCCAAAACCCTCAGTTTGTTTCTCAGAGTCCATAGTCTCTCATGGTTCGTCTCCCCCTCCAATTTCCCCTTTTATTTTTCCCTTCCTACTAAACTCTTTTTTTTTTTTTTAAACATACAATGTATTAGTTGTTTCAGAGGTACAGGTCTGTGATTCATCAGTCTAACACAATTCACAGCGCTTACCATAGCACATACCCTCCCCAATGTCCATCACCCAACCACCCCATCCCTCCCACCCCCCCACCACTCCAGCAATTCTGTTTGTTTCCTGAGATTAAGAATTCCTCATATCAGTAAGATCATGTGATACTTGTCTTTCTTTGATTGACTTATTTTGCTTAGCATAATACCTTCTAGTTCAATCCATGTCGTTGCAAATGGCAAGATTTCATTTTTTTTTTTTTTTGTGGCTACATAATATTCCATTGTGTATATATACACCACATCTTCTTTATCCATTCATCTGTTGGTGGACATCTTGGCTCTTTCCATAGTTTCGCTATTGTGGAAATTGCTACTATAAACATCGGGGTGCACATACCCCTTGGGATCCCTACATTTGTATCTTTGGGGTAAATACCCAGTAGTGCAATTGCTGGGTCATACAGTAGCTCTATTTTCAACTTTTTGAGGAACCTCCATACTGTTTTCCAGAGTGGCTGTACCAGCTCGCATTCCCACCAACAGTGTAGGAGGGTGCCCCTTTCTCCGCATCCTCAACAACATCTGTCGTTTCTTGACTTGTTATTTTTAGCCATTCTGACTGGTGTGAGGTGGTATCTCATTGAGGTTTTGATTTGGATTTCCCTGAGTAATGTTGAGCACTTTTTCATGTGTCTGTTGGCCATTTGGATGTCTTCTTTGGAAAAATGTCTGTTCATGTCTTCTGCCCATTTCTTGATTGGATTCTTTGTTCTTTGGGTGTTGAGTTTGATAAGTTCTTTATACCTTTTGGATACTAGTGCTTTATCTGATATGACATTTGTAAATATTTTCTCCCATTCTGTCGGTTTTCTTTTGGTTTTGAGGACTGTTTCTTTTGCTGTGCAAAGCTTTTTGTCTTGAAGTCTCAATAGTTCATTTTTGCCCTTGCTTCACTTGCCTTTGGCGATGGTTCTAGGAAGAGGTTGTTGTGGCTGAGGTTGAAGAGATTGGTGCCTGTGTTCTCCTCTAGGATTTTGATGGATTCCTGTCTCACATTTAGGTCTTTCATCCACTTTCAGTCTATTTTTGTGTATGGTGTAAGGAAATGGTCCAGATTCATTCTTCTGCACGTGGCTGTCCAATTTTCCCAACACCATTTGTTGAAGAGGCTGTCCTTTTTACATTGGATATTCTTTCTTGCTTTGTTGAAGATGAGTTGACCATAGAGTTGAGGGTCCATTTCTGGGCTCTCTATTCTGTTCCATTGATTGATGTGTCTGTTTTTGTGCCAGTACCATACTGTCTTGATGATGACAGCTTTGTAATAGAGCTTGAAGTCTGGAATTGTGAGATGCCACCAGCTTTGCTTTTCTTTTTCAACATTCCTCTGGCTATTCGGGGTCTTTTCTGGTTCCATACAAATTTTAGGATGATTTGTTCCATTTCTTTGAAGAAAGTGGATGGTATTTTGATGGGGATTGCATTGAATGTGTAGATTGCTCTAGGTAGGATTGACATCTTCACAATATTTGTTCTTCCAATCCATGAGCATGGAACGTTTTTCCATTTCTTTGTGTCTTCCTCAACTTCTTTCATGAGTATTTTACAGTTTTCTGAGTACAGATCCTTTGCCTCTTTGGTTAGATTTATTCCTAGGTATCTTATGGTTTTGGGTGCAGTTGTAAATGGGATGGACTCCTTAATTTCTCTTTCTTCTGTCTTGTTGGTGGTATAAAGGAATGCCACTGATTTCTGTGCATTGATTTTATAACCTGCCACTTTACTGAATTCCTGTATGAGTTCTAGCAGTTTTGGGGTGGAGTCTTTCTCCAGCTCCTTTAGGTGTAGGGTTAGGTTGTGTATTTGAGACCTTTCTTGTTTCTTGAGAAAGGTTTGTATTGCTATACACTTTCCTCTAAGACTGCCTTTGCTGCATCCCAAAGATTTTGAACAGTTGTGCTTTCATTTTCATTGGTTTCCATGAATTTTTTTAATTCTTCTTTAATTTCTTGTTTGACCCATTAGTAAGATGCTTAGCTTCCATGTATTTGAGTTCTTTCCAACTTTCCTCTTGTGATTGAGTTCTAGTTTCAAAGCACTGTCGTCCAAAAATATGCAGGGAATGATCCCAATCTTTTGGTACCGGTTGAGACCTGATTTGTTACCTAGGATGTGATATTCTGGAGAATGTTCCATGGGCTCTAGAGAAGAATGTGTATTCTGTTGTTTTGGGATGGAATATTCTGAATAGATCTGTGAAGTCCATTTGGTCCAGTGTGTCATTTAAAGTCTTTATTTCCTTGCTGATCTTTTGCTTAGATGATCTGTCCATTTCAGAGAAGGGGGTGTTATAGTCCCGTACTATTATTGTATTGTTGTTGATGTGTTTCTTTGATTTTGTTATTAATTGGTTTATATAATTGGCTGCTCCCATGTTAGGGGCATAGATATTTACAATTGTTAGATCTTCTTGTTGGATAGACCCTTTAAGTAGGATATAGTGTCCTTCCTCACCTCTTATTACAGTCTTTGGTTTCAAATCTAATTTGTCTGATATAAGGATTGCCACTCCAGCTTTCTTTTGGTGTCCATTAGCATGGTAAATGGTTTTCCACCCCCTCACTTTCAGTCTGGGGTTGTCTTTGGGTCTAAAACGAGTCTCTTGCAGGCAGCATATCGATGGGTCTTGTTTTTTAATCCAATCTGATAGCCTGTGTCTTTTGATTGGGGCATTTAGCCCATTTACATTCAGGGTAACTATTGAAAGATATGAATTTAGTGCCATTGTATTGTCTGTAAGGTGACTGTTACTGTATATTGTATTTATTCCTTTCTGGCCTATGTTACTTTTAAGCTCTCCTTCTTAGAGGACGTTTTTCAATATTTTTTGTAGGGCTGGTTTGGTGTTTGCAAATTCTTTTAGTTTTTGTTTGTCCTGGAAGCTTTATATCTCTCCTTCTATTTTCAATGACAGCCTGGCTGGATGTAGTATTCTTGGCTGCATATTTTTCTCATTTAGTCCTCTGAATATATCATGCCAGTCCTTTCTGGCCTGCCAGGTCTCTGTGGGTAGGTCTGTTGCCAATCTAATGTTTCTACCATTGTAGGTTATAGATCTCTTCTCCTGAGCTTCTTTCAGGATTTTCTCCTTGTCTCTGAGACTTGTAAGTTTTACTATTAGATGTCGGGGTGTTGACCTATTTTTATTGATTTTGAGGGGGGCTCCCTGTGCCTCCTAGATTTTGATGCCTGTTTCCTTCCCCAAATTAAGGAAGTTCTCTGCTATACTTTGCTCCAGTATACCTTCTCCCTCTCTCTCTCTTTCTTTTTCTTCTGGGATCTCAATTATTCTAATATTGTTTCATCTTATGGTATCGCTTATCTCTCGAATTCTGCCCTCGTGATCCAGTAGTTGTTATCTCTCTTTTTCTCAGCTTCTTTATTTTCCATCATTTGGTCTTCTATATCACTGATTCTCTCTCTTCTGCCTCATTTATCCTAGCAGTTAGAGCCTCCATTTTTGATTGCACCTCATTAATAGCCTTTTTGATTTTGACTTGGTTAGATTTTAGTTCTTTTATTTCTCCAGAAATGGATTTTCTAGTATCTTCCATGCTTTTCTCAAGCCCAGCTAGTATCTTTATAACTGTCATTCTGCACTCTAGTTCCAACATCTTACTAATGTTTGTATTGATAGGTCCCTGGCAGTTGGTACTGCCTTTTTCTTTTTTTTGAGGTGAGATTTTCAGTCTTGTCATTTTGTTCGGAGGAGAATAGATGACTGAGAGAACAAAATGCTAACAGGGTAACAAGGACCCCCGAAAAATATACACTAAACAAATCAGAAGAGACCCAAAACTGGGGGTGGGGGGAGAAAGGGAAATAAATAAATAAATAAATATATATATGATCAAATATGATCAGGCTGGTGAATAGATCAGTGCCACATACTAGATTTTGGGTGTATTTTGGTCTGTTAGAAGAAGCTGCCCCAAAATTTTAAAGAAAGAAAAACTTATATAGGTACAAAAATAAGGGTAAATATGATGAAGGGATGTAATATGATTGTAAAGATGAAAATTATAAAATATTTTATAAAAGGAATTGATAAGATAAGTTGGTTGGAAAAAGAAAGAAGAGAAATTAAAAAAAAAGAGAGAGAGAGAATGTGATCAGGCCGGAGACTAGAACAAAGTCCTTCACTAGAGATTTAGGGTATGTTTTGGTCTGTTAGAAGAAACTGTATTCCAAAATTTTAAAGAGAGAACAACTTAAATAGATACCAAAAATAAGGTTAACTAAAATGAAGGGATAGAATATGACTCTAAAAATGATAAATAGAAAAGATTTTCAAAAAAGGGATTGATAAGATGTTGGTTGAAAAGGGGAAAAAGAAATATTCAAAAAAAATAGGAAAAGAAAAAATAAAGAAAATTTAAAAAATTAACGTTGAAAGACTAAAGAATCATGGGGGAAAAAGCCATGAATTCTATTTGCTGTATTTCCCTAGTACTGGAGATCTGTTGTTCTCATTGATCGGTAAACTTGGTCTTGGCTCGCTGTTCTGGCTGATCTTCTGGGGGAGGGGCCTATGCTGTGATTCTCAAACATCTTTGCCAGAGGCGGAATTGCCCTGCCCTTGCCAGGGGGCCGGGCTAAGTAATTTGCTTGGGATTGCTCTCAGTAGCTTTTGTTCCCTGAAAGTTTTCCGTTCAGCTTTGGAGGATGAGAAAGAAAATGGCGTCCTCCCAATCTCCGCCCCAGAGGAGCCAAGAACTCGGGTCCCCACTCCTCAGTGAGCCCCTAGAGAAAAGCAGTCAATCATTCCCATCTCCCCGGTCTCCAGCCACATTCCGTGTTCACCCGTCCTGTGACCGAGCATTTCTATCTCTGGCACATGACCCCATGTGGAGTCTCCAAACCCAGCAGGTTCCTGCGGTGCATTCCTGCACTGCTCCTCCTGGGGGATGAAGGGGAGTCTCCCTGGATCTACTGGTTTTTGGGTCCCTGCTTCCAGAAAGTGGTCGCTTTTCTGTTCAGAGAATTGTTGCTATTCTTTTCTTCGATCTCCTGTTGAGTTTGTAGGTGTTCAGAATGGTTTGATACCTATCTAGCTGAATTCCTGGGACCAGATGAAATTTAGATCTCCTACTCCTCTGCCATCTTGCTCCTCCTTAAATTTATACTTATTTTTGTATGTTCATTGTTTTTTTCGCTAACTGTAAGTACTTTGAAGGCAACAATCTTGTCTTGGTGCTGTTTGTTGATTTACATACAGTCTTCATTATTTTCTTACTAATAGCACAACATCTGGCATACTGTGGAAGCTCAACATGTGATAGTTTTTTTTTTATTATTATTATGTTGTGTTAGTCACCATACAGTATATCATTAGTTTTGAATGCAGTGTTCCATGATTCATTGTTTGTGTATAACACCCAGTGCTCCATGCAATACGTGCCCTCCTTAATACCCATCACCTGGCTAGCCCACCCCTCTACCCCCTCCCCTCTAAAACCCTCAGTTTGTTTCTTGGAGTCCATAGTCTCTCATGGTTCTTCTCTCCCTCCGATTCCCCCCCTTCATTTTTCCCTTCCTTCTCCTAATGTCCTCCACGTTATTCCTTATGTTCCACAAATAAGTGAAACCATATGATAATTGACTTTCTCTGCTTGATTATTTCACTTAGCATAATCTCCTCCAGTCCCATCCATATTGATGCAAATTTGTGTATTCATCCTTTCCAATGGCTGAGTAATATTCCATTGTATATATGGACCACATCTTCTTTATTCATTCATCTGTTGAAGGGCATCTTGGCTCTTTCCACCATTTGGTTATTGTGGACGTTGCTGCTATGAACATTGGGGTGCATATGGCCCTTCCTTTCTCTACATCTGTATCTTTGGGGTAAATATCCAGTAGTGCAATTGCTGGGTCATAGGGTAGCTCTATTTTTAATTTTTTGAGGAACCTCCACACTGTTTTCCAAAGTAGTTGTGCCAACTTGCATTCCCACCAACAGTGTAAGAGGGTTTCCTTTTCTCTACAACCTCTCCAACGTTTGTTGTTTCTTGCCTTGTCAATTTTTGCCATTCTAACTGGTGTAAGGTGGTATCTCAGTGTGGTTTTGATTTGAATTTCCCTGATGCCTAATGATGATGAACATTTTTTTATGTGTCTGTTAGCCATTTGTATGTCTTCTTCAGAGAAGTGTCTGTTCATGTCTTCTGCCCATTTTTGACTGGATTATTTGTTTTTTGGGTGTTGAGTTTGAGAAGTTCTTTATAGATCTTGTATACCAGTCCTTTATCTGTAGTGTCATTTGCAAATTTCTTCTCCCATTCCGTGGGTTGCCTCTTTGTTTTGTTGACTGTTTCCTTTACTGTGCAGAAGCTTTTTATCTTGATGAAGTCCCAAAAGTTCATTTTTGCTTTTGTTTCCCTTGCTTTGGAGAGGTGTCTTGAAAGAAGTTGCTGTGGCCAATGTCAAAGAGGTTACTGCCTATGTTCTCCTCTAGTATTTTGATGGATTCCTGTCTCACAGAGGTCTTTCATCCACTTTGAGTTTATCTTTGTGTATGGTGTAAGAGAATGGTCGAGTTTCATTCTTCTGTATAGAGCTGTCCAATTTTCCCAGCACCATTTTTTGAAGAGACTGTCTTTTTTCCATTGCATGTTTTTTCCTGCTTTGTCAAAGATTATTTGACCATAGAGTTGAAGGTCCATATCTGGGCTCTCTATTCTGTTCCATTGGTCTATGTCTGTTTTTGTGCCAGTACCATACTGTCTTGGTGATCACAGGTTTGTAATATAGCTTGAAGTCAGACAACGTGATGCCCCCAGCTTTGTTTTTCTTTTTCAACATTTCCTTAACAATTCGGGGTTTTTTCTGATCCCATGCAAATTTTAGGATTGTTTGTTCCAGCACTTGGAATAATGCCTTTGGTATTTTGATTGGGATAGCGTTGAAAGTATAGATTGCTCTGGGCAGCATAGACATCTTAACAATATTTATTCTTCTGATCCATGAACATGGAATGTATTTCCATCTTTCTGTGCAGGAGAAGGGAAATAATTAAGATTAGAGCAGAGATCAATGAATTGGAATCCAGAAATACAGTAGAATACATCAACGAAACTAGAAGATGTTTTTTTTCAAGAATTAATAAGATTGATAAAACCACTGGCCAGACTTATCCAAAAGAAAAGGGAAAGGACCAAAATTAATAAAATTATGAATGAAAGGGGAGAGATCACGACTAACAGCAAGGAAATAGAAACAATTATCAGAAATTACTATCAACAACTATATGCTAATAAATTAAGCAACTTGGAAGAAACGGATGCATTACTGGAAACCTATAAACTACCAAGACTGAAACAGGAGAGAAGCTTCAAGGGCTTCAGGTGTGAGGAGTTTGGGCTGAATCATCCTAGGTCTCCTCTTAAGGCACTTCCACCTGGGATGGAGCAGTGGCAGAGACCAGAGCTTTAAGTGCTGAGACCTCAACTCTTACTTGCCTGTCTGCACGTTGTATTAACCTTATATGGAAAATGGTTTTGTATTCATCTTTTGCCTTCTTCGCATTTGCAGATAAAAATGAAAAACAAACAAACAAACAAACAACATGTCATCTTTCCATTGGTTTGGTAATGGGTGAGTGAGGAAATGCCAGCAGAACATTAGCCCCTTGGCAGGCTGGCCTTAGCTTCTGGGGAACACCTGTGCAAGCCTGAGCATTGTGACAATGATCTTTCTTATGTTTCTTCAAATTTTGTGTCTGCTGTTCCTTGGACGTACTGTAGATATAAATAACTTTTGTTCTTTCTTTCTATGGTTTAGTGTCTCATCAATTCTTCCTTGGTTGACTCACCACTCTTCAGGTAACTTCTTATCTGGTCATGACAGATCTTTACCTGCTCCTTTTTCCTCCTTAACTCTTCTTTCCAACATTTATCCCCCAGCTTGTATCTTGATATCCACCTGGCCCACACTAGAAACTTCAGTCATCCTTGGTCTCTGTTTTGTTCCATTTTCAATCATCCTACCTCTTAATCACACTGGACCATGTTTCCTTACTCCATCCTTCTGCCAGCCCCTCCCAATCACTTTCTCCCTTGATGGCAATATCTTCTAACTTGACCCTGAGTTGTAATCCAGGAGCACTGTCTGTCTCATTTATGACATGTTGCTGGGTTCTAGGCAGGTGCTTGGTACAGACTAACTGCTCAATATATATTGTTTCACTAACTGATGTGTCTCCCTTTTATTCGGCTCTATCCCTTCTAGTACATCTTGTCACTGTGCTGTTCTACATCTGTATCAGTCAGAGCTCTCTAGAGAAATGGAACCAATAGGGGAGATATTTATCTATATCTATACATCTTTATATGTAGATATATATATTATATATATATCATATCATATTTGTTTTATGATAGGAATTAACTTAAATGGTTTTAGAGGCCAAGAAATCCCACAATCTGCCATCTGCAAGCTGGAGAAGGAGGAAAGCCAATGGTGCAAATCAGTCCACATTTGTAGGGCTGAGAATCAGGGGCCATATAAGTCCCAGAGTATGAAGACCCTAGAACAAGGAGCTTGGATATCCAAAGGCAAGAGAAGATGGATATCTAAGCTGAAGAAGAGAGAGACAGAATTTGCTCTTCCTTCACCTTTTTGTTCTATTTTGGTCCTCAACACATTGGATGATGTCCTCCCACACTGGTGAGGACTATCTCTTTATTCAGTCTACTGAAACAAATGCTAATCTCTTCCAGAAATACCCTTACAGACATGCCCAGAAATAATGTCTTACCAGCTTTCTGGACATCCCTTAGTCCACTCAAGTTGACACATAAAATTAGCCCTCCAACAACCTTCAATTACTTCCCATCATCTAAAGAAAAAAGCCTGTTCTCCGTAACATAGATGTATAAGGCTTTCAATCATTTAGCCATAGATTAATTTTACATTCTCACCTTATACCACTTTCTACATGAATTCTCCAGTTCAAACACCAAAAAACTATGTAGTTCTTATTATGCTTTCTCCTTCTTTTCCTTGCAGATGCTATTTTTTTCTGCTTCTTTCCCCCTTTTATTTCCCTGACTTCTTCATGAAGGATAAAATTCTACTCATCCTTTAAGACACAGTTCATAGTTCATGTCACTCCCTTGAGCAAATTTTCCATGGCCCACCCTCCCAAGTATTCTCACTGTTGTCACTGAACCCACAGTTCTATGTACACTTCCCTTTTAGAAACTAACATAGTGTGTTATTATTTTATTATATGACTACTATTTGTCTCTTCCAAAAGATTGCAATAAATGAGTTTGATTCGTTTTCTATATCACTCTCCCTTGGTTATTCAGTTACTCCTGTGTGCCATATTATGACAATATTTTAACCTCTTTATTTTTTTCCCCTGAAGTCTCCATTTTCAGTGAAAGATCATTCATTCTTTAGTGACAGAGGCACTACACAAGAGTAACAGGATGTTAAAACTCTTTGTTTTAGTTTCCTCTGATGCTTCTAAGTACTCAATATTTAGTAAAAGAGAGTATAAGGATCTCATCTCCTAAGTCACTGTGTATCTTGGGCCATGAAGGAGACTGTGAAACTGGTTTTGTCAGCTTACACCTGGAATCTAACTATAGGCTATGAAGAGGAGGTGAAAGGGATAGAATTATTTTGGAGGGTTACATATAGCATGTGCATCCCTACCCCTAGAAGAGGGGGAGAAGATAAGTTTCCCATGACCATTATCAACAGAATCTTGTAGATAACTGAATAGGGGTTTTCCAGGGTGTGTGGAGCACAGGGACAGGAATCTAATCCTCACAAGGAGGGATTTAAAAGTGAGGGGCGTGGAGATGGCCCTACTTTTGAATGAAGGAAGGTGGCTCTGTGGGGGACAATTAGACTACCCCATGGCAGAGGAATGGACTGTGTCCAAAAATAGATAGTGTGGAATCACCTCCAAGAGGACTTCTGGGAAAGATGAAGGGACAGTCTAAGAGAGATGACCTAGAGAAGCCTGGGTGAATGAAGCAGTAAAAGACATCAGAGTATGTTACCACAAAATATGCCAATGTAGCATATGGGTTATTTTGAACTGAAGGCAATTAAGATATAGCAGATTCAGGGAAAGCTCTCTGCTTTCCCTTTCTGTCAAAAAGCAAGTCATACATTTCCCTATGTAAATGCAACACAAATTTGTAATGGTGTCTTCCTCTCCCATACCAGAAAGAGGAGGGAGATAATCACTTACGAATGGAGAAGACACCAACTTGGGTCTGTATAAAAAAATCTTACTAAATAGTGAGATTTCTAAGAAGAGTAGGGGACCCTTATTTCTTCTCATCCCTTGAATTCAGCTTGATATCTATCAAATCATTCTGAACACCCATGAATTCAACTTGGGATATAAGAAAAGAATTGTTGCAATTCTACAAATAGAAAAGTGACCATTTTTGCAAGGTAGGAGGTGTTGAGAAGTGAATCTGAGGGGATATAGCAGAAGATAAACCATGGGGGGGGGGCTCCTTAAGCTGACTACAGGAAAGTGATATAGCAGCAGAGTGCAAAATTGGAACTTTTAGAAGTTTGCTCCAGTGAGGGACATCCCTGCCTGAAAGGTGTTCAGGTGGTGAAGTGGGGCAGAATATTAGATGGGACAGTGTGGTCTCAGGATCCCCAGGGTCACAGAAAGATTGGGGGTGCTTGAATGTGGCAGAGTTCCCAAGCCTTGGAGCAGGGAAGCTGGCTACAATCAGTGAGCCTGGAAGTGGGCTCTCAGCTTAGTGTTACCATAAACTGTGAACCTCAGCACAATTGGGCAGTGGCTCTCCAATCAGGGGCCCAGCAAACAGCAGAATTGCAGTGAGATTCCCCCCCACCCCCTTGTTCCCCAAGAAGGATCGGCTTGGGAGTGCACCAGAGTCTGCAGAGTTTGAAGCACACGAAAGTGATTGACTGCTTTTCCCTGAGGGTGCACTGAAGAGTGGGGGCCCCAATCTTTCAGCTTTGGGGTTGGAGATTGGGGTGCTGCCATTTTTATTTTTATTTTTTTCATCCTCTAAAGCAGCACAGAAAGCCTTCAGGGAACAAAAGCCACATAGAGCAACCTGAAGCAGCTTACACTGAGCCTGGCCACCTGACAAGGGGTGTGCAACTCCACCCAGGCTAACACACCTGAGAATCAGTGCAACAGTCTCCTCCCCCAGAAGACCAGCAGGAACATCAGACTAATACCAAGTTTATGGATCACAAAGAACTGAAAAGCTCCTGTGCTAGGGAAAAATAGTATATAATATTCAAGTTTTTTTCTCATTATTCTTTAGTCTTTCAGTGTAAAATTTTCTTTCTCTTTTTTCTTTTTTTTTCTTTTCAACTAGTTTCTTATTTTATCAACTCTTTTCTTATTCTTTTTTTAATTGTCATTTTTACATTATATTTTATAGGTATATTCTTCATTTTTGTTTTCCTTTCATTATGTTCAATTTTATTTTTGTATATAAGTTTTCCTTTCCTTACAATTTTGGGATCTAGTGTCTTCTAACAAACAGACCAAAATATACCCAGGACCAAGTGTATCACCCTGTTTTTTTTCCAGTTAGATTATATTCTCTCATTTTCCCCTTTATTGTTTATCTTTTTTGGTTTTTGATCTCTTCGGATTTGTCTAGAGTATATTTTGCTGGGGTTGTGGTTGATATATTTGATTTTGTTCTCTCATTCATCTGTTCTTCTCTGGACAAAATGATTAGAAGGAGAAATTCACAACAAAAGAAAGAATCACAGAGAATACTCTCTGCCATAGATTTAATTAATATGAATATAAGTAAGATGTTGGACCTAGAATTCAGAATAATGATTATAAAGATACTAGCTGGGCTTGAAAAAAGCATAAAAGATACTAGAGAATCCTTTAGTGCAGAAACAAAAGAACTAAAATTTAGTCAGACCAAAATTAAAAATGCTTTAAGTAAGATGCAGTTTAAAATGGATGCTTTAATTGCTAGCGTAAATGAGGCAGAAGAGAGAGTAGTGACACAGAATACAAAATAATGGAAAGTAAGGAAGCTGAGGAAAAGAGAGAAAAACAGCTACTGAATCATGAGGGGAGGCTTTAAGATATCAGCAGTACCATAAAGTGAAACAATATCAGAATAATTAGCTCCCAGTGGAAGAGGAGTGAGAGGGGAACAGAATGTACATTTGAGCAAATCATAGCTGAGAACTTCCTTAATCTGGGGAAGGAAACAAGCAGTCCAGTCTAGGAGTCACACCTCCCCTCAAAATCAATAAAAATAGATTAAAACCATGACCTTTAATAGTGAAGCTTGCAAATTTCATAAATAAAGAGAAAAATCCTGAAAGCAACTCAAGATAAGGTGTCCTTAATCTACAAGGGTAGAAACATTAGACTGGCAGCAGACCTATCCACAGAGACCTGGCAGGCCAGAAAGGACTGGTATGATATATTCAGGGTACTAAATGAGAAAAACATGCAGCCAAGAATACTTCATCCAGCAAGGTTGTAATTCAGAATGGAAGGAGAAATAAAGAGCTGCCAGAACAAACAGAAACTAAAAGAACTTGTGATCACTAAACCAGCCCTGCAAGAAAATATAAAGGGGATCCTGTAAGTGAAGAGAAAGCCCAAAAGTAACATATACCAAAAAGGAACAGAGATAATTATACAGTAACAGTCACCTTACAAGCAATACAATGGCACTAAACTCATATCTTTCAATACTAACTCTGAATGTAAATGGGCTAAATGCTCCAGTCAAAAGACACAGGGTATGAGATTGGATAAAATGCAAGACCCATCCATATGCTATCTACAAGAGACTCATTTTAGACCCAAAGACCCCTCCAGATTGAAAGTGAGGGGGTAAAGAACAATTTGCCATTTTAATGGACATCAAAAGAAAGCTGGAGTAGCAATCCTCATATCAGAAAAATTATATTTTAACACAACGACTGCAGTAAGGAATGAAGAGGGACACTATATCATACTTAAAGTGTCTATCTAACAAGAAGATCTAACTATTATAAATATTTATGCTCCTAACTTGGGAGCAGCCAATTATATAAACCAATTAATAACAAAATTAAAGAAACAGATTGATAATAATACAATAATATTAGGGCGCTTTAACACCCCACTCACAACAATGGACAGATCATCTAGAAGGTCAACAAGGAAACAAGGGCTTTGAATGATGCACTGGACCAGATGGACTTCACAGATATATTCAGAGGATATATATATTCTAAAGCAACAGAATACACATTCTTCTCCAGTGCACATGGAACATTCTCCAGAATAGATCACATACTGGGTCACCAATCAGGTATCAACCAGTACCAAAAGATTGGGATTATTCCCTATATATATTCAAACCACAATGCTTTGAACCTTGAACTCAATCACAAGAGGAAATGTGGAAGGAACTCACATACTTGGAGGTTAAAGAGCATCCTACTAAAGAATGAATGAGTCAAGTGGGAAATTAAAGAAGAATTTTAAAAAATCATGGAAACAAATGAAAATGAAAACACAGCTATTCAAAACATTTGGGATGCAGCAAAGGCAGTCCTAAGAGGGAAGTGCATAGCAATACAAGCCTTTCTCAAGAAACAAGAAAAGTTTCAAATAACCTAGCCATACACTCAAAGGAGCTGGAGAGAAAACAGCAAATAAAGCCTAAATCAAGCAGGAGACGAGAAATGATAAAGATCAGAGAAGAAATCAATGAAATAGAAACCAAAAGAACAGTAGAATGGATCATCAAAAGTAGGAGCTGGTTCTTTGAAAGAATTAATAATATCCATAAACTCCCAGCCAGACTTATCAAAAAGAAAGGAACCAAATTAATGAAATCATGAATGAAAGAGGAGAGATCACAGCCAATACCAAGTAAATACAAACAATTATAAGAACGTATTAAGAGCAACTATATGTCAACAAGTTAGGCAGTCTGGAAGAAATGGATGCATTCTTAGAAACATATAAACTACCCAAATTGAAACAGGAAGAAGTAGACAATCTGAACAGACCCATAACCAGCAAAGAAATTGAAGCAGTAATCAAAAATCTCCCAACAAATAAGAGTCCAGGGCCAGATGGATTCCCAGGGGAATTCTACCAAACATTTAAAGAACTAATACCTATTCTTCTGAAGCTGTTTCAAAAAATTGAAATGGAAAGAAAACTTCCAAACTCGTTCTATGAAGCCAGCATTACCCTGATCCCAAAACAAGACAAAGACCCCACCAAAAAGGAAAATTACAGACCAATATCCCTGATGAACATGGATGCCAATATTCTCACCAAGATACTAGCCAATAGGATCCAACAGTACATTAAAAAGATTATTCATCACGACCAAGTGGTATTAATTCCTGGGCTGCAAAAGTGGTTCAACACTTGGAAATCAATCAACATGATACATCACATTAGTAAAAGAAAGGACAAGAATCACATGATTCTCTCCATTGATGCACAAAAAGCATTTGACAAAATACAGCATTCTTTCTGATTAAAACTCTTCACAGTGCAGGGATAGAGGGAACATACCTCAATATCATAAAAGCCATCTATGGAAAGCCCACAGTGAATATCATAAGGTGAGAAACACGACAGGGATGCCCACTCTCACCACTGTTGTTCCACATAGTACTGGAAGTCCTCGCCTCAGCAATCAGACAACAAAAAGAAATAAAAGGCATTCAAGTCAGCAAAGAAGAGGTCAAACTCTCTCTCTTCACAGATGACATGGTACTTTATGTGGAAAACCCAAAAGACTCCACCCCCAAATTGCTAGAACTCATACAGGAATTCAGCAATGTGGCAGGATATAAAATCAATGCACAGAAATCAGTTGCATTTCTATACACTAACAATGTAACCAAAGAAAGATAAAGAATCAATCCCATTTACAATTGCACCAAAAACCATAAGATACCTAGGAATAAACCTAACCAAAGAACTAAAGGATCTGTACTCTAAAAACTACAGAACATTTATGAAAGAAATTGAGGAAGACACAAAGAGATGGGAAAACATTGCATGCTCATGGATTGAAAGAACAAATATTGTTAAAATATCTATGCTACCCAGAGCAATCTACACTTTCAGTGCAATCCTTATCAAAATACCATTGACATTTTTCACAGAGCTGGAACAAATAATCCAAAAATTTGTATGGAACAAGAAAAGACCCCAAATAGCCAGAGGAATGTTGAAAAAGAAAACCAAAGCTGGTGGCATCACAATGCCAGACTTCCAGCTGTGTTACAAAGCTGTAATCATCCAGACAGTATGATACTGGCACAAAAACAGACACATAGACCAATGGAACAGACTAGAGAACCCAGAAATGGACCCTCTACTCTATGGTCAAGTAATCTTTGACAAAGCAGGAGAGAATATCCAATGGAAAAAAAGACAATATCTTCAATAAGGGAAAATTGCTGGGAAAATTGGATAGCCACATACAGAAGAATGAAACCAGACCATTCTCTTACACCATGCACAAAGATAAACTCAAAATGGATGAAAGACCTAAATGTGAGACAGGAATCCATCAAAATCCTAGAGGAGAACACAGGCACCAACCTCTGTGACCTTTGCTGCAGCAACTTCTTTCAAGACATGTCTCCAAAGGGAAGGGAAACAAGAGCAAAAATGAACTATTGGGACTTCATCAAGATAAAAAGCTTTTGCACAGCAAAAGGAACAGTCAACAAAACCAAAAGACAGCCGACAGAATGGGAGAAGATATTTGCAAATGACATATCAGATAAAGGGCTAGTATCCAAAATCTATAAAGAACTTACCAAAATCAACACCCAAAAAACAAATAATCCAGTCAAGAAATGGGAAGAAGACATGAACAGACATTTCTCCAAAGAAGACAGACAAATGGCCAACAGACACATGAAAAAAATGCTCAACATCAGCTGGTATCAGGGAAATACAAATCAAAAGCACAATAAGATACCACCTCACACCAGTCAGAATGGCTAAAATTAACCCAAGCCAAGAAATAACAATTGTTGGTGAGGATGTGGAGAAGGGGGAACCCTCTTACACTGTTTGTGGGACGAAAGCTGGTACAGCCATTTTGGAAAACAGTATGGAGGTTCCTCAAGAAGCTAAAAATAGAGCTACCCTAGACCCAGCAATTGTGCTACTAGGTATTTACCCCAAAGATACAAGTGTAGTGATCCGAAGGGGCACCTGCACCCCAATGTTTATAGCAGCAATGTCCACAATAGCCAAACTATGGAAAGAGCCCAGATGTCCATCAACAGTTGAATGGATAAAGAATATTTGAGATAGATACACACACACACACACACACACACACACACACACACACACACACACACACACAGTGGAATAGTATTCAGCCATCGGAAAGGATGAAATCTTACCATTTACATCAACATGTATAGAACTGGAGGGTATTATGCTGAGTGAAATAAGTCAATTAGAGAAAGACAATTATCATATGGTTTCACTCATATGAAGAATATAAGAAATAGTGTAGAGGATCATAGGGGAAGGGAGGGAAAAACGGAATGGGAAGAAATGAGAGAGGGAGATAAAGCATGAGAGACTCTTAACTATAGGAAAGAAAATGAGGGTTGCTGGAGTGGAGGTGGGTGGGGGTTGGGGTAACTGGGTGATGGGCATTAAGGAGGCCACGTGATGTGTTGAGCATTGGGTGTTATATGCACCTAATGAATTACTGAACTCCACATCTGAAACTAATGATGTTCAATATGTTGGCTAATTGAATTAAAAAAAAACTTATTAAATAATCATTCTCTTTCATTAGTTTACCCCATTCTTCTTCCCACAATTTATGACACCAAGAAGCCCAATTCCCCCATCTTTTGTTTGATTACTTCCCTCAATTTATCACCCTTCATCCTTTGTTAAGATAGTATATAAGCCCGAAATTCTAACTACTACATTTCTTTGTCAGTTCCTGTGCATATGTCCATAATTAAATCTGTTTTTTTTCTCTTGCTAATCTGTCTTTTCCAGTTTAATTCATAGACCTGAAGTAAAGAATACAAGAAAGTAGAGGATGGTTTTTCCTCCCCAACAGGAGAGTCAAAAGTGGCCCATCTGCAGAGTCTATATGTGAAAACCTATGAAATTCTGATGACAGAATTAAGTAACTAAATGTATGGAGAGATATTCAATGTTAATGGCTTGGAAGGCTCTAAATTGCCAAGATGTCAATTCTTCCCAACTTGATATATAGATTCAATGTAACCCTAATCAAAATCCAGCAAGCTACTGTGTAGATATTGACAAACTGATTTTGAATTTTATATGGAAAGATCAAAGACTCAGAATAGCCATACTGAAAGAGAATAACAAAATCTGAGGAGCTGTACTACTCAATTCCAAGACTTACTATAAAGCTTTAGTAATCAAGACATCATGCTATTTGTGAAAGAACAGACATATAGATTAATGGAACAGGATAGAGAGTCTTAATGTAGACCCACACAAGTATGCTTAACTAATCTTTGGCAAGAGAGCAAAGGCAATCCAAAGAAGTAAGGACAGTCTTTTAAAAAAAGTGGTGCTTGAAAATTTGGATATTCATATGAAAAAAATGAACCTAGACACAAACCTTACACCTTTAACAAATAGTAACTCACAATTGATCATCATAGCCTTACATGTAAAATGCAAAGATATAAAACTTATAGTAGAAAACATTGGAAAATCTATATGACAAGGACATGGGAGAAAATTTATATGACGATAGATATGACATAGGACAAAATTTATATGACAATAGCAAAACATGATCTGTGAAAGAAAAGTTGATAAATTGGACTTCATTAAAATTAGAAACCTTTTCCCCATGAAAGACACTGTTTAGAGAATGAAAGACCAAACCAGAAACTGGGAGAAAATATTTTTCAGACATATATCTGATAAAGGATTTTTATCCAAATATACAAAGAACTCTTATAAGTCATCAATAAGTTAATAAACATCCCAATTAAAAAATAGGTAAATGATCTGAAGAGGAATTTCATGAAGCATGATATACAGATGGCAAATAAGCACATGAAAAGATGCTCAATGTTATTTGTCACTAGGGAATAGCAATTCAAAACAACGAGATACTACTATACACCTATCAGAATGGCTACAATTAAAAAAAAAACTGAAAATACCAATTTGTAACAAGTATGCAGAACAACAGGAACTGCCATTCCTTGTTAGTGGGAATGCACAATGTCTGGCAGTTTCCTGCAAGCTAGACGTCGTCTTGCCATATGAATGAACTCCCGGGTATTTATCCAACTTACTTGAATACTGTGTCCATGAAAAAATCTGCATGCAAATGTTTTTAGCAGTTTCATTCATAATCACCAAAAACTATTAAGTAACTTAGGTGTCCTTCAAAAGGTGAATGGAAAAACAGTGGTACATCCATACATTGGATGACTGTTCAATAATAAAAAGAAATGAGCTTTCAAGCCATGAAAAGACATGGATGAATTGTAACTGCATATTGCTAAGTGAGAGAAGTCAGTCTGAGAAGGCTACCTAGTATATGATTTCAATTATATGATTTTCTAGAAAAGGCAAAACAATAGAGACGGTAAAAAGATGAGTGGTTGCCAGGGGTCCATGGGGAGAGAGGAAGAGTTAATTGGGAGAAATACAGGGGATTTTTTAGGGTGGTAAACTTATCCTCTATAATACTGTGATGGTGGATTCATGGTATATGTATTTATCCAAACCCATTTATCTTTATAGTACAAAAAGTGAAACCTAATATATGCAAGTTAAAAAATATATTTAGGAAGTTAGAAGAATCTCAAGATAGAATGCAGAATGTGACAAAATAATCTAAGAGAGAGAGAGAGAATGAGAGAGAGGAAAGAAAAGAAAAAAAAGAAAGGAAAATAAAGGAGAGGAAAGGAAAGGAAAAGAAAAAAAAATGGTTTATATGGAGGAGGCATAGCTAATATGATCGGAAATCTAGTCAGAAGTCTCTGGTGTGAGGATCTCAGAGGTACACACTACATTCTCCATGAGTGATGGAGCTGGCCATCCTGCACCTGCTAAGTAAGCGTTCTCCTTCTTTCTATATACACTACAATATATAGTGGTCCATGATTCATTGTTTGTGTATAACACCCAGTGCTCCTTTCAATATGTGCCCTCCTTAATACCCATCACCGGGCTAACCCATCTCCTTACCCCCCTCCCCTCTAAAACCCTCAGTTTGTTTCTCAGAGTCCATAGTCTCTCATGGTTCATCTCCCACTCTGATTCTGCCCCCCCTTCATTTTTCCCTTCCTACTATATTCTTTTTTTTTTTTTTTAACATATAATGTATTATTTGTTTCAGAGGTACAGGTCTGTGATTCATCAGTCTTACACAATTCACAGCCGTAAGCGTTCTCCTTCTTCTCCCTCTTTTAACCCTCCTTCTTCTCCCTCTTTTAACCCTAGCAATTGAGGGGTTAAGGTGTGGATGGGAATATCAGAGAGGCCAGCAATGCCAGCCTCTCAACTCCAGGATTCACACTTGTGTCTAGACCAAGCTGGTAGTGGGAGGAAGTTTGGCATTCAGGGCCTTGATGGAATCGGGTGTCCAGGGTGATGCAAAGTGAGTGATTGATTCTTGCACCCTACTGGATCTAGCTCATGCAATACAACGGACAAACAAGGAGAAGGACAATACTGACATAAAGAGCAGTGGGGAAGAACTGAGGTGGCACAGGTTTGGTGGAGAGGTCAAGGTAGCCTGCCTAGGAGGAGATCTGTGCAGACACTTGAGTAAAGTAGGAGACAAGGCAGAGGGCACACTGCTGCAACCCCCTGGGGCAGGCTGGAAGAACTGTGTTTGAGGAGCAGCTAGAAGGCTGACTTCCCAGATCTCTCCCTCAGGCCAGAGCAGAGGAGAGGAAGAGGAGTAAGAAGTAGGGCTGGTCAAATATCCAGAGCCCAGCTCACAAAGCACCTTGTAGACAAGGTGTGGTTTGGACTTTATTTCAGCAGTAATGGGAAGCCACTGGGGGTAGGGGTTGAAGATTTCAGTTTCCTAAACCAAAATTAAGTCTCAAGCTTTGGTTTTCTTCAAATAAAGATCAAGTTCATTAACACTACAATGCTTACTGAAAGTCTAGGATGAAATAATTTTTTAAAACATTAAATCTAATTTTAAATTTGTGTCTCTTACCTGGAATCAACCAGATCCTGGGTAAATGTGAATGTGATGTTCATACTGGAACTAATGGATGGCAGCCACCAGGATCAGCAGTCCCATTCCAGGACAGGCAGGCTCAGGGTGATTCATGAGATTCCTGACCTGATGTTCCTCTGTCTGCCCTACTTTGTGCCTGAATCTCAGGGGCAGAACTCACACTGGCATCACATCTGACAGTATGTTTATCCTATCAGCACTAGCCCCAGAAATTGCCAGACATTGCCTCCAGCTGGCTCCTATGTTCACTCCACAGAGACAACCATTGATGACTAAGTCACACGGTACATTCAGGGTCAGCTGTTTTTTGTTTTTTTTTGTTTTTGTCTTTGTCTTTGTCTCTGTCTCCACCCCCATCACAGTCTCCAAATTTGTGAGCCTATCCTGACATTAAATGTGATTGTTTGTGAAGCCAAACTCATTCATCATGAAATCACAGATTGAATTTCAGCATTGAATAAAAAAAGCAATTCCAAGTACTCTGCCTAAGTAGCCAGTAACCTGTGTTTGTCCCAACCCTACTCAGAATTTATCTTGTCCCTCCTCCTCCTTTTTCTTCTATTCCCCACAGTCAGTGTTCACTGTGTATCTACTTCTGGGCAGAATTCAGTTCTTGTCATAATGAGTTAAATGGCTGGACACAGGAGAAAAGAAGGACAAGGTAGCCTTGACCTTTAAAAATCTGTGACAGACAGTCTGGAATTTAGATGATATGGAGCTCCCTGGAATGTGTCACCTCCTTACAGCGCTCTAGAAGGAGGCTGAATCCACAGCTCCCTCCATGGGGACAGAAGATCGGTCCTCCATAGCACCCTACATTTGCAGAACACCAGAAGAGGCTGCCTTGGCTCTCCAGGGAAAGGAAATCTCATTCTCTATGAAATCAGCCTCATCCTTCCAGGCAGCAGCAAAGCATATTTAATACAGTGTCTTTTGATCCCAGGACACAGACACAAATTCAATCCTTGCCTCAGCTCAGGCTTGGCCAAAAGAATAATTTGCAAACATAACAATGATGGCAATGTCAGTAATAGTGTTAATAATAACACTGGCATTTATGGAGCTTTCAGTTTGTGCAGATATGACCCTATATGCCTTGTGTGATTATCTCTGTGAGTCCTCACAGTGATGCCGTAGGGCTGGATGTCTTAGTGTCACCTTCATTGGACAAAAGAAGCCAGGGATGCTCCTGGATGTTAAGCAGCTTCTTCAGTCTGCATTTAGCAGGGGAGTGCAGAGCCAGGTGCTAAGTCATGTGTGCCTGCTCTGAGGCTCCAACCATAATGCCATGCAGAGAACCAGCCCCAGCACACATCTGTCTGCAGCTGGCAGGTAGTGATCACTGCAGTGACCAGGAGAAGGGAGAAAGACCCAGGGATCACAGCATAAGCTCCAATAAGAAATACCCAGGTTCAGATTCTACTGCTGTTCACCAATGAGGTCTTAGGCAAGTTATATACCTTTTAAAAAAAAAATTTTTAATGTTATGTTAATCACCCTACATTACATCATTAGTTTTTGATGTACTGTTCCATGATTCATTGTTTGTGTATAACCCACAGTGTTCCATGCAGAATGTGCCCTCTTTAATACCCATCACCAGGCTAACCCATCCTCCCACCCCCCTCCCCTCTAGAACCCTCAGTTTGTTTTTAAGGGCCATCGTCTCTCATGGTTCGTCTCCCCCTCCGAATTCCCCCCTTCATTCTTCCCCTCCTGCTATCTCCTTCTTCTTTTTCTTTCTTAACATATATTGCATTATTTGTTTCAGAGGTACAGATCTGTGATTCAACACTCTTGCACAATTCACAGCTCTCACTATAGCACATACCCTCCCCCATGTCGATCGTATGGTAGCTCTATTTTCAACTTTTTGAGGAACCTCCATACTGTTTTCCAGAGTGGCTGCACCAGCTTGCATTCCCACCAACAGTGTAGGAGGGTTCCCCTTTCTCCGCATCCCCGCCAACATCTGTCATTTCCTGACTTGTTAATTTTAGCCATTCTGACTGGTGTGAGGTGGTATCTCATTGAGGTTTTGATTTGGATTTCCCTGATGCCGAGCCATATTGAACACTTTTTCATGTGTCTGTTGGCCATTTGGATGTCTTCTTTGGAAAAATGTCTGTTCATGTCTTCTGCCCATTTCTTGATTGGATTCTTTGTTCTTTTGGTGTTGAGTTTGATGAGTTCTTTATAGATTTTGGATACTAGCCTTTTATCTGATATGTCATTTGCAAATATCTTCTCCCATTCTGTCCGTTGTCTTTTGGTTTTGTTGACTGTTTCCTTTGCTTTGCAAAAGCTTTTTATCTTGATGAAGTCCCAATAGTTCATTTTTGCCCTTGCTTCCCTTGCCTTTGGCGACGTTTGTAGGAAGAAGTTGCTGCGGCTGAAGTCGAAGAGGTTGCTGCCTGTGTTCTCCTTTAGGATTTTGATGGACTCCTGTCTCACATTGAGGTCTTTCAACCATTTGGAGTCTATTTTTGTGTGTGCTGTAAGGAAATGGTCCAGTTTCATTCTTCTGCATGTGGCTGTCCAATTTTCCCAACACCATTTGTTGAAGAGACTGTCTTTTTTCCATTGGACATTCTTTCCTGCTTTGTCAAAGATTAGTTGACCATAGAGTTGAGGGTCCATTTCTGGGCTCTCTAGTCTGTTCCATTGATCTATGTGTCTGTTTTTGTGCCAGTACCATACTGTCTTGATGATGACAGCTTTGTAGTAGAGCTGGAAGTCCGGAATTGTGATGCCGCCAGCTTTGCTTTTCTTTTTCAACATTCCTCTGGCTATGCGGGGTCTTTTCTGGTTCCATACAAATTTTAGGATTATTTGTTCCATTTCTTTGAAGAAAGTGGATGGTATTTTGATGGGGATTGCATTGAATGTGTAGATTGCTCTAGGTAGCATTGACATCTTCACAATATTTGTTCTTCCAATCCATGAGCATGGAACGTTTTTCCATTTCTTTGTGTCTTCCTCAATTTCTTTCATGAGTATTTTATAGTTTTCTGAGTACAGATCCTTTGCCTCTTTGGTTAGATTTATTCCTAGGTATCTTATGGTTTTGGGTGCAATTGTAAATGGGATCAACTCCTTAATTTCTCTTTCTTCTGTCTTGTTGTTGGTGTATAGGAATGCCACTGACTTCTGTGCATTGATTTTATATCCTGCCACTTGACTGAATTCCTGTATGAGTTCTAGCAGTTTTGGGGTGGAGTCTTTGGGATTTTCCACATAAAGTATCATATCATCTGCAAAGAGTGAGAGTTTGACTTCTTCTTTGCCAATTTAGATGCCTTTGATTTCTTTTTGTTGTCTGATTGCTGTGGCTAGGACTTCCAATACTATGTTGAATAGCAGTGGTGATAGTGGACATCCCTGCCGCGTTCCTGACCTTAGGGGGAAAGTTCTTGGTTTTTCCCCATTGAGAATGATATTCGCTGTAGGTTTTTCATAGATGGCTTTGATGATATTGAGGTATGTACCCTCGATCCCTATACTCTGAAGAGTTTTGATCAAGAAAGGATGCTGTACTTTGTCAAATGCTTTTTCTGCATCTATTGAGAGGATCATATGATTCTTGTTCTTTCTTTTGTTAATGTATTGTATCACGTTGATTGATTTGCGGATGTTGAACCAACCTTGCAGCCCAGGGATAAATCCCACTTGGTCGTGGTGAATAATCCTTTTAATGTACTGTTGGATCCTATTGGCTAGTATTTTGGTGAGAATTGTTGCATCCATGTTCATCAGGGATATTGGTCTGTAATTCTCCTTTTTGATGGGGTCTTTGTCTGGTTTGGGATCAAGGTAATGCTGGCCTCATAAAATGAGTTTGGAAGTTTTCCTTCCATTTCTATTTTTTGGAACAGTTTCAGAAGGATAGGTATTAATTCTTCTTGAGATGTTTGGTAGAATTCCCCTGGGAAGCCATCTGGCCCTGGGCTTTTGTGTTTTGGGATATTTTTGATGACTACTTCTATTTCCTTAGTGGTTATAGGTCTGTTCAGGTTTTCTATTTCTTCCTGGTTCAGTTTTGGTAGTTGATACATCTCTAGGAATGCATCCATTACTTCCAGGTTATCTAATTTGCTGGCATAGAGTTGCTCATAATATGTTCTTATAATTGTTTGTATTTCTTTGGTGTTGGTTGTGATCTCTCCTCTTTCATTCAAGATTTTGTTGATTTGGGTCATTTCTCTTTTCTTTTTGATAAGTCTGGCCAGGGGCTTATCAATCTTGTTAATTCTTTCAAAGAACCAGCTCCTAGTTTCGTTGATCTGTTCTACTGTTCTTTTGGTTTCTATTTCATTGATTTCTGCTCTGATCTTGATGATTTCTCTTCTCCTGCTGGGTTTAGGCTTTATTTGCTGTTCTTTCTCCAGCTCCTTTAGGTGTAGGGTTAGGTTGTGTACTTGAGACCTTTTTTGTTTCTTGAGAAAGGCTTGTATTGCTATATACTTTCCTCTTAGGACTGCCTTTGCTGTATCCCAAAGATTTTGAATAGTTGTGTTTTCATTTTCATTGGTTTCCATGAATTTTTTTAATTCTTCTTTAATTTCCTGGTTGACCCATTCATTCTTCAGTAGGATGCTCTTTAGCCTCCATGTATTTGAGTTCTTTCTGACTTTCCTCTTGTGATTGAGTTCTAGTTTCAAAGCATTGTGGTCTGAAAATATGCAGGGGATGATCCCAATCTTCTGGTACTGGTTGAGACCTGATTTATGACCTAGGATGTGATCTATTCTGGAGAATGTTCCATGTGCACTAGAGAGGAATGTGTATTCTGTTGCTTTGGGATGGAATGTTCTGAATATGTCTGTGAAGTCCATTTGATCCAGTGTGTCATTTAAAGTCTATTTCTTTGTTGATCTTCTGTTTAGATGATCTGTCCATTTCAGTGAGGGGTGTGTTAAAGTCCCCCACTATTATTGTATTGTTGTCAATGTGTTTCTTTGCTTTTGTTATTAATTGCCTTATATAATTGGCTGCTCCCATGTTAGGGGCATAGATATTTACAATTGTTAGATCTTCTTGTTGGATAGACCCTTTAAGTAGGATATAGTGTCCTTCCTCACCTCTTATTACAGTCTTTGGTTTCAAATCTAATTTGTCTGATATAAGGATTGCCACTCCAGCTTTCTTTTGGTGTCCATTAGCATGGTAAATGGTTTTCCACCCCCTCACTTTCAGTCTGGGGTTGTCTTTGGGTCTAAAACGAGTCTCTTGCAGGCAGCATATCGATGGGTCTTGTTTTTTAATCCAATCTGATAGCCTGTGTCTTTTGATTGGGGCATTTAGCCCATTTACATTCAGGGTAACTATTGAAAGATATGAATTTAGTGCCATTGCATTGCCTGTAGGTGACTGTCACTCTATATTGTCTGTGTTGCTTTCTGGCCTATGTTGCTTTTAGGCTCTGTCTTTGCTTAGAGGACCCCTTTCAATATTTCTTGTAGGGCTGGTTTTGTGTTTGCAAACTCCTTCAGGTTTTGTTTGTCCTGGAAGCTTTTGATCTCTCCTTCTATTTTCAATGACAGCCTAGCTGGATATAGTATTCTTGGCTGCATATTTTTCTTGTTAATGCTCTGAATATATCATGCCAGTCCTTTCCGGCCCGCCAGGTCTCTGTGGATAGGTCTGTTGCCAATCTAATGTTCCTATCATTTTAGGTTACATATCTCTTCTCCCGAGCTGCTTTCAGGATTTTCTCTTTGTCTCTGAGACTTGTAAGTTTTACTATTAGATGTCAGGGTGTTGACCTATATTTATTGATTTTGAGAGGGGTTCTCTGTGCCTCCTGGATTTTGATGCGTGTTCCCTTCCCCAAATTAGGGAAGTTCTCTGCTATAATTTGCTCCAGTAGATCTTCTGCCCCTCTCTCTCTTTCTTCTTCTTCTGGGATCCCAATTATTCTAATGTTGTTTCATCTTATGGTATCACTTATCTCTCGAATTCTGCCCTCGTGATCCAGTAGTTGTTTATCTCTCTTTTTCTCAGCTTTTTTATTTTCCATCATTTGGTGTTCTATATCGCTAATTTTCTCTTCTGCCTCATTTATCCTAACAGTTAGAGCCCATATTTTTGATTGCATATCATTAATAGCCTTTTTGATTTCGACTTGGTTAGATTTTAGTTTTTTTATTTTTTCCAGAAAGGGTTTCTCTAATAACTTCCATGTTTTTTTCAAGCCCAGCTAGTTTCTTTAAAGTCATCATTCTGAACTCTAGTTCCGCCATCGTACTAATGTGCCTGGCAGTTGGTACTCCCTCTTGTTCTTTTTGTGGTGTTATTTTCCATCTTGTCATTTTGTCCAGAGGAGAATAGATGAATGAGAAAACAAAATGTTAACAGGGTAACAATGTCCCCAGAAAATATACTCTAAACAAATAAGAAAAGACCTGAAACTGGGGGAAAAGAAAGGGAAAGAAAGAAAAAAGAAAAAGAAGAAAAAAAAGAAAAGAAAAAGATAAAAACAAACAAGAACAGAACAAAACAAAAAAACCAGAATATGATGAAATATGTTCAGGGTGGTAGATCAGTGCCACACACTAGATTTTGGGTGTATTTTGTTCTGTTAGAAGAAAGTGCCTCCCAAAATTTTAAAGAAATAAAAACTTATATATGTACAAAAGTAAGGGTTTATACGATGAAGGGATGGAATATGACTGTAAAGATGAAAATTATAAAAAATTTTATTAAAGGAATTTAAGATAAGAAGTTGTTTGAAAAAAGAAAGAAGAGGATTTAAAAAAAAAGAAAAAGAAAGGGAGAGAATGTGATCAGGCAGGAGACTAGAACAAAGCCATACACTAGAGATTTAGGGTATATTTTGATTTGTTAGAAGAAACTGTATCTTAAAATTTTAAAGAGAGAACAACTTATATATATATGCTAAAAATAAGGGTAACTACTATGAAAGGATAGGATATGACTCTAAAAATGAAAGATAAAAAAGATTTTTTAAAAATAGAGATTGATAAAATGTTGGTTGAAAAAGGGAAAAAGAAAAATTAAAAAAAAAGACATTAAAAAAATGAACTTTGAAAGACTAAAGAATCATGGTAAAAAAGCCATGTATTCTATGTGCAGTATTCCCCTAGCGCTGGAGTTCTGCCGTTCTCATTGATCGGTAAACTTGGTCTTGGCTGGCTGTTCTCGCTGATCTTCTGGGGGAGGGGCCTGTTGCCATGGTTCCAAAATGTCTTTGCCGGTGGAGGAATTGCCCGGCCTTTGCCCGGTCCAGCTAAGTAATCTGCTTGGGTTTGCTTCTGGGAGCTTTTGTTCCCTGCAAGCTTTCCGCTCAGCTTTGGAGGATGAGAGTGAAAATGGCGGCCTCCCAATCTCCACCCTGGAGGAGCAGAGAACTCGGGGGCCATACTCCTCAGTGTGCCCCCAGAGAAAAACAGTCAGTCACTCCCCTCTCCCTGGTCTCCGGCCGCACTGCATGCTCACGCGGTCTGTGACTGATCATTTCTATCTCTGGCACCCGACCCTGTGTTGAGTCTCCAAACCCAGCAGTTACCTGCGGTGCGCTCCCACGCCGCTCCTCCCTGGGGAGGGAGGGGAGTCACCCCAGATCTGCCCCTTCGTGGATCCCTGCTGGAAGAGCACTGGCCCAACTGTGCCACAGATCACAGTTTATGGCAACCCCGAGCTGAGAGCCTACTCCTCAGCTCCATCTCTGCAACCATCTTCCCTGCTCCATACCTGCTGCGCTCAGGCACCCCTGGTCTTTCTGTGACCCCAAGGGTCCTGAGACCACACTGTCCCATGAAGGTTCCACCCCCCACTTAGCCACTGGAGTGATGTCCCTCAGCGGAGCCGACTTCTAAAAGTTCTGATTTTGTGCTCTGTAGCTCTATCACTTGTCAGAAGTGGCTGACAGAGGCCCCCTCTCCCGCCGTCTATCTTCCCAAATATCGCCTTGGATTCACTTCTCCGCATGTCCTACCTTCCAGAAAGTGGTTGCTTTTCTGTTCAGAGAGTTGTTGCTATTCTTTTCTTCAATCTCCTGTTGAGTTCATAGGTGTTCAGATTGGTTTGATCCCTATCCAGCTAATTCCTGGGACCAGACGAAATTTAGGTCTCCTACTCCTCTGTCATCTTGCTCCCCTCCACCCCCCGTTATATATCTTTCAGGACCTCAGTGTTTTCATCTATAAAATGTAGATAAGAATGCTATCTTCCTTAGTCGGCTCTCAAGAGGGTTAAAAGGCATCCTTCATATTAAGTGCTTAGCACAACACTTGGAGCATAGTAAGTTGTAAATTATAAAAACAAGTTAGCTATCTCTATTAAAGCAGATCCAATGAGTAATTTTATGCTGTCAGGAGCAGAGGTATCACCACCCACCACCACCAACACACACACACACACACACACACACACACACACAGACCTGCTGGGCAGGAACAGGGTTGTGCAGTGATTATGGTGATGTCTTTTATTGCTGTCAGGGATCATTCCTGGAAGGTGGAGCTCTGCCAAGTTATGCGAAAGAACTCCCTGCTCTCTCTGTCATCCTACTTAACACCACAATCCTGGGGATACTTCTGGTTCTCTAGTCCTACTGAAACTGATTGGCTTCTCCTATGCTTTTGTCTGGACTTGTCAATCCCTTCTTCTCTTGCCCAAAGGCCACAATTTTACCCCGAAATGCTATCAATTTTCTCTTAGTGGTCTCTCTCATTCAGCTCAGTTTGTTTCTCTCCTAAAGTGGGGAATGACAGGAAACACCACTTCTGGAGGCTGGGGTGGAGGTTATACTCACTGTATGAGGGATTGTATTGCATCTCTGCATGCCGGAAAATGTGACTCTTATTATGAAGGACATAGGTTCATTCATGCAAAAATATTCTATTTTTGGAGTTTCTGTAGTTGTTTGGAAATTGTTTGAGACTCTGGTGACACAGAACTGCTGAATGAGATGATCATTAGTGTTTCCTGCATGGAAAGACATGTGGCTATGGCCTCTATGCCCTATGGCTGTTGTTGAAAAGCTTGGGCTCTCCCATTCCATTATCTGAGAAATACAAAGACCCCTCAAGTCATGTGGGATTTCTGGATGGAGGTGGGGGCAAGCACAGCTATTTTTTCTGTTTTTTCCTGCTCTCAACATGCTCTCCTGTTCCCCACTATCCACCCAAGCTTGATGCTCAGTGCTTTCCAGATTTTACAGAAAAAATAAACAGAACAGAACAAACCAAACCAAAACAGAATGCAAACATGTGTAAA
Organism: Halichoerus grypus; assembly: GCF_964656455.1. Classification (NCBI taxonomy): domain Eukaryota; kingdom Metazoa; phylum Chordata; class Mammalia; order Carnivora; family Phocidae; genus Halichoerus; species Halichoerus grypus. The sequence continues at coordinate 90,701,634 of NC_135721.1, forward strand.
GCACATGCAAACAATGTCCCCTTGAGAACAGAAGAGATCAAAGTCTTTACTTTTGAGAAAAGTAACCAACTTCCAGTTGGAAAACAGGCATTCCTATAGTATCAAGTGTCTTAACTACTTCAACATGAGGAACGCTTGGGAGTTAACAAAAAGGTAAGTGGACGGAAACATACATCCATATGCAAATACAAATATTTGATATTTTTTATGCTTGTATATGCAAATATTGCAATTTTTATTGTTAAGAAATCAAAGCCCAGAACTACTAAACAATGTATAGAAAATCATGAAGTAACATGGCAGAATTAGTAACTTTCTTTTTATTTTATTTTATTTTATTTTATTTTATTTTATTTTATTTATTTATTTGACAGAGAAATACACAGCGAGAGAGGGAACACAAGCAGGGGGAGAGGGAGAGGGAGAAGCAGGCTTCCCGTGGAGCAGGGAGCCCGATGCAGGGCTCTATTCCAGGACCCTGGGATCATGACCTGAGCGGAAGGCAGATGCTTAATGACTGAGCCACCCAGGTGCCCAGAATTAGTAGCTTTCTCTTCTTCCCACTGCTGGGCAGTGGGAGCCTGGCTCTCTTGAACACCTGTGGATTAAAACAGATTGTCTGGGATAGCACCTTTGGGGCATGGTGATGTGCAGTTATGCTAACATTAGACACTTATATAAAATGGTGCATCCTTTGGAAAGGGTCAGCCTGAGTTGGGTATGCAACAGATCTATCATCTGCTGATCAAGGCTTTGTGCAGTGAGCAAAAATTAGGCAGCTGTATGTTAAATAAAGCATGTGATATTCCATCAGAGAATAAGCCTAAAATATCAGAAAATAAGTAGACATGGCTTCAGGCCACAGAACATTGATATGTATCACAAAAGGATGAAAAAATATGGAGGGAATCCTTTTCAAATCACAAAAGCACTGAATTATAATGGAATACCTTTTCATAGATTCTTAGAGATCTTAGGAATATCTCAATTAAATATGTTAATTGGTAGTAATAAAAAGACAAACACACTGTGGAAGTTTACATAGCTAGTTAGGAGACCTAGAATTTTAACCCAAGTGGATGGATTCTCATTGTATTGCCTGAGGTTATTTGTGTTGGAGAAAAACTCACTGAAGTCTTAATTGTGAAGTAGTTCTAAACCAATTCAGTAAAGAGATTCAATTGCCTAAAACTATAATTATCTTTTTATTAAAAAATTTGAGATAAGACATCCAGAATGGTGTTGTGAGGAGCTTTATTTTCTCTGGTGAAACAACCATAACTGGTGAAAATTATATTTTAAAAACTCCACAGACATTTAAAATCTCTGGAAATTGTTTTAATGGCATACAGCAAATGAAGAAATATGTTTTCAAGAAAATCTATTAAATCACAGTAAGAATAGTGGGCATCTGTGGCATTAGCTAAGTCTTTCCCTCCTTTTCTTCTAGCTCAGTGTAATGAAAATTTCAGGCAGGTACAGCCAATAACAAAGGACATCCTTTCCCCAGCTCCTCGTCTAAGGCTATGAAATCTTTCTGGAAGGGCCATGCCACTAGCATTTCTCATCACCAAGCTCTATGTCACAGAAACTCTATTATAGGCAGGAATGACTAAGAAGTGTGTGAGGTGTGTGTGGCTATTTTTTTCCTTCTAGCCCTCACCAATAGGGTGGAAGCTCTACCCCAGGTGTGGCAGGCCAAGAACTTGGAGCTCCAATTGCTTTTTCCCTGGTGCACTTGTGGGGCAGAAGTTCCACACCAGAAGAGGCAAGCCAAGAAGACCCATTGAGCAAGGGTGTTACTCTGAGAGAAGGTGAACAATTTTTTGCCTTCTGCTCTGGAGCAGTGACTTAAAGCTTTTTCCTGAGAGGAGAAGGCAAGCCATAAGAATATTTCAAAGGGAATTTATTTTATTTGGAAGGGTCTGTGGGAAAGCTCAATCCTAAGGACACTCTAGAATATAGTGGAGATTTTCATGGTAAGCTATTAAGATACTCTGATAGCTCCATGAAAGAAATAAGCTAAAGCATAGACAATCTAGAAGTTTCCCAGAGAGAATCAGGAAGAGACATCTAAAAAGAGCCCTCTGAGGGAAGAAACAAAACACAAAGACCAGCCTCAAAGACTACTCCAGGAAAGGAATGCAAATTTGAGTGCAATAATCTGTAGAGCAGTTGATGTGTCAAGTCATTGTTGAAAACAATAGAGCAATCACCAGAAATTAGTGTGATACCAACAGAATCAGTCAGTCTAGCAGAGAGATAAGGAAAAGACACAAAGAAGACCCTATAAAAAAAATCATCATCCCAGGGCTACACATGCCAGGGTTGTGCCCTCTGAGGAGTGACATCAGAGGCTGCAGATTATGGGAGAAATAGACTTCACTAAACTAGTCTAACCATATTATCAAACAGATAAGTAAGCAAACAGCAACAACAAGCACTGGGAATAAGGGAATAATCAGTATTTAGAGTTGTTATAATATGTTGTTTTAAATGTATAGTTTTCAACAACACCAAAAAAATGCAAGACACAAAAGAAGAATAGAAAATGGCCCATTAACAGAAAACAAAACAAAACAAAACAGATGAAAGAAACTGCCTTTGAGAGCATCCAAATGTCATACTTAGGAAACAGAGATTTCAAAGTAGCTATTATAAATATGTTCAAAGTACTAAAAAGATGTTAAATAAGTAAAGCAAGTTGTGATCGTATGTCTCACATGCCAAGACAATTAAAGGAGATAAGAATAGTCTTTGCAACAAACAGTGCTGAGACAACTGGATATCCACAAACAAAAGAATGAAGCAAGAAGACTTCCTCACACTATATAGAAAAATTAAACCAAAAGAAATTGAAGAGCTAAATGTAACAGCTAAAGTTATAACACTGTTAGAAGAAAATACAGCCAATATGGGCAAGGGAAGGTGCTCGTCAATATCCATCAGGGCAATAAAAATTGAAACCACAATGAAATTCCACTTCATATCTATCATGGTGGCTAGAGCAAAACCCAGAAATAATAGCAAGTGTTGGTGAGAGTCTTGATACATTGGAACATTTAACATTGCTAGTGGAAATGTAAAATGGTGCGGCAGCTTTGGGATACAGTCTGGCCATTTTTCAAAAGGTTAAACATAGAGTTTCCATATGATTCATCAATTCCACTTTTGGTTATACACTGAAGAAAAATGAAAATATAATATCCACATAAAATCTGTACATGAATGTTCATAGCAGCATCATTCATAATCAAAAAGTAAAAAAATTTCAAATATGCATTCAACTGATGAGTAAGAAAATAAAATGTGTTATATCCATACAATAGAATGTTATTCAACAGTAAAAGGAGTACCAATACTTGCTACAATATGAACAAACTTTGAAAACATTATGCTAAATTAATTAAGCCAGTCATAAGAGACAACATATTATATAGTTCGATATATTTAAAATGTGCAGAATAAGCTACTTTATAGAAATAGAAAAAAAAGTAAAGTTGCCTAGGGCTTGGAGGACTTGAGGGTAATTGGAAATGACTACTAGTGGATATGAGATTTCTTTTTTGGGTGATGAAAATGTTCACAAAACTTGATTCTGGTGATGGTTGTGCAATCCTGTGAATATAATAGAAAAAAATGGAAGTTTATGCATTATATGGGTGAATTACATAGGATCTAATGGTATTTCAAAAAAGCTGTTACAAATATAGATAATAATAACATAAGAAATAAGTTTAAAGTTTTGGATCCAAATACACCTGTTTTTTTATTTTATTTATTTATTTGACAGAAAGAGACAGAGTGAGAGCAGGAACACAAGCAGGGGGAGTGGGAGGGGGAGAAGCAGGCTCCCCGCAGAGCAGGGAGCCCAATGCTGGACTCGATCCCAGGACCCTGGGATCATGACCTGAGTTGAAGGCAGACACTTAATGACTGAGCCACCCAGGTGCTCCCAAATATGTCTGTTTTTTAAGAGACCCCAAGTGTAATTATACAACTTTTCATGACAGTGGAACATGTTGGTCTCTCTCATTACCATTTACCAGACACAGACGGGTCACTGAGTAGACTTCTGTGCTGTGCTGGGCCATTTGCTCCCATTTCTCAGTGAGAGCATCTAAATTTGAAAGAAAAAAAAATATGTGGTCATGTCCATTTGTCAGGATAATTTATCTAGTCAGGTCATGGTATTTGTAGTCAGCTTCATGGAGTTTAGCAATTAATTATCACTTGATTGTATCATGCACTGTCATTTATTCCCGCAAACGGGACTGATTGATGAATGCTGCAAGATGGTAGCAGCATTTGTCAGGTTAGTAAATTCAATTGGACTCCCCAGGCATCTTTTTCTGTCAACCAGCATCAGCCCTGGTAAGATTAGCACAACCACACAACACAATCTGAACCAACCTGCTCAATTACAAGTCTCTGTCTGGGCCCCAAATTGGAATTTTGGGGATGGAAATGGCCTTGGCACTCATTTAGTACAAATTTCTCATCTTGTGGGGACAGAACTAAAACTGATAAACATGAGGAGACTTCATAACTAATGCTGTAAAGCTGCCCAATAGCAGAATTAGTGCCACACACCCATCCTGGCCCTCAGTGCCCATTCCAAGCCCCATAATTCTGTTGCAATCTTGGGTGTGTATGGGTCACAGCAAGTTTCTGATCTGGCTCCTTTAGGGCTGAGCCCAGGCCTCTGGGGCCCTGACATAACCCAGGGGTGCTGGAACCTAAGTAAAACACTCCACCCCAGAAGAGCCCCCTCTTGGCACACACTGGAAATACAATATTGACTTGGTATAGACTCATTTCTCCACCTAAACTCCATTTCAGTTCCTAGAAAAAAATTAAATGGTCTTAACTACTTTATTTTTTTATTTTTATTTTTAATTTTTATTTATTTAATTTATTTTTTATTCTTTATTTTTTATTTTTTTATTTTTCATTATGTTCAGTTAGCCAACATATAGTACATCATAAATTTTTGTTGTAGTGGTCAATGATTCATTAGTTGCGTATAACACCCAGTGCTCAAATACTTTAAAACATTATGGTTAAAAAACAAACAAAAAAATAAACAAAAAACCAATGTTCATAGCAGCAATGTCCACAATATCCAAGCTGTGGAAGGAACCGAGATGCCCTTCAACAGACAAATGGATAAAGAAGATGTGGTACATATATACAATGGAATATTACTCAGCCATCAGAACGGATGGATACCCACCATTTGCATCGACATGGATGGAACTGGAGGGGATTATGCTAAGTGAAATAAGTCAAGCAGAGAAAGACAATTATATGGTTTCACTCATATGTGGAACATAAGGAATAGAGCAGAGGACCATAGAGAAAGGGAGGGAAAACTGAATGGAAAGAAATCAGAGAGGGAGAAAAATCAGGAGAGGCTCTGGACTCTGGAAACAAACTGAGGGTTACAGCAGGGAGGGGGGTGGGGGATAGGGTAACTGGGTGATGGGTATTAAGGAGGGCATGTGTTGGGATGAACACTGGGTGTTATATGCAACTAATGAACCATTGAACACTACAACAAAAACTTATGTACTATATGCTGGCTAACTGAACATAATAAAAAAATTATGTTATCAACATTTCTGTGTATACAAAATCACTGTTTTACTAAATATATGTAAGGACATTTCCAATGCCACAAGATTTCCTCATGCTGCTCATAGACTAATAGCTTTTTGCAGGGTAAAGCAGAGTCACTTTCCTTGGGATACAAAGGGTACCCAGGTTTCTTCCCTGACCCTCAACTCTGGCTTCATTCTTGGGTAGGCTGCACATTGTTAGCCTGGGTTGGAAGTAATAATAGATCAGCTGAATTTCTACCCTACTGAAATGCCCTCCTTGAATCCAATATTCCCCGGAGTTTACTAATCTTCCCTAGGAGCCAAGGTCTTAATATGCTTCCAATGGACTTTTTCTAGGGTTGCTTTTTCCACAAGGTGAAAAGGGTCTGCAGGCACTAAGTAAGTCCATCTAAAAGCAGAGGTTTAGTTACTTATGTTTGTGCTACATCAGCACAGAGACTCTTAGGTTAATTGCCCAAACCCATTTATTTAGCTACAGGATGTAAATCAGCCACTGCTGCAGAAAGCCAAGAGAAATGACCGAGAGTAATTCCATTTTGTAAAGAGCTCCAATGAGTCTTGTCCAAGGTGGGTGTCATCCATGTTTCCATGGCAACCATTATGTGTTCCAAGAAAGGAGCAAAGAGCCCAAACAATTGTGTTATGGACCAACTCTTCTAGAAGCACTGGGTAATAGGAGTCAGAGTGGAGAGGATTTAAAACAGTGTTTATGTGATCAAATAAACCTATCTCGACTTAAGGAAAGGGCACCTTGTGGCTGGGAGAGCAGTTTGTTTCTTCTTTAAGGACCTGGCTGCCTTTTGGTGCTATAACTGCCTTGTCTACATGATAGAAGTCACAGAAGCTTCTCTTGCTTGTCTCAGGCAAACATCTGAGAGCAAAGAAATTTCTACTCCTTTGAAATGTACAGGAAAGACTCTCTGAAGACCTTTCACACCAGCCCACTGGATGCCCAAAGGGCAGAATGGGGGCAGCATAGACAGCCAGCAAGTGTGCACCCCACATTGTCCAGGATGGGCTTTCAAGCCCAGGCATGGAGGAGGATACTGGGTCATCTCTGTATCACGGTGACAATTTCCTGTCTGTGTGGCATGCTCTTCTCCATAAGATCCCACAACATATTTAGCACCATGTGCAAAGTGATGTTCAAATGTTGGCCCCAGGGTAGTAATGAGCTGAGAGAGATGGCATGACCTAGTTGTAAGAGCAAGAATGTTTTATTTAATTAATTGCAATCGTGGGGAATTCTAAGTCTTGGTAATTGAAGCACCAACAATCAGCTTTGTGAAATGACAGTTTGTCATGATTGACAGTGGTGCTTTGGTTACCGAACTGACCATTTGATGACAGTGGTAATATGATGGTTTTAGAGCATTGCACAGTGTCAGCCTTATACACAAGGACACAGCCTTATGCACAAGGATGTCTCACAAATAATAGACATTAAAGCATCATTATCTTCATACCACATGTTCCTGGGAATTCTTCAGCAAAGCCATCTGCAGGAATTGGTCAAGGAGAGGAGCCCATTGGCAGGATAACAAAACACTAATTGGATCTAGAGCCACCACTTACTACAGAACTGTCAGTTTGCTATCTGGGAGGAGGGGATGCATGTGTTCCTCTCATTGTGTTGCATTTTCTTGCCAGCATTATTGCTGGTACCCAGATGGGATTGACTAAGAATATGAGAACTCCATGTAGCCATTACCCAATGACACAAGAGGGAATGGGACTGAATGCTCTCATGCCATAGCTTCACATAACATTTGCATTCCCAGCAACCTGGCACAGTGCTCAGGATGGACAACATTGTGTTGGAGATGCAAAATGAACATTTTGACCTTGACAGATGGATTTAGATCTCTATGGAACAATGAAACAATTTGCCATTTCAGGACAGTGCCCCCTATGGAGATTATTGACAAATATGCAGTCATGACAATCTTTGAGTATAAACCTCTTCTTGATCACTGATCTTTTTTTTTATGTTATGTTAATCACCATACATTACAGATCACTGATCTTTTTAAAAGCACTACAGAATGTCACACTCACTACATTTGGGAAATGTAGACTGGGAAATGCTTAGGTAAGTTTTCCCAGGATAACATGGAATGGGTTCATATCTAGGTCTTGAAATTGATGTTTATGGATTTACTTTCTGCATATTTAGACATGAAAAATGATGGGGTATGTTGCTCTTGGCCTTAAAAGCATGTTCCCTGGTTGGCAGTGAGGCGGGCATGGCATACACCTGCAAGTAGACAAGCCTCCTACACTTACCAAGACCAGGGAGGGGGCTTCCAGGTGTTTGGCTCTGTCAATGCACCATCATCCTGGAAGCACTAGTATTTCAGTATGGTGGATAGAATCAGGACTCCCTCTTAACAGATTCTGAGATTTTTAAAAGACTCAATAAAATGATTTTAAAATAAGACCAAAGAAGTGCATAATTACCATTTTCTACTCATTGTTCATGTTGCCTGACTTTTTTCCTAAAGTTGATTTAGATTTTTGTTAATTTTCAGGGATAAAGCTTGTTTGTTATTGGTGAAATGAGTCATAGTTTATGTGAGTGTAGGAGATTCAATAAAAGGCAATTTAAAAATGACAGTATGGGGCAGTTGAATTTCAGCCTCATAAGGACCTTGGAAAAGTGTCTATCTACTGAGGGTGTCATGATAGTCATTAAAAATTGTCAAATTTCTTTTTCTTTTCTTTTTTTTTTTAACAGTTTGCAACCCTAACGATCGAAGTTACTCTGAAAAGAAGTTAGACAAGTGGGTGGGAATGATATATTGGAGTAACAAAAAATTGCTAATGGTCTCACAGACCTTGGTGGTGTGACAAGGATGGTTGCAAGAGATGGTAAGGAGCAAATCAAGTAGGAGTTGGGTCAATAGGCATAAGAGTCTGCTAGAGTGAATCAGAACATTAAATGCATTGAGGAACGAAATATTTTTGCTGTGGTGACACCAGCTGGTTGTCTCAGACCTCTCTGATTTTTCTCACTCAGCCCACTGCTGAAGTTCAGTGCCTAGGGCTGGTCCAGCACAGCCACTGTGGATACTTGGTGTTTGGGCCTCATCATGGCCTCACCGACTTCAAATCCTCTTCAAAGGACCATCAGATTCAGATGAAGATGTGATCTGTCTATTCAAATGTGATACCCAGTCAGTTTCTCAGTTACACGAATCCTTCCTGGATTTGTAAGCATGATGTATGTTTGTTTATTTGACAAAGGCTTGCACCCACATACATAGAACAATCATGAGGAAGCCATGATATTCCAATTAAATCATGATTATCTGTAGTTACCAATGGGGACTGGGAAAGCAAAGACAAGTGAATTCTACACATAGTCAGAGTCTGCATTTCAGCTCATGTGGGGTGAGCATCTTCTTTTTCAGGTCCATTTGCCTGAGCTCCTGGCAAGAAGTTGATGGTTTTGAGTTTACATTTTTTTACTTGTGCTATGTACATTCTGATGGAGATGAAGATGTGCCAAAGAGCAGAGACAAGAAGAGGCAGTAGGGTGGAAAAAGCAGAAAAACATATGATTCCTGAAACTCCCCACCCCTGTTTATAATAAAATTGCCTCTGCATATTTATGACATTCAACCAGAAATTGACATAGATATATGTCATGCATACATTGTGAACATGGATGTATGCATGGCTTGAAATAGACAATGATATTGATCCTTGACTGCTTAGTTCAGTTTGTATATATAGTTGCATGACCTTGAAGAAAATGAATGGGTATTTTTAAGAAAAGCAGTTATAGGTACAATTTTCAAGATTCACAGTGAAACTTCATGCCTCAAGTGACATCCCAGGAAGGATTCTATGTCTGTTTTATGCATAAGGCTCAGATTTATTACTTATATTGGCTTTCACATGCCTACACTAGAATTCTGCATTTGTCAAGTACCACCTCCTTCAATTCTTTTTATACAAGAATAAATTATTAATTGATGTTTATTTTAAACTTTAATACCTTTAATTAGTAAAGCCTCTCTTGCTAGAGTTATGAATCCTTTTTTTCCAAGATAAATATAATGTTGGTCTTTCCTAGCATTAGCCCTTTAGTAGGTGGCATTGCCTGTTGTAAGACAAACACACAGACACACAGACTATATATATATATATATATATATAATATTAAATACATGAACATATTAGTTCTATTAAATTCCTTTGGGATGAAATCACTGAAAAAAAATAATATCTTTCAAGGACTGTAAACACTGGGACAGCCATAGTAGTTTACCAAGTAGTTTACCAAGATGCAGTGAAGATTAAATAAAATACTATATGGGAGCATATGGCACTTGGTTGTTCCATGGAAATCTACTTCACTAATTAATCCACCTAAACTAAGTTGTAAATGTATCAATCCTATAGCAAATGCCTGGTGCTCATGGATTCTTAAATGATTTCCCCAAAGCCACTCAGCTCCCAGCCAACAGATACAAACCCAGGATTTCTCATTCTTCCAAACTACTCCCAATTTATCTTCCTGTGCAATGGCGACTCACCTAATAATTAGCTGTCAGTTTTCCTTTTGGGACTAAGGAAGTCATCAACATCCTTAGGGAACACCCAGCTTGGACTATTTTAAAAATTCTTAGCTTTTATTAGGTTTTGCACCCTGTTATTCCAGCTGTTGACTTCCAAATGTTTCAGAAGCATAGTGAAGCAATGACATGAACCTACTTAAGACCTGGCAATACCCTGAGAGTGACACTTCCCCATAAAGGCAGGAGGTACTATTGCTTTGACTGTTGAGTACTTCTTGGGTAAGCTAAAGCAATCTTTTCCATGCCCGTGAATCTACTCATGACTCAGTCCCCCAAAGCCACCCTAGAATAGTTTTTTCCTGCATTAATTTCAACTTCTTCAACTCACTCTGAATATAGTGAGTGATAAGCCCACATTTCTTTCTCTGTGGATTGGTCAGAATGAGATATGTACCAAGAATGTAGTTCACATCGCAACAATTGCCCTTTGGTGACTGTTCCCAGGTGAACACACTTAAAGGCAATGATTTTCTAAAGAGGGACCACATACTGGGCCCAATTTTCCAGGGCCAGAAAAAAGAGTATATTGCCATTTTATCAATTTGGCAATTTGCCACTATTTTCAAACACTCAGGGAGCATTTTCTTTATGTTTTTCAAACCAGGGACACTGGAACAAGATGGTTGGACAATAAGACTGTAAATTCTACATTTTGCAAATGCAAGTGGGTAAGTCTTTTTCATTTATTGACTTTCATTCATAAATTTTCTCTAAAAATATAATGCCAGGCAAGATGGTGGAGGAGTAGGAGACCTGGATTTTGTCTGGTCCCAGGAATTCAGCTGGATAGGGATCAAACCATTCTGAACACCTACGAACTAAACAGGAGATCGAAGAAAAGAATAGCAACAACTCTCTGAACAGAAAAGCTACCACTTATTGGAAGGTAGGACGTGCGGAGAAGTGAATCCGAGGCGATATTCGGGAGGATAGACGATGGGGGAGGGGGTCTCCGTCCGCCGCTTCTAACAAGTAATAGAGCAGTGGAGCACAAAATCAGAATTTTTAGAAGTCTGCTCCGCTGAGGGATGTCATTCCAGTGGCTAAGTGGGGGGTGGAACACTCGCGGGACAGTGTGGTCTCAGGACCCTCGGGGTCACAGAGAGACCAGGGGTGCCTGAGTGTGGCAGAGCTCCCAGGTATCGGAGCAGGGAAACTGGCTGCACAGACAGAGCTGAGGCATGGACTTTCACCTCAGGGTTGCCATAACTGTGATCCGTGGCTCAGTCAGGCCACTGCTTCTCCAGCAGGGACCCAACAAGCGGCAGATCCAGGGCAACTCCCCTTCCTCCCCTGGAGGAGTAGCGTGGGAGTGCACTGCAGGGATCTGCTGTGTTTGGAGACTCCACACGAAGTCGGGTGCCAGAGATAGAAGCGCTCAGTCATAGGCCAGGTGAGCACGGAGTGCGGCCGGAGACCAGGGAGACGGGAGTGACTGACTGCTTTTCTCTCGGGTACACTGAGGAGCCAGGACCCAAGTTCTTGGCTCCTCTGGGGCAGAGATTGGGAGGCCACCGTTTTCAATCTCCTCCTCTGGAACGGAAAGCTTGCAGGGAACAAAAACTCGCAAGAGCAAACCCGAGTGGATTGCTTAGGCTGGCCCGGCAAGGGGGGGGCAATTCCGCCTCCGGCAAAGACATTTGGGAACCATGGCAATAGGCCCCGCCCCAAGAAGATCAGCGAGAACAGCCAGCCAAGACCAAGTTTACTGATCAATGAGAACGGCAGAACTCCAGCGCTAGGGGAATACTGCACATAGAATCCATGGCTTTTTTACCATGATTCTTTAGCCTTTCAAAGTTAATTTATTTAATGTCTTTTTTAAAAATTTTTCTTTTTCCCTTTTTCAACCAACATCTTATCAATCCCTTTTTTAAAAAAACCTTTTTTATCTTTCATTTTTAGAGTCATATTCTATCCTTTCATAGTAGTTACCCTTATTTTTGGCATATATATATATATATATATATATATATATAAGTTGTTCTCTCTGTAAAATTTTGAGATACAGTTTCTTCTAACAAATCAAAATATACCCTAAATCTCTAGTGTATGGCTTTGTTCTAGTCTCCTGACTGATCACATTCTCTCCGTTTTTTTCTTTTTTTTTTTAATCCTCTTCTTTCTTTTTTCAAACAACTTCTTTTCTTTTTTAAAAGTTTTTTTTAATTTATTTATTCATGAGAGTCAGAGAGAGAGAGAGAGAGAGAGGCAGAGGCAGAGGGAGAAGCAGGCTCCCCACTGAGCAGGGAGCCCGATGCAGGGCTCGATCCCAGGACCCTGGGATCATGACCTGAGCTGAAGGCAGATGCTTAAGCATCTGAGCCACCCAGGCCCCTCAAACAACTTCTTATCTTATCAATTCCTTTTATAAAATTTTTTATAATGTTCATCTTTACAGTCATATTCCATCCCTTCATTGTATTAACCCTTATTTTTGTACATATATAAGTTTTTCTTTCTTTAAAATTTTGGGAGGCACTTTCTTCAAACAAACCAAAATACACCCAAAGTCTAGTGTGTGGCACTGATCTATGCACCAGCCTGATCAGATTTGATCATATTCTATTTTTTTTGTTTTGTTCTCTTTCTGTTTTTCTCTTTTTTCTTTTTCTTTTTCTTTCTTTCCCTTTCTTTTCCCCCAGTTTCAGGTCTTTTCTTATTTGTTTAGAGTATATTTTCTGGGGACATTGTTACCCTTTAACATTTTGTTCTCTCATTCATCTATTCTCCTCTGGACAAAATGACAAGATGGAAAATAACACCACAACAAAAAGAACAAGACGCAGTACCAACTGCCAGGCACATTAGTAAGATGGCGGAACTAGAGTTCAGAATGATGAGTTTAAAGAAACTAGCTGGGCTTGAAAAAACATGGAAGTTATTAGAGAAACCCTTTCTGGAAAAAATAAAAAACTAAAATCTAACCAAGTCGAAATCAAAAAGGCTATTAATGATATGCAATCAAAAATAGGGGCTCTAACTGCTAGGATAAATGAGGCAGAAGAGAAAATTAGCGATATAGAAGACCAAATGATGGAAAATAAAGAAGCTGAGAAAAAGAGATAAACAGCTACCGGATCACGAGGGCAGAATTCGAGAGCTAAGTGATACCATAAGATCAAACAACATTAGAATAATTGGGATCCCAGAAGAAGAAGAAAGAGAAAGAGGGGCAGAAGGTATACTGGAGCAAATTATAGCAGAGAACTTCCCTAATTTGGGGAAGGAAACAGGCATCAAAATCCAGGAAGCACAGAGAAACCCTCTCAAAATCAATAAAAATAGGTCAACACCCCGACATCTAATAGTAAAACTTACGAGTCTCAGAGACAAAGAGAAAATCCCGACAGCAGCTCGGGAGAAGAGATATGTAACCTATAATGGTAGAAACATTAGATTGGCAACAGACTTATCCACAGAGACCTGGCAGGCCAGATAGGATGGGCATGACATATTCAGAGCACTAAATGAGAAAAATATGCAGCCAAGAATACTATATCCAGCTAGGCTGTCATTGAAAATAGGAGAGATCAAAAGCTTCCAGGACAAACAAAAACTAAAGGAATTTGCAAACACAAAACCAGCCCTACAAGAAATGTTGAAAGGGGTCCTCTAAGCAAAGAGAGAGCCTAAAAGCAACATAGACCAGAAAGGAACACAGACAATATACAGTAACAGTGACCTTACAGGCAATACAATGGCACTAAATTCATATCTTTCAATAGTTACCCTGAATGTAACTGTGCTAAATGCCCCATCAAAAGACAAAGGCTATCAGATTGGAATAAAAAACAAGACCCATCGATATGCTGTCTGCAAGAGACTCATTTTAGACCCAAAGGCACCCCCAGATTGAAAGTGAGGGGGTGGAAAACGATTTACCATGCTAATGGACACCAAAAGAAAGCTGGGGTGGCAATCCTTATAACAGACAAATTAGATTTGAAACCAAAGACTGTAATAAGAGGTGAGGAAGGACACTATATCCTACTTAAAGGGTCTATCCAACAAGAAGATCTAACAATTGTAAATATCTATGCCCCTAACTTGGAAACAGCCAATTATATAAGGCAATTAATAACAAAAGCAAAGAAACACATCGACAACAATACAATAATAGTGGGGGACTTTAACACCCCCCTCACTGAAATGGACAGATCATCTAAGCAAAAGATCAGCAAGGAAATAAAGACTTTAAATGACACACTGGACCAATTGGACTTCACAGATCTATTCAGAACATTCCATTCCAAAGCAACAGAATACACATTCTTCTCTAGTGCCCATGGAACATTCTCCAGAATAGATCACATCCTAGGTTACAAATCAGGTCTCAACCGGTACCAAAAGATTGGGATCATTCCCTGCATATTTTCAGACTACAATGCCTTGAAACTAGAACTCAATCACAAGAGGAAAGTCGGAAAGAACTCAAATACATGGAGGCTAAAGAGCAGACTACTAAAGAATGAATGGGTCTACCAGGAAATGAAAGAAGAATTAAAAAAATTCATGGAAACCAATGAAAATGAAAACACAACTGTCCAAAATCTTTGGGATGCAGCAAAGGCAGTCCTAAGAGGCAAGTATATAGCAATACAAGCCTTTCTCAAGAAACAAGAAAGGTCTCAAGTACACAACCTAACTCTACACCTAAAGGAGCTGGAGAAAGAACAGCAAATAAAGCCTAAACCCAGCAGGAAAAGAGAAATAATAAAGATCAGAGCAGAAATCAGTGAAATAGAAACCAAAAGAACAGTAGAACAGGTCAACGAAACAAGGAGCTGGTTCTTTGAAAGAATTAACGAGATTGATAAACCCCTGGCCAGACTTATCAAAAAGAAAAGAGAAATGACCCAAATCAACAAAATCATGAATGGAAGAGGAGAGATCACAACCAACACCAAAGAAATACAAACAATTCTAAGAACATATTATGAGCAACTATATGCCAACAAATTAGATATCCTGGAAGAAACGGATGCATTCCTAGAGATGTATCAACTACCAAAACTGAACCAGGAAGAAATTGAAAGCCTGAACAGACCTATAACCACTAAGGAAATTGAAGCAGTCATCAAAAATCTCCCAACAAACAAAAGTCCAGGGCCAGATGGCTTCCCAGGGGAATTCTACTAAACATTTCAAGAAGAGTTAATACCTATTCTTCTGAAACTGTTCCAAAAAATAGAAAAGGAAGGAAAACTTCCAAATGCGTTTTATGAGGCCACCATTACCTTGATCCCCAAACCAGACAAAGACCCCATCAAAAAGGAGAATTACAGACCAATATCCTTGATGAACATGGATGCAACAATTCTCACCAAAATACTAGCCAATAGGATCCAACAGTACATTAAAAGGATTATTCACCACGACCAAGTGGGCTTTATTCCTGGGATACAAGTTTGGTTCAACATCCACAAATCAATCAATGTGATACAATACATTAACAAAAGAAAGAACAAGAATCATATGATCCTCTCAATAGATGCAGAAAAAGCATTTGACAAAGTACAGCATCCTTTCTTGATCAAAACAGAATATAGGCATAGAGGGTACATACCTCAATATTATAAAAGCCATCTATGAAAAGCCCACAGCAAATATCATTATCAACGGGAAAATACTGAGAGCTTTCTGCCTAAGTTCAGGAACACGGCAGGGATGTCCACTATCACCACTGCTATTCAACATAGTATTAGAAGTCCTAGCCACAGCAATCAGATAACAAAAAGAAATAAAAGACATCTAAATTGGCAAAGAAGAAGTCAAACTCTCACTCTTGCAGATGATATGACACTTGATGTGGAAAACCCAAAAGACTCCACCCCAAAACTGCTAGAACTCATACAGGAATTCAGTAAAGTGGCAGGATATAAAATCAATGCACAGAAATCAGTGGTATTCCTATACACCAACAACAAAACAGATGAAAGAGAAATTAAGGAGTCGATCCCATTTACAATTGCACCCAAAACCATAAGAGACCTAGGAATAAATCTAACCAAAGAGGCAAAGGATCTGTACTCAGAAAACTATAAAATACTCATGAAAGAAATTGAAGACGACACAAAGAAATGGAAGAACGTTCCATGCTCATGGATTGGAAGAACAAATATTGTGAAGATGTCAATGCTACCCAGAGCAATCTACACATTCAATGCAATCCCCATCAAAATACCATTCACTTTTTTCAAAGAAATGGAACAAATAATCCTAAATTTGTATGGAACCAGAAAAGACCCCGAATAGCCAGAGAAATGTTGAAAAAGAAAAGCAAAGCTGACGGCATCACAATTCCGGACTTCCAGCTCTATTACAAAGCTGTCATCATCAAGACAGTATGGTACTGGCACAAAAACAGACACACAGATCAATGGAACAGAATAGAGAGCCCAGAAATGGACCCTGAACTCTATGGTCAACTCATCTTTGACAAAGCAGGAAAGAATGTCCAATGGAAAAAAGACAGTCTCTTCAACAAATGGTGTTGGGAAAATTGGACAGCCACATGCAGAAGAATGAAACTGGACCATTTCCTTACATCAGACACAAAAATAGACTCCAAATGGTTGAAAGACCTCAATGTGAGACAGGAGTCCATCAAAATCCTAAAGGAGAACACAGGGAGCAACCTCTTCTACCTCGGCTGCAGCAACTTCTTCCGAGAAACATCACCAAAGGCAAGGGAAAATGGCAAAAATGAACTATTGGGACTTCATCAAGATAAAAAGCTTTTGCACAGCAAAAGAAACAGTCAACAAAACCAAAAGACAACCGACAGAATGAGAGAAGCTATTTGCAAATGACATATCAGATAAAGGGCTAGTATCCAAAATCTGTAAAGAACTTCTTAAACTCAACACCCAAAGAACAAATGATCCAATCAAGAAATGAGCAGAAGCCATGAACAGACATTTTTCCAAAGAAGACATCCAAATGGCCAACAGACACATGAAAAAGTGCTCAACATCCCTTGGCATCAGGGAAATCCAAATCAAAACCTCAGTGAGATACCACCTCACACCAGTCAGAATGGCTAAAATTAACAAGTCAGGAAAGGACAGATGTTGGCGGGGATGTGGAGAAAGGGGAACCCTCCTACACTGTTGGTGGGAATCCAAGTTGGTGCAACCACTCTGGAAAACAGTATGGAGGTTCCTCAAAAAGTTGAAGATAGAGCTACCATATGATCCAGCAATTGCACTACTGGGTAAGTACCCCAAAGATACAAATGTAGGGATCCGAAGGGGTACGTGCACCCTGATGTTTATAGCAGCAATGTCCACAATTGCCAAACTGTGGAAAGAGCCAAGATGTCCATTGACAGAGGAATGGCTAAAGAAGATGTGGTATGTATATATATATATATATATATATATACATATATATATATAATGGAATATTATGCAGCCATCAAAAGTAATGAGATCTTGCCATTTGCAACAATATGAATGGAACTGGAGGGTGTTATGCTGAGTGAAATAAGTCAATCAGAGAAAGACATGTATCCTATGACCTCACTGATATGAGGAATTCTTAATCTCAGGAAACAAACTGAGGGTTGATGGAGTGGTAGGGGGTGGGAGGGATGGGATGGCTGGGTGATAGACACTGGGGAGGGTATGTGCTATGGTGAGCGCTCTGAATTGTGCAAGACTGTTGAATCACAGATCTGTACCTCTGAAACAAATAATACCATATATGTCTAAAAAAAAATAAAAGAAGATAGCAGGAGGGGAAGAATGAAGGGGAGGGGAATTGGAGGGGGAGACGAACCATGAGAGACTATGGACTCTGAAAAACAAAGTGAGGGTTCTAGAGGGGAGGGGAGTGGGAGAATGGGTTAGCCTGGTGATGGGTATTAAAGAGGGCATGTTCTGCATGGAGCACTGTGTGTTATACACAAACAATGAATCATGGAACACTATATCAAAAACTAATGATGTAATGTATGGTGATTAACATAACATTAAAAAAGTTAATACTTTAAAAATACGTTTTCTAAATGACCACACACACACAGAAAAAGGAATACAAAACAGGTCTTGACAGAGATTTTCAACAATAAGGAAAGGGGTTTCTGTTTGTTGTTGTTGCTCTTAATGTACAAATGTATTTCTCTGAAGCTAAGAAACGTACGTGAGCATTAAACTTATTTATGAAGTAGCCAGCACAGCCTTAGTAAATAAGTTGTGTGTTTTTTCACCCTCTCTGTTCATATAATTATCAATTCTGAAAACGCTCATTATTATATCTTTCTGAGAGCAATTTTTCAAAGGCTAGTTTTGAAAATACTTTTAAGATTATATATTCCAGTGGGAATGTATGTTTTCTGGCTTTCATGAACTAAAACATTTAAAAATAATATCCATAAATAAAATTACAGTAAAAGTTGTTATGTTTTTCAAGTAAAAAAATAAAAAATAAAAAATAAATAAATAAATAAAAATATAATGCCAGTTAGGATGTCCAGTGTCTCTGCTAGTTATGAAAACTGAATGGGCAATTCTTTTTTTTTTAATTTTATTTATTTATTTGACAGAGAGAGACACAGCGAGAGAGGGAACACAAGCAGGGGCAGTGGGAGAAGAACAGGCTCCCCACTGAGCAGGGACCCCGATGCAGGGCTTGATCCCAGGACCCTGGGATCATGACCTGAGCCGAAGGCAGATGCTTAACGACTGAGCCACCCAGGCACCCTCATGAATGAGCAATTCTTGATTTGAGAACATCTTTATAAATTGGCATGCATATGGGTTCTCCAGAATCTTCTTGGAAAAGTTTGAATTTGAAATTATTTCACTTAATTCTTCAAATGAATCAATGAAATCAATATACCTTTAAAATAAGTTGCTGGTTAAAATACCTTATATGATAACAACAGAGGAAGAAGAGAGGCAAACATAGTCATACAGGGACAAGCCTTGTTAATATAGCAGATGATGAGGCTGTGTTCAGGAATGCTATTCCCTGTGCATGGCTGTCTCAGAAAAGAGGCCCTCCACAATTCCTCCATTTCTCTTAGTGTTGCTATAGGCAATGTTCATTATCTCTCTTTTGACTGAAAATAGCAAAGTCAATACAGCACACACCTCTCCCTAATATATGAAAGAAGGTATGGCTTTTGTATGTTATACATAACCATGCACATTTGCATTTCTCAGTAGGTTAATTGATTGTCATTTCGTATGCATAAAGTGGCCAGCAGTATGCTAGAATACAACAATAACATTACCTGCTGAGATTAAAATAAATGGGATAGATTTCTTTTACTTGTAAGTAAAACCTCTTGTCACTTCATAATCAGATGAAGGAAAGGAATATGTCATTTCTGTGGATTTATATAGTTATGGAAATATAAAGTGCATTAGTGTTGTTATTCATTTTTATACCTTCCCCTATTCTAAATTCAACAGAACGTGTTTTGTTCCCCTACAAGTTGACTATGTATTTCCTGAACGTTTGTTTGTCTCATGTTGTAAATATGTGTATTTGCCTTTGCATAAAGGAAGACTCAGGAAAGACAATCTGGATCACTTCTGTCCCTACTTACCGCAAGATGAAAATGCATGTGAGAGAGCTCCCTGCCCAGTTCCAGTGTATGCGCAGCACTTATTTCTATATGTGTTTTGTGCCTCTCTTAGATAAAGTCAAAAGACATACCTCAGGTGTGTGGATGGATGGTCTGCTAGTTCATCTGGTTTAGCTTGAAAGGGACTTTCACATCTCTCCATTAGCCTGAAACAGATGGCACTTCCACTCAGCATCCATCAAGACTGGACTTGCTCCCAGCAGAGAGACTTGCCAAGCTCCACTCAATTCAATCTTTCAAAGAATGAGTGTGTGTGTGTGTGTGTGTGTGTGTGTGCATGCGTGCACGCGCACGCACTGTTCATGTTCTGGCATAACCCACTTATGTATACTTTGATCCTTGTCTCCAAATTCAGAAAAGAAGTAATAGAGAGTCCAGACTGAACTCCAAGGGCACTGAGTTCCTGTCACAGCCTCAGGGGTGCTTGACCTTGTCACTTTACTCCTTGTCTTCCTCAAAGAAAGGGGTCATCTAAGGTTTACCAACAGTAAAGTTTGTACAGGATGGAAAAGTGAAAACAAGCACTGGATTGGGAGGCAGAGGGTATGAAGGAAGTTTGGAAAGAGAAGTAGCTGATCTTGAGAGATAGAAAAATGACTATGAATGAAAATCTCAGTGTTTCAGTCCAAATGCTATGTATAACAATAATCACAGTTTTTTATTTATTATTATGTTTTAGAGTGTGACCCTTACTAAGCAGCATGATATAGTATCATAAACCCTTAAAAACCCAAACCTAATCCTGGATATTGTCACTTCCTTTTCACAGATGAAGAAAAAAGTTTGGTGTGGGCATGTTCCTGCCTGTTTAACAAGGGCTAGATTCAAGATTCAGAGTCTTCCTGCTTTCAGCTTTTTAGTTATATCTCATCATGACCCTTATCTTATCCAATTGCCTATGTCATATTTTTCCTATCAAATTATAAGATCTTCATGGTAAGGTGATCCTGATTCATATCCTTTAATCCATACAATACATGGTACCTGGAGTGATCTTGTGCCTTGTTGAGTGACTGGATGGGTAGATGAATGGAAGGATGGATGGATGGATAGATAGATGGATGGATGGGTGGATGAATGGTGGACCAATTCTAATCTATGCCAAATGGATAATTCAACATGTAGGGTCTCAGTATTTTGGAGTCATTCAATATCTATTATAGCAACATTGAAATCCCTTGGGAATCTTGTGGATAAGAGAAGGGTTACCTCCTTCTCCAAAATTTCCTGAAAATTTTCTAGACCCAATATTTGTTCTTTAGGGTAAGTGCTGCTTGCTCTGTAGTTATTACACCAAATATATTCAAATTTAAGGGGCTACAAATTGTCAAAATATAAGTGATAACTGACATTTGTATGCTAAGCATATGGGATTGTCCTTATGAGGTGAATTTAAAAAGCACATACTGTAAGAGATATGGAGGCTACTCAAAAAAACTTATATATATATTTTTTCCTGGGAGGGGGTACTTTGGAAATAGAGCAAAATGTGATTATGGAACTACTAGACAAGACTTTATTTACTCTTATTGCTCAAGAAAGGAGTCAATTCCAATTCAAACTGGAATCAATTCTCTCCAATTCTGTGCAACAGTCACAACAGAACAATGACCTTGCAGCTTCTTATGTAGCCATGTTCAGTTTATTTGTGCCTCATTAGTGGGCCTTTGTAGGTACAAAAAGTCGCTACTTAATCAACTATGCAAGGTTAAACATAAACATATTGTATTGAGTTTCGGTCCTCATAATAATGTAAGATAGGACGTTAAACTGTAGAGATGGAATGACGTCTAAATCTCATGCACAAACCAATGCTTCTCAATGTGTGACCCCCAGATGAGCATCATCAGCATCAGCTGGGAACCCATTAGAAATCAAAATGCTCAGGCTCCACTGCAGATCTGCTGAATCAGAAACTCTTGGGGTAAGGCCCAGTAATGCATGCTATCATGCCCTCCAGGTGATATTCTCTTGAGTTTAGAATCATTTCTCTAAACCAACCAAAGACAGACTATGTAAGGCACTGGTGTTAGCTGAATAAGGTCACTTCCAAGGATCCACAACAAAATCAATTCATTCCTCCCTTTTTTGACAGAAATGAAATAAAAGCGAGAATGGGGGACTCACTGCAAAAATGGATTGGCTAGTAGGACTCCCTTGTTAGAGGCAGGTGGGAGTTTCATGAGTGTCCCATAGAGTGTTGATCTAAGCATTCAACAAATCTTTTTTTAGAGGGGGGAAGCGGAGGAAGAGGGAAAGAGACTCTTAAGCAGGCTCCACGCCCAGTGGGTGAGCCCGATGTGGGGCTCAATCTCACAACCCTGAGACCATGACCTGAGCTGAAATCAAGAGTTGGGTGCTTAACTGACTGAGCCACCCAGGTGCCCCATGAATTCAACAAATCTTAATTGATCTCCTACTAAGTGCCAGAACTGTCCAAGGCGCTGGGATACAGTGATAAATGATATGGGTGAATGAGGTGGTTTCTGCCTTCAAGGTTCTTATAGTCTAGTGAACAAAACAAGCACTAAGCATGTAATGACCCTAAAGTATGAAGAGTATTATGTAAGGTATGTTACTAGGAGTTATGAGACCAAAGAACAGAACTAGTTTTCTGTTGAAAGTGGTGACTTCTCTGCTCTAGTCCCAAAGAGAGATGTTGATCCAAAGAAAGTGGAGAAGGTAGGGGAAGTGTTTTAGGTGAAAGAACATGTGTAGAGACCATGAGGACAATACAAGCTTAGGGAGTGTGGGGAATGAAAAAACATTAAATGGGACCAAAGAGTGGCTTAACAAGAGAAGAGCCTTTGTGAGGGATGCAAGGCCATAAGGAGAGTCTCTGTGAACCATTAAGTATTTGCACTTCCTTAGAATGGCACTGGGCAAGTGCTAACTGGATATAGAAAGGGAAACAAAGTGAGTAGACTGTTTTGGGAAAGTAGGTCTACATGAAAGATGGAGGATGGAATCAGAAAGAATGGAGCTTACAGTGGAGAAACCAGTTGGGAGAATATTAGGGTAATCCAGTTAAGAGAAGATGGGGCCCAGAATAGTGTGCATTTTCATTACAAACAGCATATGAATCCCTTTATGACTACTGCTTCACAAAAGCCACAATCTGCCAGATGTTTCAATGGGAATCATTGGCAAGATCTCATGGATGCTTCTCTTGTTCTGCTGCCTGTACCTCTGACCAGATAAGGGCAGTCTCTTGGCATGTTTATGGTATTGACCTGTAAACTCACAAGGGCACTTGGGGATCTGAAATAGGGCTGAAGCTGTATCCCTGCACTCATCATTCAGTGCCATAACTCCTGGAACTTGCCATTGTCCTTTTTTTTTTTTTTTTTTTAAAGATTTTATTTATTTATTTGACAGAGAGAGAGCACAGATAGGCAGAGTGGCAGGCAGAGGGAGAAGCAGGCTCTCTGCTGAGCAGGGAGCCTAATGCGGGGCTTGATCCCAAGGCCCTGGGATCATGACCTGAGCTGAAGGCAGACTCTTAACCGACTGAACCACTCAGGTGCCCCGCCATTGTCCTTTTATGTTTTTTTGTTCTGGGTACCAACAGTACAGGTACTGGTTAAGTACACATCTCGGGGAAACCAAAAAGCATTAATTATCCACATAAGATGTCTCTACATCTCCTAGAATGAGCTGCTCCCAGAGTGATTACTGAAAGACACGTGCATGGTAAATGTGGCTGTCTCAAGTTATAATGAAGAAAGCTTGGGTATTAATATTCCAAGCAGAATAAACCATGGCTGTTTTTTTTTTTTCCCACCTTTTTTTTTTTTCAAGATGAGAGAAAAATTATAGCAGTTTTCTTAAATATCCTTCTAAGAGATGATATTTAAGATTACTTTCCTTTTTATTTAAATTCAATTAGCCAAAGTACATCATTAGTTTTTGATATAATGTTAAACGATTCATTAGTTGAATATAACACCCAATGCTCATCATATCACGTGCCCTCTTTAAGTCCCATCACCCAGTTACCCCATTCCCCCATCCGCCTCCCTTTCTGCAACCCTCAGTTTTTTTCCTGGAGTCAGAAGTCTGATATGATTTGTCTCCCTCAATGATTTCCTCCCATTCAGTTTTCTCTTCCTTCCCTATTGTCCTCTGCACTATTCCTTATGTTCCACATATGAGTGAAACCGTATGATAATTGTGTTTCTCTGATTACTTTCACAAATGCATAACCTCTTTGGGCTTTGACCAGTTAATGCAAATTTCATCTTTACTGCAGAACATTTAAAGAAGGAAATAAAGCCCAGGGTGCAAAAGAGATTACCTGATATTCATCACTGAAACCCATACAGGTGAGGGAATTTTCTTGCTGTAAAGGTTACCTAATCCTTCCTTCCTTCCACCCCTCTCCAACGAGAGAATGGTGATGAAACAAATCCATGCAATCATTTTTAGATGGCAATCCTTAGCTGAGGGGTGAGCAGGGAAGTCAAATTCCTCCAAGTAGAAATTATAGCTAAATCTGCAACAAGGATGCTGACAAATCATAATGGATGTATTGGGAAAATATGGCCATGTCTTAGTCTTTTTAAAATCCACTTCAGATACTCCATGTTTCCAACAATTTTCAACTTCTATATTAATTTTCAGACTTGGAAAGTAAGATAACAGGTTTATTCCATCATCTATTCATTCAACAACTACTAGCTTAGCACTTACCATGCTGGTACCTGTCCCTGGGGCTAGGATTATGATAGCAACAAACCCCCTGTTCCTGTTTTCTAGGTGCTTAGAAGCCTATGCAGTCTTTCTCAGAAGAATTTTTTAGATATGTAAAATAAAATATATGAGTAACAGATAAATGAATTACAATAGTAGATATACTTATTAAACTATTTTAAAAGTTGTGATGCAGTATAGATATAATTTAATGTATTAAATAATGATTGTGATGAAATATGAAAATATTGATTTTTATCAGTGACAAAGACACAGATAGTGCTAATATTTCAGGATTTTTTTCTTTTGAGGCAATATTTATAAATAGAAGGAAATTCTAATTATCAGATGCAAGTGAAAATAAAGTTATATATTTTCACATGCAATTTTATGGAATCTTTGAATTCTATACATGGGGAATGAATGTGGGGAGGGGGTCGATGAATCCCCGGTGGGAGCTGACAGCTCCTTTCACCAAACCAGTGGTGGGAAAGGAAAGAATGCCAAAGGCCTATGAAAGTGAAGCCTACCTGTGTGTTTCTTTGGGCTCCATCCAGGAGCCCCAGTCTGACTCACAAATGGATAATTAGCCAGCTCTCAACAAACAGGTATCTGAAGCTACCATCTTGGAGAGGAATCCTAAGTGAAGGATGTGCAGCAGTGGGCAAATGTAAATAATACAAAGTCCTAATCTTCCATATCATGCTGAGCATTATTGCAGAGTTTCCAAGCTAAAGTTTTATCTATCCAATGGTTTCTCACCAAGTAAAATTAGAAGTCAGGGATTGAAGTGGAAAATTCCTCAACCCAGGACATGCATTTCCTCTGGAAAAACTCCTCTCTCCATCTGCATGGTGTTTGATCTCAGACACCTAGATTTATTTCTCACAGTTAGGAACACTAAGTAACCCAAATTTTGCTGCCATCATTTAAGAGGAGAAAAAATAGAATCCTAAATTACTTCAGGAAATGAAGGCCACCTCTTAGAGTTATTGTTAGAAAGTTGTGTAACTTTGAGCTACGTGAAGAAACTAAGGCAAGAAGTTGAGACTGTTACTGGAATGATTTGAAGACATTTCAACATTATTCTAAAGTTCTTATTCCTCTGCAGAGATAAATCAAATTATTATAATAGAGCTTCTGCTTCTCCATGCACACCTGCTAACCCTGCATTTCTTCTCGTATCTTTTAATGGGGGGGTCTCTTTTTTTTCTAGACAGTCAGGTAGAAAATGATGGAGTCATCATTGATTCTTTTTAAAATTCATACCCCGCATTCAATCAATCAGCAAATGATGTTGTTCTACCTTCAAAATATATCCAGAATCTAACCATTTCTCCACCCTTTGCTTTTGCCCCCTCAAACTGCCATCTCAATAACCTTCCCTCCCACCTACAACCACACCTGTCCTGCATGCATCTTTATCTTTTTACTTCCCACCCCGAAGGGAGAGTCCTGCTTTTTGCTTTCCCTGTTGCCTAGGTTCTGGAAAACCATCCCATCCCTATCTGTTCCAGCAACTTCTTCCCCTCCTCTGGATGCCAAGTGACCCTGTGTCTCAGCTCCAAAACTCCCTGCCCCCACAGACCCTGCACACGTCCACTGCAGAGACTTCCACTACACATCCAAAAGCCTGTACAGCCTGACAAATAAGTCATGATAGCCCCTTTCTCTGGTCAGTTTCCATCTCTGTACTCATGCTTCACAGTGACCCATTCTGGCAAGATGCTGGTGTGGACCCTCCATCCTCTGACCCTCCACTCACATGCCTCAGCCTTCGTTGATGTGACTGTCCTATTTTCCTGTTCCAACCCTACAAGTTGGAGATATCCTAGCAGGAAGCAAATAAATTTTGAGGGAGGGATATGTAAGCAGCTAGAGATATTGTGAACCAAAGATTTTATGTCTGTAACCCTCATGTCCTGTGTCCTGTATCTTTAATCATCTCTCCTCTACTAGTGCTTTCTCATCAATTGAAAAACTTACCAAAGCCTCTCATATTAAAAACAAACAAACAAAGAAATAAAAAACACGAACCTTTATTTCCTCTATACATAAAACCATCACTTTATTTCTTGCTTTGTTTTAACCTGCTTCTCCATGTACCTGGTCATTTCTTTATATGAGTAGTATCTTTGGTTATTTGATGTGGCAGACAATCAGGTTCCCTCTCATGGACCCCTTTATTCCTCAACCCAAGAATATCCAGTTTCCCGAGTCCATTTCAGTGAGGCATTGGTCCCAAGTGAGCTCACTAAACCCAAGAAGAATTTCCTGCTCTTTGCTCTAGCAGGCTTTCTGATGTGTTGGGTCTCTCAAACATCTCTTTGTCTCTGTGATCTTCCCATTCTCTAATCTTTCCCTCCTGTCTGATTATTTCTTACTTCATTTTGTTTATAGCATTCCAGGTGATCCTAGCATACAGCCATGTTTGAGACTCAGGGCTCAAAATCAGTACTTGTAAAAGTTTAACATTTATACAAATTTCCTGGTGATTCTTCATTTCTAACAAACTACCAGGTTATGGAAAACTGCTGCTCCTGTGACCATAGTTAGACTAGAAAATTTTAATTACATTCCATTGAATTTGAGAATCACAGCCTTACCTAGTTACTGAGAAAGTAGCAGGTTTTTACCTTCCTTCAAGAAGCCTTCTTTAATAACTTGGGGTAAATTAAATGTCCTAACTCTGTGTCTATGGCAATGTGTGCTTACTTTTATCTCAGTGCATGTACAATGAATTGCTGCCATCTCTTTATGTTAACTGTACTTCTCATTAGATCATCAAAAGCTGCAATGTGATTGGAATTCAGTAAATGGTAAAAAGTAAAGCCATTTCCCTATAACTAAGTACACCCTTTGTTTCCCAGGCACTGGGTAGAACTGAGATCATGTGAACAGAAATTAAGTCTCTTCCTGTTTTCCCCCATTGACTTCCAGTCAGAACGCTATACCTTTAGATAGTTCTCCCCACTTCTCTGGGCATTGCCATGTGGGCTTGAAACACTGAAGAGCAACACTCTCGTGTTGATCTTTTCCAACAGTTCTCTCTTCCACCCAGGGATTCAGTGCCTCTTTTTCTCCTAGTCTTTGGAGCCACACTGCTTATGCTGCCCTTTGTCAAAATGCTACTGGTGAAATTCAGCTTCATCACCTTCTGTCTGCAGGGCATGTCTTCATGGGGTTCATAGGCAATAGGATCATCATTTTTTTAAGTGTTTTCATTTTTTTAAGTTTTTATTTTAATTCTAGTTAGTTAACATACAGTGTTATATTAGTTTCAGGTGTAAGATATAGTGATTCAACATTTCCAACTATCACTTTTATTCTCCAGATTGTACTACTTCTCCATGTGAAATAGATATTGAGATATTAATAATTATATAATGTTAGGACAAACGGTTCTGGGCAAGGCAAGATGCCTGGTCACGCTGGCCCAAGGTAACTTTGGGCTTACCAGAGAAGTGTATGCTGTGACACACACAGGTCCCTCAATCTCCTCTTCCTGATCTTGCCTGGGTCTCTGGCATTGGCACATCCCTTACAGATGCCTTCCTTTCTTGCAGAATGACATAGTTCAGCAAATACAACATGTTATAAACCTAGTAGTGTTAGACCCCACTCTTTCTCAGTCAATATTAGGAGGCACTAAAACTCACTTACTAAAAGGCTTTGAATTTAAACAGACTTGGTCAAATTCCAGTGACAATCAGCCAAGACCACGGGAATTCTATATTCATAAAATGGAATAATAATATTTCCTACTTCATAGAGCTTTTCCAAGTATTAGGTAAGATAATAATTGTTTAATAAAGTATTTGGTATATAGTAAATCCTCAAAAATAATAGTGATGGGGATAATTCTGGTTTCATCTCCAACATATAAAAGGGATGAAGTCACTGCTTTCCTCATTACAACAACAACAAACAAAGCTGATGAAACTGAAAATCAATGAATTTTCTTGGACCCATCAGATAAGTGAAGTTGCAGGGCAAACTGTCACCCTGAAATCTGGGGAGAAGGGCACATCCAGAGAAATACAGCTGAGATCTACTTACCAGAAACCAAAGCTTCTGGAGTGATAAACCGGACTCTTATGTAAAAAGGTAGACAAAATGTGGGAACAGATGGATAATGTAAGCAAAAAGAGAAAAACTCTAAGAAAGGATCAAAAGGAAGTGCTAGAAATAAAAATCACCGTACCATGAAGAATACCTTTGACAGGCTTACTGGGAGAGTTGAGACAGCCAAGGAAAGAATGTGTGAGCTTAAAGATAAGTCAGCTGAAACTTCCCAAACTAAAATGCAAAGATGATTAAACAAAAAAAAAAGAATGAAAATCAGAACAGAATATCCAAAAACTGCTGGAAAACTTCAAAAAACATAATATATATGCAATTAGAATGCCAGAAGGAGGACAAAGAGAGAAGAGAGGAGAACAAATATTTGAAGTAATAATGGCGAAGAACTTTTAAAAATTAATGACAGAAACCAAAGCACAGATCCAAGAAGCTCAAGACAAAATAAGCAGGGTAAACAACTATCTCTGTATGTCTTATCTATCATCTATCTATCTATCTATCTATCTATCTATCTATCTATCTATCATCTGTCTATCTATCATCTATCTATCTATCTATCATCTATCTATCTATCATCATCATCTATCATCTATCTATCTAACTATGCTTTGGCATATCATATTCAAACTACAGAAAACCAAAGACAAAAAAAATCTTAAAGAAGCTGGGGTGAGGGAAAATACTTTACTGTTATGGCCACTCTTTGGAAGCAGAATGGACCCCACCCCAAATTTGCTTTGGATAATGAGACTTTCTGATGAGAGAAGGATGGCTCCCAAACAGGTCCAAAAATGTCTTGAGAAAACAATGAAAAGAAACTGGTTTGAGGTTTTCATGGTGGCTGGGAGGTAGGAGTGGAGTGAGAGCTCCTGCATGCAGGCAAGAGTTTATGTGGTTTGAACCTCCACTGGTGCCAAGGAAGAGAGCACCCAGACTTTCTCATCATTTTCCCCAGAGTTGGAGAAAGATTGGGAAGAGGGAAGGATAAGACTTAAAGCTGTCATCATCCAAACATTAAAAGACATGAGGTCAGACTCTTTATTACATTTATCTACAGAGGAGACAGGATAAGAATTACAGTGGACTTCTCATCAGAAACCATGAAAGGAAGAAGACAGTGGGGTGAAATATTTAAAGTGTTGAAAAAAGAAAACCCATTAACATAGAATTCTACATCTAGGGAAATTATTCTTCAAAAGTGAAAGGGGAAAAAAACTTCTTCATATAAAAACTGAGGCTATTGATCACAGGCAGACCACTCTGCAAAAAATTTTAAAAGAATTTCCTCAGGCAGAAGGAAATGATATAAATCAGAAATGTGGATTGATATTATAAAAAGAAGAGCACTGAAGAAGGAATAAGTAAAGGTTAAACAGTCTTTGACTTATCTTATGCTTAAATGATCTAAAACATAACTGTTTAGAATTATAATAGTAGCAATGTATCAGCTGATTATAGCATATGGGTAAGTGTAATAAATGAAAGTGATGTCAGAGGTACAGGAGGGAGGAATTATGGTATAAGTCTGGCATAAAGTACTTACGCTACACATGAAGTGGTATACTGTTATTTGAAGGTAGACTTAGATTAAGCATATATATTATAAGACCTTCTGTTGTCATCTCTAATATTAAAAGACTTGGAAATTATCACTTCCATACATACAAATAGAAAAAAAAAACCCACTGAAAAATGAAAATCAAAGATTTTTCCCAGACCAATCAGAAAACTGAAATTACAGGGCAAACTGCCACCCCCAAAACTGGAGAGGCAGGCAAATATAGACAAACACAGTCAAGATCCATAACTGATAGATCAAGCAGACAGAAAATCAGTAAAGATGTCGATTACTTGAACAAACACTATCAATCAATTTGACCTAACTGACATTTAAAGATCCCTTCATCCAACAACAGCAAAACACACATTCTTCTTGAGCTCACATGGAGCATTCAACAATATAAAGATCACATTCTAGGACAAAAACACACCTTAACAAATTTAAAAGAATAAAAGTCATATGAAGTATGTTCTTGAAACACTCTGAAATCAAACTAAAAATCAATAATAGAAATATAACTGGAAAAAAATATTTAGATATTTAACAACACACTTCTAAATAACACATAGTTCAAAGAAGTCTCAAGAAAAAATATTTTTAACTAAACGAACATTAAAATGAAACATAATATTATTGGGAGGCAGTGAATACAGTGCTTAGAGGAAAATTTATAGCATTAAATGCATATATAGAAAAAAGAAAGCTTTAAAGTCAATAACCTAAACTGCCACAATAGGAATCTAGAGAAAGGAAAACAATTTAAGCCTAAAGGAAGCAAAAATGTATATATAATTTTTTAAATGGACAGAAATCAATGAATTAAAAACAAGAAATCAGTAAAATAAAACCAAGGGGTGCCTGGGTGGCTCAGTGGTTAAGCGTCTGCCTTCGGCTCAGGTCATGATCCCAGGGTCCTGGGATCGAGTCCCATATCGGGCTCCCTGCTCAGCGGGAAACCTGCTTCTCCCTCTACCACTCCCCCTCCTTGTGTTCCCTCTCTCGCTGTCTCTCTCTCTGTGAAATAAATAAATAAAATCTTTAAAAAAAAAAAAAATAAAATAAAATAAAATAAAACCAAAAGCTGATTCTTTGAAAAGAGCAGTAAAATTGATAAACTTGTAACCAGACTAGGGAGAAGATACAAATTAATAAATCAGAAATAAAAGTGCTTCATCACTACTGATCTCATGGACATTCAAAGGATAATAAATCATACCATTAACTTCATTTCTACCAACGTGATAACACAGATTAAAAAGTTCAAATCCTTGAAAGACACAAATAACCAAAACTCATTCAAGGAGAAATGGATAATATGAATAATCTTATATCTATTAAATAAATTGAATCAATCGTTAATAACTCTTCAATAAAAGAAATAATGAGGCCCAGATGATTTCACTGGTGAATTCTAGTAAACATTTAAGGATGAAATGATACAAATCTTTTGCAAATTATTCCAGAAAATGAAACTAGAAGGAACATTTTCTAACTCATTCCACAAAGCCAGCATTACCCTAATGCCAATACTACATGAAGATAATACAAGAAAAGAAACCTGCAGACTAATGCTTCTCAAGAATATAGAGATAAAATTCCTTAACAAAATATAGCAATCAAATATTAAAAAGTGTAAAGACATTATACACCATGACAAAAGGGGAATTTGCAGGAATGCAAGGCTGATTCAAAATTCAAAAAATCAATCCATTTAATGTATCACATCAATAGCTAAAGAAGAAAAACCATGTGATAATATCAGTAGATACAGAAAAAGCATTTGGCAAAATTTAACACTATTCATGATCAAAATTCTCAGCCAACTAAGAATAAAGGTGAACTTTAATTTTTTGAGAAATAATATCTCCTATGGCTAACATCATATTTAATTGCAGAAAATGAGATGATTTTTCCCTATGATTAGGAACAAGGCAAGGATGTCCCATCTCACTACTTTCACTCAATACAATATTGGAAATCTTATCTAGTGCAATAAGATCCCCCCCCCCAAAAAATGTGCATAGATTGGGAAGGAAGAAACTGTTCACAGATGATGTGATCATCTATATAGAAAATTCTAAATCCCAAAGAACTGACTAAAGAACATTCTTTTGGAGATAATAATTGATTATAGCAAGGTCACAGGATATAAAATTAATATACAAAAGCTAATCACTTTCCTATATACCAGCAATGAGCAATTGGAATTTCAAATTAAAAAAAAAAATACAATACCATTTTTAATAGCTCACACACAAAAAAGAAATACTTAGGTACAACTCTAGCAAAATATGTACAGGATCTATATGTGGAAAACTTTAAATCTGATGAAAGAATCAAAGATCAAAATGGAGGGATGCTCTGGGCTCATGAACTGGAAAACTAAATAGTGTTAAGATATCAATTCTTCTTGGGTGCCTGGGTAGCTCAGTCAGTTAAGCATCTGCTTTCAGCTCAGGTCATGATCCCAGGGTCTTAGGATTGAGCCCTGCGTAGGGCTCCTTGCTCAGTAGAGAGCCTGCGGCTACCCCTGCTTGTGCATGGTCTCTCACAGTCTCTCTCTCTATGTGTCACATAAATAAATAAAATCTTTTTTTCTCTTTAAAAAAAGATATCAATTCTTTTCAATCTGATTTATAGATTTAAATCCCAATAAAAATTCTGGCAAGCTATTTTGTATTTTGTAGATACCAACAAGTTCATTCTAAAGTTCATATAGGAAGAAAAAAGTCCTAGACTAGCCAATGCAATACTAAAGAGCAAAGTTGGAGGGCTCAACACTACCCAACTCCAATATTTACTCTAAAGCTTTTTTAGTAAAGTAACTTTACTATAAGGTTTACTATAAAGCTATTTTAATTAAGAGAGCATAGTATTGGCAAAAGAATAGACCCACAGATCAATGGAACAGAATAGAGAGCCCTAAAATAAAGCTACACAAATACAGTCACTGATCTTTGGCAAAGAAGTAAAGGTGGATTAGTAGACAAAAAACAGAGTTGTTTTTTTTGTGTGTGTGGGTGTGTGTATGTTTTTTTTCTTTTTTTCAAAAATGGTGCTGGGAAAATGAGATGTTCATATGTTAAGAAAAATGGATGTAGATGCAGGCATTATACCTTGCACAAAAATTAGTTCAAAGGGAATTACAGACCTCAATGTAAAATGAAAAACTATAAAACTTCTAGGATAAAATATTTGAGAACACCTAGGTGACCTTGGGTTTGACAATGACTTTTTAAATAGCAAATAAAAACATAATAAATAAAATAAAAACTAATAAATTAGAATTTATTAAATTAAATGTCTTCTCTATGAGAGACACTGTTAAGAGAATGAAAAGACAAGCCACAGACTGAGAGGAAGTACCTGCATCACACATATCTGATAAAGGATTTGTATCAACATATTCAAGGAACTCTTAAAATTCAATGATAAGAAGAAAAAAAACAATAAAAAAAGGGCAAAAGAACTAGACACCTCATGGAAGAAAATAAACAGATGGCCAATAAGCATGTGAAAAGTTATTCAATATCATTTGTCATTAGTGAATTGAAAATTAAAATAAAAGTGAGATATCATTACACAGCTGTTGGAATGGCTAAAATTAAAAAAAAATCATAATGCCTATTGCTGGTGAGGTTGCAGAACGATGGGGACTCTCATTTATTTCTGTCTCCCCCTGTGGCTGTGCCATTTTGCATTCCCAATAGCAGTAAATGAAAAGTTCCTGGCACTCCACATCCTTGTAATTGGTACTACAATTGTTTTTTTTTTTTTTTAATTTTAGACATTTTAATATGTGTGTAGTGAAACCACTTATTTGTTTTCATCTGCAGTTCTCTAAAGAGTACAGTATGGGGGAAAGGGAAAAAGAGTACCTTTAGAAGGAAGAAAACTGACAAACACTACATCAGCTTGTTGTCACATCAAATATCAATAGGGATGACATGATGAAATGGTGCATCATGATAAAAATGGTCATATTCCCCCAAACTCATAACCCCAGTCTAATCAAGAGAAAAATACCAAATTCCAATTGAGGGGCATCCTACAAGATACTTGACCAGTGCTACTAAAACTGTCAAAGTCATCTAAAACAAGGTAGGTCTGAAAAAGTGTCACAGCCAAGAGAAGTCTGTGGGGACCTGGCAAGTAAATGTCTTGGGTGAGATCCTGGAACAGAAAAAGACAGTAAGTAAAAACTAAGGGAATGTGAGTAAGCCATGAACCTTAGTTAATTAATTAATTATAACTATATTTAACTATCATTGAAACTATTTTTCATTAAGTGTACTATACTAATACAAGATGTTAATACTGGAGGAAACAGTGTGAGGGGGAACTCTATACTACTGTCTCAATTTTTCTGAAAGCCTAGAATTTTGGTAAGTGTTAGTTTCATTAAAACTTGATAATATGATCTAAAAACCCATTGCCTTCTGACAATGATCTACACTGCCTCACAATGGGCTGAAAACAACTCAAGGTGGCTGGGCCAGCACCACATGAACCCCCTGCTATGTTAGATTCTCTTTCCCAGGAAGACCAGGGAGGAGGGGCTAGTGTAACCCATTTTTCTAATATTTAAGCATTGTTATTTTTCAATAAAATAGATTCAAGCTGAAGTTTTAATAATTACTCCATAACCACATGGATCATCTTGGGAAATGTGCAGCTACTCCCCAGTCAGAAAACTCCGGGACGGGCAGTGTGTGTGTATGTGTGTGTGTGTGTGTGTGTGTGTGTGTGTGTGTGTGTGTGGTGGGGGGAGGGGAACTGAGGTAGGGTTTCTCTGGGGAAGCATCTTAGTGGAGTCATCATCTTCAGCTGCATCTGCTTCCCAGTTCCAGAAAGTAAGCTTATCTGAATTAAACCCAGGCATATTCCATTGTTTTATGCAGATGCACAATGTATAAACTCACATGCATACACCAGAATGCCAATTTGGTGATTCCAAATGGAGCTTATTCTTTTACAGGGCTCATGATGTTTGAGATAAGTCTCAAATACTCCCCTTGTCAGAGACCTTGCTGTGTGGTGAGCAAAACAAAGGAACTGGCTTGAGTTCCAGAAAACCCCATTGCATATCTCTCACCATAAAAGAACACATCTGCAGGGACCAGCTCTGTCCTCTTATGGACAGGACTGCAAGGACTCTGACAACTTGATTTTGTTGTTGTTTGTTCCCTCAGTTATTCTATTTTTCTCTAGCTAGTTCAGTTGAATCTTTCTCTAACTTATATATTGCATTTTCAGTGGTGTACCATGTACCAGACACTGCTTCAAGAATTTTGCATGTATTTATTCACTTAACCCTATGACAACCTGCACAGCAGATACCAATATTCTCCATTTTACAGACAAGGGAACTAGGCACAGAGGGGTAAGTACCAGTCTGAAAAAATTCTCGGGCTGAGAAAGGACTCCAAGCTACCTGGTTCATTCTGTTTCTTTCTTTCTTTCTTTCTTTTTTAAAGATTTTATTTATTTGACAGAGAGAGACACAGCGAGAGAGGGAACACAAGCAGAGGGAGGGGGAGACGGAGAAGCAGGCTTCCTGCCAAGCAGGGAGCCCGATGCGGGGCTCGATTCCAGGACCCTGGGATCATGACCTGAGCCAAAGGCAGACGCTTAACGACTGAGCCACCCAGGCGCCCCAAGGGTTCATTCTGTTTCTGTCTGACTCTGAATCCTACCCCATTTCTCATATGGTAGTTCATCATTGCATCATGAGTTAGCCTCTCCTGGATGCAGCATGGAAGACAGCCCACCCCTTATGTCAGGGTGTTGGTTGTATTTTTTAAATTACCAGATTTATGTGACAGCTGAATGTTTTCATTCAGCATTATTTGCTCTCCCCTCTAATCCAGGGCTTTTTTCCTTTTTCATGACTTTTTCTGAGATTTCAATGATTTCCTAGATCCTGGACCTTTTGCAGCCCTCAGAACTTCAACCACACCTTCCATTAGCGATGACTTTTCAGTGACTTCAAATGATTGCACATGACTTTTCTGCTATAGATTTAAGTATTTGACAGCCTTCGTATTTCTTTATCTCTTGCATTGCCAAGCACAGTGTAGAACAGGCAGGCAGCACATCATATATGTATACCATTTCTACCAGTTTTTGAAAACAGTCAGCCATGGAAGTAAAGCCTGTACAAAGTCTAGGGAGCAGCTGACTTCATTTGTTGGCATCTTCCCAGAATAGCACTTTTGGGAGTCACTGCAAAGCTTCTGGGAGTCACTGGGGTTTATCTGAATTATTTGTTTTACTTTCAAACTACCCCACAGCCTGCAGGAACCATTTTTTTCCCACTGAAAACCATTCACTTGCAGTTATACTTACCCAAATAGGTTGACCCCATCTTGTAACCACCAGCCACCTCCACTACACCAATACTCAGGTGCATGAAAGAGCTCTGTCTCCATGCTCTGTTTTTCAAATAAGAGAAAGTTAATTTGTGCCAAATGTCTTTTCATAACCAATAAAGCCTGTAGGGCTGTGGGAGGCAGATAAGTCTTGCTTCTCTGCACTGCGGCCCGCTAATTAAGATCACAGAATCACATTCTGGTTATCTGCATCCAAGAGCCTGCCTTACCTCTTAATATCTTCCTTTTGCACATATATAAATACCACAGGGATGGATTGTCCCATCTGAGACAAAGACAGGAGCCAAACATTTGCAGAAATTAGGCTCTTGTTGATGCTTCATTATGGTTATCTTTGGCCTCTGTATGTGCATTCCTCCCCCTGGACAAAACATTTAGAAGATTAATTGGATGTCAGACAGTAGCAGAGAGATAGGAGAGGAGATGATGTGCATCTCACTGCAGTGACTTTGCTCTCCGAGTTCCAGCCCAGCAGCTGTGAGAAAGGACACAGGATAAAAATCCAGTGATGTCTGCTTAAGGCTGGCATTCAGCCACTTACAGCTGGGTGATCCTTAGCCTTGTGAGGCCATATTTTCCAACCATGTGGTTATTGTGAGGATTAAGCAAAATGATATTTAAGAGTTGTGTTGTCATTTTCAAAGCCAGGCCTTGTTTTTTGTTATTTTTGAGATGCAGTTCCTCATGAGCCCGGAGTGTTTCTGTGTTATAGCTGGTAGTGTCCATGTTCAAATTGTTCATGTTCTTTATCTTGGAGAGAGATGGTAGGTCCCCAGAGACAGGACTTACCTGAGAACTATTGTTTTCTCTGGCCTGTTGGGTTGTAGGGATCTCAGGCAAGACTCTCAGGTTCCAAAGTTCAGAAAAGTTTGAAAAGTTTGCAAAGTTTGCAAAGTTTGCAACACCATGTCCCCGATTTGAAGGCTTATATAGTTATTGTCCAAATTGGGATAATTTCATAGTGAAAGAGATATTATTACTAACAAGGCTAGGGCAACAGGTATAATCTGGGACATTTGTTACCCTGCAAAGACCTAACTACTCCCAGCAACGGTGGAAAGGGAAGAAGATGTGTGTGGTTTGCTGTCCCTGGCTCAAAAATCATTGAGCGAGCCTGGAGCAAGTGTTCTGGCCACTTCCTCTTGCTCTGGATAGTATTCACCTTCTAACAAGAGCATCTTGTGGAAACCCCATGGGAATGATACAGTGACAATAAACCTTAGAAGAGAGGTTCTGCAGCAGGATGGAAGATAACTCAGGGCCTTGACATCATGTCATAGAGAAAACAGTTAACTTCCCACCCTCCACCTCCTCATACTCGCACCCTATCACATACCCAAGGGCACACATACAAGTATTTTGGTGGTGGTAATGGGGTGATAGTAATAGTTTTTGCTTGTTTGTTTAGTGTACAGCAGATTTTTGGTCCCGACCTTGGCTTCTGGAGCTGTGTAGATTACCGCAGATGAGCAGACTCTTGGGCCCCCACCCAACCAACACACCCTGGTTATTTCTCAAAAGATCCAACCCATTGAATTATCTTTCTGCACTCACAATGGGTCTACTCTCTTGTCCTGTCTAAGCAGGTTCTTCTACTTTTTCCTATTTTGTTAAATGAAACCACTGAGGAGCACGGATAGGTCAAAGAGCTGAGATTTATAAAAGTTACTTCCACTTATTCACTCTGCCAGTAGAGCAATCTGCAGAAGATGTAGGTCTGAAAGTTTCATTTCTGCCTTTTGGAATGAAGACTCAACTAACTACAATTTCCTCCTTTCTCCTTTTCATGTGTAAAGCGCATACAGTGTGTATCAAGTCATATTGAAACTGTACTTCATGGGGGTCTCATTTGTATTGTCATGTATTATTTTCTACTCAGTTCACATTTCCAATTTCACGCACAAAATCATGTACATTCAGGCCTATATTCTCTATACAGAGAACAAGGGTCACGTCCTGCATCTCAAGCCCCATATTCCCTGCAGGGCCCCAAAGAGAGGTGCTGATACTGCCCAGAATGCTTGTGTCCACCAGAGCCATGAAGTGAGCAACTATGATGGTGCCTCTGAGGAGACCATGAGCAGCCATAAGGGACCCTCAAAGGAGAGGTATCAAGTTATCAAACTGTGGTGACTCAGACAAATTTTGAGGTATGATAGGCCTCACATGTGCACACCTACACACATGGCCATACGCGTACACATAGCTAAAAACCATGAGAAAGGACCTCTAGAAATATCATACTGTGACTTCTCATGTAGAGTGTCATTAAACTACCAAAACCACCATCTGAAACCGAAAACTTTAAGCAATGTTAAAGTCGATAACTTTAAGCCAAAGAAAAGTAGACAAAGAGGAAGAAGTTATCAGTGATGAGAGAAGAATTTTTCAATATAAAATAAAGACAAACAAATGATAACTTAAAGAAATTGACTTTAAAAAAATGTAGAGATGAAAAGACCCTTAAAACATCTTCATATTCATTTCGGTGCATGGATGGTGGTTTATTCAGAAAGAAATTAAAGAAGAAACAAGTGGAGATGAAAAGAAATTAGGTGCAATTCTAAGAACTAGAGAATATTTAAGAGCAAGATAATGTGAAAAGAATCTTAAAAATGCAAGGATTAAATAACCTAAGAAAAAACACTCTGATGTAAAATTATGAAGGAAAGCACAATTTCTAAGTAAGTTAAGGGGCAAATGGTAAAGTTGATGATCAGATATTCAGGTGTATCTTATTTTCATTCAGAAATGAAAGACAACAAACTAACAAACAACTAAAATCATGGGCCCAGGAATAGGAACTGCAACTATATTAATTATCACATTCATTAACACTTCTTTCAAAACTTATTAACTAAATCATGAAAAGCAAGAAGTACTGAGCCACCACTTTAAAGAAGGTGAAAGATAAAAACTTCATCACAAAGTTCCTTAAATGAGACAAGTGATTCTTCATACATGTGGCAGATGTTAATATGTTCAATGAATCTAAGGAAATGTGTCAGGAGGAAGCCTCTACAGCACAGGGCGTTTGTTTAACTTCTGCACTCACAATGGAGCTCAGCACCTAGGACAGCTCCCAAAAAGAGCAGGTACTCCGCAGTATCCGTTTAATGAGTACATTATGTAAACAGTGATGGAGGAAGAGGTTGTAAAGCCAATAGCTCAAGACCCTTTGTATTTTACAAAGGGCATACAGAGGATTTAAGAAAGAGAGACATATTAATCTTAAGTATCTAGTTACAAATAGGTCAATCAGCGTGGGCAATCAAACAAGAAATGGTACTGAACTCTTCTTGCCAAAAACCATAATAAATCTCAAGTAGATTAAAGCATTGTATTTTAAAACTAAAGAAACAACAATCATTTTAGAAAGTCAGAATAATATCTTTATGCCAACTGTGGAAGAAAAGTAATGGCTCTATTATTATAGTGGTAGACCAAATTACAAAAAAAAAAAAAAAAAAAAAGGGCAGTAATGACTCTATACAATTTTTAAACTTTCACACAATGAAAATCAACAATGCAATGACGAAAAAATAAATAGCAGAACAGATGAAATATGTAATATCTTAAGGTCTGATACATACCAAGTAGTAACCTTTTGTTACCCAGACTTGCTCTCCCTCTGAAATGCACTTTGGCCAAACAGAACATTGACTTTTCCTGCCTTCTTGCCCCTTCATTCCAGCTTCCCTGTTTTGGACCTCATCTAGACCATCAGCTCCTAGTTCTCTGCTCTGGGTGCTCACAGTATAAGCAGGTCTCCAACAACTCCTGGTCCTGGAGCTTAGAGTGGGAACTTCAAATCTATCCTAGTACTTCATGGTTCTCCAACTCCCTCCCCAAGCCAGTTACCTTCCTTGAATCCAACCAAACATTTGGTTTCTCCATATGTATCCTAAATGAGGACTACTGGTGGGAGAGTGGAGAACCACATTATGTTACATAATATTGACAACCCAAGTGTTGCAGTGTTTCTTCTCATACCTCAGACAGGCCTTTGGTGGCACTTGGCAATCCCTTTCCTCACCTCCAATTAGGACAAAAAGAGAAGGCTGTCCCCCACTACTCAGCATGTGGGATGTAGAATACTACATCACAGCACCTGCTTACTTCTTAGAAATGCAGGGTCTCAGGCCCTAATCAGACTTACCAAAAATGATTCTGCATTTTACTGAGATCCTACATAACTTATTTGCACACCAAAATTTAAAAAGCTCTGGTTTAGACCTCATTTTCCTCTTCTCTTAAAACAAGTGAGCCTGGACCTAATTTCACAGAGAATTTTGGGCCAAGAGTAGTGGTCCCCTATAGCTTTCCTTGGTTGCAAACCTGTTAATTCAACCAGCCTTCTCCTTTGTCTCGAGATGAGTCCCAGCACCCTGCTTTTCGGAGCCTAACTCCTCTGCCTACACTTCTGATTCTTTTTCTTTGATTATCTTTAGAAAGATGATACTGGCACTCATTCCCTCACTCTTTCATTGTGTCATAACTAATAGCTAATTTGCTAACTTCATCATAAAAGGGAGTTCTACCAATAACTATTTGACCTCTAGATACCACTATTTGTTTTTCTTTCCATGCTAATGGTTGTTGCTGAAAGGAATAATTTACACTTATTGCTGCTAAATTCCTCATTTCTCATTCATCCTGAATTTGGATCTGAGGCCTAGGCTGAGAGTCTTCTTTTGAAGATCTCTAGTGCTTTGCTAACTGTCTGCCATAAAAGCCTACTTACAAGCATCCTCCTTAACCCATCCCCTTCTTGTACTTGAGTTTCTGTGAAGCTCCACTTCCTGGTGAGTTCCTTACTCGTCTGATGTTTCTGACCACTCAGTTGCTTTTTTCTGCTGCACAACTACATGAGTAGCTGGAGCCCTTGGTTGGGATCCAGTTAAGTCTTGGCACAAATGAAAAATTAGTGAGCAGGAATGTTGGGACTGGGTGGGGAGAGATAATTTGGGTGAGTACCTGGGGAAGAGAACTGGCAATGGGGAAATGATATAAATTCTAGGATATAATTCTGTAAGATAAAGATGCCAACCCAAAGGAAGGAGATAAAGAAATGTAGGAACTGTTTCCACAAGGACCTTTGTGAAACACAAGATGTGAGTAGAAATAGAAAGACACCTGTACTGCATGGAGCATTGGGTGTTATATGAAAACAATGAATCATGGAACACTACATCAAAAACTAATGATGTCGGGGCACCTGGGTGGCTCAGTCGTTAAGCGTCTGCCTTCGGCTCAGGTCATGATCCCAGGGTCCTGGGATGGAGCCCCGCATCGGGCTCCCTGCTCAGCTGGGAGTCTGCTTCTCCCTCCCCCTCTCCCCCTGCTTGTGTTCCCTCTCTTGCTGTGTCTCTCTCTGTCAAATAAATAAATAAAAATTAAAAAAAAAAAACTAATGATGTACTATATGGTGCCTAACATAATAAAATAAAAATAAAGAAGAAAGAAAGAAAGAAAGAAAGAAAAATTAAGAAAGAAGAAAGAAGAAAGAAAGAAAGAAAGAAAGAAGAAAGAAAGAAAGAAAGAAAGAAAGAAAGAAAGAAAAGTAAAATTCCCCTCCTCAAAAAAAGAAAGAGGCCCCTTCACTACTTTTGTGGAACTGGCCAAAGTATGAAGAGCAGGAAGCTCTGACTCTGTTGGCAGCAGAGAAAATACAAGTTTCTTGGAGAGTGAACATCAACTAGAGGAAAATGGAAGGCTTATTGTGGTCACACATGAAACACCTTGTGGCCTTTAGAAATACCCCAGATTCTATAGTATGCTGCTGGGGACCTGAGCCACCAAAGCTGAGTTATTACTGCTAATGTAGGGCCCTTCTGTGCTCATAGATAGGGATGCCTGGGCAACCAAGGTGCTACAAGCCCCCCTCAATGACATGCTGGCAGTGCAAGATAGTGAACGTGACCAGCCATCGCTTTGAGCTCTGTCTCTGTACTACTCGCTGACAGATGATGATGATGATGATGATGAGCTCTCCCAACCTATATGCTATTTTGTGTTTGCCCCCTTCTTTGTTTCTAGTCTGTCATGGGGCTGGGGGGGCGGTGATCTCCATGTCACTACCAGTTTCTTTTTTTACTCTGACCCTCACATCAGATGGGCCAGAAAGTTCTTCCTCCCCAGTCTACTTGTTTGCTATTTTCCTCGTATCTCCTTAGTCTGTATTCCTATTTCTAATGGTGTTATTTAGAGGCTGGTTTATTTTCATTCACATTTCCTTAATGTGTCTTTTTTTAAGCCTTTTTTATGGTCTTTAAAAAATGTAGCTGTTTTTATAGAAAAGAATACATGCAAAAGGGAAACAAAAAAAAAATACAAAGAAAAATGCAATGAAAACTAAATCCCCCCTTTCTGTGCAAATCCCGTGTCTCCTCCACAGGCAGCCACCATTAACCCTTTTTAAAAAATTTTATTATTTATTTATTATTTATTATTATTAGTCACCATACAATACATCATTAGTTTTTGATGTAGTGTTCCACGATCCATTGTTTTCATATAACACCCAGTGCTCCATGCAGTACGTGCCCTCCTTAACACCCATCACAGGGCTAACCAATCCCCCCTCCCCCCTCCCCTCTAAAACCCTGTTTGTTTCTCAGAGTCCATAGTCTCTCATGGTTCATCTACCATTAACCCTTGACAGTGACCCTGTCCAGGGCATCACTCCAGCAGGTACACAGGCACAGGTGTAGGTCCTCATTGTATGCCATTCTTTACTAATCCTTGGAAATAGTTCTGTATCAGCACAGAGACCTCTGCTTCTCTCTTTGCCATGACTGCATTGCATTCCAGTGTTGGACACCTGAAGAATCATTTTCCCTGCTCTTTTACTGTGCTTCCAATGTCCTGCCACTAGTAACAATATTGCAATATATTGTAGCATGGTATATGCATCGTGCAAAAAATAGATGTTGCTCTATCATTTTCCAAAATCTCGTTATATTTTCACTAACAATGTATGAGAATCTCTTACAACACTGCCAGCAATAGGTGGTAATAGTTATTTGAATGAATGTGGCAAGTAATTTTTTTAGTGTCAACAGATCTGCTTTTCTCTGATAATCATAGAATTTGAGCGTAGTTTCATACATTTTTTTGCCCATTTGGATTTGTTTCCCTTTAAATTATCTATTTTTGTCATTTTCCCATTCTTCTTGTGCTTTCTTTCTCTTACCCATTTGACAACTCTCATTTTATATCATGGATGTTAGCCCTTTCTCTCACATCTGTGGTTTGTCAATTGATTTTTTGTATGGCTTTTTAAAATTTTGTATAACATATATGACTATCATTTCTTTTATAACTTCTGTGTTCCAGTGTGGTTAAAATGGTCTCTGTCAAACATATAATATGCATCTATTCACTGAGATTGTCTCACGAGATTTTAATTATCTCATTGTTTACATTCAGGCCTTTCAACAGACTAGATTTATTTTGTATAAGATGTTAACAGATTTCAATTTAATTTTCTTTCAGAAGAATATTTATTGTGCCGGTGCTATTTATTAGTCATCTAATGTTTTCCTGCTGAGTTGCATTTTGTCACATGTTAAATTCTCATATACTGAGAATGATGTCTGGATTCGTTATAGGGTTCCATTGATCCACCAGTGACATGCCGATTGATTGTAACAACTCTATAGTATCTAATAATTGGCAAACCATAACCAACCTTGTTGTTATTTTTTTAAATATACTGCTCTTGACTATTCTCACACATGCATTGTCCCATATAAACTTTGCTGTCACTTTATCCAATTTAAATAAAATACCTCATTGGGATATGAATTAGAATGCAATTGCACATTATTTTGGAAAGCATGTAATATTAAATCTCATTTTATGCCTCTGCATTAGCTTTGCTCTTATTTCACGTCCTATTATAAGAACATAAGAGCTGGATGTGGATTCTACAGCTTATATCTGTTATAAAGGTTCTTGTTCTTTCTTATTAAACATATATCTATTTTGTACATTTGTCTCTATTGTAGGTAAAATAATTTTCCTAATTTATTTCTAATTACCTATTGGTAGAACAGAGAAAAACTATGGATTTTTCAATGTATTCTTGTGTCCAACAAATTTATCATTTTTTAAATTAATTTTTTTAAAACAGACTCTTTTGGGTTGTCTATATAATCATATAATTAACAAAGAAACAATAAATGAATATATTCTTTTATGATGCTTGTATGGTAGCAGTTTTGCTTTAATCCATTTCATACATTCAGATTCATTTGAAGAAATCCCAGTCTACAACATAAAATTCATGTTTTAAAAATGTACTTCTCAAAGCAACAAGTCCCACCTAGTTGTCCCATCTGATTTTATTTAGTTTCTTTT
The DNA here is from genome assembly GCF_964656455.1 of Halichoerus grypus. NCBI lineage: Eukaryota > Metazoa > Chordata > Mammalia > Carnivora > Phocidae > Halichoerus > Halichoerus grypus. The sequence goes on from NC_135721.1 coordinate 90,746,537, forward strand.
TAAAGCAGAACCTGAAATAAGGAGATAAATACAAATCACTTATTTGGGAGGTGCTGGACTGGGACTAGGAAGGAGGGGGGAGCAGGAAAAAGGTCAGCAAAGGATGAACTGTTAAAAGAGTCACCATGGGTGGAGGGTGCCTGGGGCTTCATCTCTCTGAAAACCTCTGGAAGGCAACACAGGACACTTGCCTCAACCTTGTCTCTCCTGAGTGATGGAGGTGCTGGAGTATTCATACACCAGCTTGGTCCATATGTTATCTGGAAGCTGCTCCCAGGAGGACAAACTCAGAAGTTGTGATAAATTCAGAGGAAGGGGAAGTAGGCAAGTAGGCAATGTAACAGTACAATGTCATGTGCGTAAAGTTAAGACATGTTTGTGGCCACCCTGAGTGCTATTACTCATGCTACTTAAAGCAAGTCCAAGTAAAGTTCTAGGATAAAGTAGTGGGAAAGACCAACGTTTTGTGAAGCTTTGTGAATTTGCAATAAATAAAATCTCAAAAAAGGTAAAAAAAAATAATTCAACTCATTTCTTGAAGATGAGCTGCATAATGGAAAATCCAGCAGTTTAATTGAGAAGTCTATTAGTGAGGTTTTTAGGAAAGCCACTACAATGATATTTAGATGGAGAGTTCCAGTGCTATGAGCATATGTACTTACTCCCAAATGAGGCCAAGTCGCTGCTCATATGGGAGAACTTCTTAGATCCAGAGCAATATTTCTCAAACCAAACTATATTGTAATTCAGAATGGTTTCCTAAATCTTCCCCATCATCTCTGCAAAAGAAGAAGAAGGGACAAGTCTGTATGCAACTAACAGGAGCTTCCCTTGCTAAGGAAAGGTATTGAAAGATGTAGAGGGCATGGGCACAAATGTCATTCTGGGGAACAGGACTTTGTATAAACTTAATGGAATGTGCTTAAAATTAAGTGCTAAAAGATACTCTATGGCTTCAGCTTATTTCTTTTTCTAGCAAAGATTGTGTTCAATGGAACTCCCAATATAAAGAAGAATTAAAGGGTTTCCCAAGTCAGAAAAAAAAAAAAAAGTAATTATGGCCACCACCAGCTAAACCAATAACCAACAGGTGACAGAAGAAATAGCACAAGCTTGGTTTACTAATTTCTTATTCCTGAGGGAGAGACGCTCCAGAGATAGATGCCCACATGCTCTTGTCACAGATGCCTGCTGGCAATGTAAAGGTACAGCCTTTGAAATCACAGGCATATTGGGGCTGACATCAGACAGCCAGCAAATTCTGAGTAGATAGGCTCCCCTGGGGAATACTGGCTTACCTACCAGGGAGGTCTTTGCTAAGCCATCAAAGGTTACATATGTATCCACATTGTAACAAAGCCTGGATAAAAAGCAGAGGAACAGTTAGTCAGATGGACATTTCTACCTCCCCTGGTGTGTAGTTAATTCATCCAAACTCTTACCTAATTTCTACTCTTTCTGAGGTATTTTCATATCACAAACACAAGTAATTACTGCACAACATTGCAAGCTTCTCAGGCATGTCTGGAAAACTTCATGTCAAATTTAAAGCTTCTCTAGATCAATAGGGAAAAATCTAGAAGATCAGGTGGGTTTTTGGTCAAGAAAACCGAACATTCAGGTGAATTCCAGAGAACTCTTGCAGGAAACATGTCTTCACCCTTTGCTCAAAGAATGACTCTTGCATAAAAATGTCATAAGTTTGCCACACACTACAGAACAATTTTATAAGTAGAAATGGTGGCAGTCCAGAATTTACACTTGAGAGTTCTGGGGTGGCTACATGGGTGACAAAGAAAAAGGAGTTTGAGGATTATTCTGAGGCCACTGCTTGTGTCATAGACATGTTGTTTGTATGTTGACATGTTCATGTGGAGGGAAATTAACTGAGATTGAGGGGAGTTAAAGCTGTCCTTTCCGGGCCATTCCTACATGACACTCTTTCTGCACACCTCTGTGTTTCTCACCTTAGGCCCTCAGATAGAACTATGTAGCAAGATATACATGTATATCTTCCCCACTGGTTTTTCATTTTTGTGCGTATCTTTTCTTTCTTTTTTTAAAGACTTATTCTATTTATTTGAGGGTGGTATGAACCAGGGGGGCAGAGGGAGAGAGAGATAAACCGACTCCACACTGAACCTGACATAGGGCTTGATCCCAGGACCCTGAGATCATGACCTGAGCTGAAATCAAAAGTCGAATGTTCAACCAACTAAGCCACCCAGGCACCACTATATTTTTTCACTTAAAGATATTATCAGATAAACCATATATTACTCAATCTTCATATAAAGCCAGTGATATTCCCTAGTCTTTAAGAAGTGTCTCACATCTCTAGGTGTTGGTTGGAAAACAGGAGAGGCCCAGAAGTGATGAGTGTTTGTGCCCTCAACATGCATGGACCCAGAATTTAGATGAGCCCCACAATGATCTGAAGTTACAAGAATGGGTTACAGAGATGAGAACACACACGGTAAAACAAAGCCATTTGGTTTTCCAGATCTGTCTCTACCACTGCATAACTTTGTTGACTCAGAATAAAACACTTAACTTGTTGCTTTAAAATAAAAAGAAGTGACCTTAAAAGGTGGGGGATAGAGTAGTTGCTTTCCAAAGTATCCTTTTCTAAAATAATCTTATGATCTTAGTTCTTCAGGGTTAAGCAAACCAGCTGGGCTGGGAACAGACTTCTGCTTCCAGAATCCTGGAATCCTGCTTCGTTGGAGCTACTCTGACCGCCAGGGTCCAGGCAGGAAGGAAACCCCTTCATCCTGGGAAGTCACCAGCCAGGTTTCTCAAGGTCCCATCAAGGTAATCTTCCTGCTAATATTGCTGGCTTTAGGAGCCCAAATTTAGTAGTTCCAGTTTGCCCAGGATTTTCCCAGTTTTAGCACTGCAAGCCTTGAAATTCCCCAAGTCCTAAACAAGTTGGGATGTTTGGTCCCCACCTGATTATGAGATCAAATCTTTTACACTTTTGAGAAACAACTTGCCCCAGACTGCCTTGGTATAAGATAGGGGTTTTTGTTTGTTTGTTTTGTTTTGTTTTTTTCAAAATCATACTTCCCTCTAATTTCCAGCTCTGCCCATTGGGATGACTGGTATTTTTGCCCATTCTTAACTCACTCCCCACATCTGGTGGATTGCTGCACCAGACCTTCAGACTCGGCTCAACCTTTTGGCAACCTGACCCCACAGAATCCATCTTTTCTTACTGTGTGGCACAGGCCCCTATTAATCCTTCTGTCTATCTCCAAATAATAGCATGCAATTGACATCTTGCTTGAATGGGCTAAAATTCGACATGGTCAGGAGGAAACAATTGTGTCTACATCATGGCCTCAGATCTTCCCCAGACCAGGGGTCAGCAAACATTCTGTGAAGGGCTACAAAGTACATACATCAGGCATACAGGCCACACGGTCTGTTCACAGAGTCCCTGCTTTAATCTCTGGTGATTCACAAGCTGAAGGATGAGAGACACCCAAGGATGAGCTTGGGCAATCGTGACAAATCAGTCAGAAAATGACTGCTCTTTGTAGGGACTTCAAACTTCTCACATGACCTTCAATTTAGTCTAATCCCATTATACATCTCTAGTACACGGCCAGGAATCTGTGACATATTAGATAGATAATGATGCCAATTTGCATCTAACTTTAGGAGGAAAGACCTATAGTTTGTGGTCACTCTGTGCAAGCTCAGGATTAGGATGGTATGCACCTGACTTCACTCCAGAATGACTTTTCACTCATGGAAACTTTAGCCCCCATGATTTGATTTGAATTGTTGCATTTTAATAAGAGTACATATTTGGAATAATCCAGAGGTTGGCATTTGGAACAAAGTGTTCTGATGACATAAAATCAAAAGAATTCAGAAACGGAGCATCTCCAGTGTGATCTGCTGGACATTCATGGTTCCCCAGCTGCAAGAGAGATGGGTTCTGGGAAGGAATCCTTGAAGGAAACTCTGCATTTGTATTCAAAGAATTAGCATGTCAGTCTGCAGTGTTAAATGGCCTAATTTTCCCAGAGGGCCAGATGTGCTTGCCTACATCTTTGAAGCTTATGAAATTGTTCTAATTTAAAAGCTTTTGTCTGTATGTAAGTATGAAATAACAACTACTGCAATAAAAGCTCAAAGAACAATCCTCTGCCCAGGCTGGCTCTGCTGCCACCCCTATGCCTGTCACCTGCAGGCACTGTGATCCTCAGCCCCCCAGGTCGGTTCTGCTCAAGGTAGGAAATGCCATGGCAGCCTCGAACTACCTCCTGTGACTGGGGCCCTAATCCTTGTTTCTACTGATATGGAATAAAGTTAAAAACTGCACAGAGGCCAGGGGTCACACACTGGGCATGGCCGAAAGTACATTTGCCATCTCCCTCCACCCCTGCTGCATGCACACAGTGTAAGCTACAAAACCTGCTGTGGCAGCTGTCTCCTCTTGGCCTCTGAGTAGTAACTAGACGTGGTGGGCAGGTCATGCCTTCTATAGGTCTAAGGACTTGGTATTTTGTGGGTGTCATGACCTGCAGTATTCTGTTTGGCCCTGTGCTACCCAAAGGGGACCCCATTGACTGGGTATTGCTCTCCCAAGCCACCAGGAGCCTACCTCTGTATTTTCTGTCGATGGTCTTTTATGAGCTGGACATTTGCCTCTCACATGGATTATTTAACTGTCCAGTCACCTGCCCTCTCTCCAACCATGGGATTTGTCCTGGAGTGGCCCAAGTTGGCTATAACAGACACTTCTGGTTTTGAGTCACATTCCTATGGCCCACCATGCTCCCATGGTGGCAGGCAATTCCTTGTGTCCAGACATCCTTCTCCTCATGCTCTTGCTGCCAGTCTCTTAGTTTTCTCCCCTCTCCCTGAACCCTGGAGCTTTTGTCTGAAACCACAGAACCTGTTCAGTACAGGAAACTTGGCTGTCAATCCATAGTGGGTGCAAAGTGGTAGATATATTCTTCAACCATTTTCCATCCATCCCTTGGATGAACACATCTGTAAGGAATTCTGGAAGCTGAGCCCCTGGGCCTGGTCAGGGTCAGCAATTGCTGGCCCTCTGGTGGCTTTTCCTCCTGGGTTACACTCTCCCACTCCCTCATTGCTGCTTCTTGGGAGGCCCTCCCCCAATCCCTGCTCCCAGTTCATGCACATCCCAGGCTCTGCTTTAGGGGTCGGGGGCAAACTGAGTCACTGGGCCACTAGAGGTCTTCCAGGGGGTCCTTCTGACCCAGAGTCAGTCAGCAAATCCAGTTTGTTCTGGTGGCAAGGCTGTAGGAAGTGTCCTAGCTGTTGCTGGAGTTATCTGTCCACCCAGGAAAGATCCAGTCAGTGAGGAAAGCAAGCTGAAATGTGGTGGGATGTGGAAGCCAGAGATGAAGGGTCAGGGACCCGGGAGCATCAAGGTCCATGGTTCTGCCACCTGAGACCAGGCACTCTGCTTCCTTACTGGGGGTTGATTAGGAAGTTAATAAATCCCTGCTCTTGCCTTGGCTAGTTCATAGGCACACAACAGTGAGGAAAGCCACAATTCCAGAAATCATGTCCCTTAAGGACTGCCCACTGCTCACCAATCCTCGGCTGCGCTGTTTGAGCTGGGCTCCTCTGCCCACAGCACCCAGGGCCCTCAGCGATGACTAGAGCTACCCCTCAGTGGTCTCCACTGCCCAAGCCCCTTTCTGCCCGTTCCATTGCCTTCTCCTTGTCCTTGCAGGTCTGTTTCTGAGACTCCTGAGTAACCACAGTGACTAGCAGAGACTGAAAGGAATCCAGTTTTCAGTAAGCCAAGGTCCATGTACAATGACAATTAATATTCTTGTCTTTGGGTTCATAGAGACTTGATTTCTGCCTCTTCCCATTTCTCACTGTCCCCCCGCCATGTTCTTTATCTAGTACATTCCATGAAGATTGTGTGTACTCTGTAGTTTTTTATGTGGAGCTCAGGGAGACCTGGTTTTATCACTGAGCCCTCTTTGTCACTTTATATTGGTCAAAGCCACTTCAACCCAGCCTTGTTCTCTCCCTCTTCTGTCTTCATACCATCCTCCTTCTCTTAATCAGCTGAGTAAAATCTGAGTCTGAATTCCATTCTTTTATAAATAACCATCTACTTTGCCATATGAATAGCAGTAAACAACAGAAGCATAAAGTCAGACATCATTAGTGTAAGGAGGGACACTCAAGATCATAAATTCCAAATTTTTAAATTTTTTGTACATTAGGAATAAGACTCAAAGAGGTGAGACACAGCCATAATTGGTGATCACTGTGTGACCCCACAGCAGATATGATTTCTGCAGGACACAGGCTCACAGTCATCTTTAAGACTAGACTGTTCTTCTTTCTGGTGGTGATTTTGTCATCACTATTGTAGGAAAAAGTGCCATAAACTGTAAACTACAAGGGGTCATTATCTCAACATTTCTGATTTCCCCCTGAGCTGTCCACTCTGCTCTGAAAGGAGATTTGGTTCAGAGTAGGACAATGCTTCCATCCCACTGGAGATGCTGTTGAGGAAGGAAAGGCCAATGTACTTGAAACTGGGTAAGAAACACCACCTTCAGAAAAAGATGCTGTTGGGGCACCTTGGTGGGTCAGTCAGTTAAGTGTCTGCCTTCAGATCAGGTCATGATCCCAGGGTCCTGGGATTGAACCCCGCATCAGGCTCCCTGTTCAGCAAAGAGTCTGCTTCTCCCTCTACCTCAGCCCCTCCTCCAATGCTCGTGCTCTCTCTTTCTTTCTCTCTCAGATAAATAAATAAAATCTTTAAAAAAAAAGAAAAAAAGATGTCATTTTTTCCCATTTGTGTTATACTTTTGAGTGAACCTTTTTTTTTTTTTTTTTTGGTGTGGAAATAATACTGTTCCTTTAAGCTCTTTCTGCATTCCTCTTTTCCTTCTTTCATGAACATACACCAGTGTCTCCTCTCCTTTGATGGCTGTGACCACATCATTTTGGGTGAAGAAAACATGAAGACAATGGGTGGTTTTATAGTTACGTGACTTCTTCAGGGACAATATCTGGTTCCAAGAAAATGTGCCAAATTACTTCTTTTAGATAATTTTCAGGGCATATTTACCCATGAGCTAGCTAATTATTTTGAAGACAGACGTAGTATGTAGGCCATTGCCAGAATGTTTTCATAAAAATGAGCCAATTGTCTCAGTCAAACAAGCTCCCACTGGGCTAGCTGTGCAGCTGTGGGCCAGGCACATGCCAGAGGAGACCTTGCTGGCCACACACGTCTCAATATTCATCCAAGGACCCGCCCACACTGCTCAGATATATTACAACTCCCTGACTTGATGTGCCCTATGAGCAACAATGTAGTAGGGGTTGCCAATACTCTACCACACAGCTTAGGTCCCCCCAACTGGATGATCATCTGCAGGCAGTTCCCTACAGGCTGAGGACATCTTGCATCTTTCTACCTGAAAATGTTCCCAGGCCTCAGGAATGGATTTGATCCACACTCAGAGTCAGGTACTATTTATTCTGTGAGTCCATGCCCTGGAAGCAGCCTTCAAACAGGGATCAACAGAAGGTAGTGGATAAACACCCCAGCTTCCTCAGTCCTTAGGACACAGCTCTTTGGTAGGTCTGCGGTAAAGCTGAGCCCTAGTGGCCACAGTGAAAACTCAATCATGAATGCATTCTGCACTAGCCACCTTCCCTTCGCAGGCTCTCCCTTTACTCTTCTAATGATGTTTTCTGGAGTCACCTCCCAAATAAACTACTCACACCCCAAAATTGTCTAAAGGCCTGCTTTTGGGAGAACCCCAATTAACACCAATTTAAGAGAAATTCACTTGTTATAATATTCAGAAAAGGTTCACAGGTGTAACTACTGGGTCTTCTCTCTGATTCTCAGAGCCAATGTTTGGTCAGGAGCAGCTGGACTTTTAAGGCAGTCTAGATTTTCTAAAGTCTGAATGCCCACCTGGAGACTGTGTGAAAACCCAGACTCTGCTTCAACAGATCTGGGGTGGGGATTAATATTCTGCACTTCTAACAAGCCCCTGGGTGATGCCAATGTTGCCACCCTACAGACCACACTATAAACCCCAGGAAATGAGAGGATCCCAAAGCTTAAACTTTTATTCAGATTGACATGTGATTTCTCTGAAATTGACCTTTACCCTTGCATTTGGTCCCAGGTGTCAATATCAAAAGACACTCTATGTAATATACTGGCATAACTCTGGGGTTTTGTTATTCAAAGAAGAAACACAGGGGCTCCTGGGTGGCCCAGTCAGTTAAACATCTGCCTTCAGTTCAGGTCATGATCTCAGGGTCCTGGGATCGAACCCCGCATCGGGCTCTCTGCTCTGTGGAGAGTCTGCTTCTCTCTCTCTCTCCCTCTGCCTGCCCCCCCAACTCTTGCTCTCTCTTTCAAATAAATAAATAAAAAACCTTAAAAAAAACAAAAACAAAGAAGAAACACAATCAAGCTGCCTTAGGCAGTGGAGTGTTTACAAGGATTCAACAGAATCTTTAAAAATCTGGAAACTTTTCTCTGATGCTTGATAATCTTGTTTTCTCTCTCCTCTTTTGATACCTTTCCCATGACTGACAAAGTAAATGTATGTGGTAAATGGCCATTATCCATTCCAAAGTATCCCTCATGGCCAGTCATTGGCCCAGCCAGCCATCTCTGGTCCAAATAACTTTGAGCAGTGCCATTAGTTGTAGTCACATTAGTGCCTTTAATCTAGAATAGATCTACTTTTTCTTTTTTTTTTTCTTCATGATGCAGGCAGCCTTTTTGAATAGACAGAGCTGGTTGTCTGGTAGAATATCTTATATCGGGTTTCCCTGATTATTTCCTTGTGGTGTCACTTAATTTGTTCCTTTGTTCCCTATATTTCCTGTAAACAGGAACTTGGTCTGAAGATTTGATTAGATTCAGTATGAGTGTTTTTGACAAGAATACTTCATGGGTGACACTATTTTATTCTGTACTCCATCATTGCTCACATCAAGTTTTATCAGTAGGTGCACTGGGTAACAGCCAGATCTCTCTGTAAATTTAGATTTTCCCTTGAAATTGACAAGTAATCTGTGGGGTTTCCCAAAGACCCATACTTTAATAGTATTACTTAGTGTCCGTTGGTTATCCTTGCCTGGATTAATTACATCATTCAGGGTTGCAGAAAGGCAATTTTCTAATTCTACCTTTTAGTTGATGTTTTCCTGGGAAGAAAAATTTGACCTTTTCAACTAGGAATGACTAAATTCTTTCTAAACAGGCAGAATAAATGCTTAATTCCTTCCTTTTATCATAAGCTTTTTTTTTTACTTGAATAGGTACTTTATTAAAAAATCAAAATTGCCAATAAACATATAAAAAGAGGTTTGCCCTCATCAGTTTTTATTTTTTTAAAGATGTTATTTATTTTTGAGAGAGAGAGAGCGTGCAAGCACATGATGGGCTGAGGAGCAGAGGGAGAGGGAGAAGCAGACTCCCCACAGAGCAAGAAGCCCATAGCAGGGAGCCCATAGCAGGGCTTGATCCCAGGACCCCGGGATCATGACCTGAGCTGAAGGCAGATGCTTAAACAACTGAGCCACCCAGGCATCCCTATCATAAACTTTTAGAATAAGGAATTGGCCAGTCACCTCCAATGAGGACAAAGGAATAGCTCTCTCTCTCCTCCATCTCTCTCCCTCCATCTCTCTCTACCTGTCTCCCTGTCTCTCCCTCCCTTCTGCCTCCCTCTCTCTTCCTCACTCCCTTTCTCCCTCTCTCCTTTCCCTCTCCTATCACTAAGGGCACATACATTTTTGTCCAATGTTTTGAAATCAGTTACAGTAATTCTTCTTAATGTTTAAATTGTCCCAAATATGCCTGGTAGGGGCCTCTTCGGACTGGTGCCTGTGCTTTTTGGCATGGCCCATTTGTCTTTTGATCATCCTCTGGCATTCTAACGTAACAAGACATCCCAGGTTCCTCTTGCATCTTCTCCTCCTCAGATTTGGGATCAGCCATATCCAAGATGATCCTAAGAAATCATGATCTGGGCGTTGAAGTGGTTACTACCAAGGGTGACATTGCTTTTAGGTCTTTTTAATTTTTTCAATTAAAATTTTATATTATAGGGCTTTTCTGAACATTTATAGTTATATACAGTTTCTCTTCTACCTAAGAGCATGGTTAATAACATTAGCCTATTTGTTTATTTATTTTTCCTTTTAACATTTCTATATCAGCACTGCTACCAATGAAAAGCAGTGAGTGAAGATGACTTTTTTTTTTGCAGTTCTTGTCATTCAAACATTTTCTCCAAAGATACGTAGAGTTCAAAGTCACTTAAAATCACTTTTTATTTTTTTATGTGATGATGTTTCCAATTTGATGTACACTTAGGTTTATTTATTTTCAATTCTAGCATTTTCCATTTATTCTTTTTTATGGTAATTTTACTTTTTGACTTTGTAAGATATTGATATGGTTCAAATATAAACATGTATGTGTACTCCAAGTTTCCAATTCCATCCTTCATCCCTCTGCTCTTTTGCCTTTAGGTGATTATTTTATAAAAAATATCAATAAATATTTATTAAACATGAATAAATATTTGATTTATCTCTCCAGTGTTTTGTTTTCTGAAACAGAACAAAACAAAGTCATTCATATATACATGTAAACTTATGTATTAGTATTTCCCTTTCTATTTTATACAAAACATGGCATCCTATTTACACTGCCTCATACCTGGTTTTCTATCTCCCTCCCTCCTTCCTTCTCTCCCTCCCTCTCTTTCCTTCCTTCCCTCTCTCCCCCCTTCCCTCCCTACTTCCCTTCTTTTCTCCCTCCCTCCCTCCCTCCCTTCCTTTTTTCACTTTATAATAAACCCAGAGATTACTCTTTATTTTACATGCTCTATATGGAAGCTGTCCACCATCACTTTTTTTTTTTTTTAAACAGCTTTGTGGTGATCCATTATGTGGCTACACTATAATTTATTCAGGCAATCCTCTATGGATGGTCCTTTGGATTGTTTTCTATCTTTCAATATAATTAATAATACCCCAATAAACATAAACGTATGTTGTTTTATATTTGTGGATGTGTATCTTCAGAGTAGAATCATTGAAATGGGATTGCAGAGCCAAAAGTAATTCAGAAGCAATGTTATTAGATATTGTCAAGTTCTTCTCCATAGAAGTTATGTATTTTGCCTTTTCTCTACAAGTCACTGCAAGATTTGTTGTAAATTTTCTTGTAGTGTGATGAGTGAGAATTGACGCTCAATGTTGTTAAGTTCTATTTGTGAACATCATGTTTAGAATATTTACATCCATATCCATAAATGATATTCATTTGTATTTTCCTGTTGTGCACAAAATTGTATTTGCTTCATAAAAAAGAATTAGGAGTTTTCTCTTCTTTGTCTATGTTCCAAAACAATTCAAATAGAATAGTGTTATATTGTCTTTGAACTTTTAGTGGATTCCTTATTAATCATCGAGCTGAGGCTATTTCAGGGGGAAGGGTGTGTACAAGCTCATTGATGTTCTCCATTTCTTTTATGGAAGTTGGTCTCTTTAAACCTCATGTAATCAGTTTGGTAAATAATATTTTCTTCCTAGGAAATGACCTATTTCATCTAGGTTTTCAGATTTTATTACATAGTCTTGTGTGAAATAGTCTCATTTGATTTAATTTTTTCTCTCTTTTAACAGTTATTTCCCTATTATTATTTCTTATTTTGTGTATTTGTGTTTTCCTTCAAGTTCGGTAGTGGATTCTGTATTTTGTTTATTTTTTTTTCACGCAGACAGCTTTTTAATTTATGTATTACTTTTACTATTTTTCTGTTTTCTAACTCAATAAATTCTGCTTTTAATATCTTCATTGAGAAGTATACTTTATTCAGTATTAATATTCCGCTTTCCTTTGAGTACTGTTTGAATGATGTATCATTTTCGAAACTGTTACTTTCGATTTGCATATATATATACACATAATTACATATATATAACATATATATACATATATATAACTCATATATATATATGAGATCCCTTCATCAAGTTGAGGATGTTCCCCTATTCTTAATATTTTATGACCATTTTTATCATAAGTGGATGTTGAATTTTTTCAAATGCTTTTTCTGCATTGATTGATGTGATTATGTGAGATTTCTTCTTTAGTCTATTGATATAGTGAATTACGTTGATTTTTTTAAATATTAAATCAGATTGTGTCCCTGGGACATGTCTCACTTGTCCATAGTGTTTAATTTTTTTTATATATATGCTATTATTTTGTTAAAGATTTTTATATCTATTTTCATGAGGGATATTAGTCTTTACTTTTCTGTTTTTCCTCCTGTCTCTGTTTGGTTTTGGTATTAGGATACTTGCAGCTTCATAAAATGCATTAAGAAATGTTTCCTATTTCCTTAATAGTTATAGGGGTATGCAAGTTTTCTATTGAATATTGGGTTGATTGTGGCAGTTTTTGTTTTTTGTGGAACTGGTCCATTTGTTTAGTAAGGTGTCAAATTTATGAGTCTAGTGTTGTTCTTAGTATTCCCTTATTATCCTTTCGATATCTACAAAGTCTGTATTGATATCCTTCATGTCATTTCTGATATTGGTGACTTGAGTCTTGTCTCTTTTTTGTCAGTCTTGCTAGAGGTTTCTCAATTCTATTGATCTTTTCATACAGTAAGGTTTGAACTTCTCTATTGTTTTTCTATTACATTGATTAGTGTTATCATTATTCTTTCCATTTTCCTAGTTGCTTTGTTTGTTTGTTTGCTTTGCTTTGCCTTTGTGCATGTATGTCTTCCTGAGATGGGAAGTTAGATTGATTTGAGACCTTTTCTCTTTTCTAACATTTATATTTCATGCTCAAAATTTCCCTCAGAACCATAGCTGTATATCACAAACTTTGATAAGCTGTACTTTTATTTTCATTTCGTTCTGTGTATTTTTTACTTCTTTTTAGACTTCCTCTTTCATGCGTGGATTGTGTTGCTAAGAAATATGTTGCCTAGTTTCTAAATGTTTGGAGATTTCCCTGTTACCTTTCTGTTATTGACTTCTAGTTTGGTTTCTTTGTGGTGGGAGAACACACTAATTATGTGATTTCAATTCTTTTAAATTTGTTGATGTTTGTTTTATGGCTCAAGATTAAGATCAGTCTTGATATATGTTCTGTGAGCCCTTGAAAAATCACGTACATTGTGCTGTTGCCTTGTGTGGTATTCTATAAACTTTAATTTGAACATGTTGAAATGCTGATTGATGGTGTTGTTGACTTGTTTTATACTCTTGTTGACCTTTGGTCTAGTTGTTCTATCAAGTATTTAGAGAGAGGTTTTGGAGTCTCTAGCTGTAATTGTGGGTTTTTCTCTTCCGCTTTTCACTTCTATCAGTTGTTACTTCATATAATTTTTGACTTTGTTGTTTGGTGCATACACATTTAGTATTGCTATATCTTCTTGGTAAATTGACTATTTTATTATTACACAGTGTCCCTCTGGGTCTCTGGTAATTTGCTTTGCTTTGATGTCTACTTTATCTGATATTAATATATATTGCTGCTCCTGCAAAAACTTTGATTCCTTTGATTACTATTTACATATTATTTTCCATCCTTTTACTTTCATTTTTTGTATATATATAAATACATTTATATACAAAACCTGTTACATTCAATTAATATATATACTGTATATATATACATGTACTATATATATGTTATATATATATATATAGCACATGCATACTGTATAGTACTTGGGTAAATTCTTTTTTTTTTTTATTATGTTATGTTAATCCCCATATATTACATCATTAGATTTTGATGTAGTGTTCCATGATTCATTGTTTGCATATAACACCCAGTGCTCCATGAAGAACGTGCCCTCTTTAATACCCATCACCAGGCTAACCAATCCTCCCACCCCCCTCCCCTCTAGAACCCCCATCTGTTTTTCAGAGTCCATAGTCCCTCATGGTTCGTTTCCCCCCCTGATTCCACCCCCTTCATTCTTCCCCTCCTGCTATCTTCTTCTTTTTTTTTTAACATATAATGTATTATTTGCTTCAGAGGTACAGATCTGTGATTCAACAATCTTGCACACTTCACAGCGCTCAACATAGCACATACCCTCTCCAATGTCTATCACCCAGTCACCTCATCCCTCCCACCCCCACCCCTCCAGCAACCCTCTGCTTGTTTCCTGATTAAGAATTCCTCACATCAGTGAGGTCATACATGTCTTTCTCTGATTGACTTATTTCGCTCAGCATAATACCCTGCAGTTCCATCCACGTCATTGCAAATGGCAAGATTTCATTCTTTTTGATGGCTGCATAATATTCCATTGTATATATATACCACATCTTCTTTAGCCATTCATCTTTCGATGGACATCTTGGCTCTTTCCACAGTGTGGCTATTGTGGACATTGCTGCTATAAACATCAGGGTCCACATATCCCTTCGGATCCCTACATTTGTATCTTTGGGGTAAATACCCAGTATTGCAATTCCTGGGTCGTACGGTAGCTCTATTTTCAACTTTCTGAAGAACCTCCATACTGTTTTCCAGAGTGGCTGCACCAGCTTGCATTCCCACCAACAGTGTAGGAGGGTTCCCCTTTCTCCACATCCCCGCCAACATCTGTCATTTCCTGACTTGTTAATTTTAGCCATTCTGACTGGTGTGAGGTGATAGCTCATTGAGGTTTTGATTTGGGTTTCCCTGATGCCGAACGATGTTGAGCACTTTTTCATGTCTCTGTTGGCCACTTGGATGTCTTCTTTGGAAAAATGTCTGTTCATGTCTTCTGCCTGTGTCTTGATTGGATCATTTGTTCTTTGGGTGTTGAGTTTAAGAAGTTCTTTATAGATTTTGGATACTAGCCCTTTATCTGATATGTCATTTGCAAATATCTTCTCCCATTCTGTCGGTTGTCTTTTGGTTTTGTTGACTGTTTCTTTTGCTGTGCAAAAGCTTTTTATCTTGATGAAGTCCCAATAGTTCACTTTTGCCCTTGCTTCCCTTGTCTTTGGTGATGTTTCTAGGAGAAGTTGCTGCAGCCGAGGTAGAAGAGGTTGCTGCCTGTGTTCTCCTTTAGGATTTTGATGGACTCCTGTCTCACACTGAGATCTGTCAACCATTTGGAGTCTATTTTTGTGTGTGGTGTAAGGAAATGGTCCAGTTTCATTCTTCTGCATGTGGCTGTCCAATTTTCCCAACACCATTTGTTGAAGAGACTGTCTTTTTTCCATTGGACATTCTTTCCTGCTTTGTCAAAGATTAGTTGATGATAGAGTTGAGGGTCCATTTCTGGGCTCTCTAGTCTGTTCCATTGATCTATGTGTCTGTTTTTGTGCCAGTACCATGCTGTCTTGATGATCACAGCTTTGTAATAGAGCTGGAAGTCCGGAATTGTGATGCCGCCAGCTTTGCTTTTCTTTTTCAACATTCCTCTGGCTATGCGGGGTCTTTTCTGGTTCCATACAAATTTTAGGATTATTTGTTCCATTTCTTTGAGAAAAGTGGATGGTATTGTGATGGAGATTGCATTGAATGTGTAGATTGCTGTGGGTAGTATTGACATCTTCACAATATTTGTTCTTCCAATCCATGAGCATGGAACGTTCTTCCATTTCTTTGTGTCTTCCTCAATTTCCTTCATGAGTATTTTATAGTTTTCTGAGTACAGATCCTTTGCCTCTTTGGTTAGATTTATTCCTAGGTATCTTATGGTTTTGGGTGCAATTGTAAATGGGATGGACTCCTTGATTTCTCTTTCTTCTGTCTTGTTGTTGGTGTATAGGAATGCCACTGATTTCTGTGCAATGATTTTATATCCTGCCACTTTACTGAGTTCCTGTATGAGTTTTAGCAGTTTGGGGGTGGAATCTTTTGGGTTTTCTACATAAAGTATCATATCATCTGCAAAGAGTGAGAGTTTGACTTCTTCTTTGCCGATTTGGATGCCTTTGATTTCTTTTTGTTGTCTGATTGCTGTGCTAGGACTTCCAATACTATGTTGAATAGCAGTGGTGATAGTGGACATCCCTGCCACGTTCCTGACCTTAGGGGGAAAGCTCTCAGTTTTTCCCCATTGACAATGATATTCACTGTGGGTTTTTCATAGATGGCTTTTATGATATTGAGGTATGTACCCTCTATGCCTATACTCTGAAGAGTTTTGATCAAGAAAGGATGCTATATTTTGTGAAATGCTTTTTCTGCATCTATTGAGAGGATCATATGGTTCTTGTTCTTTCTTTTATTAATGTAGTGTGTCATGTTAATTGATTTGTCGATGTTGAACCAACCTTGCAGCCCAGGGATAAATCCGACTTGGTCGTGGTGAATAATCCTTTTAATGTACTGTTGGATCTATTGGCTAGTATTTTGGTGAGAATTTTTGCATCCGTGTTCATCAAGGATATTGGTCTGTAATTCTCCTTTTTGATGGGGTCTTTGTCTGGTTTGGGGATCAAGGTAATGGTGGCCTCATAAAACGAGTATGGAAGTTTTCTTTCCATTTTATTTTTTGGAACAGTTTCAAAAGAATAGGTATTGGGGCGCCTGGGTGGCTCAGATGGTTGAGCAGCTGCCTTCGGCTTGGGTCATGATCCCAGGGTCCTGGGATCAAGCCCCACATCCGGCTCCTGGCTCAGCGGGGAGCCTGGTTCTCCCTCTGCCTCTCTCCCTGCTCGTGCTCTCTCTCTCTCTCTCTGTATCTCTGTGTCTTGAATGAATAAATAAAATCTTTAAAAAAAAAAAAAGAATAGGTATTAATTCTTCTTGAAATGTTTGGTAGAATTCCCCTGGGAAGCCATCTGGCCCTGGGCTTTTGGGTTTTGGGAGATTTTTGATGACTGCTTCAATTTCCTTAGTGGTTATAGGTGTCCAGGTTTTCTATTTCTTCCTGGTTCAGTTTTGGTAGTTGATACATCTCTAGGAATGCGTCCATTTCTTCCAGATTATCTAATTTGCTGGCATATGGTTGTTCATAATATGTTCTTATAATTGTTTGTATTTCTTTGGTGTTGGTTGTGATCTCTCCTCTTTCACTCATGATTTTGTTGATTTGGGTCATTTCTCTTTTCTTTTTATAAGTTTGGCCAGGGTTTATCAATCTTGTTAGTTTTTTCAAAGAAGAGCTCCTTGTTTCGTTGATCTGTTCTACCATTCTTTTGGTTTCTATTTCATTGATTTCTGCTCTGATCTTTATTATTTCTCTTCTCCTGCTGGGTTTAGGCTTTATTTGGTGTTCTTTCTCCAACTCCTTTAGGTGTAGGGTTAGGTTGTGTACTTGAGACCTTTCTTGTTTCTTGAGAAAGGCTTATATTGCTATATACTTTCCTCTTAGGACTGCCTTTGCTGTATCCCAAAGATTTTGAATAGTTGTGTTTTCATTTTCATTGGTTTCCATGAATTTTTTTAATTCTTCTTTAATTTCCTGGTTGACCCATTCATTCTTCAGTAGGATGCTCTTTAGCCTCCATGTATTTGAGTTCTTTCCGACTTTCCTCTTGTGATTGAGTTCTAGGTTCAAAGCATTGTGGTCTGAGAATATGCAGGGAATGATCCCAATCTTTTGGTACCGGTTGAAACCTGATTTGTGACCTAGGATGTGGTCTATTCTGGAGAATGTTCCATGAGCTCTAGAGAAGAATGTGTATTCTTTTGCTTTGGGATGGAGTGTTCTGAATATATCTGTGAAGTCCATTTGGTCCAGTGTGTCATTTAAAGTCTTTATTTCCCTGTTGATCTTTTGCTTAGATGATCTATTTCAGTGAGGGGGGTGTTAAAGTCCCCCACTATTATTGTCTTGTTGTTGATGTGTTTCTTTGCTTTTGTTATTAATTGCCTTATATAATTGGCTGCTCCCATGTTAGGGGCATAGATATTTACAATTGTTAAATCTTCTTGTTGGATAGACCCTTTAAGTAGAATATAGTGTCATTCCTCATCTCTTATTACGGTGTTTGGTTTAAAATCTAATTTGTCTGATATAAGGATTGCCACCCCAGCTTTCTTTTGGTGTCCATTAGCATGGTAAATCGTTTTCCACCCCTTCACTTTCAATCTGGGGGTGTCTTTGGGCCTAAAATGAGTCTCTTGCAGACAGCATATCGATGGGTCTTGTTTTTTTATCCAATCTGATAGCTTGTGTCTTTTGACTGGGGCATTGAGCCCATTTACATTCAGGGTAACTATTGAAAGATATGAATTTAGTGCCATTGTATTGCCTGTAAGGTGACTGTTACTGTATATTGTCTGTGTTCCTTTCTGGTCTATGTTGCTTTTAGGCTCTCTCTTTGCTTAGAGGACCCCTTTCAATATTTCTTGTAGGGCTGGTTTCGTGTTTGCAAATTCCTTTAGTTTTTGTTTGTCCTGCAAGCTTTTTATCTCTCCTTCTATTTTCAATGACAGCTCACCTGGATATAGTATTCTTGGCTGCATATTTTTCTCATTTTGTGCTCTCTGAATATATCCTGCCAGTCCTTTCTGGCCTGCCAGGTCTCTGTGGATAGGTCTGTTGCCAATCTAATGTTCCTACCATTGTAGGTTACATATCTCTTCTCCCGAGCTGCTTTCAGGATTTTCTCTTTTTTTCTGAGACTCGTCAGTTTTACTATTAGATGTCGGGGTGTTGACCTGTTTTTATTGATTTTGAGAGGGGTTCTCTGTGCCTCCTGGATTTTGATGCCTGTTTCCTTCCCCAAATTAGGGCAGTTCTCTGCTATAATTTGCTCCAATATACCTTCTGCCCCTCTCTCTCTTTCTTCTTCTTCTGGGATCCCAGTTATTCTAATGTTTTTTTTGTCTTTTGGTATCGCTTATCTCTCCAATTCTGCCCTCGTGATCCAGTAGTGGTTTATCTCTCTTTTTCTCAGCTTCTTTATTTTCCATCATTTGGTCTTCTATCTCACTGATTCTCTCTTCTGCCTCATGTATCCTAGCAGTTAGAGCCCCCATTTTTGATTGCATCTCATTAATAACCTTTTTGATTTCGACTTGGTTAGATTTTAGTTCTTTTATTTCTCCAGAAAGGGTTTCTCTAATAACTTCCATCCTTTTTTCAAGGCGAGCTAGTATCTTTAAAATCATGATTCTGAACTCTAGGTCTGACATCGTACTAATGTCCATATTGAGTAGGTCCCTGGCAGTCGGTACTGCCTCTTGTTCTTTTTGTTGAGGTGATTTTTTCCATCTTGTCATTTTGTCCAGAGGAGAATAGATTAATGAGAGAACAAAATGCTAACAGGGTAACAATGTTCCCAGAAAATATACTCTAAACAAATCAGAAAAGACCTGAAGCCAGGGGAAAAGAAAGGGAAATAAATAAAAAGGAAAAAGAGAAATAAACAAAAAGATAGAAACACACAAAAACAGAACAAAACAAACAAAAAAAACCCAGAATATGATCACATATGATGAGGCTGGTGCATAGATCAGTGCCACACTAGATTTTGGGTGTACTTTGGTCTGTTAGAAGAAAGTGCCTGCCAAAATTTTAAAGAAAGAAAAACTTATATATGTACAAAAATAAGGGTTAATATGATGAAGGGATGGAATATGATTGTAAAGATTAAAAGTATAAAAGATTTTATAAAAGGAATTGATAAGATAAGAAGTTTTTTTTAAAAAACGAAGAAGAGAATTTTTTTTTAAAAAAAGGAGAGAATGTGATCAGGCAGGAGACTAGAACAAAGCCATACACTAGAGATTTAGGGTATATTTTGATCTGTTAGAAGAAACTGTATCTCAAAATTTTAAAGAGAGAACAACTTATATACATATGCCTAAAATAAGGGTAACTACTATGAAGGGATAGAGTATGACTCTAAAAATGAAAAATAAAAATGTTTTTTTAAAAAAAGGGATTGATGAGATGTTGGTTGAAAAAGGGAAAAAGAAAAATTCAAAAAAAAAAAAGGGACAGTTAAAAAAAAAACAACTAACTTTGAAAGACTCAAGAATCATGGCAAAAAAGCCATGGATTCTATGTGCAGTATTCCCCTATCTCTGGAGTTCTGCTGTTCTCATTGATCGGTAAACTTGGTCTTGGCTCGCGGTTCTTGCTGATCTTCTGAGGGAGGGGCCTGTTGCCGTGGTTCCCAAATGTCTTTGCCGGAGGCGGAATTGCCCCATCCTTGCCGGGTTGGGCTAAGTAATCCGCTCAGGTTTGCTCTCAGGAACTTTTGTTCCCCACAAGCTTTCCATACAGCTTTGGAGAATGAGAGTGAAAATGGTGGCCTCCCAATCTCTGCCCTGGAGGAGCCGAGAACTCAGGGCCCCACTCCTCAGTGAGCCCCCAGAGAAAAGCAGTCAATCACTCCCATCTCCCCGGTCTCCGGCCGCACTCCGTGCTCACCCGGCCTGTGACCGAGCGTTTCTATCTCTGGTACACGACCCCGTGTGGAGTCTCCAAATCCAGCAGATCCCTGCGGTGCGCTTCCGCGCTGCTCCTCCTGGGGGAGGAAGGGGGTCTCCCCGGATCTGCCACTTGTTGGATCCCTGCTGGAGGAGCAGTTGCCGGACTGTGCTGTGGATCACGGTTTAGGGCAACCCCGAGCTGAGAGCCCACTCCTCAGCTCCGTCTCTGCAGCCGGCTTCCCCGATCTGATACCTGGGAGCTCTGCTGCCCTCAGGCACCCCCAGTCTTTCTGTGACCCCGAGGGTCCTGAGACCACATTGTCCCGTGAGGGTTCCACCCCCTGCTTAGCCACTGGAGCAACATCCCTCAGTGGAGCCGACTTCTAAAAGTTCCGATTTTGTGCTCCGAGGCTCTATCACTTGCCAGAAGCGGCCAACGGAGGCCCCCTCCCCCGCCGTCTATCCTCCTGAATATCACCTCGGATTCACTTCTCCACACGTCCTACCTTCCAGAAAGTGGTCGCTTTTCTGTTCAGAGAGTTGTTGCTATTCTTTTCTTCGATCTCCTGTTGAGTTTGTAGGTGTTCAGAATGGCTTGATCCCTATCCAGCTGAATTCCTGGAACCAGATGAAATCCAGGTCTCCTACTCCCATCTTGTTTGGCCCCCCTAGGTAACTTTTTATTATTTAATCCACTCTAACACTCTCAATCTTTTAATTGGTATATTTAGATAATTTACATTTAGTATAATTATTGGCATGTTAGAGCTTAAGTCTGACATTTTACTTTTGTTTTATTTTTCTCTCTAATTTTTTGTTTCTTCTTTTTATTCCTTATTTCTGTTATTTGAATATTTTTTAGAATTCCATTTTTATTTATTTGGAGTGCTTTTCAGTGTAGCTGTCTGCATAGCTTTTCTTAGTGGTTGTAGTAGGTGTAATGTTATGTATATATGTTATCACAGTCTACGGGTATTATCATTTTTACCTGTTCCAGTAAAGAGAATCCTCCTTTACATCACTTTACTCTCCCCCATTTAAATAGAATAATTTAAAATATTTGTATATATTCAGAATCATATGTCTAATATGATTGTCTAATATGATTGTCTAATGCTATAATTTTAATTTCAGCTTTCATACATAATTTAGAAAACATGAATAGGAAAGATGATTGCATCTACCCATATTTTTGTTTATCATGTTCTTTCTTCCTTCTTGGTGTTCCAAGATTCTTTCTTCTATTATTTTCTTTCTTAGAGAACTTCTGTTAGACATTCATTTATGATAGGTCTACTGTTGAAAAGTTCTCTTAGTTACCCTTCATCTAAGAATGTCTTTAATTCCCCTCCATCCCTGAAGGACATTTTTGCCAGATATCAGATATTGAACTGACAATTCTTTCCTGTTAGCACGTGAGAAATGTGTCCTACTTCCTTCTGGTCTTTATCATTTTTGATGAGGAATCCACTGTTATTAGAATTGTTTTTCCTTATTGGTATTATGTCATTTCTCTCTCACTACTTTCAAGATTTTTCCTTTGCCTTTTCATAAATTTGACTGTTAAATATCTTCACTTGGATTTGGAGAGGGGTTGGGGTTCTTGTTTGAACTTCATTCAGCTTCTTGAATCTATAGGTTTAAGTCTCTTACCAAATGTGGGATGTTTTCAGTCATTATATCTTCAATTCGCTTTTTAGAGCTTCCTTCTCTTTCATATCTCTTTCCAGGACTGATAACTTGGATATTAGATATTTTGTTTTAGCCATGTGTCCCTGAGGCTCTGTTTATTTTGTATTTTTAGCTTATTTTCTCTCTGCTCAGATTAGGTAACTTTTATTGTTCTATTTTCCAGATCACTGATTCTTTTCCCTCCAGTTTTCTTTTTCCTTCTGCTGTTACCACTTTTCAAGGCTTTCTTTTTTATTTCTGTTATTGTATTGTCAATTCTAGAATTTCCATTGGTTTTTATACCTTCTAATTCTTTGCTGAGACTTTGCTGACATTTTCTGTTTTTTTCCATTTGTTTGGAGATACTCATAGTTGCTTGTTGAAGCATTTTTACTGTGGCTGCTTAAAATCTTGGTCAGATCATTTTAACTGTTCTGGTATCTTGGTGTTGACTTCTATCAATTGCCACTTTTCGTTCAGTTTGACATCTTTCTGGTTCTTTCTATGATAAGTGAATTTTGACTGAAATCTGGACTTGTGGCTCTTATAGTTTAAGACTCAGGATCTTCTTTCAGCTTTCTTTTTCAGCTGTTTTCTTCTGACATCATTTTTGCATGGGAGAGGAAGGCACTGCCTCATTGGTACCAGGCCAGAGTGTACATCCAGGTTCCCCTTGGGCTCTTTTGACCCCTGAGGGGTAGGGATCATCATTACTGCAGGACCAGGGCAGCATTTCTGGCTTCTGCCCCCAAGACCTCCATTCATATCTCCCAGGTAGAAGGGATTGGAATGCCTCCTCACTGCTCCCACCACTGCAGTTGTGGGAAGGATGCTGGCCTCATTACTACCGCACAGTGGTGAAATATTTAACTCCCCACTAGCCCTCCTTGGACAACACTGGAAGATGTGTTTGTTACAGCCTGGTGATAGTGAAAGTCTAGACTCTCTACCTGGCCTTGGCTGGCATGGTTGGAGGTGAGGCCACACTGTTTCCTGTGGTGTTAGGCTGGAGAAGAGAGGTTATTGTATGAAGTTGTTCTATCTTGTTAGTCTGTTGGGACTTTTCTTATCTTTCTGAGTTGCCAGCTTTTTCAGCTCCAGATCTGGGACATATAAGGCAAAAAGGAAACCTAAGGAACTAACCACTATGCGTTCTCTGAGTCCTGATGTCCTTAGCTAGCCTTCCTTCTTTTTTAAACTTTTAGAGTATTATGTTTGTTTTATATGTAATTTTTAGGGTTTTTACTCACACTTAATGGGAAGATTAAGTAGAAGTATGTCCAGTCCATGTTCCTGGAAGCAGAACAATTCTGGCTATTATTAAGAAGGAGGGATTGCATTACTGGGTATTTACCCCAAAGATACAAATGTAGTGATCCGAAGGTGTACATGCACCCCAATGTTTATAGCAGCAATGTCTGCAAAAAACCTGAAATCTTGCCATTTGCAATGACGTGGATAGAACTAGAGGGTATTATGCTAAGTGAAATAAGTCAATCAGAGAAAGACATGTATCATATGATCTCACTGATATGAGGAATTCTTAATCTCAGGAAACAAACTGAGGGTTGCTGGAGTGGTGGGGAGTGGGAGGGATGACGTTGCTGGGTGATAGACATTGGGAAGGGTATGTGTTATGGTGAGCACTGTGAATTGTGGAAGACTGATGAACCACAGACCTGTACCTCTGAAACAAATAATACATTATATGTTTAAAAAAAAAAAAAAAAAAAGAAGATAGTAGGAAGGGAAAAATGAAGGGGGGGGGGGAATTGGAGGGGGAGACAAACCATGACAGACTATGGACTTTAAGAAACAAACTGAGGGTTCCAGAGGGGAGAGGGGTGGGGAGTTGGGTTAGCCTGGTGATGGGTACTAAAGAGGGCACGTATTGAATGGAGCTCTGGGTGTTATATGCAAACAATGAATCATGGAACACTACATCAAAAAAATAAAGAAGGAAGGAAAGAAAAGAAAGAAAGAAGAAATAGAAAGAAAGAAAGAAAGAAAGAAAGAAAGAAAGAAAGAAAGAAAATAAAAGAAGGAGGGAAACCACCATTCTCAATGACCGCACTACCCTTGTTCACTACTCTCCATGTTCACAGGAGATGTAAATGTCCTGACGCTGTGGCCATAGTCCATCCAGAAGCCTATGAAGGTTTTCATACCTGACTCTGAGTTTCGCTTCTGTGAATTGCCCCATTTCACCCTTAAGAACCATCAGGCATAACATTCTCCTCAAACAAGAGGAGGCCTGGGCAGCTTTCCCATGCTTTTGTCCACATTAAAGAAATACGTATGTATTGCTCTTGGTTCATAGCTTTTCTCTTGCTTTTCTATGGAGGGGGTGCTGGTGGAGAGAGAGAGAGAGAGAAATAAAGGACCAGACTTGGGATGAGAAACCGTGAAGGTAGGTTGAGAAAAGAATAGAATCTCCATCATAAAGTTTTTGTACTTCACATTCGTGGGGGCAGCCCCTGATGACAAAATTAGATTGTTTTCAGCAATTAGTGAATGACTGCCATTACACAGTTCTTTAATCTGCCATCCCATGCCCACTTGGCATCTCTATGTGGCCATCAAGAAAAGCAAACAAGAGCAGACTTTTTTTTTTAATAGCCAGTGGAATGTCTCTCCCATATTCCCAGAGGACAAAAATGACTCTGCTTAATATGTTAGGAGCAATAGTTGGTGACTTGAAGACCCCAGAGCTGGAACGATGATGCACAGGAAGACAGATAGGAAATATGCAGAGAATCTGGGCTTTAGTGTCAAAAACTGCACTTGATCATTTCCTAACATGTGCCTTGAGTATGAGATGTGGCCTTGGCAAGTCTCAGGTTGTCACCAATAAAATGGTTTGGTAGTACTACCTCATAAGGTTGACAAGGAGATCTACACATGGATGTGAAGTCCTGGGGAAGTAGCTGCTCTTATGGAGGAACAGGATTTAAAGGACAGGAGGACCAGTGCTTCACTCTTGGGAAGAACATTTTCAGGTCTTTGAGCCCAGACTCAGTCGTCCTGTTCCTTTTATTCTGTCTCTGTTTCAACTTATTTCTGAATACCTAGTGTTGGCCATGAGACTTGCTTTGTCTCCTAGGCACATCCTTTGAGTCTGCATGTCTTTTGCTGCCAGATCTTTCCTTTAGATTTCCCTGCATTGTATCTCCTATTGAGCCTACTGTGACCTGAGTCCTGGTCTTTCATCCTGGATCAGCCAGCTGGCTTTCCTAACACCAACTGTCTTGACACCAACCTGCTCCCTGTTCATGCCACCACCTGGTTCAGACCTGCTCCTCACCTTCAAATCACATAATCAGGCACAGGGGTTTGGTCAGCACCTATGAACAAAGGTGGGAGATCAAACTGTGTTAAACATATTGTCTTCACAGTTAATTCATATCAGGGCTTTCACTGTCCTAACACAGAGGAATGTCAATGTGATAGTTTGATCTCAACCAAGAACTTTTCAATATTTGCAACATTTTAAGCTTTCATTGCCAAATATACTAAAACTGTTGTGCTGAATCTGCCATAGCCATACTTCTCCACACTGATGTATCATGAATCACACAAGGAATTGCCTCCATGGCCCATGGTATGGGTAAAACAATCTCATGAGTTAAGAACTGAAATGGAAATCTTGGGAATATCCACGAAGGCATTGCAGGAGAAAGCCTATTTATAAGAAATTTTGCTGTGTATCCATGCTGAATTTTCATTTCTAACAGTTCACCTGTCCAAGCCTGACCTGTTTTTGTGCCATTTCCTCTGAGATCCTTTTTTATGTCACCACTTCTTACCCTCCTTCGACCACTCCTGAAGCACACCCTGCACCACTGATTTAGCATTCTCAGTAGTTATAAAACCTTCATATATGCTGCCTTCATTCCTCTAAGAAACATGGATATCCTCACCACCAAGTACCACACCTCCCACCCTTTGCAGTGTGAAGGCCCAAGGCTGAGAGGAGGAGAAAGGGTGTAGTAGTCCTAGAGGGGATGTATCAGCTTGATCTTGCTACACTTCAGAATTGTCTCCACCCCAATACAAGGTGCTGGGCTTTCCCATTCCCACCCTTGTCAGTCATTGTTCAGGTCCTCCCAAGGTTGGGGGAATGCAAGTTCCCAGGCACACCCAGTGTCTGCAGACTCTATTAGCCTGAGGGATTTTTTTGGAGGAGACTCACAGGCACTGACTTTGGAAGTGAAAGCATGCTGAAAGGTGGGCGTACAAAATTGGTAAAAAATATCTGAGGGGGGGTGCCTGGGTGGCTCAGTCCTTGAGCATCTGCCTTCAGCTGGGTCATGATCCCAGGGTCCTGGGATCGAGCCCCGTGTCAGGCTCCCTGCTCAGTGGGAAGCCTGCTTCTCCCTCTTCCACTGCTTGTGTTCCCTCTCTCGCTGTCTCTCTCTCTGTCAAATAAATAAATAAAATCTTAAAAAAATAATATCTGAGGGGGTCACGGTAAAGAGCTGTCACTATCTGCTACAGAACATCCACCTTCCAGTATGTGTGCCCTCAGAGCTCCAGTTCATGTGAGTTGTACAATACATATATTGGCTATGTTACAGATCACACATAAATATATATAAACATATTATACATCACATATACTTATAAATACACTTATATATAAGCATTGTACATATCACATAAGTCATGCATATTTATATATTTAAGTATACTATATATACTTACATATAAGTGGGGAACTATATGTATGAGTGTATATATATATGTACACATAAGTGTACATATTTATACAATGATGTAATAATATATGTGTATAGTCACCTAGTATTCTGCCAGAGCCACTGCTATGTGCTGGTCACACATATTATCTAATGTTATCCTAATGATTTACAGCCTCACATGGTCACTTTTTTTGAGGAACAGCTCTCACAAGTGAGACTGAAGGTCCATGTGGTGCTGAGGGCACCATAGTGGATTTGGTGCTGGGAAAAAAGGCAGAGCAAAACAGAATGAAGGATGACAGAGCTGGAAAACAAGCAGAGTGACTGATGCAGGGAAAACCCCTCCCCCACCGAGGAAAATGTCTTCGGAGCAAAGCGTGACTCCCACCCCAGTAAGGAGGGCAATACAAACCTGTGATTTTCTGGAGTCGTTACCAGGGAGGTAAATCCAATTTATAGTGAGGAAAATCAGGACAAACCCAATATGGAAATGTTAGCTGCTCACAGCAAGACAGGGTCAAGATAGTGGATGGCTAAGGGAGTAGGAAGGGGGCACAGAGAGATGTCCAAAGCCTGGGAGGCCTGGCAGGGAAGGGGTACAGCTGTGGGGGAAGGTGCTGCTGGGCCATCAGGCCCCAGGGCTCTTCTAATGGTGGAGCACTTGGCCCAAATCATGAGTGTTTTCTGAAACACCACCCCATGCAGAGGGCATGTGTTCCCCTGCTCCATCTGCCAGTCTAGGCTTCCACTAGTCCCTGGGAGGGCCAGGGCAATTGTAGTTATCTGATGGTCAATGGGGGTGGGAGGCGGGTAGGAGGGGAAGAGTGGGAGCATGCACAGGCATCCCATTCTGGGAGTAAGGCAGTTCTATTTCCCCTGCCAGGCTGGCACTTTGCACATTGTACTCCAGTCCTCCCACAAGCCTGAAGTGCCCTCTGTTTCTTCCAGGCTCCCTCCTCTTGGAGCCTTTTACACTTCGGGGCTACTGTCCTTCACCAGTAAGTTCAGGCTCATCCCAGCTTCTGGGTCCACACTGGCCCTAAGTGCACCATGGAAGATACATCTGAACCTTTAACATTAAGAAACCTTGATCTTGATTTTGCCCTTGCCCTGGAAAAATAGAATTTTGTCCAGCTGCACCTTGACCATGTCCCTCTCAGCTTGGTCTCCACATCCAGTTATCAGATTTCCACCAAGGACATGACTTCCCTTCTAATTCTTGTTGCTTTGTCTCCAAAATCCAACAGGAACTAGATTTCTGCCCTCAGACAGGAGCCTAAACTGTTCTCCCCTATTCTCTGCTTTAGCAACAAGGGTCTGTCCACTCTGGTCCCTGGAATCCCTCTCTCAGTCATCCCACATTAGTGGAGCCTGGTCCGGAAGAATGAGGGGATATATGGAACAGGACACACATCTTATGCTACCTACTAACATGCAAAGTGAGTTTTTTAATTTTTAAAATTTTCTTTTTTATCTTACAGTCATTTGTAAATTGTATTGGTGTTTTAGGGAACTCAATCTGTTCTCAGTTTCCCATTTGGACAGAACAAGGAGATGCTCAGTTCATGAATGAACAATGTTCAGGGAAGAACTGTTTTAAAAATGGCTTTGGGCTGGGAGTAGCTTACAAGTCTGTTCTGCTTACTTAGGTTGTCATGACTTTGTTTCTTTGTACGGGTTAACACTTATGCCCGGTTAAGTGAGTGAGTGGAGAATGTAAAAATAGAGAGCAGACAGGAGTGTGTCCTGATTTAACAGGTGCCTCAGCTTTGGAGTGGTGTCTGAGACCAGATAGGACACTGGTCAGCCAGAATCTGTTGTCCTTTTGCCTGGAGACAAGGAAGGCAGATAAGGCTGGGGCATGAACCTGCTGGGTGATATTCTGTAACCCCGTTCTCCTCTGAATCCCAGTGGGAACCAAAGTGCTGTCCCTTTACCAGCACCCTGTGAGCCAAGGGGGCAGTCAGGCAGGAAAGGAGGAGGTTGTCTTGTGCTTCCAGTAAAATGTCCTGTTCCCAAAGTTCCAAAAAAAAAAAAACCTTGGAAACTCACATTAGTTTAGTGGCTTGGAATACATTGTAGAAAATGAAGTGTGGAGGTGTTAGCAGCACCTTTCCCAGAAAAATCAAGAAGATTCACAGCTCTGGGCAGCAATTGGTGGTGGTTTTTATAAAGCAGTTTATTCAAACTGCCCAGTCTGGGGGAACAGTCTCCAGAGGACTGTCCTCACGTCACACACCAGCCCTTAGTTCAGGGTCCTCAGGACCACCATTACTTTATAACAACTGGTTCCAAATTTGGGAATCCCCAAAAACTCCTGCAGATTTGATAATTCAGTAGAATGACTCACAGAATTCAGGGAAGCATGACAACTACATTACAGTTTTATTTTAGCATAAGGATACAGCTTAGAAACAACCAAAGGCACAGACAAGGAGGGAGAAGTCAGGAGGGCTCGAAACACAAAGTTTCTGTCATCCTCAGGGACTTATTACCCTCTCAGCATCAATGTGTAGGAGTACACACAGAGTGCTGCTAACTAGTGATGTTCACCTAAGCTTTGGCATCCAGGCTTTTTATTGGGGTTTTATTATATATGTATGATTGGTTGAATCATTGGCCACATGGTTGAACTCAATTTCCAGGAATTCAGGCTAAAACCACCTGGCTCAAAGCCCCAACTCTCTAATTACATGGTCATTTTTTCTGGCTTGGCCAGCTCCATCCTGAGTCATTTAATTAGCATAAATTATCAGGTGTGGTGCCAGGGTCCCACCATGAATAACAAAGACTCTTATCACCCAGGAAAATCCAAGGGTTTAGAGGTTAGCTCCCAGGAGAAGTGGCAAAGACCAGACCCCTCTTTGGGTAAGATTAATTCTTCATTCATAGTCATAGGTAGACAGGCTTGTGAAGGTCCTCCAACCACATTTGTTTTGCAGTGGAATCATGTGGAAATGTAGGTGTTGATACTTCTCCCTTTTTGTAAGGTGAAGGTATTCTCTTAGCCAAAGACACAGTGGCTCAGAAAAACTTAAGATAAAGTGAGTAAACTATCCTTTGCTCATCTCCATTTGAATGTGTACTTCTAAGCAAGATTATTCCCTAGCCCTGACCAATTAAAACACTGCATTTTCTTAGAGATCTGGTTTTCATTTACAACGCATTTATTGCCAGTACATCTTTAATAATAGTGATGTCCAGTTACATATTCCCTGGGTATTTCCAAGGCATTTTCCCATTTTTTAAAAAGATTTTATTTATTCATTTGAGACAGAGAGATACAGAGAAAGAGAGAGAGCATGAGCAGGGGGAGAGACAGAGGGAGAGGGAGAAATAGACTCCCCACTGAGCAGGGAGCTGGATTCGGGGCTTGATCCCAGGACCCAGAGATCATGACCTGAGCCCAAGAGACACTTAACCATCTGAGCCACCCAGGTGCCCTTTCCATTGTTTAATTGTATTTCATAACCCCTGTAAACAGAGAAAAGCAGAATCTGTGACTGAAGTTTGGGATACTCTCCAGACCATTGAATGTGTACTGACAGAGTGTATTCATATTCACATGAGAGATGGAACTGGCTCTATCAGACTTCCTGGCGATGGACTGGGGAAGCTACCTGGCTGGTACTGGAGAACTTCTCCTTTTGGAGAAGCATTAAATTATACTAAGCTAGGGCACCTGGGTGGCTCAGTTGGTTAAGCAACTGCCTTCAGCTCAGGTCGTGATCCTGGAGTCCCAGGATCGAGTCCCACATCGGGCTCCCCGCTCAGTGGGGAGTCTGCTTCTCCCTCTGACCCTCTCCCCTCTCATGCTCTCTCTCACTCTCTCTCTCTCAAATAAATAAATAAAATCTTTTAAAAAAATTATACTAAGCTATGTAAAAATCCCCTAAAACTCAGTATCAAATTGTAACATTTTTTGGATGATTCAAGTACTTTGCCTCATCAGTGATGGTCATTAGGCAAATAATTTTAGATGGCAAGGAGCTATATTTTGGGAAGGAATGGATGGTTGTGAATGCTAGTTTGTTGGAGAGAGAGAGAGAGAGATAGGTAGAGATTTAAGTTGATTCTCAAAATGTATAAACTTTGAAACAATTTTTTTTATACCTCTACCCAGGCCAAAACTGAATTAAAGGGGACTATGGTTATATGATTTAAGGGTTTTATAAATAAGAAATATATAGTCTCCAAAAGTATTCTTTTTTTAAAGATTTTATTTATTTGTTAGAGAGAGAGAGAGAGAGCAGAGGGAGGGGCAGAGGGAGAGGGAGAAGCAGACTCCCCACTGAGCTCAGAGCTGGATGCAGGGCTAGATCCCAGGACCCTGAAATCATGACCTAAGCCAAACTCAGCCACTTAACTGACTGAGCCATCCAGGGGCCCCCAGGAGTATTCTTGTTCATGTATATACCAGCCTGGAAAAGTACAGTTAATTTATTGCAGTCATCCCTAAAGATGCCTTGGAAATCCAGCTTTTTAATTATTTATTTGTTTGTTTGTGTGTTTTTGCCAGGGGGCATCTGGATGTAAGTGAAAAAAGATCAGGATGTTAGCCATAGTTGTAAGAAATAGAATCTGTGGTATGACACATGTAATAGAGATAAAAGAGAAGACATGAATTTTTAGGTGTTTTCGACCTTCCCCCATCACTTGACAGCTTTCCTTTTTTTTTTTTTTACTTTTTAATTGTTATGTTAATCACTATACATTACATCATTAGTTTTTGATGCAGTGTTCCATGATTCATTGTTTGACTTGACAGCTTTCCTAAGAGGCAGTGATTCTAGCTTGCTGGCTCAGTTGCCCCCTTTTTGTGCATAATCTGAATGAGGGGCTAAGAGGAGGTAAAGCAAAGCTATCAAAAAGTCTATGGTGGTTACATAACGGAGAAATGAGTAGAAAGGAAAGGCTTGAGCCCTGGGGACAGTCTAGGTATGAAAAAGTGATTGAAGGAATAGAGCTGAGGAAAGCGGGTGGTGTTTTTTAGAAAGTGGACAGTGGGAACGTGAAGGAGATTGAGATAGGGACATTATTTGGAGGACCTCTAAGTTCTGTGAATTAAGAATGTTCTTCTCCACTTGGATTTTTTTGCAAGAGTTTGAACAAATGTTTGAGTTTTAAACTGTATTGTCTTGTGTTATTGCCATTTCTTTGGACGGACTCCTGGAGACATGATGGCTGAGTGTCCAGGTCTATCAAGGTTACAGTAGGAGCAGGCCGGGGTTGTGAGTACTGGGGCCTCTCTCTGTGGCCACATCTCTTGTGATTTGAGTTACTTTTGCATACATGTGGATCTCCCCACATTTGGTTTATTTCAGGATAATCCAGAATAAACTCAGGGAACTATGGCTGGACATGCTCCTCCCACCTTAGAGAAGATTCTTTTCTTAGGAACACCTAGAATGCTTGGGGCATCTGTGTACACTCTTCTCCTTGGCTTCCTTTCTCTTTGAGGTCCTGTTTTCTGGATGTCAGAGAAGTAATAGCTGAGGGCTCAAGTTTGGGTTTTGACTTGGAGGAATAAACCCAGGAGGGCCCTATTGGCAAAAAGAAGTGCTAAGATCTTACACAGACTAATCCAGGACTTGAGGCCTGGGCAGTACAGCTGGTGCCTGGGTCCCTGATTCCTGAGCAGAAACAATGCCCTCATGAGGGCTCACAGACTGAATGGGGGAGTCAGGGCTCTTGCAGTGAGAATTCTCTAAGTATATCTTAGGCCACCAACCTGGGAATCAACAACCTACACTTGATCTTAGCCAAAAGGCCGAGAAGTGATGGAAATCAACAACCTAGATAGCCCATGTTGAATGTAGAAAAGCACTTTCTGAATATCAAATTGGGACAATGTACCCCCATGGCAGGCTGAGCAAGGGTCTGAATCTTCCTACCAGAGCATCTTCACGGACACCCTTCTGAGGAGGGGCGCAGTCCTTCTTGTCTGGAGGCAGTAAGATAAAGACGATGTGCTCTTGAGATTCCTCGTGGCCTCAGGATTCTGATCCACCCCCTTCCCCTTTCTACTCCGAGGATGAGATCCTTCTTACAAAAGCATGACCTTAGGCTACAAAATGTGACATAGAAAGGTCTTCCTTTTAAAATATATTTTTCATAGTCCTGCTTTGGATTAAGTTGAGGGATTCTGGCCTTTGTACGGTCACTATCAATACACATGGCTCTATTTTAATAATTGGTTCTACTCTAATTTTCTATAAGCTTGACTCTCTAAACATAATTAGAAGTTTTCTTCATATTAAAACTAATGCAGAATCATAGTGAAAGAAGACCCGCACATTAGACTCTTTTCCAGCAGAGTTGGAATAATTGAAAGGCAATACGTGAGTAGAATTTAATGTTGGACAAAATTCTCAGAAGCTGTGGTTTTAGAACATAGGAATTTCTCTGAAGCACTATTTGACAGGGTCAATAGGCTTCACTTTTGCAGAGCAATCTCTGAGCAAATAAAATCTTTAGGGTAATTGGTATGGTAGATCTGAAAAGATGTGTCAGTTTCTTAAGTGGTGTTTGCTCTGGGGAATTAAAGATTGCAAAGGGAAAAGCTTCAGATCTATTCCTTGATCTCAAATGGGTGTAGGATGCTCAGGCATCAGACGCAGCAAGAAGCTCTACGTATATTGGATGAAAGTAGAACTGAAACAAGGAAACCATGCCTTAACAGTGTTTGGGGTTTATTTAGATAGTACTTACTGAAATTAATTACTTTTTAAAATTGAAATACTTAACTAAAATACTTTTGGAAAATATAATAGATAATGATTCCCACAATAGGCTAGTATGATAATCGTTGACTGGCCTCATGCCTGTTCTTTGTTGTGGGTCTGTTGCCCTTTAAGAGAACAAACAAAAGACAATAGATTCTAGTTGCCCCAAATAAATTTGAATTCCTAAAGATCAAAGTGGGCTTCTTATTATCTAATTGCTGTGTGAATGAATGGGAAGATAACTCAAAATATTATCCTAACCTCCCACAGCTGTTCAGTCAATATATTTTGTGACATGACAACAGACCTTATTTTGCAGTTTTTATTACATTTTACCAGAAACCTTAAATGTTAGAAGATAAAGAGATCCCAGGTATTTTTAAAACATATATCGTCGTAAGAATTAAAGCTGCATTCTGAGTTCCTGGTAACCCCCGGTAATAGAGGTATGGCTTTGCATAGAGCATATTCTTGATTGTAGAGAGGATAAAAGGATCCTAAAGATGGTGGGAAAAATACTCCCTCTAGGAAGAAAGGCACAAGAATAGGTTCTAAGATGCAGGAGGATCAATTCTGGAGTCCTGGTAAGGAGAAGAATGTGGGCCCAGAAAAGAGAGAGGGACCCAGGGGAGGAATTATTTTTTGTGGCGTCTGTTTAGTTCAAAGGACTCTCCTCTCTGAATGGAGACTTCTCCTTGGAAGATGCCAGTAGAAAGAGCATCCTGCCCCAAAGCAGCTTATAACAAAACAGTGTGGGAGAGGAATATTTTGGGGGAATGTATATACCTATGGGGGAATGTATATATTTATGGGGGAAATAATGGTTGATCAAGGAAAACATTCAGAGGGAAAAACAGGAAGGACATAGTGGGGAAAGGCTGGATTTCAGATCCAGGCAGACCTGGCTCCATGTGGCTCTCAGAGAAGATGAGAAAGATCCCTGGTCGGTAACTGTAGGCAAGACTTACCTCCCCAGATTTCAGGTTCCCTGTCTGAAAAATGTATAAACATTTTCATTTGTGTAAAAGGAAAAACATACTCATATACTTGTATAGATTATTTCTCAAAAAATAAGTGAGCAAAGGAAAATGAAATAAAACAAAAAGCAAACCTGCTAGGAATTACTATCTCTGGGAAGGAAACTGGACACCACATCCCCATGGTGGAGACTCTTTGGGCTCTGACTGGGAGGAACAAATCCAGGAGGGCCCTATTGGATGCACTGGATATCCAATTGCACTGGACACACACTGACTTAATTTGATATTTGAAAAAGTCTTGCATGCATATATTTTTTCAAGGGTTGGAGACACCATGCATATATTTTTAAATTAAAATAAAACTTTTTTAAGAGCACATGTTAACTATGTACAAGATCATAACCTCATGTTTAAAGACATTTTAGGTCACATGGGAACTCTAAATTTTGAATTTTGGGCAAGGAGATCATGTAATTCCATTGAAAGGGAGGAGACCAGTGTGGCCCCTAGGTCACTAAGCCCTTGGCTTGGATTGTTAAAGCTACTTGCAGAGCACAGGATTGCTTCCTGGCTCCCACCACGTCTGTCTGCTCTGGTGGCGGGGAGTTTCAGAGGGAAATGCTATAGAGTCAGGTGGGAAGGGTGGAGAGTCACAGCTGCAGGCTTGGACAGGTGCACTCATGGGGTGTGTGGGCTACATGCATGGAGGCAGATGTGCCCTAGTGGGCTTGAGACCTAAGATAAGAAGCAGCAAAATGTCAGAACCCTGCGCAGAAAAATATTGCTCCACCTTTAATAGAAAAACAAACAAACAAACAAAAAAACAAAACACGCTTTAAGACAAAATCCCAGGCAAGATAGAGTTGAAAGATAGGTGGACGTGGAAGCAGATGGAGAAAAATAAAATAAAACCACTGGCTTGAAGTCAGGTCTGCACGGTCCTTTGGATTAGCCTCAGACACAGCTATCCCTGCTCCCGAGGAGGGCACCTTCCCACCATGGTCTGCTTGGGTGTTGTTCTTACTCCAGAGAGCTCTGACTGAATTTTGAGAGCTGCTAAGGAGAGCACCATTACAGTATGTCGAGAGATTAAAGGTAATTAGTGTTCACAAGCTCCTTGTAATTCCAAAAGTTCTGACAAGATAGGCATTTAAATTGCTCTATAGTTATCTCGTAGAATTAAAAA
Source organism: Halichoerus grypus (assembly GCF_964656455.1). Classification (NCBI taxonomy): domain Eukaryota; kingdom Metazoa; phylum Chordata; class Mammalia; order Carnivora; family Phocidae; genus Halichoerus; species Halichoerus grypus. The sequence continues at coordinate 90,782,179 of NC_135721.1, forward strand.
TTACAGACTTAGAGTGCACATGATTACCCAACTGTGTAGGAGAGAACTGCTGTGATCGGAGAGGCCACACTGCTAACAATAACACAAAAATCAGCATAATACGACTGGCTCCTTCTGAAGTGAGCATTATAATTAACAACAGTATTTTATCACTGGTTCCCTCAAATTCATAAATATTTCAGGATTAACTCTGCTAATTGGGATAAAAAATTCTTCACGGAAGTCATAACACACCATAAAGCAGTGTTTTGTGTACTGATTTCGGTCTCAGAATTAGGAACAGGCGAGGAAGTGGCTGGGCTGGATTCCTGGCATCGGTGACGTTAACAACCATGCACGACTTCTTATGCGTTATTTTACGTATGGTTTTAGCCCTGCTCTGTGGGTTTTATGAACCAGCAATAAAACAGCCGAGAAAGAAAGTGAACTTGTTATCTACAACCCTGGGTGATTCCCACCCTGTGCTGTCTTGCAGCTAGATTTCATGAAGGAACCCACTACAGGTAATGGACTCTTGTCTTCCCTGCATCGAGGCTGCTACTGCTTGTGTACCTTTGTTGGCATAACTGAAATGATATTCACTTGGACTGAGAAAGGATGCCTGGCAGCTTAATGCACACAGGCCCACAGGCAGTTCAGAAAACTCATGATCTGCACTGTGGACTCCCTTTTGGCCTCAGTGGACGGAAGTTTTTCTGTGTTCAACAGTGTAGGACTGAGATGGACGTGTATCTTCTGACTGCTTTATTATTAATATAATCTGTATGTTTAGTTGCTTTGTCTGCTTGATTTATCACTTCTGTGAGCCTTTGTTAAAATCTACTGGTGGTAGTAACTTATCTCTACCCACAATTCTTATGATTTCTTTTGAACATTTTTATAATCTATATTGTTGGTGAACATACTCTAATGACCACATGTTCAGTGGGACCCAATTGATAATGGACTTCTGTCATTCCCTGGCATGTTGACAGGTTTCCCACTTGCTCAAAGAGTAATATGAGACCCCAGCCTTTCAAAAATCTTGTCTGGCATATTTTTACCAGCATTATTTTAAACTTTCTTTCCTTATTTTTAAGTGTTATCTCAAATGAGTAACGCATCATTGGGTTTTGCTTTTTCCTAGCCAATATGAGGTTTTTCAATCTTTATATTAGTGTAATTACAGTTATAAGTATATTATGATTTTTGTCTTACTAGGTATTATTTCTTCTTCCTTGTTCTACATATACCATAATATGTAGGGTTTTTCCTTGTCACTTACCACTCCTTGTGCTTCTCCCTTAAAATTACATATTTTTTTCCTTATGTGTATCCTCTTAAGGTAAGTTTGATATTTATATTTATTTTTCCGAAAAACTTTGGACTTCCATACTTTGAAATATGACATGCATACTGAAAACCTCACCAAATTTCCATGTGCAGTTTAAGGACTAGTTGTAAAGTTACTATCTAAGAAGTGTCAGGTCAATATATCGTGGCCTATATATTCTACCCAATAACATGGCCTATATATTCTGGCCTACTTATTCTACCCAATAACATTGGCCTATATATTCTACCCAATAACATTTTCTAAACCCAAAAGTTAAGCATAAAGTATAAAGTCAGCATTTCTTTCATTTTCTTAATATGTGGGGGAAAACTGACCAATATAGTTTTGTTTTTCCTGTTTTGAAACTTTTGGATGAAATCATACAATAGAGATTATTGTTTTATTTTATTTACACAATATAATGTTTGTGATTTTACCCACGCTTTGGCACCAATATCAATCAAGTTCATCATTTTCATTTTATATAGTATTTCATGGAATTAATTTTTTGAATAGAATGAACTTGTACATTAAAAAAAAAGAAGGTACAGTACATTTCTTAATGTCATAATCCTACAGATGATTTTCTGGCCACATCTCAGGGTTTGAGTGTCCATGAAGCAGAAACATATACTGATAAAAACCAAAATTGATTTATATGCAATGAGATTCCTTATAAAATAAAAGCTGCCTATTGATAAGCAGATGGATGACTAAAATGGCCCTTTTTTTTTTTTTTTAAAGATTTTATTTATTTATTTGACAGAAAGAGACACAGCGAGAGAGGGAATACAAGCAGGGGGAATGGGAGAGGGAGAAGCAGGCTTCCCGCGGAGCAGGGAGCCCGATGCGGGGCTCGATCCCAGGACCCTGGGATCATGACCTGAGCCGAAGGCAGACGCTTAACGACTGAGCCACCCAGGCGCCCCTAAAATGGCCCTTTTGTTATGGTTTTCCCCTTTGTAAGTCTTTTAAATTATACTTAGTAAACTTCCCTGGTGTGCTTCTTCTCATAGATGGATCAACAATTTGAAGCAAATTAGTTGATGAGTCGATTCAGGCAAATGATGGTGTGTTTTCAGCTCTTTCTATAGCCCTGTGAACAGAGACAATGGCAGCTCCTTCAAGCTGTGGAGCAGGCCCATTGAATGATAAGTTCTGGCTAAGGTGGTTTCTTACTAAGAAAGACCAGACTGACAGACACTCCTCAGGCAAGCTTGTCCTACCAAATAATAGAAGCTCTGCCTTGGGTGTCAGATTCCTAATTCCTTGCCTTGTTTAAACATGTGCAGGTTGTTTAATGTCCAAAGTGCACACTTGCCATAGTCCCGAAGGCCTCCCCGTTCTCACACACCTCTCAGAAAGTTCTTGGGGACTTGGTGGCAGGAGTCAGGGCTGAGGGCTGTGCATGGAGGGGCTGGTGATGGGCTAGCACAACATGAGCACCCAGAAGCCCCCTCCCCCACCTTTTCAGTCCAGGGCTTGCCTACTGTCTTCAGGGCTCCAAGGATACAAGGCCATGGAAAAGGAACATTGTCCTGCACCTTCACTGACAAGGAAGTACGTGAAGCAACTGGCCTGGCCTTTCTAACCCAGGAGATTTAGTTCTCTGATCCCATTTCTCGTTGGACAATAAATGCCTTTTTGACAAAAGTCCCCACTGTGCCCAGATTATTCATACACTCTAGTGGTTGAGGGCAACAGTTTGGTGCAGATGGGCTGCAGAAGCATGCCAGGTCTGCAACCAGTCTTTTATCAGCCTCGGAGGCTACTAGCAAATACGTCTTCTTAGATGAGCTCACACCTCTTTCTGTGTCTCCGTGGGCAGGATGCTGGCAGGCCCCAACTCTCATAATAAATGTGGATACCTTAAAGGAAATTGAATGTGGGCCTGTTTTTCTGATCAGCAGAGGTTTCATTCACACATGCAGCTTCCTAAACTGCTCCTTCATGTTGTTTAGAAAAGGCAAAAATCCAGAAGAGAGAGAGGGAAGCGTAGATACTTTCTGTCTTCAGAACCGCAGCATGGGTGCTGGGCTCTTTAGGATTATGACAGGAAGCCTATGACTGACGGGTGAGTCTGGATGGCTCCAGCAGGAAACAGGCACCCTAGTCAGGGATCACCTGGGCTCAAGGGACTTCATCCCAGTCTGTTTTAGAGAATACGAAGGGTGAACAGGGACAGTGAGGGGAGACTTCAGGCACCAGCACTAGGGCAACTCCTCATCACATAGGGGTTGGGGGCAGGGGGCAGAAACCTTGTTTTGTGTTTTTAGGAAGCTTTAGTTAGCAGAAAATGCTGCCAGTGTTTCAGGAGAAGCAAGGTAGGCTCCAGGAACTAAATGTTCACCTTGGAACAGGATGACCATTTCATCCCGTTCACCCAGGAGAGAGGACTCCTGACATGTACAAAGAATTGCTAAGCGGCCCTGGAAAACCACTTCCCCCCTTCCTTACCTCCCTGTGTGTGTCTTAAAGCTGTAAAGCCAGGACTGGCTGCCTTGGAGAATTGTAAAGAAGTCCCCTCCCTGCACGTTCCCTCTTCCCATCCCAAGAGAGGGATTCTTGGGGTCAGTTTAGGACTGCTTCTGTTTGCTTGGCTCTGTGAGGTCCTGCCACCAGCTCCCTGGGGGAGGGGAGGGCAACCATCTCCCTTCTCCCAGCTCCTGGCAACCACCATTCTACAGGCAGTCTTTATGAGTTTGACTATTCCAGGTATCTCATTTAAGTGTTACCTCATATAAGTGTTCCAGATATCTCACATAAGTGCTATCAAAATATCTGTCATTTTGTGACTGGATTATTCCCCTTAACATAATATCTTCAAGGTTTATCCATGTTATAGCATGTGTCAGAATTTCTTTCCTCTGTAAAGTTGAATAATATTCCATTATGTGTATAACCATATTTTGTTTATCCATTCATCTATCAATGGACATTTGGGTTGTTTCTACCTTCTAGCTATTGTGAATAATTCTACTATAAACATGTTTGAGTCCCTGCTTTCAATTTTTTTGTGTATATACCCAGAAGTGGAGTTGTTGAATGCTGTGGTAATTCAATGTTTATTTTTTTTTTGGAAACTGCCATTCTCTTTTCCACAGCAGATGCACCATTTTACATTTCCACCAGCAGTGCCCGAGGGGTTGAATTTCTCCACATCCGGATGCCAATACTTGTAGTTTTCTGCTGCCTGTTTTGTTTTTGCTTTTATAACAGCCAACCTAATGGGTAAGAAATGGTATCTTGTGTGGTATTGTGGGTTTGATGTGATTTTGCCTAACGATTAAAGACGTTGACCACCTTTTCATGTGCTTTTTTACTATCTGTAAAACTTCTTTGCAGAAAAGTCTTTTCAAGTCTTCTGTCTGTTTTAAAACCATGTTTGCATTTTGTTGTTGAGATGTAGGAGTTCTTTATTCAGGATATTGGTCCTTTAACAGATAATGATTTGCAAATATTTTCTCCCATTTGATGTGCTGCCTTTTCACTGTATTAATAACACTTCTGGATGAACATTTGGTGTCATGCCTCAGAAATCACTGACAAATTCAATGTCAGGAAGTTTTTCTCCTGTATTTTCTTCTAAGAGTTTTGTAGTTTCAGTCCTTACATTCAAGTTTTTGATACATTTTAAGCTAATTTTTTTATGAGGAAGAAATCTTCCACTTGGTCTCAGCTGGTGCTCTCTGCTTAGATTTCATCTCTGGCCCATTGAGTTGCTTTAGGGCACAGTGGTTCTGCCCCCGCAGACCAGACACATCTGTTTCAGTTCTGATGAAGTCTGGCTTTATGCCCTTCATTGTGGTCAGGTTGTACTTTATTTGTTCACCTGTGTAGGTGGGATGCAAGAGAAGAGAAATTAACATGGAGGGCCCCTTGTGAGGGATCAGTGCCAATGAGAGATGCTTTCTTTTTTTTTTCCTCTCCCTGGTGGACAGTTCTGAGACTCATTCATAGGCTTTCCAGGTCATGGTGGGATGGCACCCAGTCGTCCTTATGGATGCCCACACATAGTAGTGGATTTCCTTCCTTCCTGTCTGTCCTTCATTGTCCTGCCGCTCTGCTCTCTGAGGTCAGATTCCCAAATAAATTACCGCAGTGCAGGCTTTGCCTCAGGAGATCCCCAATGAAGAGAGCAACTGCTCCTTTTTTTTCCTCTCCTCCCCTCTCTTCCACACACATACACCTACCTGTGCACACACACACACACCTGTACTTGTGTACACAAGCCTGTGCTTACACACGCAGGCACCTATGCCCAGAAACATACACCTGTGTGTACACAAATGCATCTGTGTTCACACCCACCCACAATACCTGTGCTCACACACACATGCACCTGTGTTCACACACACAAATACACACACCCCTATGCTCCCACATACATTTACAACCCCCACTCCCGCCACAGTAACTAATACAGTGAGTTCGACTCATTTCCAAACCCAGCTCAAGTTGACCTTCACATCTGAGGTTCACTCTTTAACCCCTCCCTTCATTCTTCCTCATGTTTTTTTCTTGTGTGAGGAAGGGATTTAGGGTCTAACCCTGTTTTCATGCTTTTGCTACATTCCAGATATTGCTGTATTTCCACAAGTGTCTTATTCATTTATTTCTCACTGTAACCCATGGTAAAATATTCCTAGCCACATTACATGATGGGCAAATGGAGTGTAGAGAAGTGACTTTTCTGGTTGAAGATTGCTCCTGTCTCCTGGCCTTCAGTTTCAGAGAAGGGTCTGAGGGAGGAGGGGTTCTTATTCTACAGGAGGCCTGGTTTAGAGCTGGGGTTCAGGTCAGACCCCAGAATGGTTGCATGGGAGGAATTGCCAAGAAACAGGAAATCTGATTTCTGATAGACCATCCAATTTTTCTCAATTCCAGCAGGAATTATCTGGGAAATCTGGCTTGCTGTGGTCACCTTTCCCTGTCCACAGAAATAGAAGCAGAGCAAAACTGCATGTTGTTCAGGAGAATGGTGACAATGAGTCACATACACCAGGCTACCGCTTGGGGTGAGAGTGGAAATATCACAACAGCGGGCATTCAAGGACTATCAACTTTGCAAGGGGAATTCTCTGCTTTGTTTCCTGAAGGGTGATGGGCTCAATTTTGGCATTTCACATTAACAACAGATGTTACTACACAGGGCCACAGAATCAGAAACCCACCCAAGAAGGAGCCCAGATCTTAAGGACCAGTTGGGCACAAAAACCCAGTAAGCCATTCAAGCTAATTCAAATGCCAGATACCCTTGTTGCCACAGTGGTGTAACAAACACGCTGGAGCTCAGTGGCTTAAAACAGGAGTGCAGGGGCCAGTCAGGGCTGGTCTCACGGGGCCATTGGGTGAATTGGGCTACAGTGGCCAGTCAGCGCTGGTCAAATTGGGCCACCGGGTGATTTGGGCTGGGCCCCACAATTGTGCGGGGTCTCAGCTGGGATAACTCGGCTGGCAGGCCCACTTTATGTCTCATCTTCCAGCAGCCCAGTCCCAGCTTGTTCTCAGAGCAAGCAGGAGTCCAAAGGCAGTTATGCAATGACACAGCATTGCTTCTGTCACATTCTGTTAGCCAAAGAGAATCACAGGAAAGCCGAGGCTGGAGGGGTAGGAATGAGATAGGCTGCAGAGGGCACAGATTCAGGGAGGAGCAGAGAACTGCAGCTATATTAGTATCATCTACCAGGGGATTTATCAGAAGGATTTATGGGGAATTATAGGAAATTCCAGTGGGTCTTATAGGAACTGGAAACACATCCTCCTTCTCACCCCTTCCTGACATTCCTGAGGTACCACGCGGTCTAACATTTCTGTGTGCTCTCAATGTCTGCTGTGTTTCAATCTCCCTTGCCCCTCTTCCTCTGTTAGAGCCAATATTTTCACCTCCCTTATGGAGGTAGAGGTTGATGGGTGCTTATCCATCTCCACTTTGCCCCTCATCAGCTCTAAGTAGATATAGCCTCAGTGAATCTGACTGCCCCAGTCTTCCTTCATTTGATATATATAAAATCTCCTATGTGAAAAAAATATATATATACATACATATATTTTTAAAAAGATTTATTTATTTATTCATTTGACAGAGAAAGAGACAGCGAGAGAGGGAACACAAACAGGGGGAGTGGGAGAGGGAGAAGCAGGCTCCCCGCAGATCAGGGAGCCCGATGTGGGGCTCGATCCCAGGACCCTGGGATCATGACCCGAGCTGAAGGCAGATGCTTAACCACTGAGCCACCCAGGCGCCCCTACACACATATATTTAATATAATAAATTGGCTCACAGAACTGTGGAGGCTGAGAAGGCCCACGATCTGGAGAATCAGTAGAACCTGTGGTATAAGTTCCAGTCTGAGTCTGGGAAGGCCTGAGAACCTGGAAAGAAAGTGCATAAATTCTAGTCCAAGGGCAGGAGATGAATGTCCCAGCTCAGTGCTCAGGTGGAGAGAGAGTGAACTGTCCCTTTCTCTGTCTTTTCGCTCTAACCAATGGGATGAGGCCCACCCACCAATCTGTTTCACTCAGGCTATTGTCTCAAGTGTGAATTTCACCCCAAAACATTCTGGCAGACACACCCAGAAATAATCGTTAACCAAATATCCGAGCATTCTGTGGCCCAGCCAATCTGATAAATAAAAGTAACCATCACTCCAGGTGTTTTACACAAAATAAAATAATATTTCATAAGCCTACCAGTTCTGCAGGGGCTGAGTGTGGATGGAAATCTGTAGGATGAACAGTCAGGGAACCATACCAGACACTTAGAGGCAAACCTTCATGTGCATGTTTTGGCCAGGGCTTATAACCATCATCATGAGACTGGAAACAATACCAGGTCATTCCTGTACCTTTGATAGTTTTCTCAAGCTGAGAAAAGTACTGTCACAAAAATATCACCTTGGAGTTCCAGTTTTGAAGTTTCAGTTCCCAGAGGATTTAAAACTGTCCACATTTAAGTTTTAGATTTCTAGGTGGTAAATGGATTTTTTTTTTTTTTTTTGTATCCAGCATCTGTCAGCATCTGCAAAGTCAGGTCAGCCTCATGGAGAGGAGGTTGGGGTGAGGTGCTACTGGAATGGTTCCCTGTTGAGAGAAGATGCCACAATTAAAGCTCTAATGGGAAGAAAAAAATCACCGCATCCTGCTTTGGACATTGTGTTCTGCTTTTAATCAAACATCTCTCTCTCCTCACCGTGTCCTCTTTGCTTGGCTTTCTCACTCTGAGACTTTCGGAAGATTGTCTGACTGCCTCTGATTTACAGTTCACTAGAAATATGCTCTCTAGTCATTTAAAGGCAAAGAAGTTGTGGTCGAGATGGCATCCTCTTGCCTTGGACTGCA